>NC_140123.1:152154529-152754529 GCF_964035555.1 Netta rufina | reverse complement strand
GTCCAGTTCAGACGCAGGGTTGATGTTGCCACCAATTAAACTTGGCAGGGGCAACCTGTACTCTGTCTCCAGGCTGCTCTTAAATTAATTTTGTGACAAGATTCTTCCAAGGAAGGCAATATAACTGTTCAGGTTTGTAATCCAGGAAACCTACAAGCCTTCTCTCAAAGGACTGAGTGAAGCAAAGGGCGGGTGTGCCTGGATGTTTTATCTGCACGATACCAGCTCTTGGTGGGAATTATTCATTCAAGAGAGACGTGAGATGAAGATCATTTGGCTGATAGAGTCATCCCACAGGGGTACCTGCTGGATTTGGAGCAGCACCTGGCAGAGGGAAGCCAGCTCTAGGTCTGAGGAGGGTTCCTGTAAGGGAGAAGAGGATCAGACTTGCTCTGGCAGAGGCATGTGCTGGGCAGAGGAGGAGGTGGGAGCTGATCTGCTCTTGAAATGAGTGTTTGGGAAGCTGGTGACAACTCTAAAATCCTGTTGTCGTTACCTGGCTCACCTCTGCGTGGCCATTGGAGTGGTTTGCTCTCTCATGTGGTGTGTACACAGGAGAAGAGGGGAGGGAAAAATGTTGCCTTTGATCAACCCAGCAGCATTTCTCAGCAGTGACGTGCTTCGTTTTCCACTCGGGTGAAAAGGAGCCACACTGCCTGCATTGCCACCTATCCACGACAAGGCAGAGTCCATCCTGTCCCCTGCTCTCCTTCCCTCCAGCCTTAACACCTTCACAGCCCTGACATCCAACACGTCCCTTTAGAAACACCCTGGGCAGCAACTCCACAAACACGTGTGACCGAGTGACATGGGTTTAAGCTTCATTTCCTACGGCCGCAGAGCTACGGCTGGGCCCGCGCTGGGCCTCACTCCTGATTTTCCCAAAAAAAAGGGAGTGGGCGGCATGGCTTCAAGGCAGGTCTGCCATGAGTTCCCACTTCGCTTGTGGCAAGGTGGGACTCAGGGACACCACAAATCCAGCGGTGTGGAGACCCTAAGGCCTCCCAGGGATGTGTCGTCACCTGAGGGTGGGAAAGAGGGGCACCAGGCAAGTGTTTATTGGCAAATAACTTGCCAAGAAATGGGATTTCAGGAGAATGAAAAAGTTCGCAGACCCAGGCCTAATGCAGCAAGCGGTTTTGGCCGGAAGGCGAGCGTGGGAGGGAGATTTTTAAAATATCAAAATATTTCATTTCATGGCAATCTTTCTGAATTATTCTGTTTTCTAAATGCCAAAATGTTGTGAATGGACATTTTGAAAGGGAATTTATGACATTTCATATCAAACCAGCGTTTTGCATTTAAGTCTTGACCCAGGTTGAGAGATAAGAGGCCAGACACAAGAGCCTAATAACCACAAATTTAAAGCTTATTCAAATTAAAAGCTTTTTCAAGCTCGGCAGAATGTTTCACTCTCTGAATTATGCCTTAAAAATAAATAATAATAAAAATGTCTTTCTTGGTTCAACCACAGTGATTTCCTCCACATTTTTTTTTTCTCTCTGCTTTTGAACCAGAGCTTACATTATTTGCCCAGCTTTCCTGGTAGAAATCTTCATTAATGGTAAGTGTGCTGAGGCAGGCATAGTTGGAGGAAGCAGAGGTTTGGTTCAGTGTCAGCATGGGATGCTTGTCCTGAGAGCTGGTGACCTGGATCCTTTCCCTGATCACATCTCTGGATCAACGTGCCCATAGGCGACACCTCTCTGGGATGGTGGAGACACTGGAGCAGAAATGTGGTTGGGGTATCCCATTGTGTTTGGGATAAAAGTGGCTTGAGGTGAAATAAAATCAGCCTTGAGCACCTCGGACAGGGTTTCCCTCTTATCTCAATAAATTTCGCTCTTATCTCAGTACAGCTGGTTGCGGTGGGGTTTTGGCTGTGCGCTTCTCAACGACGTTTGCTTGGGTTCAGCTCCACAGGTGGCAACAAGCAGAGTGATACCTAGCAAAGCCCTGGTGGCTACAGCATTTTGTCATCTAGCTTTGGGAAAGGTGCAGACCAAAGCACCATCATCTTCCAGCACTGTCCCACGGACCCTATGAGAAGTGGCAGAGCTCTCTGTGGGCAGTTTTAGAGGGGGGATCCTAGTGTAAGAAAGATTTTTTTTTTTACTGATTTGGGAAGGGGCCCTGGTTCTTCTCACAATGGGTGGGTGGGCTGGGGGAAAGCCACCTGGTAGGGATGAAGGACAGTGCTGGTGCTTTGCGAAGATGCTGTGCTCCGACTGCCTCTGCTGTACAAAGGCCAGTTCAGCCTCGAAGGACGTGAAGAACAGCCTTCCTCCCCCCTCTTGCTGCCCCCAGCCCCTCGTCCCCAGCACCCCATCCTCCCTGCTGGCCATGAATAGAGTTGGCACGGGTGGGCACAGCTCCAGGCACTGGGGCTGATGGCTCCTGACCTGAATAAGCAGCATAAAGGCACGGAGCGGCCCCATCGCAGCGGCTCCATCCCGACTCATCCTCCCCAGCTGCGGGAGCATCCGCTGCGAGCCCAGCCTGGCCATTCCTACCCTGTCCTTCAGTGCAGTTTGTCTTTCTCTCCCTCTCTCATCTCCCCCTGCCTCTCTCTCTCTTGCTCTCTCTCTCTTTTTTTTTTTTTTTGTATTTAATCTCCTTTTTCGAACATATCATTACAGGAGCAACAAAAAAGATGGGACAATACAGCCATTGATGAGCTGCTCTCGTCCTCCCGTCCCGGTCCCCCCCACTCCCTCCCTCCCCTCCTCTGGTGCGTGCCAACACTCTTTCCACCCGCCCAGGGCTGGAGCCAGCGCCAAACAACCTCTGCTAATAAACAAGAGGAACCAGATAAACCAGGAACACAATAGAGGGATTTGTTGCACTTTAGTGATGGTGGGAACAATGTCAACTCCGTGGCGCAGCTGCATGGACCCCCTCCCATCATCTCCCCCCCCACCGCCTCGCGCCCCCCGCGCACTCACAGCCCAACACTGTGATTTATGAAAGGCCAGAGGTCACTGTGCATTAAAGGGCTCCTTTCTTGCATCATTTATTAACCCCTCTACAACAAGGGGTGCTCATTGTGGTAGTGGTGGTGGTGGGATGGGGATGGGGAGGGGGCGGAGGAGTCCGTCCTGCAGGCACCGTGCATCTCTTGCAGGATGCTGAGATGCAGAGCTAGCGCTTAAAACCATTTTCACACCAACCTGGTGTGCATGGGGAGGAGGAAAAGCTTTGGTGAGAGGCACTTTGGCTGCAAAACGTGGGCCAGCAAAAGCAACTCGTGCATTCCAGCAGGGCTCTGCTCACATTTCATAGGGGTTGCCACCTACCCAGCCTTGCTGGTGAGCTGAGCTCACAGTCAGCCTTGTGGCAGTGCACACACCTAGGGCTGGCCTGAAGGGTTGCCCTGAAGACCCCGTCGGCCATATAGTGGCCCTGCAGAGATAATCCAGGTGCATCTCCATAGCCCTGGGACACCTTGTGCCACCAGGCGTGAACATGCAGGCCACCTGCAATGCAACCGGGCAGAGATGGACCACTCTGAGGTCTCCTTCTCAGGCCAGTAGAGATGTGGCCGAAATCTTTTTTGCTGGTTGCCATCACAGGCAGCATTGTGGTGTCACCACACGGTGCTTTCAAGCCTCCCTGCACGGCCATGGTGCAACGTGGTGAAATACAGATGTGCTCATTTGCTGGCCTGGTCTTTTGTTGCAGAAACTGAGGTGACCACAGTCACTTGGGGAGAGCTGATGTGGTGGCAAAGGGCTCAGCACTGAACTCTGCAGTCCCCCGAGCTACCCCTCATCCCCAGATGCACTTATGGGCTCCTTGGAGACCCTCTCCGTGGGCAAGCTTGCTGGGGAGGACAAATCTGAGCTCTCCTGATGGCCCTGGCAGCTTGGTGGAAGGGAGGTGGTGGCGGTGATGGGTTGGGACATCTTCCCCCACCATGAAACGAATGGGGAACAAGGGACAAAGGGTCTGGAAATGAGCCCCCAGATTAGGAGCTGGCCCTTTGAGAAGGGGGGCGCAGGGCAGAGGGGATGCGGAGGCTGGGGTCCCGAATTCCGGCTGGTAGCTCTGGTTACCAGCACAAGCGCTCCTGCCCTGGCTTTGGTGCCTCGGCCTGGGGCCGTGCTCCCTCGCTCGCTCTCCCTCACATTCCTCCGGGAGCTGATCAGGGCTTGAATGACACCCCAGATGACTCCTTGCTATTAATTCCTGCGAACAGAATGGGCTCCTTGTTCTCCCAGTCCTACTCTCTGGAGGAATTACAGGGGCCAAGGCAGCGGGCTGAAGCCTTCCCGACTTAACCCTTCCCCTGGCTCCCCGGGAGCCTCCCTGCTGCCAGCGGGCTGCTGGAGCTGAAGATCCCCCTGGAGCCACCTTGTTCCCTGCTGAACGAGCCCACCCGAGTCACCCAACACTGCTACGACCCCTTGGGAGGATCCCCTTGTCTCATCATTCAGCCCAAGTGTACACAATTCCTTTCTCCTCCCCTCCAGGCATCCCTCCTTGGCCACGCAGCCCGAGAGCACCTGGCTCCCTGCACCGTATCGCGCTGGATGTTGGAGACTCCCCTTGAGAAAATGCAAAACCTCCTTCCCCCTTCAGTGCTTGCTTTTTTTGAGGTCACTTTTTGGAATCACACCTGGCCTCTCCAGCAGGAGTCGAGGGGGTTAACAGACAGGGAGGCTCTTGCCACCCGTCAAAGCAGGTAGCAGACGGACCTGCCCTGCCTCGCTCCTCTTTGATCTTCCCAGACCCTGCTAAATTGTCCCAGGGACTTTGGGGAGGACTTGTGTGGCATTGGAAGTCCTTCCCGTGTGCCTGGGGGAGCCTTGGGCTGTCCAAGACGATGGGTCGGGAGCTGTCCCGGGGTCTTTGTGGTTGCTCAGAGGTGTTGGTCCCCTCTGCTTTCCAGGAGGGTTCCTGCACCTCCTCTCCAAAGCAGCTGGCACCGTAATCCACCGTAATCCTGATGAGGGGTGATGAAGGCCAGAGCCTGGCTGCGGTTCCCGTGCCCGGCTCCCCATTGCAAGGACACTTACGAATTGAAGGGCTCTGATCATGCCGACAAAGGTGGCTGATCAAATTTGGGGTGGCTTTCACGCTTCTTTGTCCCCTGCAACAGGAGATCAGGGCCGCCGCAGCACCAGGGAGCGTGGGCTTTGGGGCTCCGCTTCTCCTGTTCATGGAAAGTCCTTGAAAATGCCCCAAATGCTGGGAGCCCGCTGATAGCAGATTGGGGAGGATTTCGGAGAGAAAGGCACGAGGAAGCAGAGGAGACGGGGTTGGCCTTGGGTGCCCTGGCAAGCATCAGGCCTGGTCCTGATCTCACACAGCCTCCATAAATCAAGTCCCATGATGTCTCACGAGTGAGGCCATCCGCAGACCCATCGATTTTCTGAGTGTCATGATGAAATGTTGGCCTCTCCCTTTGCTCCTCGCTGCCTTTCCCTTGAGTATCACACTCAGGCGACCTTCAAATAAAAAGAGTAACCGGTTGAAACCTTGCCTTTTTTTTTTTTTTTTTTTCCTGATTCATTCATGCCTTCAACGCCAAAACCTTGCCCTCCCAGGCCTGCACATTGTCCCAGGACTGAGCTACATGGCTTCCCAGCTATTTCATGGTCGTGGTGATAAGACGTGAGAAGGCCCCGTCGCATCTCCACACCAAAGGGGACATGCAGACCTCACCGAGGAGGTCTGATACACTATTTCTGTTTGGGACAGGGGAATTTCCAGCAGGTGCCAAACATCTCCACCACCCTCAGCCTTCCCAGAACTGCCTTGGTCCTCCTCCTTTCTCTTTCTCCCTCCTGGCTGAAGGGATTGAGCAAACCCATCCAGCTCTCCCTTAGGGGCTGAGGTCCCCCATTTCCAGCAGGAGGCCTTCCTCCTTCCTCCTCCTCCTCCCCAGCCATCTCTTCCCCTCCCCTCCAGCCACGGTGGGAGCAGGGAACCTCATGCCGGCGAGGATACAAGGACGCTCATCCCACGTGGGACCCGGGGAGGGACGAGGGCTCAGCCCCAGCACCTCCCCGTGAGCCATGCGGGGTGAAGGGGACCTTCTGCACCCCGTCCCCAGCATGGCCACCCCACACCCAGCGCCAGCCCACTATTGCCTGCCTCCTGAGGGGATAACAGGCTCGAGACCCCCGCAGACCCCCAGCTTTGCCCCGAATCTCCCCGCAGGCCCACCTCGGCGGGACGGGGTGCTGCAGCGGGATGGAGCAGCGCCGCCGTCCCCGCTGCTCCCGGCCCGGGTCTCCTCTCCCGTCTTCGGGTCTGAGGCGAGCCGGGCGCTCTGAAAAAGCTTTTTATGTGCGCGCCCGCGTGTGCGTGCATCACATGATGGCCGTTCACCTGTATCCCCGAACAAAGGCAGCGCACTGTTTGAGGCCCAAACAAGCGGGCAGGCAAAGGGAAGGAGGGGGGTGCCGGGAAAACTGAAGGGGCTGTTGAGAGAGCGGGCGCGCGCGGGGAGAAAATCCTTATCAAACTCCCAATTCATGGGTCTCCCTTTCCCTCAGCACACTGCCGGTATTGTTTGCCCGTTGTGTGTGTGTTTTTTTTCTGGTGTCTGCCCCAGTCCCGTCCCCCCCCCCCCCCAGACCCGGCTCTGACGCTGTTTTGCTCTATGGAAAGGTTTCATGGGGAACCCCTCCCATTTTCCCAGGCGGTCCCGGGACAATACCAGTGCTGTGCCCCCGGGCTGGGCACGGGACAAAAGCTGGCCCTGTCTCGTGGATGGGGAGCTCGCTGGGTTTTTGGGGCATGCAGGGGATTCCTCACCTACCCCTAATTGCAGACGTGGTTTGGGGACACCAAAACTTCCCAATGGGCGTCCTCTGGTCTTTTTTCCCCCCTCCAAGCCCATTTGCCCATTAGAGACACACTCTCCCCTCTTACTCCTCCACTTCCCATGGGTGCAGTGAATGGGGGTCACCTCAGAGGAGGTGGCCTTTGGTGTCCCACCAATGTGGCTCTCCCATTGAAACCCTACTGAGCAAGGTCCCCTGCTCCTGTCTCTTCTCCTGGTCTCTTCTCCTCCCTCTCTTTGTGTCCTCTCACCTCAGCTGAAGAGAAAGCATCACACTTCTCCCTGTTGCCCTACAGGTGTGGTCTTCCACCGCTCGCTCTCCTGTCTCTCCCTCTTCATAGCACGAGGGAAGAGATGAAACACGGATGGAAAAGACTTGGAAAAGGGTGTGTGAGCATGCACCTGCAGGCAGTGTTGCAAGGGAGAGCTGGGAATGGGAAAAAAAAAAAAAAAAGGCTGCACACAGGGAAAGAGAATTCAGAAAGAGGAGGCAGAAGCAAAGGAGACAAAAAGCAACAACTAGAGAAAGGCAGAATGGAGAAAAAAAAAAAAAAAAAACAACCACAAAACAAAACCACCACCAACAACTTTGCCCACCATTTAAACACGTGGAGACACTGAGACTGCAGATTGCAGAAATTGTGTGTCTGGTGTGTGTTCCTTTAAGCCAGGCCCATACGTTTTGGGATGTCCCTGTCGGGGGCCAAGGCACCCACAGCTCTTCCAACAAGGCATGGATAGATCTGGCAGGTGGCAGCAGTCCCTGATGGGGACGGCGAGCAGAGGGACCAACGTTAGTCCACAGCCCTCTGGATTACTGAAGTTCCCTCCTGATTTACTCCTTTTCTTGCCACAGTTGGTAGAAGGGGACTGAGACACTCTTCTCCTCACCCAGACCCTGAGGACATGTAAGAAAACATCAGCCCCGCAGTGCTTACTCTGCTTCCGGTGGGCCAAGGACTTCCACTGGCTTGGGAGCTGGAGGTGTCTCCTGGTGGGAGAACTTGCTCCATACTCTAAGGCACAAGGTTCACCGGTTGCTGCTTTGGTTGAGGAAGCAGGAACTTGTCTTAATTTGCTAGGCTTTCCTTTGGGTTTTCACAGCATCCAAGAAAAAGCCACCCACATTTCTCTCTTCCAAAGGGAAAAAGGCATCTTGTGAGGAGGAGCATCTGAGCGCCTCTTTTTCTGGAGCGGGTGATGATTAAGAAAAAGAAAGAAGGGAGAGCACTTAAGAGGTTGTTACAGGCAGTGCAAGGCCACACAGACACCTTTAAGCACCTCTGCCTGCCACAGGTTTGATGCCGTTGACATGCAGCCATTCCCACTCTTGGTCCCATTCTGCAAAGACTCCTCAGTGGGCTCTAGTGAGGTTTTCCCTGGAACCACCCCATAGTTTCAGAGCTACGTTCATAGGGAAATGGTCCTATGCTGTCAGTGAGGTCTACAAGGGCAGCAGCCAGCCCCACAGCTTTGCTCTGAGTGCATTAGCTCAGGTGCTCAGCACCATCCTTGGGACTGGTCCCTTTATGCTTCATGTGGTACCAGCCAGGGTTTTTGTGGGATCTTTCTAACACAGTCTGTGAAGAACAAAGAGTTGCTACAGGAGCTGGAAACGCTCTGGAAATGCCTTGAGGTTGGTTCCCCGGGTCACAGCCGTGCACCCAGACGTAGCACTGAAGCTCCTTCAGGTTGGGTCTCCAGTGAGGGGCTGGGGCAGGAGCTGGCTCTATCTCACCGCTAGCTCTGGAGGACCTGGGGAGGTCGTCAGATTTTTATGGGTGACCTCTCATGGTTACGGGGTTGGTGCTGCTCTTTGACAGCCTGATGAGAAAGGACCTAATGTCCTTCATTCTCAGGACATTACTGACCTCCTGCAACATCCTGACCCCGGAGTCCTGGGCCAGCTTGTTGCAGCGCACTGGGGTCCCCATCAGACCCCGTGACAGGGATAAGGGATGTCGGGAACGTGGGGGCCACCATGCCCTGCAAGAACAAGGGTGATGCTAGGGGGAAGAAGGGGAGCCCAGCCACATCCCTCCCTGCACCCAGCAACCCCAATCTGCTGGGGGTTTCATTCTCCATCCTTGATCTCCAGCCAAGCAGCCGGCACCGGTGGAAAGTGGGGAAGGCCGAGGTGGGGTGGGGGGCTGCCCACGTCCCCTCCCCAGAGGCCTGGCCGTGTCCTGGCTCTGAGAAACGCTTGGCTCCACCTTCCGCCCTTCCCTCCCCCGGTGCTAAGCAGCAAAGCCAGCGAGAGGCATCCAGCCGGGGTATTAGAAAAAACCAAGCCTCCCTCCAGGAATGGCACTCGCCTGAGCGCCTCCCCGGCAGCGCACCCCGAAGCCGGAGGGAGAGCAGGGGGGCGACTGGGACACCGCAGCCCTCGCAGGATTAGCAACGTAAGTTTTCCTACCTGAGCTCCCTGGCATGCACACACACATTCACTCTTTTTTTTTATTATTATTATTATTATTATTTTTTTATTTTCCCTACTTTCTGCCACTTTTTCAATTTCCCCAGCAAAGCACCGTGCCACCCTCTGCAAGCGGAGCGACAGCAGCCTTTGCTCCCCATTGACTTTTTCAGCTAAACCAGAGGCACGCTCTTCTAAAACTTCTTCTTTTTTTTTTTTTTTTTTTTCCTTCTTTTTATTTCTGGCTGGGAGTGGGGGGGGGGGTTGGATAAGGAGGCCTTTATTTTCA
The DNA here is from genome assembly GCF_964035555.1 of Netta rufina. Taxonomy (NCBI): domain Eukaryota; kingdom Metazoa; phylum Chordata; class Aves; order Anseriformes; family Anatidae; genus Netta; species Netta rufina. The sequence continues at coordinate 152,745,031 of NC_140123.1, read as the reverse complement.
GAGCCTTTCTTTCTCAACGAGGGCAGCGGCTGTGCCGTGGCAGGGACTTTTAGAGGTGACTGCAGGCAGCGAGAGAGGAGGGGTGCGTGGGGCAGGCAGCTCGGCTCCGTGGCTTCTCTCAAAGTTCAACTTCATGTGTGCTTGCATCTGAATATCTGTATGTATGTGGTGCACGTATATCCCCACGGACGTGCGTGGGGATGCGACATGGATATATTTTAAGTCTTTGCTGTGTGAGCAGTGGCCGAGGGATGGGGTGTCCCCACGGAGGCACTTTTCGCTGCCTGCCGGTGCCTTGTGTCCCTGGAGGTGGCCAGGAGATATGAGACGTGTCCCTTTGGTTTATCAACACGCTGCTGGTGCCCCCCTCTTCCTAGGCACTGTGCTGGCGATCCAAGGCATGGCTTCAAAGGAAAGGGGCACCTCCTGGCACAAGTTTTGTGGCTGTTCCCCCGGTTCTGCTCCCCGTGGGGAGCTGTGGCCGGGCAGGAGGCTCCATGCTCCCTCCTCTGGGGTCCCCAGACCCCCTTGTCCCACTGGCCCTTGGCACAGCTGGGCAGCTGCCGTAGGCCCCTCTGCAGACACCAGCTTGGGACGATCGCAAAGATAGGAGCTCCCGATTAATTGGGGCCCCGGCCCATCCCCACCCCCCTTGATCACGGGTTTTGTGGTGTGCATGGCAATTGCTTTGCTTGTGCTTTTATCAAGCGGCCCCTGTCTCGTGGTCAGCTCTTCGGAGAGCGCAGAGTCCCTGTTGGATTTGGTGGTCGCTTTTCCTTTTCTCTCTTTCCCCTCGTTTTTTTGTTTTCTTTTTTTTTCCTTTTTTTTTTTTTTTTCCTTTCTTTCCTTTGTTTTTGTCTTCCTCCCTCCCCTCCCCAGTGAGAAGAAGGACACCGAGAAGGAAGAGACCATGGCCGACGACCAAGACCTTTCAGAGGTGGAGATGAGCCCGGTGGGCTCCGAAGACCACCACTGCCTCTCGCCGGGACCCTCCATGGCATCGGACACCTCTCCTCACCTCGCCGGCTCCGGGAACGGAGAGATGGGCAAGGTCAAGAAGGAACAGCAAGACTCGGAGGCGGACGACGACAAATTCCCCGTGTGCATCCGCGAGGCGGTCAGCCAGGTGCTGAGCGGCTATGACTGGACCCTGGTACCCATGCCCGTTCGGGTCAATGGAAGTAACAAGAGCAAACCCCACGTCAAGAGGCCCATGAACGCCTTCATGGTATGGGCACAGGCTGCCCGGAGGAAATTGGCCGACCAGTACCCGCACCTCCACAACGCCGAGCTCAGTAAGACCTTGGGGAAGCTCTGGAGGTAAGAGCGGGCGTGTGAGCGGGCTGAGGCCCGGAGGTGTCCTGGAGTGGAATATGTAGGCAGGAGGAAGGATGGGGACGGGGTGGGATGGACGGGGTGTCCCCTGAGAAAGATTTTTTCCCCACAGGGAGCCTCCTCCATGGTGGCTGGGGGAACGGGGCAAGAGTGGCTGTTATACCCTATATACATAGGGAAGGATTCCTCAGCAGGGCTCACCTCCACCCCAGATGGAGCCCATGCCTCCCTTTTCCACCTGTTTCCCTCTAACTTTCCCTCTTGTTCCTGACCAGGACGCTCATCCTGGTCCTACCTGACTGTCAGGGGAGACCTTGCCTCCTTGGCTCACCCTCTGTTGGGCAAAGTTTCACACGAACAGAAGCTGAGCTGAGCCCCGTCAGACTTAACTCACTTGTGGCTGCCCTGAGCCTGTTTGATCTCGGGTCCCCACACCAGCAGGGGTTATCTTCTGTGCAGCACCACAGAGCAAGAGGGAAGCAAAGACATGGCTGAGGAGGAAGGGTGAGGGCAGAGAGACAAGGGTTGAGCCACCCACCCGTCCTTCCCGGCTCGGTCCTGGTTTCGGCAGGCCATGCAGGTGCAGCGAGGCCCGTGGTGGGGAGGGGTGGGCAAGGAGAGCCCCTGCTATGAAGGGGTCCCACGCGTGCAAGGCTGGCCATGCCGCTTCATGCCCGTCAGGCCATTCCTCCCAATAACCCCGCTGACTTATCACAAGCACTTTCTGCTGCATGCCCCCTGCACCGACCAACACTTATGATGGCCATCGGCCTCCTGTGAAGAAACCCTTTCATTCCCTCTCCCGTCCTGACAGCATTGCATGGGAGGAAGCCCTCTGCCTCAGACGGGCCACGAGACATTTTTCCAAGCAGAACTGGAACGCGCCCTGTCCAGTAGGTCTCCTCCTGCCTCCAAACCTCCCTGCTCACGAGGGAGAACTGAGCCCTTGAGCACCGGTTGCTCCCTCTGCTGTGTCCCCCCATTTACGCCGACCTGCCAGTGTCTGCTGTAACTCAAGCAAGTGGATTGCTTTGGGAAGCTGAAGGCAGAGGTCTCCTCTGATGCTCTTTCCGCTCCTTCCCGCTTTGTTCCCCGCTGCCTTCATTTTCCTCTGCCCAGCCTCGGGCTCTGCTGCCAGCCTCTGGACTGCAGGCAAAACTATGATGCGCAGCGCTCAGCCCCCTGCCTGCTCTTTTGCCCCCACCCTGGTAGCCCACAGGTTCGCTCTGTCCCCCCCACATTTTGTTGTATCAACTTGGCCATCTCTACCTATTATCACTGTGGTGTCCTCTTCCATTTGTGCCAGTATGAACCGATCTCCTTACGCTTTGCCCCCATTGTTCTGCTTCCCAGCTCCCTCTGGCTCCCCTCGCCCGCATCTCCGCATCCGAATCCACCTTTTTTTTTTTGCTCCCAGAGTGTTATTTCAAGCTATCATTCCCTCGTTGCGAAATACTGCCAGATTTTAGGGCAGTGGCTTCCCTTCAGACACTGCGTTTCCTTTGAAAGCAGAGCAGAGTGGTTAAATCCCTCCACAGCTCCCGTGGGAAGAGTGCACGGAGACGCAGCCCCCGGCCCGTGGTGACATTTGTGCACCCGAGCTGGAGCAGTGGCCGTCAGGTGATGGCTGAGGTTCTGCAGAGGGCCCCGGGTGTTTTGTAGGGCCTTGTGCACGGATCCTTTCTGAGTCTTTGCTGCTAGGGCAGACAGCGGCGGTCAGAGCTGTGCCAGCCCATACGGGACTGTACCACCAGGGTTATGGGTGCAGCAGCATCTGAGCTGGCTAGGACGACATCTAGGTGTCTTTCTGTTAGGGCTGGGGGCAAATAATAGGTCACAAAAAGTCCAAGGGAGGTGGCCTGAAGGTTTCCAGGCTTGCAGCCCTGAGCCAAGCCTTTCAGCCCAGTGTGCAGTAGGATTTTCCTCTCTTTAGGTTCCTGCTGCCCCCAAGGTATTGCAGCTACGTGCCAGTCTAACTGCGGGCAGCCCGGCTGAGCTCTGGCTTAATCTCAATCACTTCACAAATGCAGTTGGCAGGTCCCCTGCAAAGGGACCTGGATGCTTACAGATCATCTACAAAGCGACCGCCCAAACCCAACAGCCGAAATCACTACTTGCTTTGGAAAAGAAGAGTGGCAAAGTGCGTTTCCACATGGGTGGCTGTGAGCTTGCACACGTACGGGCTGCGTTAGCGGTGCAGGGAGCGAGAGCTGGTGAGCACGGAGGCTGCCGGCAGAGCTTTAAGCCAAATATATGCACGGTGATGGGTAGGGACGGCAGAGCCTGGAAAATCTTCCTGAAGGCCGATCCAAGTAGCCGATCCAAGAAAAATCCTAAGATTTTTCTACTAGAAAATCTTAGTGCTGGGGCCCCTGGTTTGTGTCCACTTGGGATGGGAAAGATGTAGGCGAAGAAGCGAAGGCGCTAAAATGGAGGGCGAGGGGAAGGGGAGGAGGAGAAGGGAGGGTTTCCATGCTTGACGAAAGCTCGCCTTGGCTGCTTTCCTTCCCTGGGGTGGGATGAGGAACAGCTCTCAAATGGAGGCCGGCTGCTGAAAATGTCGGCATGACTCTAAGCCAACACGCCAGCCAGCACCGTCTCCGGGGCCGAAAACAAGCGGGACATGAGAAGAAGGGGACAGCGGGGTTGTTCCTGGGGACGAGGAGACCCGATGAAGGGACTTTTTTATGGGGGTGGCAGCTCGCTCGTTTTCTGCACCCCACCTCACCAAGGAAACGCGCCCGGGACAGGGTGATGCCCATGAAATCCAGGGCTGTGGACATCCCCGTTCCCACCACGCCGACTCATCGGGGGCGTTTGGTGCCGGGGTGGGTGGAGAGGGCTGTGGTAAGCCCCACGAGGGCTTTGCTCCATGATCCATAAGTTCTCTGCCTGTGCGAGATTCCTGTGCATTATCGACAGGGGAGCGTTGGGGGGCGGAGGGGGAGGGCAGGAAGCGAGTGAAATCCAAATCCCCCAAATCTCCTGGCCTTTGCCTGCTCGCACCAGTTTCACTTTGCTAAAGCCGATTTGAGCTCTGATCCCAGCGGGAGGGAGGAGGGAGCAGGGAGGCTGGGGAAGAAGACAAAGGCACGGGGAGTGGATGTCCCGCTGGCCTGCTGGTGGCACTGCTAGCGGGCGGCTGTTGAGGGGAGAGGAGAGGCGGTGAGGAGACCAGGCACAGACCAGAGGGCAGGGATTTGACTCCTGCATAGACACAGTTGGATCTGGTTCAGGTCATCCGTGAGGCAGATGAGGAAGGTTGAGCTTCGGCCTTCACTGCTGGCCTCCACTGGAAGTTTTACTGATACATCCAGCAGATCAAAGCTGGCTGTCCGGCATCCAGCCTCTTGCTCCAAGAGGTGCTTCTGTAAAAGGAGACATTTTGTTCCCAACCACAGCAAGTTCCCAACTTCAGCACCATCTATGTTGGCAGTGTAGAGAAGCCCGAGCCCAGCTGCCTTGTAGTGAAGGGCTGTAAGGCTGCAGAGTTTGCCTCCGTTTCTTCACCTCCCATGGAGAAGGGGTGTCCTCAAGGTGTGAGGTTGCCTCCCAACCCTTGATGCCTCCAGAGGTCAGGATGGCCAGACAGGCTGTCCCTTCAGACCTCTTGGGCAGCCTGGAGCAGGGCTGGCTGAAGGATTAGAGCCCTCCAGGACATGTGAGCGTGGTGTACAGGGGCAGGAGGGAGACAGGAAAGCTGGTGCTGGATTCATGGTGGCTCAGTTGCTTTAATCTGCAGGATTAAGGCAGCGGAGGAATGCGGCGTGTGGCTGCGACCTTCTCAGGCAGCCTGGAGTGAACCCAGGTCAGCACTGTAACGTGCTCCAGGCCACGCCACACACCTTCTGGCTGATGGGCAGGGGGGTGCACAGGGAGCACTGAGAAACTTCAGTTTCTCAGGCCTTTTCTTCTTCCACAGTGCCTACAGTTTAGCAGAATCACTTGCCTTTTAGCACTGAGGGCTTTGGGGTGCCTGAGGTACAAGTCACAGGAAAAGACTGACCCCTTCTGAGAGCACTGGTTTCTGCTTGGAAGCAGGTTGACCCTAAGTCACAAGGATATTTGAGGGAAAAAAAATAAAAAAATAAAATTAAACTGAAGCAATTCCAATTGAAGCTGCTAAAGCCCTGAGCAACCAGATCGTTCTCATCTTCAAGCTTTCCGAGCTGCCCTGCCTGCACATTTTACAATTTTCTTGGAGATCCTATCTTAACCAGAGCAGCTCATGATCTGGCAGGAATACAGAGAAGGAGCTTACATTTCTACAGCCTTTAATCTAGAGACCAAAGCTCATCGATTTGTACACGGTCTAGCAATGTAGAAGCTATTTTTTTTTTACAACTACGAGGCTACATTCAAGAAGGGTTGGGCATTTGTGTTTCAACCTTTTGCATTATCCCCATCTACAGTGAGCAGGAGCTCCAGGAGGAGCAGGATACACCATTTTCCTCCTAATTTTTTTAGGATATTGCAAGAGGCTTAAAGGCCCAGCAAGCTCCAGGCAGTAGCTTGGGTGGAGACAACACCAATTACTACCATTTATGTTCAGTAGAGTCTCAAACTCAGGGCAGAGCCCACAAAAAGGCTTAAATTGGAATAAAATCAGTCTGGGGAGGAGCAAGAGATGTGGAAGGCAGCAGTATGGGTAGTAAGGGTGTGCCATACTGCCATCGTTTGATGGCAGCTTCCCTTAATTTGCCCTAAATCTTTGAAAGCAGCTTTTCCGGCCTTATTTTTCACAGCTGGGAAAGGCTGTGTTTTCCTTTGGGGGTGAAACTAAGATGCAAGTGAGGCTGTTGAAGTTCCTGAGATGTATAATGTGGCTGGGGAAGGGGCACCCAGCGCTGGCACTGACCATGACAGTGAGTTTTAATGCTGACAATAAACGATGAGGAGGAAAATATTGCTGTCTCCATTGAATCACTCCCAGCTCTCCCTGTTATGCTGGGAAATACCCTAAAACAGGGCAACGCCCCGATTTATATGCTTTGTCCCGTAACTGTGTGTATTGGGATTTTTTTTTTTCTCACACACCTGCCCCTCTCCTTCCCCTCTTCTTTACCACCCTGGTCCCCGCAGGCTGCTGAACGAGAGCGACAAGCGCCCCTTTATCGAAGAGGCAGAGCGGCTGAGGATGCAGCACAAGAAAGACCACCCTGACTACAAGTACCAGCCCCGCCGGCGGAAAAACGGCAAGGCCACGCAGGGCGAGGGCGAAGGCCAGGTAGAGGCAGAGGCTGGCGGGGCTGCCGCGATCCAGGCCCACTACAAGAACGCCCACCTGGACCACAGGCACCCCGGGGAAGGGTCGCCCATGTCCGACGGGCACCCAGAACACTCCTCAGGTGAGTCAAGGGTCTTTGTGAACCCGCTGGCAGGTTATGGCCAACGGGGAGGCTCAGGAAAACAAGCCATCGCTGTAAAAGCCGTAGTGGTGTGGCTCACACCTTGCTCACGACCCAGCAGACTGCTGGAGTCACTGGTATAGGGCCATGCCTGAGTTTCATGGCACTTACATTCCTCTTCTCCGGTGGGGTATCATTTTACCCTTCCTTGTTTTTGGCAAGATGATATAAAAATATTTGTTCTTGGCTGGCCATTCAGTGGCTCCCCCTCCACCGAAGTCTCAGTGCAGTTGCTGGCATACTGGGAGGAGCGGAGCTGGCCCGTGGAGCTGCCCAGGTTGAAAGCAGTAACTCACCTTCTCCCCTCTCTTTCCTCCTCAAAATGTTTTTCACCTTGCAGGTCAGAGCCACGGCCCCCCCACGCCTCCCACCACCCCCAAGACCGAGCTGCAGGCAGGCAAAGCCGACTCCAAGCGGGAAGGGCGCTCCCTGGGGGAAGGGGGAAAGCCCCACATCGACTTCGGCAACGTGGACATCGGCGAGATCAGCCACGAGGTGATGTCCAACATGGAGACCTTTGACGTCAACGAGTTCGACCAGTACCTGCCGCCCAACGGACACGCCGGCCACCCAGGCCATGTCGGGGGCTACGCGGCAGCCGCGGCCGCCGGCTACGGCCTCGGGAGCGCCCTGGCTGCAGCCAGCGGACACTCGGCCTGGATCTCCAAGCAGCACGGGGTCTCCTTGTCCGCCGCCACGTCACCGGTGGTGGACTCCAAGGCCCAGGTGAAAACGGAGGGGTCCGCCCCCGGAGGTCATTACACCGACCAGCCCTCCACCTCCCAGATAGCTTACACGTCCCTGAGTCTGCCCCACTACGGTTCGGCCTTTCCCTCCATCTCCAGGCCCCAGTTTGACTACCCTGACCACCAGCCCTCGGGACCCTACTACAGCCACTCCAGCCAAGCCTCTGGCCTCTACTCTGCCTTCTCCTACATGGGACCTTCCCAACGTCCCCTTTACACCGCCATCTCTGACCCCGCACCCTCCGTGCCACAGTCCCATAGCCCCACACATTGGGAACAGCCCGTCTATACGACTCTCTCCAGACCGTAGGGAATGGGGAACGGTGACCGAAGCAGCGACGGAAAGGCTCCGAAGAATCAGCACAGGCAGAAGAGCCTCCGAACTCCGAGGTCACTCAGTGCCACCATCCAGCCACCAAAACCCACTGAGTATCTGGAAGTGCCTTTCTTGACCCCGGCTATCGCTGGCTCACCCGCCTCGAGGAAGGTTTTTCGCCCTTTCGCCCTTTACCGATTCCACGCAGGCCATGCCACTGGCTTGCAACACCTTATTGGCCTTCTAGATGAGGAGGATTCAAGACATGGAGTGACTGGTCCGTGGTGGGCTTCGTTTTGTGCACCCTGGACTTAAGAGAAGAGAGACTGTCCTTTCCTTCCCCTCCCCAGACTCCTCCAGTGAGTTAGCAAGCGTTTCCAAAAGACCACACCGGCCAACTCTTTGTCACCTGCTGTGGGGTGAAGGGTGGCTGCTCAGCCGTGGTGAACATGTTGTGGGAGGAGGAGCGGGGAGGACGGCACAGCCGGCTTCCTTGCGATCAGCATTGTGCAGCAGTCCTGCCTAAGATTCACACATGCATGAATCTCGATCCCCGTTTGAAGACCAACTTACGCTTGCTTCCCCGCTGATTTCCACGACTGCGCCCTAGCTTTTCTCCCCGCCTCTTCTCTCCGTCCTGCCTCTGTTTAATCCCACGCTCCTTCCTGCATGGATTATTTTATTTTTTTTTGTAAGGCTTGACTGAACAATGCGTTGGACTCAGGAACTGCATTGTCACTCTTAGCCTTTCTCATATCATAGCCTGTGTGCGCGCGTGTGTTTGTGTATGGGGATGCAGGAGAGGTGGGGCAGGACCTGTGGATCATTAAGGTGCTGTGAGTGAATCCTCCTGTCTTACAATTACTTTATATCGTTCACTTGTGTCTGGTATTCCTGGCATCTCAGTCCTTTCTAATCTCTTCAGTATCCTCAACAACCTCTGAGCAAACCTAGTCCTTGCTCTTCCAGTGCCTGCCCGAAAGTGGAGGCACCAAGAAAGCTACTGTGCACTTGCCAACACCCAGAGGCAATTGCAATACTCACTTTGAACCCCTGCTCCGAACTCAGGCTGATGGGGTGTGCATCCCTGCTCGTTTGTTCATCACATATTGCAATCCATCAACGCCTCCCTCCTACCTTCACCGAGGATGGAAAGATGAACCTGTGGCTCTAAGTGAGGTAGATACGCACCCAGTTTTGGATGACTATAAAGAAAACAAGCCTGGTTAGGTGCAGAAGAACTCATTTTTGCCTCTGGGCTTCGAACTGGAAGCAAGCAACTCTTGCAGTCTGATCAACCCTCTTTTTTTCAGCCCAACGCCTGAGGACAGTCTGCTGACTTCTCCTTTGACACCTTCAGGACTGGGGTGGTTTGCCATGCCAGGGAGTGAAGTGGCACAGAAGTTGCTGCAGGAAAAAAAAAAAAATGACTCCTGGCAATTGATCACAGAGAAGGGACCTTCCAATGGGTAATCCAGTCTAGAAAGAGAAAATACTTTGACCAAACATGGACTGTGATCCGTGCCGCTGTTTCCCTCTGCTGTTATGACTGTCAGATGCCCTTCCTGCCTCCCTTAGCTATGGATGACTTCTCCTTGTGGTGTCTGAAAAGATCATGTAGAATGTTTGCTCCCTGTACGCATGTAACCTGTTCAAGCCCTGTCCCCTTATTTATGCAAGTAGCACCTTCCTCCCCCAGCTCCCTTCCCCCAGTCTCTACGCTGTCCTAGCACCATTAACTCTGCATTAAACATACGGAATAATAAACTTAAAAGTTTCATTTTCATGTCTCTGGAGTTTTTTGACCTCTTTCATGAAAATCTCTTTTTTTTTCCTCCATCAGTAAGTCTGTCGTGTGTCACTACAACACCGCACGGATCCCGTGCACAGCTTTCCTCTGCCTGTCACTGAGAGGACACCGTCAGAACTCCAGCTGGCTTACTGCACTCCTTCATGGAGATGAAACTTTTCTGTTCCTAACCCAGCTCCAACCATTTCCAGAGTGAGAGATGCAGTAATGCTGAATTCTGTTCCTGTGCCATTAAGAAGCGCACTATTTTGTGTATTTCACCCAAGAGTTTCTTAGCATCATTATTAATTCTCTCCAGAATAGGCATGTGAGGTTTCTCCTCCATTCCTCATCTCCACGTGGCCGTTATGTACCTTCATAAAAAACTTCCCCTCTTACATAAACTTGTGGATTTTGGAAGTGTTTTGGAACAACCAATAGTTTGTAGAAACTCAACGAACTCAGCCTCTTGCCTTCCACAAGTAAGAATTTAAATACACTCACACACACACACAATATATATTCAAGAATAGAAGTACGTACCTCAGCTGTTGAAGAGGACATCCTGGGTGTAGTCAGGTCCTAGGAGACTACCTGAAGATGTTCGGAAAGAAAATGTACAGCAGATATTGGTCTGCTTAAGAACTTGTCTCAAGGTCAATGGGATCAAGGTAGGGTTTCAATTGACACAGAGACTTCACAACAATTAAAAATGGATTCCAAAGGCTTCAAAGCAAAGACACGTGATCTATCCTGTGATTTTGTGTTCACTAGACACTTAATGGGTGAGTAAAATAAGCAGGAGGTCTACGAACTCCTATTTAAATGATAGTTTAAATAGGAGTTCCTATATTTAAAGCTTTTTAAAACTCGTGGCACTATTTGGATGAAGTCCTATATAGGGCCAAGAGCATCAGCAGCAGAACAGCTTAATGACATGTAATGTCAGTGATGTCAAGCTAAACAGTTCTGTGCAAAGTAAGTCTGTGACCACTCAGTGAGTTGGAGGAGACGTCTCTACCCCAAACTAAAGGCTGTGGGGAGAGTCCAGAAGGGAACTAGAGCATTGCCGAGCAGGTCAGGAGCGTGTAGGGGATGAGGAGAGCCATGGCAGAGTTAGGGATAGGACAGCTAATCCCAGGGGTGGAGAAGGGCCATGGTGTGGATGAACAGAAGACTGGGAAGAGAAAGTCCTTGACCATACACAAGTAGCCTTCTCTGGCTCCTCAAAAAGCAAACTAAGAAAGCGATTGGGTTCCACATCAACCATCCTCCAGTGGAAGGGGATGCCTCCTCTCGTCTAGGAGTGTCCCCACAGCGAAGCCATGACTGAGAAGAGAGACATGACACTGGTAACAGAGGGGTTAAACACTCCTCCCGCAGCCTAGCAGGAGCTGGCCCAGCATCCTTCCCTATCCCTTTAATCGTATCTGATACAGATGCGAGGCTGGGGAGGGGAGGCGGGCAGGGAACAAAGAAGCCATTTAAAAAAAAAAAAAAAAAAAAAAAAGGGACAAGAAAACGACCCCCGCGCTCCATGGCGGACGCCAGAGTGATTGCACAAAGGCACCATTTCAGGGCTGAAATTTCACCGCACCAACGTGATTAAAGGATTCCATGCAGGGTGGGGGGAGAAGGCTGAAGGCCACAGCGCTGTGGATTAACCTTTTCTTGGTAAGGATGGCCAGGAGCAGGAAGCGCTTGCGTTCTTCGGGGTCAACCCCCTTCCCACACCTGCAAGCATCTCCACGTTCCCCGTGACCCGTCATTTTGCTCAGGGACCCCGTTCGGCCCTTGCTTTCTCGCCTCCAAAAGCAGCCCCTCCTGCACACACTGACCGACAAAGGAAGGATGGATGGGTGGGTGCTTCTACAGGGACCAGTAGGAGAATGACAAACACGGCTGGTTATAGGAGCTGGGTCCCCAGGCAGGTGGATGTGAACTCCCTCTGGGATGTGGGTGTTTGTCTGCAGGCACCGACCACACGTACAGCATGAAGAATGCCTGCTTTAAACGTGAGCATGAGCTTTAACATGAGCTGGCTGGAAAAAGCCTTCCTGGACCAGTGTAAAGGAAAAAAAAATCAACATAAAGCAGAAGCAACAGGTGCACCTTACCTTGTCTTCTCTTAAAAAAAAAAATAAAAATAAGGCAAAAATTCCAAGGGCACTTTTTAGTAAGATCACCTGCTATGGAGGACTCAGTGTATTCTGCCTTCCTCAAGCAAAGCAAGAGCAGAGAGAAGATTAAGAAATGAAAACCAGGTATTCGCTGGCTGGAAGCCCTTGCAGATTTTAACACATCCACCCAGCCCTTTTTGATCTGAGCAGGGAGCTATATTATATGGTTTTTCTCCTCCTGGCACGTCAGAGGCGAGATGGGGTTTACCTTCAGAGGGCAAATGACTGATCTGTCATCACGCTGCAGATTACCAAAGGAACTCCTTATTTAACCACTGTCGTGCCAATGCTCGACGCGCTGGGCTTCACGCAGCTGAGGTGGCTTTGGGAGAGCACCCACGGCGCATCAGAGAGGAGCTGAATGAGGAGAGAGTGCAGAACCCAAACCTACCCGGCCGAGCTGGTGGGACCGCGGCTGGCGACCGCGCTTCCGGCTGGGGCAGTGCCACTGAAAGGGGATCCCCAGCACTGATAAGCAGCAGGAGCAGGGAAACAATAGGTGATTTGATGAGAGCTGCTCTACGATACTCCTGAGAAGCTCCACGGCCAGCTCTGGCCAGAGAGGAAATTGGGGGTTTCCACAGCAACCTGCTCAGGGGACAAAGGCCTGACTGTCTGGGGGGAAGCAGTGGAGGTGTCTCACACCCGTGTTTTAAGAAGGGGTAGTGGCGGAGGGCTGGAGTCTTTCTGAAGCCAAAGTACCTGCAAGACCTTTTCTGTCCAACAGTGGTTCAGCTGGCTGTTGGTCCTAGAACTGGAGAGGAGGGGCAGGTGGAGGCAGCTACTGCAGTCTTTAGCCTAGCTAAAAGGTGGAAATAAAAGAAAAACTTGGCACTTTGCTCCCTAATCTCAGTAAAACCCACACAGACCGACACAGAATTAAAGAATAACCAAGCTGATGTACAGAAATAAGGAAGGGTTCAAAAGAAATCCTGGGCATGTAGGGCAGAGATGGGAAAAACAGGTCGGGGAGAGGAAAAAAAAATACGTTCAGCTTAAAATGGGAAGGCTTATAATTTATTTACACAAATATAAACAAAAATAGAAACATCTGTTGGAGAAGGAAAGAATCAAAAGCGACGGCTGATCAGTCTGTGATAATTAACTCATCCACGCCCCAGTCTTCATAGCTCCCATCAGGTAGGTAACGACGTATGATTATGGGGATCTTGCGTGCTCTGGAGGAAGGACAGAGAGGTGAAAAGAAATGCCACGGCCTTCCCTATAGCATTTCAGCAGGCAATGGGAATTGAGGAATGCTGCCTTGCTAGCTTCAGGTTTAAGTGGGAGATCTGTATGGCACCAGAGATTTGGCATTACACAGTAGAGGGAAGTACCAACAACATTTTCTTTTGTAGGTGCAAAGCACTGAGCAAAGTAAGTCTCTCAACTTAGACCTCCAGAAGGAAAACCCAGTGAAGATTTTTTTCCCCTTACAAGACACTACAGAAGTGCCAGAATTCTGAGAACCTTCATTTAAACCTGACATCTATGGAGTGTTTTGCATGTCTGGGGGTATGAGGTACATTTTAAAGAAGGATATGTGAAATATTACAGACCGTTCAGCCACCAAAACCTGGTAAAGCTGGGATAGAACACAGCGTCTGCTAGCAGCAGCTCCAATTAGAAAGCGAGAAAGTGCTGAGCAGAATTTAACTTAGTGGAAGCAGATTTAAATCTGCAGAATGTAATTAGACAGTCTGGAATCTAACCAGGGCATCAGGTTTACGACCATATCAGACGTGAAAAGTAATACAACGTCTTTAATGACCACATTCAGGGCTTCTGTTTTTCTGGTGCCAAAGCAGCTCCCTCATGCCAAGAATCACAATTTAATTTTGGCACAGCACAGGATGCCACTGTGTGTCACACTCCGGCTGCTTTCTAGAGCTCACACTCAGACAGCGACCAGAAGCCATTTAGGATCTTGGAGATCTGATAGGAGCATGACCCACGGAGGTTTTAGCAATGATAAAAGGAGCTGCTGTAATAGAGATACGAAGTCTGCAAGAGCAACTGCAATGCACTGAGAAATTTGGGGAGCAGAGGGACAACTCAACTCAAGCATAGGGACTTCATTAGTAAGGGGGTCTGGCTGCTCTGCCTGCAAGAAGCCTGCCCATGACATATTAGCTCGCTGACCACGTCAGCAAGCTGTGGGCCAGAACACTCTGCTGTGGGAAGGTGGGCCTGTCAGCAGCCATCCAGAAGCTGATTTTGCTAGTCAGAAAGGATTTATTTAATCTCTCTGTAAGCTAGGGCTGTGCCTCCTGCAAGCGCAATAAGCCAATTTTAGAAGGATGCAGGAAAAACAGACATTCTTACCAGGGCTTTTACTTTACCAACCTGACCCTTATTTTAATTTTTGCCAGCACTCCCTTTGAACACAGGTCTGTTCAGAAGGCTCCTTCGCAGCAATCCCTTTCAGGGAATTAAACTGGTTCCACAAAGATGAGGACCTTGTGTTCTCATCACAGAAATAAGAGACACTTGGACTCCCAGGTAAAAGAGATCAGAGCACTGCTAATCATCAGCACTATGCAAGAGCTCCCATGATGGAAAAGCAGCTGTGGAGAAGTCCCAAGGAGCAGAAAAGGAAGGCAACTGAGATACTCACTGCTACTGAGGGAACAAAATGTCCTGGAATGAGCTGCATGGAATAAGCTGCTAAATGCTGGGATGAAGAGGGGAGTGCTTGCTTTATGGAAATCAATACGCTCACTGCCAAAGGCCGGGACTTACTTGAGCTCTTTCATGGCAATCAGCAAGGGGTCTGTCTCTCCTTCCAATTCCACCATCACAGGGGCACACATCCTGGAACAAAACATCAACAGCCATTTGAGAGAACACGAAGAAAAAATTTTCCCCAGGGGACTGTCGACCGAGTTTTTGCTTGAATGTTCTTCTGGCCCTGCCAGTGAGCAGGCTGGGGGTGCACACGGAGCTGGGAGGGGACAGGACAGCTGACCCAGCCTGGCCAAAGGGATATTCCATAACGCATGGCATCGTGCTGAATTAACAGGTGGTGGGTGGCCAGGAGGCAGGGGGAACGCTGCTCAGGGACGGGATGGCGAGCAATTGCATCATGCATCACTTGCTTTATGTATTCTGTTATTATCATCATCATCATCATTATTTCTCTTCCTTTTCTGTCCTATTAAACTGTCTTTATCTCAACCCATTAGATATTTTACTTTTTTTTCCCCCCCCTCCCAAATCTCTCCCCCATCCCACTGGTCGGGGGAGAAGGGAAGTGAGCAAATGGCTGTGTGGTGCTTAGCTGCCTGCCAGGTTGAACCACAACAGAGGAACAGAATATCAAAACTGATTTAAAATTGATCTAACAAAGAGGGTGGAAACACTGGCATCCCCCATGTTCTCACTTGCTCCCATTCTCCAGACTCCCTTTAGGAGAAAATGAGAGGCTGGATTTACGACGCAGTCTATCTCTAGGGAAAAAAAAATGCATTTTGCAGAGGGTTGTAAAAGTAGAGCAAGCACTGCTGATGATTGTCTCTCTGGTGGCAACAGCAACAGGAGTTCATGTTATGTGCGGGTAAGGCCACTGGGGGGCTGCTGCTGGCCTAGAGTCAGCTCCGAGAGCAGAAGTATGCAGCTGAAGGAGAACCAGGCGCCAGAGTGCTTTGGATTGCAGGTCTGGCACACACCCACCCCATCTCACCCATTTTTCTGGTCTTCGACCAGTTGAAAGAATGCACACAAAATAGCCTCCTGGAGTGATAACCGGGCAAAGAACAGCTCAGCAAAGTGACGATTAAGGAAAGTTCATTTAGAAGCTTGTAAATGGTGAGGAGATGTGGAGAAGTGCTATTTTTGAAGGTGAATGTAGCTAAGATGAAATTCAGAGATGCCCTTTCAGACAAATTTTAAGACAGTTTGATAGTGTCGCTTGTAGGTAAGTTTTTCAAAAAGCACAAAACTTTTCGACATGTATTATTAAAACAGATCTGGACAGGTAAATGGAAGAGACTGAGAGCAGCCAGCCTTAATTGCACTCAAAATAGGACTCAAGTGGCATTATCTATCATAAATGACGCCACGCTATTCCAAACACTTAACAAACTTGTAGTTTGTCACAAGTGCACTCAGAGATTTCAGGATGGCTATACCATTCCTAATTCTTACAACCATGTGGTAATAAACGAAGATGTTGTAGAGCATCTCTCCCTAAAACTGTAGCTTTTGCCAACCGGTCCTGAATTTTCCAGCCCCTCCTGGCTGCCTTAGCAAAGGCAGAAGGCAGGATCAGCATGTCACATTCCCCATTTTTTTTGCCTGTGACATCTGTTAGAGATGTAAGGGCTTATGGTGTTGCTTTTCAGTGCTGATTGTGATGATGATACACAAGTTCAGGACAGGAATAAGCAGCTTTAACAGGGCTGGGAGACATTAGGAGATGACAACCTCACTGTAGGGATGATTGGGATATAGAGAGGAATACTCACGCTATCTGGAGGGCGCGTGTGCCCAGGACTCTGGCCCGCTCGTACTTGGTCATGTAGGGGGTGGTGATCCGCTTCTGGTTAGCCGCCTGCCGCTCTCCCGAGGGGAGGATCTCCACGTTCTCCTGTCCCTCCTGGGGAAACCAGCACAACGTTATGGCTCAGCTGCACCTCAGGCCCGAGCGGCGGGCGAGCCGGCGGGGGCACCCACCTCCTCCGCGTTCTCCAGGTCCTCCAGGCCCTCATCCTCCTCCACATCATCGAAATCATCCCCGTCGAAGCTGAGGGGCAGAGGGAAGGGCATGTCAGGCAACGCGCTTGGCTGCTGGCACCCAGTCCGGATCCTGATCCCGATCCTAATCTGGATCCTGATCCTGATTCTAATCTTGATCCCAGTCCTGATCCAGATCCTCATCCCAATCCCAATCCTGATGCCGACCTCGATCCTGATCCTAATCCCAATCCTGATCCTGATCCTGATCTTGATCCTGATCTCAATCCCAATCTAGATCCTCATCCCAATCCCGACCCTGATCCTGATCCCAATCCTGACCCCAATCCCGATCCCGATCTCGATCCTGATCCCAGTCCCAATCCTAACCCCAAACCCGACTCCGACCCCGATCCCAATCCTGATCCCGATCCTGATCCTGATCCCGATCCTGATCCCAATCCCGACCCTGATCCTAATCCCAATCCCGACCCCGACCCTGATCCCAACCCCGACCCCGACCCCAATCCCAATCCTGATCCCGACCCCAACCCCGATCCCAATCCTGATCCTGATCCCACTCCCGACCCCGATCCTGATCCCGATCCTAATCCCAATCCCGATCCTGATCCCAATCCTGATCCCAATCCCGATCGCTCCCCGTCCCCCAGCCCACCCCCTGCTCCCTCTCTCTCTCACTTGTCCTCGTTGTCAGACATCTTGTCTCCTTCCTCCCCGGCCTCCCCCTGTCGCTCCCCGTGACGCGCTAGCGGGCGCCCTGCGCCATGGCGCCGTTGCCGTGGCGACGCGCCGCCATTTTACCCCCTCCTTCTTCACCCCCCTCCTCCATGGTGGCTGCCGGCCATGGCGGGCTCGGAGGGAGGAGGCAGAGCCCGGTACAGCCCCAAAACACGGGAGCTGCTGCGAGGTAACGGGGCTTGAGGCAGGGAAGGCTCCGAGGGGCGCTTTTGGGCTGTGTGAGGCAGTGGAAGACGCGTGTCTGTGTCTGTCTGGTCCCTAGGGATCCCCCCCCTTGCCCTTTCTGGGTGTTACAGGGACGTGGGGAGCCCGGTTTTTACACAAAAACGCTATTTTCCAGCCATGATGGAGGAGTCGAAGCTGACGAGCTTCCAGAGGCGATGCCTGATGGAGTGCCTGGAACGTGAGTGCCGTCCCCTCTCGCTGCTGTGGTGAACAGCTCATGTCCCCCATCCCAATGGAGGGGGTGCTCGCCTCAGGGCTGCTCGGATGGAGGCATCCTGCTGCTCCCCTCCACACGGCAGCACTGCTGCTGATGGTTTGTGTAAGTACCAGCTGAGGTGTCCCCAAACGGCCACCAAAAGACGTGTACCCACAAGCAGCGTCTGTGGCACCGTGGATCTTTCTTGGCTGCACTATGCCAGATCTTCAGCTGGTGGTTGTCTGGGGTCAGCCAGCCAGGCTCCTCTGTGTCTGACATCGATATTTTGGGTTTGTTCTGCAGGGGGAGATGCCCTGCCCCTCCATTGCCACCCCACATCCAGCAAACAACCAGCGCCCGTGCCGCCTGCTTCCTCCCCACCGCTCTGTCAGCCGAGCAGGCTTTCAGCTAAACCTCATCTTCGGCCTGCCAAGCTCTGCCAGGCAGGAGATGCTTACACCCGAGAGAAATTCAAGCCACAAGCAAGGAGTAAGTCAGAAAATGTCACTAATCATGCCACCCAGCCCCTCTCTCTTCCCCTTACGTCCACCCTCTGCCTGCAACATCAGCAGCCATAGGAGGTGTTCTTAATTACTCTTCATCCTCATACTTTCTGACTTCAGAGATGCTTAAAAAAGAGATCTCTGAGAGGACATTCACCACAAGTGCTCACTGACTTCTGCCCGCTAGCTAGGGGAATTATAAGTGATAGGACCTTGTACAATCCTTGTGTAAGAAGGGGTGCTATATAATTTTCTATCTTATAAACATGTATCAAACCTTTGATGTCATTTTGGTTTTCTCTTCACAATGAGCATGCGTGTGCAGTTCAGTCTGGGGATGCACTGTCATTAACGTCACACTTCTGCTGTCATTAGCAAGGCAGCAGGGTGGCCAGGCTCCTTGCTGAGGAGACAGGCTGCTAAGGATTTATTGTTTTTCCCTTCTCATTCACAGGAGATTTGGAAAGGGAGAAGCAAAGGCTCCAAAATATCTTAGCGACAGGGAAGGATGTGGTGGAACACCAGGTGAAGCAGGCGCTCGTTGAGACAAAGGAAGAGGAGAATGCTGAGATTGACCGCTTTGAAGAACGTATGTTGTCATGTAGTCTAGGAGGGGAAGCCTGGAAAACTGCTCCCCCCGAGGGTTGTGAGGCAGGCTGTGCGGCCCCGAATCTGAAGCCCTGGGTGGAAGAGAACACAAAGCCAGGTTCCCAGAGAAAGGGCTTGACAGCGTGCTGCTGTGAGCCAGCCTTCCTCGCAGAATTTGTTCTGCAGAGGCTTGCTGGCAGATGCAGGCTGTCTGGATTGCCCACGGAACACAAACTGCTGGCAGAGGAATACCGTGGTGATTCGCAGGGGCAGCCTGGGCAGAAAGCCCAGGTACTGTGGATCCTTTCTCTAGCCAGTGTGACTCAGCGTAGGCTGGGATGTTTACCAGCCTGACCGTGCTTTGGGCTGTGTTTATTTTCACTCCAAGATCAGTAAAGCTACGCTAGCAACGCTTAAAAGTAGGGCAGAATTTTAAGCAGTGGTGGACTTTGGCCTGCACAGTATGCTGGGATGGCAAAACCCTGCCTTATGCCTCCCTGTGCTTGGAACTCCTGTGTGTGTGAGCACTCCACACAACCCTGTTTTAACTGGGACAGCACAGATTGACAACTGTTAAGCACAGAAAACTCTCACATTACAATGAAAACTCTTTTTCACAGTGGTTTTCTCTTTGTCAGTGGTGAATGAAGTTCGGGAGAGGCGGGAGTTCCTGGCAGAGATGGAAGCTCTAGGACAGGGCAAGAAGTATCAGAGAATTATCCTCACTGAAATCTCCCAGGTATGTGAGGGCCCTGGCAGCACTGGCCCTACAGGATGTTAAGTGTCAGAAACCCTAAAGCACGGTCTCCCTCTTATAGCCGAGCAGGGAAGAAGAGGGGACAATTAATTCCCTTTTGTGGCACAAGAGGGGCATGAATTTGAGAAATTGGAGATAGGAGGCTTTCAGCCTTTCTTTCTACATCTGCATGCACCTTAATCAGGGAAGCAGAACCTTTGCTCTTGGAGTTTGCTAAAAAAAAAAAAAAAAAAAAAAGATAAAAAGCTCTTGGCATTCTCCTCGCTCAGCCCTTCCCCTTTGTCCTTCGCAGAAAATGCGCGAGATGGAGATCATTGACAAGAAGAGAAGCGAGGAAGTGAGAGAGACCATGACAAAAGACTTTCCTGCTGGGAACAAATCCGATTCCCATGACTAGACCAAGGGAAAATCGCAAATGCAGTTTGTTCCCACCTCTTCTCCCCCATCCCTGGCGTTAGAGTCTCAAGGGCTGGCCTGTGCCTGCCTCTCTCTCAGAGGTTCCCCCGAAGAGGGGGCAGCAGCACCTGTTGCCTAAAGCCAGAAGGCAGGAACTGTTTGTGTGTAGCAAGCTGTTGTAAAGCCCTACCCGTGCAGCGGCTCCCTTCCTGCTCAACAATATTAAAGAGATGAAAACACGGAGCAGCAGCTATTAAAACATGACAAAAAGCCTTTTGGTTACACAATGCCTCAGAGCACAGCACTCCACGCAGCTACAGATGTCACTCCTTCTCCTCCATCTCCCCGGAGGTGGAGGTTTCTAGCGGAGGTGCGATGCTGACGTGTCCCTACCCGCATCCACGACCCGCTCCAGCCCGCGCAGCTCCGGGAACGGCTGCGCTGGCAGAGGGCGAGGAGGAAGATGCAGCAGCCTGGCCTTGCGCAAGCACGAGCCTCCAACATTACTGCATCAGCAGACTTCTCCGGCACAGCTAAAGCGGGCAGGCGCTCAGGAAGACGGATTCAGTGGCGGGGGAGAGGGGATTTCAGTGTGCTGCTCTTCGCAGCAGGCTCGCTGTGGTTTTTTGGTTCCTGAAACCGTGGTATGCTGAGCAGCCCTCAGTCCCCCACAAAGCCTGGAGATGGCCACTGAGTCACCGCCTCTGTCCTTCAGCAGGCTGAGGCACGACGCCCCTCTGTTCCTGCACAAAGCCCAGCGTAAGGAAATCTGGAGGTGGATTTTAAGGTCCCGTCAGCTGCTTCTTAGCAATGCTCATCAGCCAGGCAGCGTGCCCCGTCCCCAGGACAGCGTGAGCACGGAAAGGAATAAGAAACCTAAGCCGTGATCGGTTTTTAAAGCCTTTTTTCTTTTTTATTTCTCTTCAGGTGAATGGAAGTCACGGAGTTAGTACAGTGTAACTTACAAACCAAGGTTTTGACCGGGCACGGGGCCAAGGGGGTGTCAGGCTGCGGCCATCCTGACGGCCTTTGGCAACGGCGACGCGACAGCAGGCTCTAAAACGGACGCGTTTCTCCCCGGAGAAGAGTTGTGCTTTGGGATCTCTCCCCTACCGCCGCTCCTGAGCAGCCTGCTGAGGTGTGGCAGGAGCGGCACGGCCTTTGGGAGAAACTGGGGGGCTGTTTCCAGAACGCCCCCTGCCAGCCGTGTCGCAAGGCACTGCTTCGAGAGGGTTTGGGCTGAAGCCTGCTGTATTTCTGGAAGGGAGCTGGGGGCTGACACGACTGATTTGCGAAGGGGAAGGCGTGACAAAACAGCTGACCGACCAAACACCCGTGGAACAAAACGATCGAAGGAGGCAATAAATAGCTCCTCGCCTTGGAGGAGAAGGCAGGAGAACAAAACTGGAAGGAAGAAGGGACGGGTGGAAGGATACCGCCCGCCCCTTCCCTCCCCCGATGTACACACACACACATACAACAAATAAAATAAGGGTTTGAAGAGTTTCGGGGCGGGTTGGAATTCATGTAGTAAAGGAGGCGTAAAAAAAAACAAACAAACAAAAAAAAAACAACCAGCCAAACCCTCTTTACACACTTTTGAAGTATATACAGACGAAGCTGGGGAAAAGGTCAGTTGCGACTCTGCCTCTCCCCCCAGCCGCTCAAGGGTGGCACTGGTGAGCAGGGGCTCGCCCCTTGCACTGAGTCAGTCTTGTGCTTTTCTGCCCTGGCCTGGGACAGGAATGTTCCTCCCTCCCCCCGAGGGCAGCAGGCAGCGGTGGTTAGCAGCAGTGGGGGTACGATGTCCTGAGTAGGGCACGAGGGCTGCCTCTGAGCAGCTGTACGCGGTCCCCTGGGGTCCTCTCAGCCCCGAAATGCTCAAGGGGACAGCTGGAAATAAATAGGGCCCCGGTTATTTATATATTTTTTTTTGGCTCTAGAGCCTTGTGACGTGAGATTTTGTTTGTTTTTTAAAACATTTTAGTTCAGGCCAGTAAAACCTAAAGAATCCTGCTTCCAATGCCAGGCTTTTCTCCTGCAGTTAAAAACGGGGCAGGAAAGGGGACGAGAGCAGGGAGCGAGGGCCAGCCAGATCCCCCCCTGCAAGAGGATGGAGGCACACGGAGCTGTCACGGGACGAGCAAGGGGAAGGGGGGGGGGGACAGTTAGTGCAAGTTTTCCCACAAACACCAAGCTCCTCGGCTTGCTTCTCAGGCAGGAACACGGACAGGCGACAGGGAAACAGGTCTGAAAAGCGACTCCGTTTGCTCCCGGCCTTGTTAGCAAGGCTTCGGAGGAGGAATTCGGGCAGGCCCCCTACCCCGGGGCGGTCAGGCAGCGCGTCGGCCCTGCCCTAGCTTTTCTCCTTGGGTGACTTGCTCTTGGAGTCGTGCTTGTTGCCCAGCAGCTTGAGCACCTTCATGGGCTTGAATTTGCCTTTCTTCTTGCCCTCGGCCTCCGTCTCCTTGTGGAATTCTGGGGGGGCAAAGGAGGGGGGTTAGCGGGTTGCGCACACAACAACAGGGACAAGGAATCAAAGCCCTCCGCTTCCTTCTGCGTAACAGGGCCTCACAGCCCAGCCGTGCTCCCGACTTTTCAGGGCCCTACAGGAAAGGCCTCATTGTCTGCACGGAGCAGCGTCGCTTCCTCCTCCTGCACGCGATTTCATGAATGGTTTAGGCGCTGCCCCTCGCTGAGGTCAGCGGCGAAACCACGGCTCCGCAGTCCTCCCGCTCGTTCCTTACCTTTCCTTTTAATCATGGCTTCCAACATTTTATCCTCCTCCTCTTCCCTGAAAGAAAGAAGGGGGAGACAGGTCAGCGATTCGACCCTGAGAAGAGCTGCTGCAGTGTTTAAAGGTTTTTTTTTTGTGGGGCTGAATCAGGAAAACCCACTCTTCCCCTCGCCTCACTCCTCACCTCTGCCGGTCCTCGTCCAGGCAGTTGACGATGGCGTTCCTCTGCTCGATGATGGTCACCAGCTCCTGCATCAGCACCTGCTCCCTCACCCGGTCCTCCTCGGTCCAGTCCTTCTCTGCCGAGCCGAACCCCAAGGAAGGACAGGCAATTACACGGCTGAAGGAGCTCCGAGCTTCGGGATCCCAGAGGTGAAGCCCCAAGGGAGAAGCGGAGGCAGCAAGAGCCGGGGCGCTGCTTTACCTGGCTTGTTGAGGAGGCAGCGCAGCTCGTACTCCACGTCCGCCTGCCGCTGCTCCAGGTTCTGCTGCTTGAAGCTGCAAGGGAAGGGGGCACGGCTGGGACCCGCTGCCAGGCTCCAGAAAGGCAGAGCATCATCCCAAAACTGGGGGTGACCTCGGGAAGAACCGAGCCAAGCCCCACCAGGGCCCAACCCCGACTGCTCGAGGCCTGTCTGAGGTCGGTTCTGAGTATTTTTGGACACTTTTGTCTGCTCGCCCTCCTTCCCCTACTTCTCCAGGCCCTCCAGTTTTGGCAGCACCGAGACAGGACTCCCCACGGCACCGTCGGTGCCCCCCGCCACGCACACACGCGTGCTTACATGTAGATGAGCTCCGACTCGTGGCGCACCAGCATGTGCTTCTCGTGGATGAGCCTGAACCAGTCCACCAGCAGGCTGTCCTCGGGGCTGTCTGCCGAGCAAAAGGACAGTTCAGAGCCAGCCCCAACCCCGCAGGATCCCGTCAGCGCTCCGCGAGGGTCAGCCTGACCTCATCCTCTTCCTGAGCCCCAGAAAAAAAAATCCTCGTCTCCTCTTTCACCTGCTTCCACTCCACGAGCGGGGCTGGGACCTCTCTTGGAGCCCCCGCAGGGTTTTTTGTGCTCTGTCCTGCCCCACCTACCATTCTCAGCGCTGCGGAGCTTCTCCTCCAAGGCCACCCCGCGGTGCTCCAGCTGGTCCAGCTGGTGCTCGATGGCATCCATCTCTCCGTAGATGTCTTCCTCGGGGATGTACTGATCCGTCTGCACCTGCCAAACCCCACAGCGGGCACTGCCGTTACCACCACCCTCCATCTCCTGGCATCCCGCAGGCTGCTCTTTCCCCCGTGGTTTCTCCGAGGACCCTCTTACCTTGCGTTTGATCAGCGGGAAGCCGTGGCCCGGCGCAGGAGGACGCGCTGGCTTGGAGCCCTTGGGAGGTTTCTTTGCCGAGGGCGAGGCAGCAGGCGATGGCTTTCGGTTGAAGGGGTTCTCTTTGCAGGAGGACTGGAGCAAGAGGACAAAGGGAGACGATGTGTGAGGCTCTGGAAGGGGTACAGCATCCCAAGAGCTGGGGTCGAGCAGACGGGCAGCCCTACAGCCTGTCCTACCCCACTCCCTCCTAGAGGAGCACAGCACTGATCTCCACCATGGGGTGACAGCTGTCCTCAAATTTGGTGTGGGTTCCCCAGCCTCCCTCTAACAAGCTCGCTGAATTATTTTTGTGATGGTTCCCTTCTTGTTTGCTTTGAGCACCTGGAATTTCACATGCGGGGCAAGCAGAACAGGAGCACGACCACCACTTAACCAACACACCCCCGAGCCTTGCTTTCAGGACACACACACCCACCCCAAACCTGTGTCAGGCACAACCCCAGACCAAATCCCTGCTTTGAGGTCACCACCTCACCTTCAGCTGGGGTTTGGGCGAAGAGGGGGGCTTAGGGCTCCCGGCACCCCCATCCGAAGCCATGAGGATGGGCGTGGGGCTAGCCCCAGCAGGAGGCTTGGGGGGCAGGCGGCTGGGGCTGGTTTTTAAGCTGCCAGCAGAGATGCTCCTGCTGGCGTGTGGGGCGCCGGGCTGTGCCTCCCCACCACAGCCGGCCAGCTCGCTGGAGGAGGAGAAGGAGGAGGAGGTGGTGGTGGAGAGGCTGGCTGGGGCGGCGGGGCTCTCGCTGGAGGAGACGCTGGCCAGCGGCGTGTCAGGGCTGGAGGTCTTGGTGGCCGTTGGCGTGTGGACGGTGGGCTCGGAGGAGCTTTTGGGCACCGAGGCCTCGTCGGTGTCGGCCAGCACCTTGGCCGAGCTCTCGGAGTGGATGCTCTCCAGGCTGAGGGCTGGGGACGGAGCGGAGGAGGACGGCTCGGAGTGCGACAGCCTGGAGATGGGGTGGTGGGCTGCAAAGGGAAGGGAGAGCTCGGCGGGTAAGGGGGGCAGCCGGGAGAGAAGGGAGGGGGTACACAGTGGGGTTAGGGGTGCGTGGAAGGGGTGAGGAGGAGGGATAAGGGGGTGGGGGAAAGCTCACCGAGCGGGGAGGCGCTGGGGGCTCGCGGGGCTGGCCGCTTCTTTGCCTTGGGGCTGCTGGTGGGAGTGATCCCGTACCAGGGGTGGAGGGACTTGGCAGCAGCCTCCCCCTGCTCCTGCTCAGGCGTGCTCTTCTGGGCAGCAGCAGCCTCCTCTTCCTCCTCCTCCTCCTCCTCAAAGGGGTTGTACGGTTTGGGCTCTGCGGCATCAGGCTTGCTCTCCTCGCTCTTGGCTTTGCCCACCTCCTCCCCGTCCTCCTCCTCCTCCTCCGTCCTGCTCGGGGTCTCGTGGCCGCTCCCCGGGGGAGGAGGAGGAGGAGCCGGCTTCTTCTTGGGCTCTGCCTGCACTAAGGCCATCCACGGCGGGTCCTTGGCTCTCGCAGCAGCTCCAGCACTGGGAGAAGAGAGGAGAAGCTAGCGCGAGGTGGCAGGGAGCAGCTCGGAGGATCCCTGCTCCTCAGGGACGCGCCACGCATCCGCTGCGAGCGCGCTGTGCTTGTGCAACCTCTGTCCCAAGAGCGGGCAGCAGCAGGCTCCTGGAAGCAGCCTGGTAGGTATAAAGGTTCCTGACCGCAGCCAAGCACCCACAATGTCCTGGACAAACCCTTCACAAGGCGGCCACACGTCCCCTCCTCAGCACGCACACGCGAGGCCGCGTCAGCAGGAAACACTGAAATGATTTTCTGTGCTCCTGAAGCCCCCAGGATTTTTATAGGCTCTAAAGGACAGAGCCCCCGGGAGGTACAAACACCAACTGGGCTGGCACCGGCCTCGGAAGGGACTCGATCACGACCTCGATCCTCCCAAGAGCTGGGGCTGATGGAGGTGGGAGAGGAGACTGCAGCCGAGCCAGCCCCACAGCCCCACCTCGCTAGGGGGGTGCAGGTGACCCACAAACAGAAGGACGTACCGATCGGAGGAGCAGGGTCTCCCTCGAGGTTTTGGGACAGGGGGGCTGGGCTCAGGTCCCCTACCTAGAAGGACAGAGGGGCAGACTGTCACAACACCAAAATGACGAATAGCAAGAGGTTAAATCAACGCAAGGCGCATCTCCCCGTGGGAGCCTGGTGGTTCCCACTATTCTGCAAACCTCGTGGCATTTCTCCCCCAGTCAGTGCAGCCAGTCTCCCCCAAATACCCCCTTTTCCTCCCAACTTTATCCTGGAGTTGAAGCTGTAAGACCGACGTGTCGCTCTGTTACCACCCCTGCACGCTGCCACCTCCCAGCGCCCTCCGGAAAGCCCCGGAGAAATCAAACGCAGCAAGAAATAAGAAATAAAATGATCCCAAGATTTAACTGCAGGCAGAAGGGCACCAGGCTGCAGAGAAAGAAGGGAACTGGTGGATGAAACGGCACCAGGCTCTCTCACCGTTCACCAAGCCAGGCGCGCAGTCGCTTCCCTCGCCCTGCACGGTGGAGCGGGGCCGGGGCACGGGGTGGGAGGCTGCAGGGGAGAGGGCTGAGGCATCCGTGGATCTCCTCGGGGCCGGGGTGGGCCGAGTGTCTCTGAGGCGTGCGTCCAGAGGGCTGGCTTTGTCCTGGCTGGGCGCTGAGGGCTTGCTGGGAAGGGGAGGCCTGGGGGGTGTTTGGGAGGTGGGTGCCGCGCTCCCCGTTTGGGGCGTCGCTGTCTGGGCTTTGCTGGGCGTGCTGTCCTTCTCCTCCGGGCTGGCTGGCCTCTCTGCAGGAGTCTGGGTCTCCACAGCAGTGCTGTTGTCCTTCCCCACCTCCGCTCCCGCGGGGAGCCCGTCCTCCCCCACGCTGCCGGCAGCAATTTCAGTTCTCAGCTCCGGCGACTGCCGCTCGGGGCTGGCCCTCCTGTCCATCTTGCCGCTCACGGCCAATTTACCGCGATGGTGTGTGCAGACAAACGTCCCCGCCTCCGAGCCGGGCTTGTATGAGCCCGGGAGCAGGGTGCTGGAGCACTCCTTGCACCTGCCAAGGAGAAGAAAGAGCCCCGTGAGGTGGGAGAGGCCCTCCGGGGTACCGAGAAGGGCTGGCACTCGGAGATCCTTGCAGGGCTTCACCCCTGCTGCTAAATCGCATCGTGATCTTGCGGGAAGTCATGCAGGGAAGGAGAGGAACAGAAAAACATCATCACACCACTGTGTGCCCTCGGTGAGCTCGCAGCTCCAATACTGCATGCGTTTGGGTTCCTCTTTCAGCTCAGAAAGGATGTAATAAAGGGCAACGTTGGTGCTGGGGGGCAGCACAGTTTCCAGAGCCAGGAGAATATTTGCCAAGCTGGAAAAGATGCACCTGGTGGGCGCCAGGAGAAGGAACAAACACTGAGCATGAACTCAAACAATGCTACTTGTGGCTCAGGAAATCCCTAAGCTGGAGGCTCGAAGGGCAGTCAGGAGAAGGAACATTCATGCCTGGTCTGAGGCTCGTCCACCCTCTCCCTGCTGAACCTTTGACTCCTCCCTAATGAAGCCCTCGAGGTGCAACCCTAAGGACACAGCACGGGCAACCGGCTCAGCTCTTTTCCACCTGGGAAGGGAGGAGGACAGCCTATACGAAAGAGCCGAGGGCAAGGGGCTGATGAAGCAGTCCCATGAAAGCCAAGCTTGTTTCTTCTTGCCTGAACACCCGGCGCTCACAGCTGCTGGCCGCCCTGTGCTGCAATCAGATAATTTGGGTGAGGAATTCTGCTCCGGGTGTCCACTTGGCTGCTGCTTCCTTTGAAATGCAGAGCAGAAGCGTGAAGACAGCGGGGCGGGGAGAAGAGGTATGACGGAATAGAGAGGTAGCAAGTTCGGACACGGGGAGAAAGAAGTTTGTTTGGGTTTTATCTCTGTCAGCCCACAGAGCACGCTGCCACGGAACGCTCCCGAGCAAACAGCAGCCGTGAATCAGCAGGGGGAAAAGAAAAAAAAAGACAAGGAAAGCACACAGATTAAAAATACTTAGGATGACGTTTTGGGATTCTCACTGCTCAGTCTGAAGGGCCACGGGCTGTGCCAAGACAGGCGCTGCAGCTCTCCTATTCCTGGCCCTAGAACAGTGCTGCACCTGCTCTCCAAAGCTCCTGCTTTTGCCCCAGCTGTGGACAAGAAGTGTGTTGGGTCCCAGCACGGCTCCCCTCTCACAATACTCTTTCTAAAACACACCCCTGGCTGGCTTAGTCAGGAGCTGCTCACACAGTGAAACGAGGCCTCTCATAACTTTCCTGTGGCTCAGCTTTTCTGCCCTCAGATGCTGCGTGCTCGCTTGCAGGCTCTCATCCTGTGGTCCAGAGGAAAGATCTCACCCCCTCGTCAGCCCAGCAGGGAAAGCGAAGCCAAATGACTTCACTGGTGCTGCAGGTAAGGACCTGCACCCAGGGAGTAACTGCAGGGCTGCTGATCCCTCCTTCCTCGGTTTGCTAACAGCTTGCAGCTCCCCACACGCTGCCCCTGAGAGCTCAGCACCGCCCCAGGCACCGCAGGGGGAAGGAGATCTGCAGGGCTGATGGCCCAGCTCGGACCTCATTGTGGTGAGGGCGTTCCGTGGTAGGGAGGCAGTAAAGAGGCAAAACATCCTGGTTTTGGGTGCCGGGAGAAGCACAAGAAGCTGGTCAGCAGAGTGGGAAGGAGCAGGAGAGGCAGGGAGCGGGGGCAGCAAGCAGCACAGGGCTGCACACAAGGAACCAGCCAGACCTCGAGGGGTAACACCATCACCGAACCCCTCTCCCTGGAGGCTCTGTGTTGCAAAAAGACACGCAGGGAAGGGGCCTGGCTGGCTGCAGAGCTCCACCAGGCTGCTGGCCACGTACCTGAAGCACTGGCGGTGGTAGAGCTTGCCCTCGGCCAGGTAGCGCTGCACCAGGTGGACGTGCTGCTGGCAGGCAGTGCAGGTGCTGCTGAGCGTGCTGCGCCGCGATGGCTCCGCTGGCTCCGCGGGGACATCGTCCTGAGGGGTGACAGGCAGGGAGCTCAGCGAGGGAGGCCACGAGGCGCTCGCCACCGGCCCGTGGCTCCTCCAGAGCGGTAGGAGATGTCTTTTCTGCTCACCTGATCCCACATTCCTGCTCCTGCCTCACTGACAGCATCATCCTTTCATAGGAAGGGAGGTGGTTGTGCCCTGGGTGCTGAAGGAACCACCCCACACCCACCCCCCTTGGCCTGTTCCTTACCAGAGGACAAATTGCAGTCCTAGAGAGCAAGTACACTCTCCGCAGGGTCTCCCAAGCCACCAAAACCCCAAACACCCCTCCTACCCCAAAACACGCAGCTGCTAGCCCCCCGCACAGACCGATCTCACCGTGATGGGCTCTCTCCCCTCCCCTCGCCCTGGAGGACCACAGCCTCAGGCTGATTCAAATCAAGGATTCGGGAGGTACCTGCGGCGTGGAGGAACCCTCGGCCGCAGCCACGGGCTTCTTGTGGGACAGCAGGGGCGGCGAGGCGGCAGCGGCCGGGCGCTTCATAGGCGGAGGGACTCTGGCTGGAGACAGAAGGCAAAAGGAGGATCAGGCGAGAGCAGTGACTCATGCCACGCGTGTGGGGGAAGGGGAGGGGAGGGGAAAAAAAGAAAAAAAAAAAAAAAAAAGCAGCCTTGTGACACAGGATGGGACTTGCCACTTGGTGCCTGTTTTAGGGGGCAGAGGGAAAGGCAATCTGGTAACGGGGCAGCCACGAGCCTGCAGCACGTCCCCTTCTGCGGCCCGCGGACACCAGCCTGTCACCGTCATTTGATTTACCCATCCAATGCCTCTTGTCTTCCTCATTATCAGCTCCCCAAGCGATGCTTAAAGACCAGAGCACCCTAAATACCTGCTGCTAACGCGTTTTTGTTCCCCACTGGGTGCCAGCAGGTCTGTGGAGCACCCCTGGCCCAGCAGCCCCCAAAGACAGTCCTTGGCTGGGAGGCCAGCATCCCTGGAGAAGTGCTCACATCCACGCACGTGGGAGAGATTTCTCTGGCATGCTGGAGCCAGAGAGCAGAGCAGAGGCCTGGAGCTCCGGCCTCCACCCCGGAGGGATGCCCTGGAAGAGCTGTCTCAGAGCTTAGGTTGCAGTTGTAAGGACAGATGAGCTGGTTGAAGACACCCCACCCTGCTTCCCCTGTCACTCCAAGCTTACCAAGGTAATAAAAACCAGCTGCAGTAGGCACATTCCCTATCTAGCTTTCCTCAGTGGGGTAAAGCAGATCACAAAGGGGTCTGATGTGCTCCAGGGGCAACCCAAGCGGCAGGAATGCAGCATGGAGGGAGGAGAAGCAAGGCGTTCCCCAGGTGAGCTGTTAAATCCGTCCCTGCCTCTTGTGAAACCTCGCCCTACCCAACTCCCTGTTCCAGGCTTGACTCACCAGCACCACCACGATCCAGAACAGGCAGGTGTTATCTGTCCCTCTCCCATTTTCTACAGAAAGGAAGGTTTTCCCCTACCTCCAGGCCCACAAACCTCCAAACACCCTCCCCCAAAGTGGCTGCAGGACCCCACAAATGCTGAACTGCAAAACCACCACGCAGGATCCCTTCCCACGTGTCAGCCCCAAATCCCACAAAATCCAATTTTTAGATGCAGAGCACTCCATGCCCAGAAAAAAAAAAATAAAAAATAAAAGGTTTGGGCTAGGAATAGGAAGGGGATGGAAGGAATTGGGAAGACTTCTCTCAGCACGTGGCGCCTGTGGGTTTCTGGAGCCAATTTGGGGGCAAACTGGAAGGCAGAGGTGGGGAAGGGCACCCACCTTGGCTGGGGTTGTTGAAATGGTTGTAATACTGAGACACGTAAGTCATGATGCTGAGGCAGTCGGGGACTTTCATGGAGACCATGTCGTTGGGATCTAGCAGAGCCGGGATGCCCAGCTCCCGCTCTGCCAACTCGAAGGCCTGCGGGAACAGCAGAAAGAGGTGGTAACGAGAGAAAATTGATACCCTCTGACAAATAACACAGAAATCAAGCCGGGAGGATCCTGCTGGAGACTAAGCAGTAAGCCTGTGGCATCCCAGGTAGACGGGGGATCCCAGACGTGCTGCTTGACTGGAAAGAAGGCAGCAGGAGGGCAAGGGAACAAGTTGCTGCAGCTGCCCCGGTGTCATTTCATCTGTCTGCGCCCCTGCAGCTCCCTCCCAAATGCTCTTGCCATTCAGCTACCGCTCTGAGGGGGGCTCTCAGAGCTGAAAAAGATGTGTTTTTTCAACCTGTGAAACAGGCACACCACCACTTACCCTCAAGCAAGAGCCTGGCAGAGCCTTGGCTGGCACTGGGGAGGGCCGAGGACCGGCAGGTAATTCCTACACAGCCAAATATGAGCTCTACTGCATGGTGGCCCCGGTCACCCCAAACTCTGACCCCACAGAAACCCAGTCCCTGCCCATCCTTTCACACTCCGGGGTGCCACATCTCCTCCTGCCACCACCAGCGCAGCCACGCCTGCCACACACAAGCCACTTGGGTGCTTTTCTGGGTCTCGGCGAGCAGAAATAACAGCGACACTGTGACAAGGAGCACATAACTCCTGCAGTTACATACACGGCTACTTGAAAGGAAGCAGTGAAGGAAGAAAATAGCCACTTGAGAGCTTCCCACCCAGCAGTACTAGCAGATTACCAGCTACACTCGGCATCCTGCTGTTGCTCTCAGGGCAGCACACCCACAAGTGATCTCTGAGGGCAGGGGGATGCAACTACCAGGATAACCACCTTATCTTCTCTTTAGTGCAGGCTGGACGTTGGTATTTCAGACGTTTCCAGAGAAGCTCCTGCCTGCTGCTTACCAAGAGATTTCTCTCACCCCCTCAGCGCTGTCACTAAGTTCTTCCCCGCTGCATGACCTCCCTCCAGTCCCTCTCGTGTTCCTTTTTCCTTCTGTGCACGGTGCAGCAGGGACTTACCAAGCGGTTATTTTCGTAGACATTTTCCTTGGAGAGAGAATCGAAGTCTCTGAAACAAGACAGCACAAACAAGCGACGTGAGACACAGAGGTGAGAGACATGAGCGCCCCAATGCCACCACACGAAGGTTTTCGGGATGGACAACCTTCCTCGGGCATTTCAGCAAGTCAGCACGTAAGAACCTAGATGAACAAAGCCTTGGTAAAGCAGAAAAATTGTTAGGGAAACTGGAATTAAGAAAAGAAAGTCTCAAATGGGTGTTGGGCAGGAAATTAGAAATTAGAGGCTCCACCTCTAATTTCTGCCTGTGTGGTACAGGCTGCAGGAATAACCAGGGCACAGAGAGGAACCCCAGCAGTTCCCATTGTGGGCACACTGTGGGATTTCACCTATCCCTTCACATCCCTTTGGGAAATCAAAACGGGGATCGAGCAGCTCCCCTTGCCAGAGGAGCAAGGCCACGGGAGGGGACTGAAGGTTAAAATAATCTGCAGGTTTTCCAGAGAGGGGAAGAAATACAGGAAGGAGTTAGCTACACCTTTTGCACGTTTATGGGGGCATTGGGTGTGAAAGCAGCATCACGCTCAACCAAATATAACCCCTTCCTGTCGAAGATCTCGGCTTCTTTACAAAAAAAACCCTCGCGCAGCAGCACGATGTGCCTGCGAGCTACATTCACAACCCAGAGGGGTTCAGCAGCAGCTGAAACCGACCTGACAGCGCAGTGAAAGGTGCCAAAATTTGGGACACCGACGCAGGATTCCCCCCACAGGCTCCCGGGGCCCTCCTCAGCACCGCTCGCGTGCCTGTCCCAGGGCTGCAGAGGAAGTCCCCGAAGAGCTCGGGGAGCTTTTCCCAGCTGCCCACGACCCCATAAAATTACACTTCCTCCGTTCAAAAGCGAGAGGCTGCTGGTGCCGTTTCCTCCGAGGCGAACCAAGCTGCCAGAGCGAAGGCAGGAGGCGTGCAGAAGGCGGGCTGGGCGTCCCACAGAAGCACCTTGCAGAAAGCACAGGCAAACGAGCCCACAGAACTCAGCCGGGTCGAAACACCACAACTTTTCCCACCCTGCACGCTGCTGAGAAAAGGTTTCAGTGGCAGGCTTCACTTTGATGTGAATGCTGGGGCCTTTTCCATATTTACGACCAGTTTCCACTGGGAGATGTTCTTCCTCCGGGTCTTTTTTTTTTTTTTTGCCTGGAGAACTCCTTTAACCTTGCTGCATTTCTTTATTACTTCTCTTTTAAAGAAAATACCAGCTTGGGAACGGAGAAGAAGCGATGACAGCAGTTATGGGTCGGCTGCCCTCTGAGCAGTAACAAGCTTCATGTTGAATGCTCTCACTTGCAGGATATGGGAGTGGCGCAGCTTGAAGGCTCCTTGGTGGCCTGGGCTGGGAGTTTTTGACAGACAAAAACACATGTCCACTCCACCCCACCCTAGCAAATTAAAAAAAAAAAAAAAAGCCATTTTAGAAAAGCAAATCTGCCTGGGAAAGCAGATGACAGCAGGGAGGACGTGAGGCTCAGAAGGCAACAGGAGGGCTCCTGAGCAGCGAGGGAATACGAGGATGGTTTTCCCACTAATGCAGGAGCAAAAAGTCTCCGCTTTTACCCTGGATATTGAGTTCCACCAGCACGAGGCCCTGGGGATCACAGCTCATTTGGTTGCTCTCTGCTGCCTTTTCCAGCTCTCTCCAGGCACAAACTGGACCACGCCGGTCTCCATCACCAGTAAGGATGTGCAAAGAGCACGGGAGGGTTTCCCCAGCCATCATCTCCTCTCCCGAGGAACCACCAGGAAACACCAGTCCAAGGCATCGGACGTGAGAATAAGAGACTCTGGACATCCCAGTCGATGGGACGCCTCGGCTCAGCAAACCCCGGCGTGGCAGCGTATCCTGGAGGAATATTTCCATGCAAATAACGTCCCGAGCGCTTCCCTAATTAGATACTCGCCGAGCCACTAAGTGCTGTGGGGTTGAGGGCAGCTGCCAGCGAGCGCAGCAGGCCCGGGGAAGGGGGGAAGGGTGTGCTGCTCTGCTAAAACCAAAGCAAATCCCTGGATTCCTCAAATATCAACCACGAGCTCGCTAACGGCAGCGCCGCACAACGAGGCCTTCAGCTGCCCAGAGCTTGTCAGGGAAACGTAGGCAGGACACGAGAGGGAACAAATGGGATTTGTGAGCCTGTCTGTGAGCAATCCTGAGGCTGCTGGGACGCCCGGCAGCCTTCAAACACGGCTTTCCTCTCCCATTTTCCTCAAGCCTCTGTCTCTCTCTCTCAGTGCTCAAAAGGCGTGTGCCGTGCCCCCGTGTTCTTCTGGCTTCTGAGTGCCAAAAATCTCCCCTGAGCTCTGGGAAGCTAAAAGATGCCCGCTGGTTTGCTACGCTGCCACAGACACCTCACAAACATATATTTCATGCTTCAGATTTCGAGAACACTAAGCAAACAAACTCCTTAAGCCCCACAGCCTGCTGTCAAGTCGGCCTGGACGCTTCCAGCTTAGCTGACAAGAGGAAAGGAGAGATTAAACGTTTTGCCCCAAGATCACGGTCACACTAAATCCAGGTTGCGCCCGAGGGAGCAGGTTTGCCAGAGGAGTGCCTCTGCTGCTCCCAGACAGGGAGAGCGAGGCAGCGAAACCAAGGTGTGCGCTCAGTGGAAGAAGAGCTGGAAGGCCTGGATGCGGATGTTCAGCCTCGTGGTTAAACACACAGGTCCCACAAGCACGCAACCCTCCCTCGGTGGGCAGTTCAAGGCGTTCTGGATTCAGCAGACACCGAGCACTTCCAGCTTTGGCTGCTCCTTTCAGAAAAATCAGCGCTCCCCGGGCAGCATCCCTCCAGTGCCACCTGCCTCAGTCCAGGGGGGTGGTGATCGAAACAGGGCTTATGCCGAAAATTATTCCAGCTTCACAAATCTGTGAGGCCTCTCCTTCCTTTCGAGACAGGGTCGGACAAGCAGGAGAGACAAACAGCTGACACGGCAGCCAAAGAAAGCCCCGAGGGTCCAGTCCCTTCTGGAGGGCCATCGCTTCCACTCTGCCGTCGGGAGATTTTCTGCCTCTGATCCAAACCTCCCACTTCCAAATCAGGGCAGGCTGGGGAAGCTGGAATCGGATGAAATGGTGCTGCTCCTGACCACCCTGCGAAAATCCTGCCACGAGATGCCATGTCCTTGTAAGGCACTGGGCTCTGCCTTTACAACGCGGCTCGTGCAGAGCAACTGTGAAGCCTTTCGGTAAGGACATCTGCCAGGAGCCGCTGTAAGCCCACTGACAACTGAAGAGCAGCGGCTGCTGCTTAACGGGACGGTAAATATGGTCAACGGGAAGCCAGCAGGTGCTTTTAGTGGTCTTTATTGTCTGCTTTTTGCTGAACCTTCGCTTTTCGGTTCTGTGACTGTGCTACCGACCGAAAAATCAGAAACACGGGAGCTGCTGCTGTTCCGGTCCTTGATTTGCCTCTTCCTCTCCAGCAGATGAAGCACGTAGCACCCTTGAGACCAGGAGCATCATCAGCGGCTCTGCTCTGCCTGGTCAGCACCAAACACTTGCTGGCTGGGCTCTGGGTGACTCCTCAACACCACGCTGAGGGTTTCGAGCTGTCCACCCCACAAAAAGTCAGCCAGCAGCAGGGTTTCCAGCCTACCTTTGCAGCTTCTGCTTGTACCAACACAGGTGCTGGGGCATCGCTGGGGCATCGCTGCTACCCGGTGGCCTGCCGTAGACCGCCTTCGCTGCTGTTGTGACAAAAGGCCACCCCAGGGCCAGCTCGGAAAAGAGGATTTGGCCAGTCGAGGCAGCCTCAGCTGATGGCAGGGTTACAGCAGCAGCAGGCAGGGTTACAGCAGCAGCAGTAGTAGCAGCAGCAGCAGGTCGGGGCAGATTCCTTCCACGGCTCATCCAGTTTCACCAGCGTGCCCCGCAGCCAGCCCAAGCTCCCGTCCGCCTCGCCACGCTCCCATTCCCTCTTCTCCCCCAACCCCAGCCCCAAAACCCCCATGGGGGACACCCCTCCGCCTCCCACCCCATCCCCTCCTGTCCTCCCCCCGGCCTTTAACTCACAGCAGGTCGGGCCGGTGGCGGTGCAGGATGGCGCAGAAGGCCAGGCCGTCGCGGAACGAGGCGCTGAGGTCGCGGATCTCCACGCCTCGGTAGCCCTGGCACTGCTGCCGGCACCAGGCTTGGAGGGCGCCCCGTGGGCCCGACATGGGGGCAGCCGCTCCGCCGAGGGGAAGGGAGGCAGCGGAGCACAGCGGGGAGGGGAAGGGACGGGAGAGGAGGGGAGGGCGGCGGCGCAGCCCCGCCTGCGAGGAGGAGGAGGAGGAGGAGAGAAGGGCCTGAAGTCAATGAAGTCACCAAGCCCTCCCTCCTGCCTTATTTATTTAATTATTTATTTTATTTATTTATTTAATTTTCTGAGAAGGCTTTGGAGCGAACCCCAGTTTGCGGTCCAAAAGGGAAAGGAAAAGGCGAGCTCGCTTCTGGGTCCCGCGCAGGCGGCAGCACTCAGCACTGCGAGGGCATAAGAGGATGTGGAAACATCGGGGAGCGAGGTACAGATGGGACATGGGGTGTCTGCAGGGGTAGGCTCCGCGCCAGGGAGGGCTTTGAAGAGCAGGACACTTGGAGCTGCAGGCGGGACCTCGCAGGAAGCCCTGCACGAAGGGGAGGAAGAGCACGATACGATCTCAGGAACCCCTGACACCGAGAAGATGGATGGCCACAAGCCTTGGCTTTTGTGCTGAGTGTAACACTCTGACGAGGAGAAGCACGCTATTAAGCATTTGCTTATTTTGCTAAAGCTTTTTTTTTTTTTTTTTTTTTTTTTTTTTCCCCATTTCCAGTTAGGCAATCTATACCTACCTCTGTGGAGGACTGAGCCATCACACCCAGATGTCGAGCTGATTGCTGCCAAGCCCAAATCTGGAGTCCCCTCTTCCTCTGCACATTCTTTTTGGAGGGGGCTGTGCATTCCCTCCTCCTGTCAGATCTCATGCTCTGCACCATCCACACTCCCTTCCTTTGTCTGTTTCATTCGATCACTCCTTGTCCCCGAAGCTGCAATAGGTAAAAATATCCTTTCTCTGGGGTTCAGCGCCCAAGACAAGCTGTGGCATAAATCACTAGAAGAGAGACTATGTAGAGAAGAGAGGAAGGAAGCATTGCCACGACTTTATAGCAACAGAGCTGGCTGCTCAGCCTTCCCCAGAGCAGCCTGACAGCATCTTCCTGCTGTATCCTAAGGGAGCAAAGGCTGAGGGATGTTTATTTAATTGCCTTTTCCAGGGTTGCTCGCTCCATTCTTGCTCCCCTCATGACTGCAGGTCAGAGAGGTGAAGGAGATAACCCGGTGCTGTGGTTCCCTCTTAAAACCACTCGAGGCTGAGGTGCAGCAAACCCACCCTGCCTCCCTGCGCAGCGCGATTCCAGCAGCAAGGCTCTGCGGGTGCTGCGTGAGCGCCCTGCATTCCCCTCGTTTCGAGCGGTGCCAGGCACCACGTCTCGCTGAGCCCCATCTTTCCGCTCTGCGAGAGAGCTGCAGCTCTCCCTGGCTTCATTCCACGAGTGCCAGCCCCGGTCAGTTAACCTTCAGCAGGCGGGGAGCCAGGCAGTGGATGGTCTCTGTGCATCCTCAGGAAGACACTCGGGCAGGCACCAAGACGAGCAGCACCATCCTCACCTACCTGAAAACAGCCCGAAAAGCTGTGAAACAGCCTGGAGGGCTTAAGTTGGTACGTACACGCAGCAAAACTTTGTCATCCAAACACATCAATCACGGATTAAAAATGGACTGAAGCCCAGCAACACGTTTGATTTGTTTGCTGTGCCGTGAATTAATTAGATCACGGAGATGCTGCCTTGCCAGAGGTTCCTCTGTTGTATAGCACATCTATCTTAGCACATTATCTGTGAAAAACTTGGGCTTTGGATAAGGAGAAAGCAGGAGGGGTGTTGCTGTTGACAGCTCTAGTCACTGTGCTGCTGTTGGTAAATACACCCAGGCAGAAGAGTCACGGAATCACAGAATCATCTAGGTGGGAAGCGCCAGCCCTAAAAATAAAAAGGACCAGATTCTCTTGGAACACCACCCAGCTCCTGTTTTGCTGCAGTGCAGCAGCATCTCAGCCCTTCCCTTTCATGGTTTGGTTGCCCCCAACCCTTCAAAACCAGGCGTAAGCTCTGAGCAAGCACAACACCAGCAGGAGTTACCCACGTAAACCTTGCTGCCTGCGCCCTGCCTGCTTGAGTTACAGGACTTCATGATGGGGAATGCAACTTTTGAAGTTATCCAGGACAGTAGAAACTTGACCCTCGTTCGAACACGGCGTGTAGCCCAACAAAGGCTTATTATTCCTGTCTTGCACACAGAATCCCACATGAAGCCACGCTGGGCTGCCAGGACCCTCTCTCAGTGGAAAGGAATGAAAGGGAGGGGTCCCAGGAGGCAGAGGGGGTACACGAAGAGTGCTTTGTGTAGCTTTCCCATTACACACGCAGGTTTTTTGCTTTTTTTTCCTTTTGCACCTGTTGTTTCCACTCAAACACAAAACTATTTAAAGGCAGCCTGCAAAAGGAGACGGGGGAGACAGGGCGTGGCGGGTTGAGGAGATGCAATTCATTCTTTGCATCCTTTTATCTTCCCCAATATTTATAGGTCCTTGCTTCCCCTTTACAGGGCCAGTTTTCAGCTGCTCTTTCAAGGCACTGCAAGTTTGCCTGGAAGAATGCAAGGTGGCTGGAGGGAGAGCTACGAAAACATTTGAAGCTCAAAGCATTTAAAAGGTTTTAACAAATCGAATGCCCTCGGGCAATTTTCTGGGGAAAATGAACTCCATTAAATTAAGGGCCCGGACTTGGGCATTGCCTGTGCTGAAATAAAACACAGCCTCCAGCAAGGACATCTCATCAGATGACCAAAGTTAATATCGGTTGAATGTTTAAAAATATCCTACCCTTTCCTTTAAAAACATGTTGATTCACTTGGGAGCATTTCTACTTCTTAAGAGCTAAAAAAAAAAAAGAGGGGTGGGAAGGCAAAGAGGCAACCTTCTAGGAAAACAACCATGACTCGGGTTTATTCGACGTGGAACAACAGCTGAAAGGAATAATATTAGCTTGTGACTTTTTCCATATCCTGTGGAAATGCTGTGGAACAGCTCCTTTTCGCCCTGTTCACCACTCCTGCAGCCTTCCCTGTTCGCTGTGTGCAGCACCTCGTAGAGCTGCTCCCACTTACCTGCTACAGAATCAGCCACAGACAGCACAAACCAGCAGTGGCTGCCCATAGCTCCGGATGCAATTATGTTCTTACGTGAAGGGGAGACAAAAAAAGAAAGAGAATAGCAGATACTGAATGCTCACCGGGAAAATTCCACTCCTTTATTAGATGTCTCGTCCTTCATAGGATGGTTTGAGCCAAATGAGTCTGCTTATTTAAAGTACAAAAACCTTTTGAGCCGCAGAGGATTCCAGAAATGCCAGAACCCTGGGCTCCCCTCCCTCACGGCAAAGAGAATAATCTCTCCCACCCACTCCTCTGCTCAGGCCGATTGTTGCATCCCCAGAAGCTTCAGGGTCTCTGGCCCATCTTCTTCAAGGTTCGGTTCAGCTGGAATTAGAAAAAGCAAAGGTCAGAAGAAGACAGAGGGATCGACACATGCTACTGATCTCCTTAGCAGCCTTAATCCAGGGGCTCTACTCCTTCCTCTGTAAATTACTGCAAAAACAGCTCTCCTGCAGCTGCAGGCAGCGTGTGGAACAGAATTAGAGGAACTCTCTCATCCTCTCCAAGACAGCAGAGGGAGATCTGGGGAGAAGAGAGGCTGCAAAGTTCTGGAAACTGTATCTTAACAGGGTAACCCTTAGCTATGTGCTGCTCACATCCCCCCCGTCTCGGGATTTTGCTGCCAAAGTTCCCAACCCCACAGCAGCCTCTGCTGGGAGAGCGGAGCAGTGACAGCACGTCACGGCCCGTCAAGTCTTTCAGGATGCTTTCTGGAGCCTCAGTTATGAGGGTAGAGGTGTGAGGAACACCACACTGGTCTAGGGACAATGCAGTCCGCAGCATTAGGAAGTAAAACCCTCCTTTTTGGTGTGGCTCGACTGGATGAGAACTTCTTACACGAGAACATACAAAAGTAAGAACCTCCGAAGTGAGCAGCTGCTGCTCAAACCACTTGCCTTTGCCCAGCAAGGCGCAGCACAGCTGTCACACACACACAAAGCACTCCTTCATCAGGCTCTGCAGAGCCCAAACCTTTCCCTACTATTCCCACAGAGCTAACGCAGTTTTTCCTGTCTGGCCTCACCTCCTCAAACTTGTGGATCTGGCGGATGAAGAAGTCCCCATAGCGCCGAGCAACCTTTGTGTCTGCGATGTGGATCATGTCCTGGGGAAGGAAGAGCAGGAAGTCAGGAAGAGGACTGTGCTGGCAGGGAGCAGCAGGCACTGCCGGACAGGAGGGGCAACAAAAGGGGCTCGACTCCAGCCCCAGTTGAGCACCGCACACACACCTGACCTGTGCTAGTCCCACAGCAAGCGTTGTTCCCTGGGGACTGCCTTCCCTTTACCCTCGCCTGAGATGTGTCCCAAACTTGCCTTGTATTTGCACCCTCTGCATATTTTCAGCTCTCTTAGCAGCAGTTTGACAGCCCCAACCCCAATTCACGCTCTGCTTCCCTCCGCCAGCAGCTAGAAGTGGATCTAACCAGAACTGGAACATGACAAGCAAAGGAGAGACACAGGGGACACGCCTACAAAGCTGCTAACCTCACCAGACGCTGACAGCACTCTCACCCAGCCCCCAGCCCCTGAGAACCCTGACAAATGATTCACTCTGTCCCAGAGAAGACATTTAGGGCCTTTTTCTCCTGGGTGTGATAACTGCCAAAGCTGCCCGCAATACCCTGTCACTGTTCATCCACCAGCACTTCCACCAAGCGTGGCTACAGCTCCATCGTGGGCAGCCCATCACGTGGCGTGGGGACGTTTCCCACAGGCTGGAGCAAAACCTGGTGCTGCCAAAATTTGCTGGGCGAAGGAACAGGCAGCGAGGGGCAGATACCAACCTTGTCAATATAGAAGTCGACCTCAGAGGCGGACTGGAACTCCCCATCCAGCGCAGATATGCCGCTGGTCCAAACCAAGTTCTTCATCTTGTGCTTGAAGACGAGCAGCTGGATGCGAAACTCCTGTTCCGTCAGGTCCAAGAAGCCAGCGAGCTTGGCCACGGGCATGGTGGTATAGAGCTTGAGGAAGCTACGGATGGTGGAGAGCTGAGCCTGCTGCTGAACCTCGTCAGCAAAGACCTTGAGCTGCTGCAGGAAGGGCTCCTTGTGGTAGTTAGGGTGCACGTTGTCATAGTTGGGCACCACGGGGGAGAGGAATTTGGGGCAAGCGTAACTGAAGAGCTCCTCGTAGACCTGCGCGTCCCCCTTCTGCATGCGCAGCATCTTATCGCCGTACTTCTCTCGCAGCTGCAGGTGGATGCTCTCGTCTATGCGCATGGGGTACATGGTGAGGGCGATGGCGAGGAGCGCGTGCATCTGCTCGTTCTGCTTGTTAATCTGGGGCCGAGAGGAGAACCTGTTAGCCTGGGGGTGGGCTTCGGGGTTTATGGCGCAGGAGAGAGCTGGGAGCTGTGTTTTTCAGAGACAGACCCTTCACCCAGAGCACTGCTGGCCCTAAAGCTCAAGGGGAATAGCAGCAAGGAGAAGGGCTTCTGGGCAAAGCAGATGAATCAAGGCTATCGTCAACGAAAAAGGGGAAATGACAAGAGGAAAAAGCCCAGAGGGGTGAATGTAGCCACAGCCACACAGAGATTGGATGGCCAGAAGCAGGTCTGATGGCTTTGGTGCAAGGAAGTGCAGAGGAGTAGGGACAGGAAAGGAAAAGAGTTTAAGTCATCTCCTACACAGACTGGCAGGGGACTGTTATCAAGGAAGAAAAGAGGGAGAAGGAAAATTCAGATGAGTGAGGGATGAAGCAGTTATGTGGCTAAAACTTAACACGCCAAGTTTCTGAAGTGCCACGGAAATAGGAACTGCCTGATTTGGCTACATGAGAGTTGTAAATGAATCATAAGGACGAAGAGGAGAGAATAGCAGCAGGGTAGGTAAGAAAAAAAAAAAAAAAAAAAAAGGCATCAGAGGCAGCTTAGGTGGAGAAAGACAGCAGTTTTGTTTTAGCCACGATGATTTAACCAATTTGCATAGGACTACCTGATAATGGAAATGTATCTGATAACAGACGACGCCTGAAACACGGGACCGAACAGGACTGAGTTTTAAGGAGCTTTGGTAGAATATCATTAGCAGCTGACATTCATTAACAACACTGCCCACAGGACAAATGCAGGTGGAAGAGGGGCAACTGCACAGCAAGCAGCTAAAGGAACCAGTAACACAGCTAAAAGAAAATACTGGGACAAATGGCAAAGGAGGTCAAAAGCTCTCCAGCCACCATCAGTTCAGAAAATAAAGCTGGATTATTAGACGTGGGTTATCGGGTGACAGAGGAGGGACAGGAAAGAAGACAGCAGCATTTTCTTTTGGGAAGCCTGGACCCACTCTCTTACCATCTCGTACTTGTAGGTCGTCCTCTGAAACATGCTCTTGGTCCTCTGGATGTAGAGGAGGATGTTGGCGAAGACGCGGATGGCGTCCTGGTAACGCCGCATCATGAGGTAGGCGAAGCCCACGTAGTAATAGGTGGTCACCTGGCACTCAGGCACCCGGGAGTACATGCTCTGAGAAGGACGGATGAACCATTAGAGGGGAGACAACCACCTCCGACCCCAACAATTACAGAAAATATTGTAGGAAACCTCACCTCACACCCGTCCCTGCACTGGCTTCCTCACTGCTTGTTAGATTATCCCACCCCCTATGTTTTCCACGGCTTCCTGCAAGCAGAAGACCCTCGCGCTGTGCCTAGTACTGCTTCGCTCAACTCCTGTCAATTCTCGCTGTTTCCTGCCGAGCCTTGGACCAAGCCCGTGTTGCAGAGGGACTTTTTTTTAGCTGCTGTTGTCACAAGTAACACCCAACTCCAGAGCAAACACACGCAGGGTGGGAGTGGGCACAGTGAGAACAAGAAGAGTCAGAAAGAAGAGGAATGAGCCATAAACCAAGGTGGGAGCAATGTATCCCGTTAGCACTGTGCTACCACTTACAGCCCAATTAATATTCCCCATAACGACGCTGCCTTGCACAACACAAACAAACCTCCTAAAGAATCGGGGGTATGTGCTCCAACAGCAGCAGCCATTATCATATGGCTTGATCTGCTGCCAAAGCTCCAGCTGTGCTCAGCACACACAAGCGTGGAACTAGACGTTTCTTCCAGCTAAGCCTATAAACAAACTCCCCACACCACCACCAAGCTCTTCCTCAGCTACAGGATCGATTATGGCAATTTTTCAGGAGCCCATCTTAAGAGAAGCATCTGGAAAAGGGCAGCGGAGGGTTTGCTGCCTCGTTACCTTCTTGTTGAGCTCAATGTTCTCCAGAACCTTGATCGCCTGGTAGTAATCCCCCAGCAGGGAGTGCAGGCGCAGCAGCCCCACCAGGCTGAAATAGCCCAGCATCTTGTAGAGGGAGTGGCGACCATATTCACCAGCCACGCTTTCAGGATCACCTAGGAATGAAAAAAGGAACCATTATGCTGTCCCTCCGAGGGAATGAGCTCTCCTTTCCGCACCTCTGTGCTTACAAATAAAGGAGCAAGACCTCCGGTGTACTCATTGCTCATGTAAGGCCTATGAGAACATGAGAACCTCGTCGAAATTAATCCATCCGATGCCTAAGGGTTCGATCCAGCTCCCATACAAAGAGAACAGAGCTTGGTCGAACCAAAGCAAGGCAGCAGAGACACCAACCTTGCTTGGCGTCACCCAGCTAGCTCACCTCCACTTGTGTACACCTCCAGCTGTCGGTTGATGTTGGATTTGTCCACCAGGGAGTGCAGCACGTTAAGGACGCTGTGGACGTTCCAGATCTTGGGGTTGGAACGAAGGAAATCGATTTCTTCTTCAGACTTCTTGGCTGTCTTGCAGCGGTACTGGCTGAAAGACTGGAACTGTGGGTGAAAAAACAGATTTGATTTTGAGGGGCTAGTTTGGAGATGTTCAACTAAGTGCAGTACGCTCTTGAGTTGATCACACAAATGCAGTACGACAAGCTACAAGTCCCACGGAAAACAGGAATTTAATTTGAGACCACGTAGAAGATAAAACAGCAAAT
Organism: Netta rufina; assembly: GCF_964035555.1. Lineage (NCBI taxonomy): Eukaryota > Metazoa > Chordata > Aves > Anseriformes > Anatidae > Netta > Netta rufina. The sequence continues at coordinate 152,700,892 of NC_140123.1, read as the reverse complement.
TACACCACCATTAAAAGACCTACAGAAAAATCTGGTACTGTGCAGAGGCAAGCTGAGGAAAAAGGCCAGAAAACACAACCAAGTGAACGATCTCTTAGACAGTTAGGACAGGCAACTAAACACAGATTTGCTGACTAAAGAAGTAACAAAAAGAACGACCAAGTCATAAGATGTGTCTGCGCACACACACACACATCCTTTTTTATATCAGCTTTCCAAGACTGCACTTGAGGAATTCCAAGCACCTCTACAATATTAAGTCACACAGAAAGGAGTCTGTAGAGAAAAATGAATAGTATTTGAGAGCTGAATTACTGCACTCCGAACAATAAGCATAAAAATGTTTCCTGACATCAAGATCTTAGACCACAGATTTCAAATAAGGTCACTAATCTCTCAGTGCATGCATAAAGGCCCTGCAAACTACAAAATACAAAGCTAAAGTAAAACCACGGAACAACGGAACTAGTATGAACAAGTTAATAAAGTCTTTGTGGTTATAGCAGCAGATTTCAGTCAGGCTTTGTATAAACCAGGCAAAAATGAAGCTGTAAAAAAAAAAAAAAAAATACAAACCAAATGAGGAAAAAAAATAACACCACCACCACCACCAAAACAAAAACAGCGCAACAACTGAAACAGAAATATCAGTAGAGGTTCAGACTCCCTAAATGGCTCCTGGTAGCTTAGAAACCTGTATATTTACAACTATTTCATCTACTCAGTGTCGCACGAATAACAGTGCTCACCGAGTCGATTGACCTGCAATGATACCCTAGATATGAGAACGACAGAGAGGAAGATGGAAAATTTAATAGTGCTAACAGAGACAAGGCCACCCCACAATGGCTGGGTCTCAGGGTCACGTACCTGGTATATGAATTCATCGATGATATCCCAGAGCCACTGGTTGGGCAGCTCCAGAGGAGCAGGACCATCAGCATCTGCAAAAGATCGTTAGTAACAGATGAGAAATTAACACCTCGAGCAAGAGCGGTGGCAGAACTGGAGGCACAGACAGAACTGAGCATTTTTCTAAGCTGGGAAATGCAGGAGCAGGTGAATGAAGTTTCCAGCAAGGAACTGTGTAGCTCTGGCTACCTCAGCTGCCCTCATTTTGAAAGAACACGAGTATATATAGGGCTAATGTCTAGTGTGTGACTGCTCAGCAGCAATTCTCAGAAACTGCACACAAATTCTAGGGGTTTATCCCAGCCACTTTTCTCTGCAAGACACCTGGCAGGAAGTCACAAACATTTAAATTTATCCCAAGCGGAGCCAACAATGGTAAAGAGCTGTGAGGTGCTGCTGCAGTTTCCTAGCTTACCTTTACCTTAAAAGCAAAATTAATCTGTAAGCAAAAATTCAAGGAAGATGGAAAACTAAATAAGTTTTGTTTTGATTTTCTTTCTTTCTCTTTTCTCCCTTTAGAACATTTCAAAAAGCACTGTAAACTTTGGGCTTTTTGTGGTTTAAAGTTCAATAAATTCAAATATATGGAAAGCTCACAGACTACTTTTCTCTATACAGTCTATAAGCAAGCATCTTCCAGTTTCTCCCCCTTCCTCCAGCTTTATCCTCTCCACCCATTCTTTCTCTCCAAAGCACACGAAGCAAAACAGAATTGCAGCAACTCACTCAGGATGTAGTTGAAGAGATTGCAGTAGTTGTAGTAAGATTCAAATCTCTGCTCCAGAGTGGGGCCCCCCTGCAACAAGAAGGCAGCTCAGCCTGTTTAGTTTGAAGCGCAGCAGGACTGAATTTATAGGCAGGACAGTCAACGGTCACAGCAGTACAGAGTTTAATTTGGTGATGTTAGAGCCAATTTTCTACCAGATTTCATATTACTTTCCACAGCTTCTTGTTCTTCTCCCTTCACGAAAGACCTTGGACCCTAGACAATATTTTTAAACGTTTTCGAAAGACCAGTGACCACAGCAGGGAATCACTCTTCCTAGAGCCACCTTCCCTGCTTCACCTGTAGACACCCATGGGCAGTTTGAGAACCTCTCACAGAGCAACTCAAGAAACCAGTCCCTCCTGTTAAAGCAAGCCTTGAACGTGGGTTAATAAAGTGACCGTTTTGAAGTTCCCATTTCTCCACCCTCTGGTCCCCATCAAAGCTACAGCTATTATTCATCTACCTTGTAAGTCACATACCTGCTCGGTTTCTTTCCTTAAACAACCAAGAACTACTCTGATTTTACTATTGACTTCAAATTGGCCTTTTTAAGGGGAAAAGAAAAAAGTGTTTTTCTATAGATTATTATTTTTTCTCTTTCCTTCTCCTCTTCGGTGCCTGTATTTCCCTCTCCACTAAGCACTCTGACCCCACACAGTATTTTAGCCACAAACAACGTGGCCTTCTCCTGTGACACCCACTCTCACCCACCCGCTAATCTGAAGAACAAATTAAGAGCCACAAAGGAACACACAAAACAAACCCATCTGTAAATCTTGTATTTACAGCTCTATCCAGAAAAAAAAACTCAACTCCCTCCCAGCAGCTCCTTCTTCCCTAACTCACCAACGCTGGGTGAGTTTTCTGGCCCAGAGAAGCCAGCGTACAACCCAAAGGAAGACACGGGGCAAATACTCACGCTGACTTTGGCATAGATGTGCCTGTAATACAGCTCCTTGTACAGGATGAGGAAAACTGCATCTGTAAACGGTGAGAGAACTGAGCATTAGCAAACCACGAGGCTCAAGCAACTGGAGCTCTCAGAGATGCTGGTGACGCTCGTACTGGCACAACAATAAAGAGAGGCAAAAGAGGAAATTTTGTTCAGTTTTGACCTCCTGACAGGCATCTACTGATGGAGCTGCCGCAGTGAGCGAAGATGAGTGACTCAGAGATCAGTGACAGCGTGCTCCAGCTCGCTAATAAATCAGAAGTGGTTTAGTTCCTTAGCTCTCTGATAAGGAAAGAGGAAGAAACGCTCACCATTTCCAACCTGGGGGGCAATGGCCTCCGCCTCTGGCCACGGGGTGTTCTTGAAAAACCTTTCTGTCAGCTTTGTCCAGCTGAAAGATAGACACACACACAGCATGAGAAACTGATTAGCAGTACCAGAGAGCGGGAGTTAAGAGTTCACGATACAGAAGGCTTGGACTTGATGGGAAGTAGACATCCCCAAATATTAAGACCAATGTTGAAGCAAAGAAGAGGGGCAAACAGAGCAATTAAAATCCTTAGTTTGTCCCTAAAGTATGGATCAGTTGCACGTGTTACTTTTACATTCTCTTTATGGTAAAGCAACGCAGCTAAGGGCACAAACAGGAGCACCTGTAGAGAACGGACGTGATTATACCTCACTGCTTTCTACAAACTGACACTGCTGGGCTCACTTTTTGTCACATCCCATGGGACTTTTATGTTCTTTCAGATGGGCCACAGCTCACCAAGGGTTATATTAAATGAATAGCCTAGAAATATGCTTTTGTTTTGTTTTTCCAATTTAAATCAAACTGTGGGCTGTATCTTAAAGAAAACCCAGAGCTGGAACAAGACCATTAGCGACTCCTTTTACAAGCTGGGAGTGATTTGACCCGGTTTGCGGGGGCGATCCAGCTGGGCTGGTACCTGTTCTCGTAGATGTCCTGGATCTCGTAGACCTTCTGGTCGATGACGTCGCTGGAGACGCGGCTGGCCTGCAGCTCGTACACCTTCTGGTCGATGAGATCCGACACGGTCTTGTGGAAGTACTGGATGAAGTTCTTGATCACCTCGGGGATCACCTGGTAGGTCTGCTGCTCGTACTGCCGCTCGTAGGCCAGGTCCTGCTTCGGGTCCCCTGCGAGGGGCACAGAGCACGGTCAGGGGGAGCTGTGGGGACCCCCCCCAGGGCCTGCATCCCCCCCCCGGGCCCGCACCCACCCGTGTGCAGGTCGTAGTCGGCCGAGTAGGCGTACGGGTCGTAGGCGGCCTGCGGGAGAGAGGTCACGGACCCGGATCAGAATCCCAATCCCAATCCCAATCCGGATTCCGATCCGGATTCGGTCCCAGCCCCCCCCCCAGCCCCCTCACGTCGTTGTCGTAGTCCTCTCCCGGGTAGGCCATGTTGGCGGCGCGGCAGGAAGGAGCAGCGAGGCCGCGCACCCCGGCTGAGGCGAGCGGCCGCGCGCGCTCCGATTGGTCGAGCCACCTGCCCGTCTTAAATTCCTCCCTCTGATTGGATGTACCACCTGCCCATCATCCCCTCGCAGCTCCCTCCTCCCCGATTGGCCGCGCCTCCGATTGGCCGAGCCGAGCCGTTGCCATGGCAACGCGCTAGTCCCGCCCCCCGGCGGCCCGCTGCGCTCCGTGAGGGGATGGAGGAGGGCGGCGGCGGCGGCGGAGGCGCCTCAGGGCCGGCAGCGGGGCCAGGCCCGGCGATGGCGGCGGCGGGGGGCGGCCCGCTGGGCTGCCTGCACGTCCTGTGGCAGCGCGACGAGCCCGCCGGCAAGATCCCGGCCCGCCGCCTGCGCAGGGCTGCCCGCCTGCACCGCCGCCTGGGGCCTACGGGCAAGGAGAGCCACGGTGAGTGGGGGAGGCCGGGCTGGGGGGGGTGGGGGGCTCAGCACCCCCCCCCCTCCGGGCCTGCAGGGTAACGGCCGGCTTCTCTCCACAGCGCTGAAGAGGCTGCGGGAAGCCGCCAACGGGAACGATTTGGATACAGGTGAGGCGGCGGGCACCGGCGTAAGGTGCCTCAAGGTGATGGGTACAGGCTGTGGGTGCTGTCAGGGCTGGAAGGGTGCGGCTTGGCTTCAGTCAGCAGGTCAAAATGGAGACTGAAAGGGTCAGGCTTCGTGAAAACGCTGTTTGTTTCATTCTGTGCCTGTGTTTGATACATCGATGCCCCTCTTTATGATCCTGAGGTGTTCCCACAGCTCGAGGAAAAGCAGACAGCTCTGCTGGGTGCAAGAGCGATGGGAGCAACCGCAAGGAGCTGATGATAAAACTGCTGGGGCTGTTCGTTAGCTCGCTTCCATACATCTCTTAACAATATATTCGTACCGCCACTCTTAGGGCAAAAGCTAGGAGCTGCAGGTGAACCCAGGAAGTGGCCTGTTCAAAACAGATGTGGAGAGGTAGTGAGGTTTTTCCTCGCTGGGCGGGGTTACACTGTGAAACTTCGCATCGCGGGTCCGCGCTGATGGGCAGAGTTCATGCAGATGCAAAACACGACTGCAGAAATCCGTGAACAGCCCGTGGAGGGCTGCTGACCACACGCTGCTATTTCTGGCTTGGGAAGCGCCTGAGATACAGGTGACTCAAGGCTCGCATCCTTGGCATCTTTGTATGCTCCATTTGCTGCTGTTCGTTCTCGGAGCCTGAATATTTGGCTAGGTGGATCTTGAGCGTTAGCCATTACAGCCGCTGGCTTGGCTTTTAAGGCAGTTTCGGGAGCTGACGAAGGCTGTAGCAGGGGGTGGAGGGCGTGTTGCTGCTTCTGCTGAGCCTGGATGCTTGCTGGAGCTAGCTCACGCCCAGCTGACGGCGTGCAAAGTCCACATTTAGCTGCGGAGGAGCAGGTGGCGTCACCCCTTTCTGATCGGGTGCCCCTGCAACTTACCTCCTCCTCCTCCTTGGCGCTGTCAGTGCAGCAACTCCTGGAGGATGGAGCCGACCCCTGCGCCGCGGACGACAAAGGCCGGACAGCCCTGCACTTCGCCTCCTGCAACGGCAACGACCACATCGGTGAGTGGGGAGGGAGCGTTTTGGGGGGGGATGTTCTTCCTTTTGATGCAGCACCTAACGGAAATTGCCGATTCTGCCTGTTTTATGGCACAGCTGCCAGCTGAGTTCCAGCTCTGGGACTTGCAGTCCCCCTAGCTGGGGTGGGAGCAGCGGCAGCTCCCAGCTGTGGGGCTGTGCTGGTTGTAGGGTGTCCTTAGCCCCAGTCCTTCCTCTCCGGGAGTGGGGGAGCTGAGAGAAGCACCCCTAACGCAGCTGCGGGGCGGTGGCACGCCGCCTGCTGCCAAACGAGGCTTCTTTCAGCAGCGAGGTGCAGTCAGCGGGGCGGAGGGAAGGGACTGACTTGTCTCTTTGTCACTGCTTCCAGTGCAACTGCTTCTGGACCACGGCGCTGACCCAAACCAGAGGGACGGGCTGGGGAACACTCCCTTACACCTGGGTAAGTGCCACACAGCTCAGCTCTGCGTGCGGGGAGGTGAGGTGAGCTCTGCATTGCTCTTTTTTCCTTTGCATCTTCTTTCCTGTGCATCACGGCACGCGTCCCCAGCTTGAAGAACTTCCAAGGGATTCTTTCCAATCCCTTCGTCCCTCATGAGGGCGTCAGGTCGGATTTAGAGAAAATCCATTCCCCTGCCTCTGCTGGCCCCAAGATTTGTCCCAGAGGGAGTACCCAGGCTTGAGCATGAGATGACACTTAACAGTGGGGCTCTTTCTCACGGCAAAGAGCCTTGGAAAAGTGGCGAGCTGCGCACCTGAGCAGAAATCTTGCTGTTTGCTGCTACCTCTGAGCGGTGTGTCCTGTGTTTTCCCTCCCCAGCTGCCTGCACGAACCACGTTCCCGTCATCACCACGCTGCTGCGCGGAGGTAACGTTTCCTCTCGAACAGTTACAGCCTGCCCCTGCCCCGCTGGCGTTCCCCGGTCTTTAAGACAGCCCTCGCTTTCTCTCCTTGCTCCTGCAGGGGCCAGAGTCGACGCCTTGGATCGGGCTGGCAGAACCCCGCTGCACCTCGCTAAATCCAAGCTCAACATCCTGCAGGAAGGGCTCTCCCACAGCCTGGAGGCCGTGCGCCTCGAAGTGAAACAGGTAAAGGAAACGCTCCCACGTCCCCGGGAGGTGCTGCAGCCACTGGCAGCCTCCTGCGTGCTATAGCTCACATCTTGAGCAGCTGTTTTAAAGTCTAAAGCCTTTTTCTAGTCTTTTAGCTGCTCTGGGGAGAGTTTGGCTTTTTCCTTTCCTTCCGTTTCCGGAGACCTTCCTTTTTCCACCCCGCTGCTCTGAATTTTAAAATTTCAACTTCTTCCTGCAAAAACGCCCCAGCCTGACGGGGCTGTCTGATGTTCGCCTCTTCTGCCCGTGCGTTTCAGATCATCCAGATGTTGCGGGAATACCTGGACCGCCTGGGGAGGCATGAGCAGAAGGAACAGCTGGACGACCTCTGCTCCAAGTTACAGATGACCAGCACGAAGGAGCAGGTAGGCAGCGCCGGGTGACTCACCTGCTCGCGTGGTGGCTTCTGCCTTCAAGAGCTGCTACGTGAGCCAGGCAGCTTTAAAGACAGGCTTGTGGACGTGTTCTTGCTCGCTCTGGGTGACGTGGCCGAGTTACGTGGGGACTTGTGGGACTCCTTCAGCTGGAATTCAGGATGCAGAAAGCATCAGGGTGTTCAGCAGCTCTGCAGAGAAGCTGGACACCAGATGTGCCGAGGCATTTTAAGGCCAGGAGGCAGCACAAACGCACAGGGTGCCTTCGTTTTGCCCGTTTGGTTGGTTTTATTTTGTTTGCTCCTCGTTTTCTGGTACAAAGGATTGGCCCTCGAGCTTAGAGGCCGTGGCCGTGATGCTCCCTGTTGAGTTCTGAGTAATGCAGCAACACGCTTCTATCTTCAGGGCTGGTTAGACGAGCTGGAGGTCAAGCATCAGCCTCCTGAGGCTGCTTTCCCCTGCCTGACGTCCAGCTGTGTTCTTCTGGCAGGTGGATGAGGTTACGGACCTCCTCGCCAGCTTCACGTCGCTCAGCCTGCAGATGCAGAAGATGGAGAAGAGGTAACGGGGCTGCTGGCCCAGGAGGAGAAGCCTTAGAGAAGAAGGCTCAGACTTTGCAGGCTGATGAATGAACGTTTTTGCCGGATCCGCGCTCTGGCTGGTGCTCGGACTGTCCCCGTGGCCCCACAGTTGCCTCACGGGGAGGCAGCGGGATTTGGACAGCAGAGTTGTGCGGCTGAGACTTTAGGAGAAGGAAAAAAAAAAAAAGAAGAGTCGTTCTTTGGATCAGAGGGGCTGGCGCTGAATAGGATACCCCTCTCGGAGGTATTCTGCCTTGTCCTAAGCGCTGCAGCTCAATGCAGGCGGTGACTGATGCCACGAGCAGTCACGAGCCAGCCCAGCTCGCTGCGTGGAGCAGGCATCTTCTGCCACCACCGCAGCACCAAACAGCACAGGGGGTGGGAAGCGGGCGCCCCGGACAGCAGAAGGCTTTGTGCTGGGAGAATGACATGCACTTTATTCTGCATGGTAGCAGCTGAGCAAACACACCGCCTGCAGAAACGCGCAGCCAAGCTTAATCCTGACTGTCCCCAGGGCCTGCAGACAGAGGGCAGAGAATCGGGCCGGTTAGGGATGGGATACGAAGCTTTTAAGCAAGCTAACAGCTTCCTCCGGGCACGGTTTGTAAAGCACTGCTGAAAGTTAATGCTTAAATCAACGAACCACTTGTGAAAGTTACCCAGGTAGGCAGTTTGCGGGTCAGGGTTGCCTCGGCGCAAAGATAAGGATTAGGGGCTGACCCAATGTTCGTGCGGTTTTAGGCAGCCACGCTGTAAAAAATCAAACCAAACCAAACCGACACAACCCCACTGCAACTGACTTTTGTGTTTCCTGCTACTGGAAAACGTTTTCTCTAACGGCTGGCCTCCTGTCTAGGAAAAGGGCAGCTGGAGCTCCGAGCTGAGATGCCAGAACACGCCGTGCTTTTAGATGGGGTCACGCGTTGGTGCTGGAAGCCACGGTTAGGACAGCGTTGTGGTAGGGCTGGAGCCGTCACTGTGAATAAGGTTACTTGGTTAGGGAACGCTGGATGGGAAGGGTGGGAGACAATCTGACCTTTTTTGTATGTTGAACTTCAATAAAATCCTCTCGGCCTTTTTTTTTGGGCTCCTCAGCCAGCTCTCTCTTTTCAGAGCGGCTCATCCCTCTTTACCTCTGCTCCAGGTGCAGCGCCAGGCTCTGCAACTGCCGCTTTTGAACGTGGTGTTGAAATCAGAAGCGGCAACACGAAACTGTTGCACTTCAAACAGCCGTCTGTTTGCAGACCAAGGTACACGGCTGTGCCGCGGAGAGGGCGAAGGGATTAATCGGGTGCTAGGGAGGACGTCGGGCAGGGCAGAGGCTTCACCAAGAGGTCCCTGCGAGAGGAGCGGGTGACCCACGTGTCCGGCCTGGCCCCGTCCGGCTTCTTCCCACCTCAGCTTGGTGGCCACGTTCACCCGGCCGCCACCGCTTCTGCGCTCAACAGCCTTGTTGCTGAGGAGACCATTAGGTTTACCCGCCGAGCGGGCGGATGAGGTGCTCTTATCGCTGCAGTTACCTTGGCTGCTGATGGTGGCTGCAAACCCGACGCCGCTCGGGAGCTTTCCACCCCACGGGGAATTCGCTTAGCGGAGATCCAGCGCTGAGCTTTTAGCCCAAGCACTCAGGACCTCGTTGTCCACAGCTCTTCAGGCCTTCGATTTGCCTGGTGCTGGAGCTTTTCCCTAAGTGCTCCTCGCTCTGTGCTTGGAGTGGAAAGGTGAGTGTGCTGCAGCCACCCAGGAGTGTTTTTGCCTTGCCTCTCACAGCGCTGCCGCCTCTGTGGGAGGTGAGGCAGCGCTGGCGGGCCCCTGGAGGCTGGCACAATGAGCTGAGGCAGCTAAGAGCAGCCTCGTCGCTGGCTTTGCTGCTGCTTCAGTGGAAACAGATAAAGAAAATGGGATCTGATTTCCAGTGGGGAGAAAAATAAGAGAGGAATCACCTCACGCCGTTTGATGGGTCAGCTGGCCGTGCTCTGCAGCTCTGTCTCAGCAGGGAGTCAGGTGCTGGGAGCTGCTCCCGGGCTCCATCTGCTTTTCCTTCTGCTCCTGGCATGACGTTTTGAGCCTCACCCAGCAGCTCTTCCCCCTGCCCTCGCACCCTGGCCATGGATTTGCCTGCGCAGCCCGGAGGTGTGAGGTTGGTGGCAGCTTCCCACAGAGGTGTCTGCTGCTGTAATGATGAAAACAACAGCACAGGGCTTCACTCTGCTGTTTATTTTGCCATTAAACTCGGTCCATCTCCCCTTTTCCCTTGCATTATGCTGCCAAGCACCGCATTTCAGGCCTTCCTCGAGTGGCGGTGCCCATCCTCCTCCTCAGGGCCGTGGCGCCAGGCTGCCAGCAGGCTCTGGCAGGCAGGACTTGACCCAAAGCCCTGCTCCCCCCTCACCGCTGTACCTCCAAATGCACTTTAATTAATTCCCCTCTTTTACCTTTCCAAATCCATCATGGTAATGATCCTCCGTGCTGCTGAGGAAGCCCCGTGAAGCATCTCCAGCAAACCTCCCGCCCTTTCAGCTGCTTCCTCGGCTCGTTCAGCGAGCAAGCAGGATTTCATCTCCTCCGTCATGGAAAGGTACTGGCTGAAAGATGCTTCTTTCCTCGTGCACTGCACCCAGCCAGTGTGGGAGAGTGGCCCCAAGCCCCAGGGCCCAGGGAATGGCTCGGGGGAAGAGCCAGCAGTTTTGATTAGGAGGCTGATGAAGGAGATGCAGCAAATAGCACTCATCTGTTGTTTTCTTTCATTCTTTTTTTTTATTTTTTATTTTTTTCCCTTCTGAAAGCTCTGAGAGGGGAAGATACCATGTGGTTTGCAGAAGAGCTGAAATAATCAGCTGGCAGCCCGCTAAGCCTGGTCACGGATTAGGAACCAGAAGACAGGCGGCTAAACCCCAAAGCAAATAAGCAGAGTTTCCTATAGCTAACGGGCTCATCAGGGAAAGGCCCACGTACCAGGAGCAGCACAAAACCAGCAGGACATGCTGTCCACGACTGTCACCTCACCCCAAAGCTGTCCCTTGCCTGATTTTATGGCAGAGGCAGCTGCCCAGCCTGCCCTCACCACCCCACTGAGCTGTGCTCAGCCACTGCCCAGGTGCGGCCAGCCCTGAGAGGGTTAAAGCCAAGCTCATCAGCCCGAGTGATGAGAAGTAGGGGAGAAAATATAAACAAGTAATCATTAATTAAGGTGAAAAGCTGGAAGCAGAGATTGCCGAACGCTAATCAGTCTGACGGGGAGGCTGCGTGCAAAACAGCCATCAAGCTCCTTCAGCTTTAATTACAGCCAGCTCGGTATCAAGGAGAAGTCACATTTTCTTCTCCCCTAGCTTTGAGCCGTCGGACCAGTTGGAGCGTGCGTGCTGTTACTGGGCAGACTGGAATTCCCTCCTGGCTATGGGAGCTCCCCAAGCCAGACACAGCGTCTGCCCTTCCCGCTCACGTGCTCCCCAAAACAGGGGCTCAGCCCCAGAGAGCTGAGGAACGGGAGCTTGGGCTTGCAGAGGCTTGCTGGACTAAATGAACCTTCTCACACAGGTTTTCTCCTGTCCTCTTTGTCCCGTGTTATTTAGGCTTCACCCCAATACACAACACTCAGCCCTGACCTGGTCTGCTCCCTCTGCAAGCAGGGCCCACGAGGAGCAGGATCGGAGTATCACCACTCCTGACCACTGTTCCCTTCTCCCTCCAGCACTTTGGGCTGCAAAATGGGCTTTTGCATCTGGAAATGATGCAGATTTTTGTACCTGGAGGCTGGTGTGACACACCAGCAGGCCACCAGCCACTGTGTCACGCACAAAGGGTGGTGGCAGCGAGCTGCAGGACTAGCGAACCCCCATGGAGGTGGGCAAAGCACACCGGAGGTATTTCCAGAGGAGAAGCAGCCACCACGGAGAAAAAGAGGGCTGGGAGGTGAGGGAGGCTCGAGGGGCAGAAATCGACATCAAACACTTAAGTGGGGAAAGAAGAATAATCCCCAGCGCAGCAACGGAGTTGACCTCAGTGCGGGGAAGGGGGTGTCCTTGCAGCTGAGCTCTAACAAGCCGCACAACAGCGTCAGTGAGGGTTAGAAATGCCATGTCGCCTGGGAATTTGATGAGTGGGCAGGACAAAGCAATAAGGGAAGATTTACGCAAGCAGAGGCAGGGGATGTGAAGAGAAGAGGAATAAAGGGGGGTGGGAGGGTGTAGCTCTGCTGCGAGGTCTGCAGCATCTTGCACGCACCAGACCCCCAGATCCCATTGCTGCCAGGTGTCCTCATCCCCACCCTACAGTGCCCATAGCACTGAAAGTGTCAGGGGACAAGGACAGAGCCAAATTTTTTTCACCTATGACCGCAGCCTTCAGCTGCATCTCCAAAATCCCACCAGACACAGGGGCAAGGAAGGACACCGGGGTTTCCACAGCCTGCGCAGGGCTTGGGGCACCACTGACAGGGCTGTGCTGCCTCCAACGACTGCATTTGGCATGCTGGCATTTGGCAGTGGGCTGGCAGTAAATGGCTCCTCTCCCCCAGCTGGGGCTCCCTCGCTGTCTGAATTAGCTGTGAAGTGAGCAGCGTGGTCCCCGCGGATTTCCAGCCTGCAGTCTGCCGCACCACCTGGCCTCTGCGTCTCCTCCTGGAAAACCAGCCTCAGGGGCTTTGCTGGGAGGGTTAGCTCCACGCACGTGCTGGCTGTGGGCAGCAGGGCAGTGAGAAGTGAACTGTCAGGAAAAAATTGCCATCCACCCCATTCAGGGCAAACACGTTCACTCTGAAACCTACTGATGCCATGACAGTCAGCTCCAGCATGAAACTCTGGAGTGTCCCACAGTGTCACTGCCCTCACTAGACACTTTTTGCCAAGCTTTCTCTTTTTCACCTGCTCTTAGGGCATTATCAGCATAGATCTGCTTCACGGTAGAGGTTACACACTCAGGAGCCACACAGCACTGAGCAAATGCCATCTGCAATTAAGGAAAATGAGGGCTGTTGCAAGCATGCAATATTTACTGTAAATATTGAGCTGGAACAGCGCAGTGGCAGGTTTAACGCTTTGCAGATAAGGCATCTGAGGTCTGGCTGTGGGATTTTGGAGGGGGTTGTTGAGCTCTGCAGCGCTCGAGCTCAGCTTTGTGAGCAGGGACGCTCGGCCCTCCTGTGGGGTGTCGTTCAACTGCTACCACAAACAAAGCCTCCTCTGTGGCTGTTCGGGGCAGGGTGGCCAACAAGGAACAAAGCAGGGGTAAGTCTTGCTCCCAGGAGGACACGGGTCCCACAGCAGTCCCACAGCGATGAGCGTTGTGGAAGATGTCCCAGCCCACCGGCTGGTGTAGGCCTCACGCTCTCCTGGAAGCCCTCTCCATTAGGTTGGAAGGGGCACAGAGGAGAAAAGATTAAACTAAGTGCACGTGGGTGCCACCAAAATAGTCATTACATGGAAATAAAGTGTCTTGCCAAGTCAGTAAACCACGCACATGGAGCTAATTCCACTGAATAGCATCACTGCTTGGAGAGCAACATGTCCTTCAGCCCCAGGAGGAAGGGATGAAACTCCTCATGATGAAGAAATACCAAAGAGAAGGCAGTAATCCTTCAGGAACTTGCAAAAGGCAGACAGAAAGTAAGAAAAAGGATGAACCAGGTGGAACAACATGGTGGGAGAAGGAGTTTGGGGGTTGTTTAGGAAAAAACGAGGGACAGACCTCTAGGAGACATCCTCCAGCAAGTACCTTTGGTGGAGCGGAGTCAAGGGAAGAGGCTGGTCTGTTCCTCCTTGAACTTCAGAGAAGCCCCAGGGAGGGCATGCAGATATGTCAGCACCCAAGCCTTTCCACTCTTTACTTCACATTAATGTGTCCCTCTGTTTTGCATCTGTATGGTGGATTGTGCCAGTCCTAGACAAGTGGTCCAGTAAGCGGAGGTGAGTTTGAGCAACCAGTTGACCATTGCCACAGGAGCTTTCAGCTTGGCTGTGCCCCACATTATTCTGGAATAATTTTCCACCCACCGGCTGGAAAAGAGGTTTCTTTGCTTTGTTCATTTGTAGTGAACGGTCAGACACTCCTGAGATCTTCTCGGAGGGGTCATGGCTAGGAGATTGCCAGCTGTTACCAAGCTTTCCTCCTCCAGCAGTTCCTTCTGAACAGAGGCCATGGCATCTTGTAGCTGGTGAGTCCATGCTCTGGCATGGTTGGCACCTTCCGTGTCCCTCCTCCTGGTGTTCTCCCGTGGGACCTGGATCACCTCCGTGTTGCCTCCATAGAAGCCTCCGGTGCTGTTGGTGAAACCTTTGCCCACGTTGACCACGTGGACTTGATTTCCAACTCGCTTCTTCTTCTTCCTGTTCTTGTTCTGGGAGAAGAGGCAGGTGAAGACCTGCTTGAAACGCTTTCGGAAGTGCTTGGAGATGAGGGCATAGACGATGGGGTTGAGGCAGGAATTGGCGTACGAAAGGCAGTGGGAAGCCAGGCGGCAGGCATACGTGGCTCTGTTGAAGGGGAAGTGGCCAAACCAGAAGCAGAGGATGACCAGATGGTGGGGAAGCCAACAGAGGCAGAACAAGATAGCAACAGCCACAATCATCTTGGTGACCTTCCGCTTGGCCTTACGGGACTCTGAGATCCTTTCAATGGGGTCTACAGAGGTCCACAGGAACTTGATGGTCCTGGCGTATGCCAGGCTCACCACAGTCACGGGTAAGAGGTATCCAAAGACAAACGTGAGGATGTCCAGAATCTTTCGGCGCTGGTCCTCCCAGATGGGGACGCAGATGGGCACCCCGTGGTAATGGACGATCTGGTAGTAACTGAGGTAAGGCCCTGCAAAGAGCAGGGACAGCGACCAGATCACTACGATGGCCACTCCTGCGTTTCGGGTGGTACGGAGATCCCGGGACTTCAGCGGGTAGCGGATGGCCAGGTACCTGGTGGGGAGGGGAAGGAGAGACCAGGCATAATGCGGGTGGGATATCTCATTGCCCTCCAGCCCCATGGAGCTGCCATCTAGGCAGCCTTTCCTGTGCAGCCTCCCATTTCTCCTCTTCCCCACCTTTCACGAGGGAGGGTTATGGTGAGCTCACATAGCTAAAGGGATCATCCCAACGTGGAGCTGGGAATCTCCATCACCCTGTGCTAGGTCAGGAGGGGCAGGCAACGTGCCTCTTGAAGCGGGGAAGAGGGCAGGAGCAGGACACAGAGGACTCCGTGTTTCTCCTCTGGTGCACTGTTTCCCTGGGTTTTAGCACTCTTGGTTTTGTATGGTGGACACCAAGCCTCAGTGCGTGCCTGCACTCCTCCTGCTCAGGTGAGAAAGGGAAAGGGCTGGGTAATCAGGCTGAGAGCTTGGCTGGATGCTGGGAGAAGGCACGGGGAGATGTGGAGGAACAGTGAGAAGCTGGATCTGCTGGCCCTGCCTCTAGGGAGACCCTACGTGCTCTTCACAGGACATTCAACAAGGTAGGGACTGATCTTTCCCTTACCCCTTAGCTCAAGAGTGGTGAACACATTGTCCCTGAGCTGAGGGACCGAGATGGGAGGGGACACTTGCCTGTCAATGGAGACAGCAGCCAGGGTGAAGCTGCTGGCGTACATGGTGAGGTAGATGAGAAAATGCACGGCCTTGCAGGCAAAGGCCCCGAAGAGCCACCCGTCCAGGGTGTAAATGGTGGCCTGGAAGGGGACACAGCAGACGATGAAGCACAGGTCGGCCATGGCCAGGTTGAGGATGAAGAGGTTGGTGGTGTTATACTTCACTTGGCCGTTCCGTAGCAGCACGGCCAGCACCAGCCCATTCCCCACGGTGCCCAGGAGGAAGATGAGGGAGAAGATGATGGGCACGATGATCCCTGCCGCTCGCAGCTCCGGGCTGTCGGAGGAGGCGTTCCAGCCCCCTGGCATCTCCCCATCCGACAGCAGGGCCCTGTGAGCAGAGACAGAGAGACAGCCTGGATTCACGTCCCCATCACAGCGTCCCCTCTCCCACCAACTCACCTACACTCCTCCTACAATCCCAAAGCTGCTTTTAAACCTTTTGGGATTTCTTGCTTTGGCAAGTCTTCATCCCAGCTGATGTTCAACCAGGCTTGGCCAGGGCCACGAGGACACAGAGAAGGAACACCCCCTAGCAGCAGCACCCTGTTGCCTTTAATGTGCTTTCAAATCAGAGCTCAACAGGTCTCTGAAAAGCACAGGTGGGACGCATTTTATCCGTGGGTGTGGGGTATTGCTGACCCGACAGAAGGTGCAGGCAAAGGAAATTTGGCTGCTGGGTCCTATCTTGTGATGTGGGAGAGGAATGGGGGGGAGACCTCAAAACACAACCAAATAGTCATCACAAAGGAGCGATTTATCCCGGAGCTTGAGGAGCGAGGTGCTGACATTTGCTGCCAAACTTCCTCCAGCACTGAGTAACACCGTGCTCAGGCGGGGAGCGCAAACACCCGCTCTCCTAACGAGCCTTCGCCTTATTGTTCCATCATTAGAACAAATTGTCCTTGGCTGAGCAGCAACCAAGAAGGAAAGACACCGTTATCTAGCAACTGTTGACATGCAATTAACTCCTTTTGGGTCGCGCGAGCTCTTTCACCCCGTGCTCCCCCATCTCTCTTCTCATGCCGCTTCTCCTTCACATCACCCTCTGTGCTGTGCTGGCAGTTCATCCCTGGCTCTCAGCTCCCCTCTGTCCTACTGGTGACTGCCCAGCTCCTCCATCCCAGCCCTGTGGGACCTTCCTGCACCAGCAGAAGCCCGCAGCGTCCCTCTGGGCCCACACCTCGCACGTAGGCTGTGGGGAGCTGTGGGCACACTCTCACCCCTGCCCGGGGAGCCCTGAGGATGTGAAGCTGGCACTCACCTTTGCGAGGAAGGGCCTTCAGCTTCTCTGCTTGCTCAGGGGAAACCTCCAGAAGAGCCTGGGCAGCGGTGGTGAGGAGGAGGCAGCCCTTCATCCACGTGGGACAAGGACAGTTTGAGCAGTACCGTCACCCCTGCCCGGTGCTCCAGCGCTCCCCGCCAGCCGCCAGCTCTGCTCTCTTCTCCTCCTCACTCCCGCGCTCGCCTCTCTCCTCCTGGAGCTCCTCGCACGCTCTCTCTCTCTCTCTGTCTCCCCCTTTTCCCTCCCTCTGCTCTTGCTGCTGATCCATTGATCTCTCTCTGTATTTATTTTTTTTTCCCCTCTCCCCGTCGTTGGGTTTGGAGTTAACTCCTCTCTGCCCAGCCTTCCTGTGGGTTCAGCAGCTCCCACAAGGAGGGGACAGCGGAGAACAAGGGTGCTGCTCCTTGCTAGGAGAGGCAGGATAGGGTCCTGCAGCCCCGGCACCGCTGTGTGTTCGGGAGGTGCTTCCCAACACCTCCAGGGAACGTGGATGTCCCGCCATGCCTGACCCTTACCTCCTGCTCGGTCTATGGGGCTAAAACCTCTGGAGCACGAGCAATTAGTTGCTATTTCTAGCTGTTGTTAATTGCGAGCAGCATGGCAAAAAGGACTCGTAGCACAGACCAGATCAAATCACACCCAGCATCAGAGCCGGAGACGGAGGGCAAATAGGCTTTTGTTTTCTGACCTCTCACCAGAATTTCTCTCCCAGGGTAGGGAGGACAAGCAGCCCAGGGCCGGCCCCACCAGACCTCCAGCTCCCTTATCACCCCGCAGGACAGCGTGTGCTCCGGCTGATGTGACAAGAAGCAACCGTGACCCACGCAGCCATCCTGCACCGAATCCATGCCCTGCAGACCTTCAGGAGCACCAGGGCTGAACATGGTTAGGGGGGGGCCTTTCCGAGCAAGACCCAAAACCCAGCAGCTCCCCTTTGCTGGGAAGGTCCCGGATGCCTCTTCAAGCACAGGCATGGGCAGGATACGGAGGTGCCGGACCCTTCCCCTCCGTGGCAGCCTCTTCTCCCTGGGGCAGCATGGGTGGAAAGAGGCAGAGGCGAGGGTCCCGCTGCCCCTGCCCACGTTCATCCCCACCCTCAGCACCTCAGCCCGGTGGGAGGCCCCCGCTGCCCCCCCGATGTCTGGAGGGAGCAGGGTGTCCCCGGGCAGGCGGGCGGGCGGCCGGGTATCAGCACCCACAACCAGGGAAAAGGGGAAGGCCACGCTCGGGATGCGGCGATAACCGGGGGGGACGCAGCCACAGCCCGCAGCGCCGCTCGCCATGCAGGGCCCCTGCCGCTGCCTCCTCCTCCTCCTCCTCTTCCTCCTCCTCCTCTGCCTGCTGCCGCTGCCGCCGCCGGCTGCCTCGGGCCTGGCACCACCGCCGCCGCCACCGGAGGACCCTCGAGACCTGCCACTGCCACCCGGCACTGCTGACCCCGCTGCCCGCCTGCTGCGCGGCCGCCCCTCGGCCCCGGTGCGGCCCTACAGCCTCTCGCTCTCCCCCGAGGACTACCGCTACGCTCCCAAACCCCGCCATCTACGGCCCGGGCGGCTTCGCCGGCTGCTGGGTTCAGCCTTCGACCCCTTCTGGATGTCGGCCGAGGAGCCGGCGGGTCACAACGGCACCGCCACCACCGCCGCCACCACCGAGGATCTGGAGAACCAGAGCCGGGAGCTGGCGGAGGGTGCCGGGCGGTACCGCCGCAAGCTGTGGCGTGAGGCCGAGGGGCTGGAGCTGCCCACCCTGCTGCCCCCCATGCCCGGGCTGCCCCCCGAGCTGGCCGCCACCGTGGCGCGGCGCTTGCGGCAGTGGCTGGTGGAGCGGGCCGCTTGCCGCCTCGCCTCCTCCTGGGTAGACCTGGGGCCCGTCTTCTGGCCCCGCTGGGTGCGCCACACCGCCTGCCAGCCCGAGCCCTCCGGCTGCTCCTGGCCCCCCGGTATGGCTTGCCGTCCTGCCCAGCTCACCCAGCTCAAGCTGTTGGCCTGGCACTGCTGGGCACCCCGGCCCCCTGGCCCCCCGCACTGCGCCTGGCGGCAGATCCCCTACCCCGTGGTGGTCGCCTGCAAGTGCTCCTGCCGCTGAGGGGCTGGGGAGAGGGAGAAATAAAATGCCAGAAGCCAAGCGGGATACCCCCCGGGTGTTTATCTGGGGCAAAGGATGCGGGGAGGGTTAGTCCGTGGCATCCCTGTGCACCGGGGACTGAGGGTGGTGGGAGCGGGGCTGGGGTGCAGGGAAGACGTGAGGGGATGTGGGTTGAGCTTGAAGGTGGACACTGTGATGTGGAGAAGGGCTGGAAGAGGGGCAGGTTTGGGACTGAGGTGTGACAGCACGGTGAGGGCTGTTCATGAGGGTGGGTGGAAGTGAGGGAGGCAGGAAGCCAGGGCTGGAAGTGTCCTTGTTTGTAGGGGAATTGAATGGGATGGGGAGCTACAGTAGCTTAATGTGCAACGGGAGAGAGAGGTGAACCCACACCTACCCCACATTGCCTACAGGGATGGGGTGGGACCAGCATATAGGGTGGGCCACCTGGGATGGGTCAGGCTGGGAACTACAGCCTGGAAAGGCAGCACCTCCTGCCTCTGCGTCCTAACGAGCAAAAAGCCCTCTGCTTTCTGGGCTAAGAGCCACAAACAGCCGCGGATCAGACCTCCACCAGGAAGCCTTGAAGAAAATAAAGAGCTGGAGGACTCGCCTGGGAACGAAACGTTCTTGCACCTCCTCGCTGCGGTCGGCAGCGGCTGCGTTATTCAGCCGCGGCGCGCTGTGGCCTGACCCGCCTGCCTCCCCGGCGCTGCAGCTCCCGGCGCCGTGCAGACCGCAGCCTGCTGCACAGCTCGGCCTTGGAGCGGCTGGGAGAGGCAGCGGGGACGGAGGGGAGAGGTTGGGGTGTCCAGAGATGAGGAGGATGGGGAGAGAACGTGTGCGTGCAAGGACACGGGAGGGAGGCTGCATGACACACGGTTGGAGCAGAGGCAATTCGAACAAAGCCATCCTGTGATACCCAGGACCCGGCGTGTGCCTGCTCGAGTGCTAAATCACCACCTCGGCAGGGCTCGGAGGAACAAATGCAGAGATGCCAGCCTGCTGTGTGTTCTCTGCCACGTGAAAATTGCACTTGATGGAGGGAAATTACAGGTTTCTGTCACCTGCTCGGATGCATGCCCTCTTGCCCATCTCCTGGGCTTGCGCCACGTGGGGCGAGATGCAGCTCCCGGGGCTGGGGTGGGAGCCCTGCGGGGAGGGTGAAGTTGTAGGGCTGATCTCAGGCACCAAGCAAGCCTGGGAGCGAGGAGCAGCTGGTGCTGGGGCCAGCCTCTGCCCTCTTTTCTTTGCTGGTGGCAGGGGTTGCCAGGGGCTGATGCACAGCCTGGGAAACCACAGCTCCCGGATGAGAAAGCAAGAGCCAGACATCTACCCACTGCACTGCAGGAAACCTTTAATGACACAGGGGCTGCTGCCAGCACACCGCAACAGCCAGAGCCTTCAGGTCCTTCGTCCAGCAGCACGGTGCTCAAGCCTCCCCACCCCGGCACAGGCACTTGTGTTGGTCACGGGCAGGAAAGGCACCGAGGGAAAGACGCCGCTGGTGGCCCCTCAAGGCAGCGCTCCGTGTTTCCGTCCCACCTCGGTGAAGGCCTCCACGCAGCGGTCGATGTCCTCATCGCTGTGCACAGCCGAAATCTGGACCCGGATGCGGGCTTTCCCCTTGGGGACCACGGGGTAGCTGAAGCCAATGACATAAATACCTGGGGAGAAAGCACAGAGAGCTGGATTTCAAGGGGTACCTGCTTCCGAGCTCTGATGGACTCATGGAAAATCCCCTCCCCTCTAGGAAGGACCAAGAGGATATTTGCAGCCGGAGGGTGCGAAACGAGCAGATTTCATGCAGAAATCTCTCTGGAGGGGAGATGATGGTGGTGGGGGCACCATCAGGCATCGATTCCATCGAGAAACGTGCCTGCAACCAGAGCTCCCTGCCCCGCTCACCCCTGCTCAGCATGTCCTCAGCCATCACCGCAGCCAGCCGGGCGTCCCCGAGCATGACGGGACAGATGGGATGGTCCTTGCCTGAGATGGTGAAGCCGGCTGCCGTCATCTTGCTTCTGAAGCTGGTGAGGAGAACGAGAGAAGGAGTCAAAGCTTGTCACCCCTGTCCTTGGGGACCGCTGCCGTGCTTTCCCGGGGAGCCCTGGGGGTGATTCTGGCTCACATCTCCTCCCCCTGAGGACCTCCAGCAAGGTGTCAGCAGAGGGTGAACGCACACCCAAGTCCCTAACGCTCCTAACAAGCCCCTTCCCGTGCTCCCACCCCACCTGGGACAGGAGAGGAGTGGAGACAAGGCCCCTCACCGCTGGGTCTTGGCGGCCATGGACTGGGCGATGGCGTTGCTCTCCATGAGCAGGTCCAGGGCCTTGGAGGCGCAGCCCACCACGGCGGGGGGCAGGCTGTTGGAGAAGAGGTAGGGCCGGGAGCGCTGGCGGAGCAGGTCGATGAGGGGTTTGGGGCCCGTCGTGTACCCACCTGCGGAGGCAGGGGAAAGGGGAATGGGTGAGGCACCCCTCGGTGCTGCGGCAGGGTCCCAAACCGAGCCTCGTGCCACCAGCAGGACAAGGAGAGCAGGCGTTTTGTTGGTTTTGGACAGATGAAGGCAACGTCAAAGCGATGCTGTGGAGCACTTTAGGGCACGGGCAAGGGGATGCCTTCACCTGCAGCTCCTCCAAGAGCTTTTCCCAGGGTGGAGTTGATGATGGTGACCTTGTCCATCACTCCCAGGAGCTCATCAGTACCCCTGCAGAAAAAGGAACGTCACGTTAGGACCCGTGCCAGCGCTTACCAGGGAATCTGCTCTACATCTGGCACCTCGAGGGAAACGAAGCACCACCGGGCAGGCGGCAAGGCAGTGACACCGAACCCCGAAGACCCAAGGGGGCCTTCTAGGAGGGTGAAACGCCCCCTTACCGGCCGTTGGGCCCCAGGAACCCTGTGGCGTGGCATTCGTCGATGAAGACCAGGGCGTCGTACTTCTGGGCCAGCTGGCAGATCTCCCGCAGGGGCGCGATGTCACCGTCCATGGAGAAGGCACCATCGGTGGCCACCAGCCGCAGGCGGTGTTTCTGTGGGAGGGAAGAGTGGCACCCTGCTGCTTCCCCACGGGATTTATCCACGCCAAACAGCAAAAAAGGATGCCCAAGGCATGGGAAAAAGCCGAATCCTTCAGGGTTGGGTCCTGCCTGGACACGTGGGGGCTTTGGGGTGGGAGCGCAGCCCCGTACCTGCGCGTCCTGCAGCTTGGCCTCCAGGTCCTGCATGTCCATGTGCTTGTAGCGGTACTTGTTCGCCTTGCACAGGCGGATGCCGTCGATGATGGAGGCATGGTTCAGCTCGTCAGACAGCACCGCGTCCTCCGGGGTGAGCAGAGCCTGCCCGTGCCAAACGTACAGGGTCAGCCTCTGCTGCAGGGCACCACCTCGCCCCAGTCGGGCAGCCCGTCCCGGTGAGGAGGGCAAAGCTGCATTTGACTGCAGCTGCCACGTCTCTCCTGGCGCTGCTAAATTTTCCACTTTCCTGCCCAGCTCCCTTATCCCCTGGTTTTCTGAGGGCTGAGTAAACAGCTCCGCACGGCCCACACCTCCCAGTTCAAGGGCACCAGGTCTGGGCTCTCCACCAGGGAGCCTCTGCAGCCTCTCCCCTCCTCTTTGCCAGGCACGACCAACCTCAAAGATGCCGGCGTTTGCGTCGAAGCAGCTGGCGTAGAGGATGGCGTCCTCCCTCTGGTGGAAGCGCGCGATCTTCTCCTCCAGCTCCTTGTGTATGCTCTGAGCAGACAGAATAAAAAAAGCAAGCATCACCGCTTAGGGCAGTGCGAGTTCTCGCTTGCCCGCTGCTGATGGGTGCAGTCTGCAGGGGGAGAAAATAAATGCGTTTTATCCAGGGAAGATGTGTAGGGGGGAGAAGCTAATGGGCCCTAAAACCACGGTGATCGGTTTGGATACCAAAAACCCAGCAGGGAGACTCCAGCCTCCCAGCCACGAGGCAGCAGCCATGGGTTTTCTCTGTGTTTAACCTGCTGGGGCTCTGAGGGGGATAAATTGGGGTAGGTTTGACCGAGACGGTTCAAGTTTAGGATTTTTAAGCGAGCCTGGCTGCAACCCTGAGTGCTGGGAGGGGTGGGGAATGCCATTTGCTTTCTGAATGCGGGGGGATATTGATTTTTCTCCTCTCCAGGAGGGGAATGGTTTAAGGGGGGATGTTCCCTGTGCCTGGTACCCCGTTTACCTGCGTGCCGCAGATGAAGCGCACGGAGCTGAGGCCGGCACCGAACTCCTCGAGGGCTCGCACGGCGGCGCGGATCACCTGCGGGTGGCTCGACAGCCCCAGGTAGTTGTTGGCACAGAAATTGAGGATCCCTGCGGGGGCACACCTTGCAGCCACCACCGGGTCCCCAGCGGTGACCCCACCGGTGACCCTATCGGTGACCCCATCGGGGACCCCATTGGTGACCCCATGGGGGGACCCTCCCCGCACTCACCGGCGTCTCCCCCTCCAGCCAGGCGGAGGTGGGGGCCCTGCGGGGAGGCGATGACCCTCTCGCTCTTCCAGGTGCCGGCTCCCCGGATCCCCTCCAGCTCCCCCTCCAGCCGCCGCCGGAGCTGCGCCGCCGCCGCCCCCGAAGCCGCTCGGGACCCCCCGGCCCCGGCCCCGACCCCGGCCCCGGCCCCGGCCCCGGCCCCGGCCCCCGCCGCCGCCGCCGCCACCCGGAGCCACATCCCCGAGCCCCGAGCCGCTGGGGGCGGTGCGAGCACGGCCAATGGCACCGGGGGGAGGGAAGGGAGGGAGGGGAAGGGAAAAAAGGGAAGGGAAAAAGGGAAGGGAAGGGAAAAAGGGAAAAAAAATGGAAGGGAAGGGAAGGGAAGGGAAGGGAAGGGAAGGGAAGGGAAGGGAAGGGAAGGGAAGGGAAGGGAAGGGAAGGGAAGGGAAGGGAAGGGAAAAAGGGAAGGGAAGGGAAGGGAAGGGAAAAAGGGAAGGGAAAGGAAAAAGGGAAGAGAAGGGAAAAAGAGAAGGGACCCCCTTTCCTTCAAATCATCCCCTGTATGATTTGGGATCACTTGGGCAGATCCTACCCGCGGCTCTCAGACCGTCCCGTGGGCTCCCTGCCAGCCCCACTGGGAGGGACGCTATGGGGCCAGGCCGGGCCTGGTCCCGTGCCAAAGCCCTGGTGACAGCGGGGCCGTGCCCACCCCCACACCCCAAAGGTCCCCGCCACCACCCGTCTGCGCCGTTATCTCCAGCCCTCACCCGCCGGGTGGCGGGCTGATGGGGACGTGGGGCAGGAAGGGAACGGGGAACCCATCGTCCTCCTCCTCCTGGAAGGGCTGCGGCTCTCTTCGCCTCCCTCCCTCCCTCCGAGTCCTCCGCCTGCCCACCACAACCCCCCCAGACCCGCAGGAACCCAAGTCCTGCCCGGCCCCAGCAGACCCCCGGGGCCACCCGCGCTTCCGAGTCGAAATAAAAACCCAGACCAGCAGCTCTTAAAAAGGGGAACTCTTCATGCTGAAGACGTTCCTTTTTTTTTTTTTTTTTTCATTTCTTTCGTTAATTGCCTTATTTTAGCTGTTTCCAGACAGAAATAGATTGATTCGTTACACAGAAAAAAAAAAAAAAAGGCAATAGTAAGAGGTAAAAATAAAGGCAAAAGCTATTTACAGAAACCAACGGGGAGAGTCTGGACAAAGGCCTCCAGACTTCTCACTTCTTTTTGGGCGATTTTCGGGCGCCGGATTTGGCTCTGGGTTTGGACCGCTTTGCCTTCTTCACCTTGGATGTCTTCAGCGACTTGGCCTTAACAGTCTTTGGCTTCTTGGCTTTCTTGGGGCTGGCCCTCGACTTCTTCCTGGCTTTCCTGGCGGCGGCTTTGGGCTTCTTGGCCGGCGACCTGGATTTCCTGGGCCTCGCCGCCTTCTTGGGCGACGTGGACCTTCGGGCAGCCTTCTTCTTCTTCTTCCTCCCGGCCGGGGACTTCTTGGCCTTGTCCCCCTTGGCCAGGCGGTAGGAGCCGGAGGCCCCGACCCCTTTGGTCTGCTTGAGGACGCCGGCGGCGAGCAGGCGCCGGATGGAGAGCTTGATCTGGAGGTCGGCGTGCTGGCCCACCCTGTAGTGGCTCTTCACGTACTTCTGGATGGACTGCCGAGAGGAGCCGCCGCGGCTCTTCTCGGCCCGGATGGCCGCCGCGATCATCTCCGAGTAGCTGGGGTGGGACGCCGGCTTCCGAGGCGCCTTCGCCCGCTTGGGCTTGGCGGCCGGGGCCGGGGCCGGGATGGGGCTGTCCGTCATGGCCAGCGCTTCTCCCGGTGCTGCTGTGGTGGAAACCGGGACCGGGTCAGCCAGCTGCGACGCGGGCACCGGGGCAGGCTACGAGAAGGAGCCGCGGGCAACACGGGATGCTGTGCTGCCACCTCTGCTGCCTCTGCCGCCTCTGCGGGTGCAGCCGGTGCTGCCCCGAATTTAAGGGTGTGGTGCGGACGGCAGGGAGGACTGCCTGTCCCCCGTGTCCCTCCCCCATCGCGTCCCGTCCCGCCCTGCATACTGGGGTGCACTGGGGAGACGGGGAGGGACGTGGTGGGGACAGGGAGGGAGAGTGTGGGGACAAGGAGGGACACCGTGGGGACAGGGAGGGACACTGGGGTGGACACCAGGGGATGGGGAGGGACACTGGAGCTTTGGGGGGACACTGGATGGGACAAAGGCACTGGGAGGGGTATCGGGGGACAGGGAGGAATGCGCAATGGGGACACTGCAGGGGAAAGTGGGGGGGACAAGGAGGGGATGTGGCAAGGACACATAGAGGAGTTTTAGGGGACGAGGAGGAACATGGGGAGGAACAACAGGGGATAAGGAGAGGGGCACTAGATGGACAAGGAGGGACACTTGG
This sequence comes from Netta rufina, assembly GCF_964035555.1. Classification (NCBI taxonomy): domain Eukaryota; kingdom Metazoa; phylum Chordata; class Aves; order Anseriformes; family Anatidae; genus Netta; species Netta rufina. Next base: position 152,675,364 of record NC_140123.1, on the reverse strand, counting down.
GGTCTTTCCCTTCCCTCTGCCCCGAGCCACCATGGTGTCACCCTGGGGTGGGTGATGGCTCCCTGTCACACCACCCGCTGTCCCCAGGGCACACAAAGGGGTTGGGGGGGGTACTTTTTTCATGCAAAAAGGCTCAAAAATAGGTTTGGCAGCTGTACCCCATGGTCCAATGTCTCTGTCCCCACTCCTCTGTCCCTTCTGCTCCCCACCAAGGGGCTTTGGGGATATCATCTCATCCCTCATGCAGAGTCACAAACTAAAGGCTGTCCCCTGTTTTTGGGGCCAGACAGCTCTTTGCTGGGGGACAGAGCAGGGACGTGAATTCTCATCAGCCATCACTTCCCAGCTGGGGTTACATTCAGCTGCCCCCGGGAGATTAAATGTGGCCGTGGCCATCACCTTTCCGGAGGATTCAGATGATGTTTTCCTCCTTCCATCTGAAAAACATCTGTCTGCCCGCAGACGTGCAGTGCTGGGGGACAAAACCCTGCAGCTCGAAACACCTCAGCACATCCAACACATGCTGAGCACCCTCCCGCAACACCGATGGCACCTGGGCGGATTCGTGCCACCAGCCTGGGACACGCAGGCATCGGGAAAAGAAAAGGGGACCCCGGTAGAGGACTCTGGCCTCTCCGTGACGCCCTGACCGGGTGAAGCACCCTGCGTTTTCTGAGCGGGAAATGGAGCGCCGTTGCTGGCTGCCTGCACGTAGGCACTCGGGCGCGGGGAGATAAGGCCCCATCTGGTTTTATTTTGCATCCAAGCTTGAAACCGCCAGCAGCACCCGGGCTCGCCCGCCAAGCGGAGCAAACAAGAGAGGTGGCGGTGGGGGGGGTTGCCAAGAGCATCTCCCAGCCCCGCTCCTTCCCCGCGGAGCCTCCAAAAAAGAGGCAGTGGTTATCAGGGCGGCGCAGCGCCTGGGCAGGGAGGAGGACAAAAGGCTTCACCTCTTCACCTTGCTGGAGCCAGCTGGAAAGGGGCTGTCTTATCGGAGCCCATCACCCGTGCACCTCCTGCAGCTGGCGGGGACGCGGCCTCTCCGCTGTACATGGGGGACCCCAGCCCTTCATCCCGACCGGGTCCCTAATTTTTAGCAAGACAAAAGAAGGGAAGGTCGTAGGGGTGGTCGCAGTTCTTTGGGGGTCCTCCACGGGCAAATTCTGGCCAAGAAAATCCCAAAGGTCCCTGAAGCACCCCTGATGGTGAGAGCATCCCTCGCACCCTGCACTGGTGCACCAGCATGTCCTTAACGTGCAGGAGCAGCTCTGGAGCTGGAGGTGCAATGGAAATGTGCAGAGGCCGATGCTGCACGTTTCTGGCATTAAATCGGCTTTGGAGATTGGGAAACATCCCTCTATCACAAACCTCCGGGTTAGGAGCCTGGCAGGGGAATCTTCCAGTAATCCCAACGTCTTCCTCCTCCTCCTCCTCCCTCCCCGTGCCTCGTCTGACCAGCCCCCCTCGGGATTTCTGCACGTCCAGCCCAGGACTTCTTCTTAAATGGTCAAAGCACACACGTTGTGGACGTGCTGCAGTCCACCGGGTACCAACCCACACCTCACAGGGCTGGGGCTGTTCTTTAACAGCATCCAGGCACAGCAGGGGGAGCACGCAGCGCTCCCGGTGATCGACACCAGCGAATCCATCCCGGCGAAATTTAATTCAGCCCGCGCTCCCCTTTTCAAAGGGGCTCGAAACACGCAGAAAAGCAGCCCTACAGGCTGCCGAGCCCGCCGACATTTCGGCTGCCTGGCCCTCCCGTGCCCCTGCGGCCGGGCGATAGCGCTGCGGGGCCGCCGTGGGGCCGGTATCGCCCTGCCACACGCTGCGCCGCGGGGTGACGGGGCTGATCGGCAGCGCCCACGCGTTTCGGCGCGATGCCTTTATCACGGGCAGCAGCCCCCGGCCAGGAAAAGAAATAAAAAATATAAAAAAAAACAAACACAAAACCCCAAACCCAAACAAACACAGATAGCGAGCGCCTGGGGAAGGGGGTGGCCGGCCAGTTGCATCCCCCGTGTGTGGTTAGGACCATGCAGCCTGAATTCAGCCACAGTGGATGTGCAGGCATGTTTATTCCTAAAAACAAATGTGTAATGCTTTTGCCCTCCTAATTTGGTTCCTACAAATCCCTAACACCGAGGTGGACATCCAGAGCGTGGAAGCTCTTGCCTTCCCAGCTCTGGCCATGTGTGCCAAACTCATCCTATCTTTAAGCCGGCATTTTGGGCACGATCCGAGCCAGGTCCCACATCCCACCATCATTTCTCTCTCATCCCAGCCCAGACACAGCTCTGGCTAACGTAGAATTATTGGACTGCTGTCACAATGCAGATTATTCCCCCCCCAAACCCAAATACAGAGCAGACGGCCAGATAGCTGCTTTGCACGGCTTCCCTCAGCCTCCGTGCTGGCCCCAAAATCACGCAGGAAGCTGCAAAAATTGTCTCCACTTTTTGTCCCGAGCCCTCCCCTCACCGAACATGTTTTTCATCAGCAAAATGGAAAGATTTTATTAAGTTAAGAAGTGAAGGGCACGGCAGAGCAGCAGCTCCCACCTCGGGGCTGGCTGCACAGCACGGCAGCAGCTCCTCTGCCCCAAAAAAAACAAGGGGGGGGCTCTCCCCGTCCCAAGGGAGGGCGGGCAGGGAGGTGCCAGGGGGTTGAGGCTCTGCCAAGGCAGAGGCGAAGGACAGTCACTGAGAGCTTGATCACGCAGCCTCGTGCCAAGGTCTCCTCTTTCAAAGTCCCGGGCGAGCGCAGCTGCGGCCCTGTCGGCTCCCTCCTATGGCTTTGGGTGTCTTCTCCCCAGGGGAGCAGTGTCCTCGCTGTATGACCCCGTAGGGCCACGGAGATGGGGGGAAGAGAGGGCACAAAAAGTGCCAATGGTGGCTGCACGGCCGGGAGAAACGGGGCTGGGGAGAGGGGGGAGAGATTCTCTTTTTTTTCTCAGGTCAGAAAACGCTGGTGATATCAAAGCTTTCCCCCCTCCTCTTCCCCTTCTTCCCGGGGGAAGACAACAATTCCTCTATAAAATATAATTTTCACATATAAAATCCCGAAGAAGGTGCATGTTAGGAGCCAGTCCAAACGACGTGCTCAGATACGCAGGCGAGAGGGGCTTGAAGGGCTTCATCGAAAGCTTCAGGAGGGGCGTGAGGGGAGGCTGGCTGGGGAGGGGGGGACGCCGTGCCAAGGCGATAACGGATGGGACTCAACCTCCCCCTCCCCACGAGTGAGGAACGGAGCAAATTAAAAACAAGAATAGATAAACAAATGAAGAACAGACCTGGAGAGAGAGAGAGAAGGAGATAAAATTAAAAAAAAAAAAAAAGGGGAGCAGGAGGAAGCTGCCAGCCACCCGCGCTCGGGGGGGACGTGGCAGCTCCCCAGCGCTCACCGTTACTCGCTGACGCTGTTGCCCAGCGATTCCTTCTCCTGCAGGGCCGCCATGGCCAGGCGCAGGTGCTCCTTCAGCTGCTCGATCTCCCGCTCCGAGCGCACCTTAATGTGATTCAGCTCGGCGTAGACGTCCTGGTATTTCCCTGAGGCAAATCTCTTGTCCTGCCGGGAGAGGGGGGAAGAGTCAGCGAACCCTGGCGCTGGTATTGGGGTGGCGAGGCGAGGTCAGGGGGAGAAAGGCTAGCAGGTGGAGGAGGAACCAGCCCAAGATCTGAACCTCAGCAGCGATTTTATAGCAGTATTTAACAGCCCGGGTTGGAAGGGACCTCGAAAAATCATCAGGTCCAATATTTTGTGGGAAAAGGGAGCCTAGATGAGATTTTATTGAGCACCCTGCCCAACTGCGTCTTGAAAACCTCCAGTTTTTGGGGACTCCACCACACCTTTGGGGAGGCTGTTCCAGTAATTCATCATTTTCACCATAAAATTGTATTTTTTCTATCAAGGTGAAACATCTCCCGGCGCAGCCAAGCACCCACCTTCTGCATCATCTGCAGCTCCTCTCGGAGGCACTGCACCTCCTTCTTCACGTACTGCAGCTCGTTCTCCTTCACCCGGAGCAGCACCTGGGCCGGGGAGAGAGGAGCCAGAGGTGACTCAAGGCAGGGGGAAGCAGAGAGCCGCAGGATGACCGCTGCCCCGGCCGGGCGCAAGCGCGGCGCTGGGAGAGGAAGGAAGAGGGAAATGATGCGAGGTGCCCCGGGAGAGGCACGGAGGGGAAGCTTGCGCACCTCCTTCCTGCACGGCTCCTGGCCACCCCGCGGCTCCCCTCCGAGCCCAAATCTCTTTCAGGGTGAGAACCCATCAGCCCCGTACCTCCAGCTCGCAGGAGCTGCGCTCGTTGTTCTGGGAGCGGTCCCCGGAGCAGCGCGAGGAGATGAAGCTCCGCAGCTTCCCGATCTCGTCCGAGAGGCGGGTCTGCAGCTCCTGCGGGCAAGCCCCGAGAAAATAGTGGAAGAATACGACCCAAAAGGGGGAGTTTTAGCAGCCAGGTTAGATAGGGGCAGCCCCCAGCAGAAGGAAGATGCTCCATGGGCAGGGAAAGCCCCTCTCTTGCCTGGTTCTTCCGCAGGAGCTGCTTCCCCTCTTGCTGGCAGCGCTGCAGCGTCTGCTCCCGCTCCTCCGCTTTCTCCGTCAGCTGCCCGATCTCCAGGCACTTCTGGGAGTACTGCTCCGACAGCACCTGCAGCTCCCGCTTCAGGGAGTCCACGTCCAACCTGCCAAAGAGGCGCCGGGTCACTGCTGGCCTTGTCATCGGCATCGCCTGCCCCCGTGCCATGGACGGGCTCTTCCCAAAGCCTCCGTCGTGGCTTTGCCACACTGCTCCGTGTGGCTCCAGGCTTCATCCTCCACCCTCCCAACACGAGGACGGGGCTTCGGGGAGCTTCGAGTCAGGCAGGAGAAGCGGAGGAGCTTTGCGTAACGCAGACAGATATGAGCTGATAGGGGAAACACGCCAGGAATAGCGAGAGCTCGGCTAGTTCTGGGTGGCCAGGCACCTCCTTATTCCTCTGTGGATCAATCCTGCTTTGCTGGCACCAAGCAGGGGATAAAGCTCTCTGCCATATAGCTGGTTTTATGGCAGCGAGCCTGGCTGTCACCCACCACCCCTGGAGAGGCAGACACTGGAGGCTACAGCCTCAGATGGGTGTGATAAGACCAGCACGGGGTTCAATGAGGGCAGCAGCCCAGAGCAAGGGGAGCAGGAGAGGAGATTTCTTACTGGTGCTGCTTCTGGAGGGCATCCGAGATGGAGCCGCACTGCTGGAAGCTTCGTGTCCTGCCCAGCTCCTTGTTCATCTCCTCCCGGTGGGCTTTCTTCAGTGCTTCGATGGCTGCAGAGAGGGACAACGGGGGATCAGGCTCTGCCTGCTCAGCACATCTAGGAAAACCAACCCGGGGAGCTGACCGAGCTATTACAGACTCAGATCTCCTTCTGCAGTTCCTCCTCCATCCCTTCTGCCCTCTGGGCTTCCCTCGCCTCCTCCGCTTCCCAAGGCCACCCGAAACAGCCGCCCCTACCCGCTGCTGTGGCCGCAGCCTCCTCTGCCAGGAGCCGCTCCTTCTCCTGCCGCAGCCGCTCCAGCTCCCGCTGGTGGTGCCTCTGGAGCTCCTCCATCACCTGCTGGTGGGACGACTCCATCTCGGCCAGGCTGCGCTCGCAGGCCTCCTGCCAGGCCGGGGGAAAGGACAAGAAACAGGAGGAGTGAGGGGCTTGGAGGTGCCAGGCTGGTTTGACTCAGCAAACCTTACTCCAGCCCATGGCCAGAGATCACTTCCCGGGATGGTTTGTCCCTCCCAAAAGCGAGGTGCTGCTTTTATCACAAAACACACCAAGAGATTGAACGTCTCTGGCTGGAGGAGGTTAACAGCTGGAACCACGTCCCGCTATTTGCCTTTCAAATGAAGCAGCGACCCCAGAATCGATGGAAACCGAGCCTCTTCTTCAGAAAAGTGACACCTCCCAGTGCCACATGACTTGGCTGGGTGCTGTTAAAGAGCCCTTCTTCCCCAGAGCCTGGCTGTCAGAGACCTTCCCACCCAGTTTGCTTTCCTTTCCACTGGCCCTGAGCTGCAGGACAGCTCCCTCAGCGCCATGGATAACTGGTATTACAAGAAAAACCCAAGCAGGACATTCCCCTCTCAGCCCCCAAGGCCTGGGAAGGATGCTTTTGCCACCTAACCACGCCAGAAAGTTATTTTTAAGAAGCCCTCGCATCCCCCAACTTGCTGCCCCCAGTTCCTTCCCCTGGCACTAAGGGAAATGCTGAATCACCGTGAGAGGCGATGCTGGAGCAGCAGGCTGCAGGGACACAAGCCCTCCCCGGCTTCCCTTTGTGCTGAGAGGCTGGAAGCTGGCAGCTGCCTCGCAGATCAAAAAAGGAGAGGGATCAGGCTGGCCACGAACATTGAAAAAATTGATGGGGAATGAGCCCTTTTAGGAAAAAATGAAGTCATTCACTTCAAAAGTGAAGTTTTTCACATACAAAGCCCTGGCCTGGGAGCCACGTGATCAGGAAGATAGGATGCCATTTCTCCCCGCTCCTTTTCCTTTATTTATTTTCATTTTTTTGAACATAACGGAGGCCTGTGGATGTTACCCAAGATCCCAGAGCACCTGAGAAACAGCTCCACGTGACTCGTGGTTTCCTTTCTCTGGGCTAGCAGCAGCCAGCTCACCAGGAGCCTGAATTTCCTTCCCCTGGCTGCCTGCGACACATCCTGAAATCCCAGCAGCGTGCTCGCGCCGCTAACCTCCCGCCAGAAAGCTGGAAGCACCCATTCCCCTGGCTCCAGCCCCTTTTAGGGCTTACCACACACACCAGCCTTTCTGTAATTACCATTGATTACAGCCGAGCCTCGTTAGGGTCACCGAGGCAACCCAATGATTAGCGATACCTGCTTGGCAGCGAGTCCCGGGCTGTGGCATTTCCCATTTCGGGGCTCACCTGAGAGATGTACCCCCGGGGCACGTGGCTGTCCCCCTGGGGTTTTGTCGCCTCATTTTTGGCCCGGCAGGACTCCAGCTGCGCCCGCAGCGACTGGACCTGTGCCAGGGAGGGGAGAGAGAGAGGTGCTGAGCCCAGGGAGGAGGTGGCAGCCTGGAAAGAGCAGCGTGGGGAAGCCAGCAAGGAGGGGAGGAGGTGGACACGCTCTCCTCCAGAGGCAGATCTGTGTTTGAGGATGCTTAGCTCCGACAGACACACACGCTGCTCTTCTCCAGAGCTCAGAGGTGAAGCTCAGAAAGGAGGCAGCACACGCAAAACTGCACCAAAAGGCAGCTCCGTGCAAGCCGTGCCACCGGCGTGGGTGGCCTCGCTCTTCTGCGGAGCCTCCTGCTGCCAGGGAGGCACAAAGCCCCAGGGCATGCACTGTAAGAAGCCAACTTTCCGACAGGACAGATGCTCTCACCTCCTTTCTCAGCGCCTCGTTGAGGTCTCCGCCTTGGTTTCCCTTGCCCTGGTTCAGCAGTGCTGTCAGGGGCACCCGCCGCGAGTCCTTCAAGGGCAGGCGTTCCAGCTCCAGCCACTTCTTCTCTATCTCCTCGTTCAGCCGAGCCCGCTGCTCCTCCGAAAGCGGGGTGGGGGCCAGATCCGGCTCCCCAGCCTTGCGGGATGAGTCCCCCCCCAGGCCGTCGGCGTTGGGCACCCCACTATCGGGGCTCTCGAACCACCTGCGCCTCTCCTCCGAGCGGAGAGCCAGATCCCGCTCCAGATCCTCGTGGTGCTTGGGGGCTCGCTCCGAGCCCCTCAAGCTGCCTCTCGTCCTCGGCGGGGAGCCCTGGCTGGGGGGTTCCTGCTGCAAAGGGGACAGTTCCACGTACTCGAAGGCATGGCGCTGCCCGTCTGCCTTCCAGGGGCTGCCTTTGGTGCTGCCCTCGGAGCCCGGCCGCTGCTGCTGCTGCTGCTGCTCCTCTGCCAGCAGCGAGCCCCTGGCCGGGACGCAGTTCCTCAGCGCGTTCTCCTTGTTGCAATCGGAGAGCCTGCAAGCAGAGAAGTGGCACATGAGGGAGAGAGGCGCAGCGTGGGGACGGGCAGACAGCCCCAGTGTGCGCGCTGCCGGCCAAAACCCACAGCTCGGCTTTTGCTCAACCCAGCCTTGCGAAAAAAACAAACAAACAAACAAAAAAAAAAACACCGCGTGAGCGCCGAGAGGTTTCATCACGGTGCTTGGCAGCTCTGGCTGCGTGCGTGGGTGAGAGGCTCTCCCCACGGGGTGCAGAGGATCTGCCCCAAGCCCGAGCCCCAGCCGTGCCAGACTCCAGCGGGGAAGGGGAGGGGGACCTGACACCAGGCAGCTCTTACTTGGTGACATCCGGGGCGCTGACGGGGCGCACGTTCTTCCTCAGCGCCTCGATCCAGTTGCGCCGGATGCCCGAGGTCATCGCCGACAGCGTGAAGATGGCATCCTTCGTCTGCAGTGGGGACAGGACGGAGGCTGTCACTGCTCACCAGAGGCACGGGCAGCTCCCGCTGGTTTCCCAGGACCGCCGGGCGCCTGCTCGCGCTGCATCAGCTCACTGAGAGCTTTATACAAAACCCCGCAGCCCCTCTCTGTTCGCCTGCTGCACCCATTAGGGATGCCACCCTCTATCTTGGGCTCCTGGGGACGCACGGAGGGGTGGCAGTGGACACGTGCTCTTTGTGGGGCAGCCTCTTTCACACCCCTCATGACACCATCTCCAAGCAAAGGCAAACATGAGCCACCACAGGGCGACTCCGGGTGCCGGGCTTGTCACCAACCACCCTGGCACCCTGGCACGAGGTTTGCACAGCCCAAATCTCTGCATCAGAGGCGTGGATGGCAAGGGAGCAGCCGTTCCCAGCCGGCAAACCCCCTGTGCCTGCAGGGCACTCACGTGGATCTGGAAGCCGTAGTTGCGCTGCACCGCGAATTCCGTCACATCCGTGCAGGAGCGGAGATCGATTTCGCCATCGAGGTCATCGGCCTGAAAGCACAGCCGCCCCCCGGGGTGTAAATGCAAGCCCGGCTCCGAAAAAGCCCCAGCCACCTGCCTGCAGCCTAAAGAAAGCGTGAGCCACCTCCGCTCTGCGGGAGGAGGAAGATTTGGAGAGCATCAGAGCAGCCCTTCTTTTCACTCCCCACCACGACAAACCCCCCAAGGGCTTTTTAGGATGAGTGATGGACCAGGATGAGGTCTCAAAGAGACACTGTCCACCTCTGGCTCCTTTCACAAGGACAGGACACGAGGTGGCCAGGCCAGCGGTGGCGTCCCTCTCCCCCTCACCACGTGGACGAGACCAGGAAAGCACAGAGGGCTCGGGAACCGCTGCCAGCGCTCACCTCCTCGGCGTTGGAGTCCCTGTAATACCTCAGGCTCGAGTCGGTCAGCACGAACCAGTGCTTCTTCCACTGCCAGCAGGCCGGTGAGGGGGAGGGAGGGGAAAAGACAGGAGGGAAACGGATAGACGGTTACCCAGGGAAGCACAGGAACAGGGAGGGACGTGCTGCTCCGCCACCTCGCAGCCTCCAGCCTCTGCCCCCTTCTCCGGTTCCCTTCCAAATCCCCCTCGCGCCCCTCGGCTCCGAGCTGGGGTTTCCCACAGCGGGAGAGACCGAAACAGGAGGGGAAGGAAAAAAACACTGCTCGCACGGGGACCACGACCAACAGGGCTGGGGCGAGAGGCAGGATCCAGGTGGGGCTTACCTCTCCTGGCTCGTCCAGGATGGACATCCATCCCTTCTTGAAATTGAGGAGGTCTGGCTGGAGGAGAGAGGAGAAAGCAGAGGGTTACTGCGTGCTGGGAGCCGCGGAAGGTCCCTCGTGCCAGCGGATGGGATCAGAGTCCCCAGAGGGGGAAGAAGGAGCGGGAAGAGCCCCGCAAGGCTTTTAGGAAACGTGTAGGGGTTTAGGACCCAGTGGCGGAGGAGGCCGGGATTTAGCTCTCAGCAGCAGGCAATCATTCCTGTAAGAGGAAACAGGAGATAAGAGTGAAAAAAAAAAAAAAAAAAAAAAAAGGAAAATATGCAGCAGGGAGGTTTCCACAAGGTGCCTTGGAGGTATTTACTCTGAGATAAGCGAGGGAGGCAGGGGCGAGGGGAAGGGAATGCCGGACAGGCCGGGGCTGGAGAAGGAAGGGGAGAAGCGGACACACCTCACCCCAAACCCAGGCATCCATCCGTGCCCCACAGCTACGTCCCGCCTGCGACTTCACCACCGACCGCTTATTAAAGACACGAGCGGCTCCTCTCCTCCCGCAGAGCCTTCCCTCGCCCCACGGCTACAGAGGATGAGGATGAGGGGAGTTTCATCCAGCTTCCAGCCTGTTAAAATAAAGTTTTGCCCCCCTCTGCCTGCTCCTAACCTCGCGCCAGCGGGACGGCATCCCAAGCAGTTTCTCTCCCCGCAGCAGCGCCGTGCCGGAGAGCTGACTCAGGGCAACCTCTCTCCCCGGCTTTTCCCTCGGCCCAACAGGCTGCAGCCGCTCCTCCTCCCGACTCCACCAGCCCGGGAGGAGCTGCACCAGCAAATATCTCAGCCCAGAGCCTCTTCTTCCTCCAGAACAGGGAGCGGAGGCAATGAGCAGTGTGCCGGTGGCTGGGCACCGAGGGGGCCGGACGCATCCCTTCGGCCGCTCCCCCGGCCCCCGTCGGTGGTTGCCGCCCTGGGAAAGCGCTCTGAAAATTAATTCCTTCCCCGTGGTGGCGGCTCCACCCTGCTCGCCGTTATCCCTTTCCAATCCAGTGACTTCAGCCCTGGCTCCGGACTGGGAGCGGCAGGAGGGAAGGAAAGGAGGCGAAGCGCTCGGCGCGGCCGCCCCTCCCGGCACGCACGTGTGCGGGGCAGGGGAGGCAGGCAGGCAGGAGCGCTGTGGTTGCTCCTTTTTCCATTTGGGAAAGTGTTTTTGGGGTCAGCTGTAGGGTGGACTCCGCGTCCTGGGGGCCAGGAGGCAGCTCGGCTCAGGGGTGGAAGAAAAACGGGCCGAGAGAGGGAGCGAAAGGACTCCTGGGGGGCTTCTGTGCAGGTCAGCTAGGGCTCAGGTATCGATGATTTACCATGCCAGGGCATTAATTGCTGGAATAACGAGCCTGGTGTATAACAATGGGAAAACAAACTGCAAAAAAAGATCAGGCCAGCCCTGCCAGAGCCCCTGCCAAGGCTCGCTGCCCTATTACTGCCCCGCACGCATTACCAGGGCCAGCAAATCCCCGCCGCAGGCTTCCCCCGAGCACGTGAATGTCACCGGGCAGAATGGGCCCTTTTTGCCCTGCCAGCCTCAGCTCTGCAGCCACCCTGGCAGTATTTTTGCTGTAGCAGGGCTGGCAGCACGGGACAGGCCACCGGTGGCCGCAGAAAAGTGTGTAAAACCATTTATATCCCCCCCTCTCCACGACCGAATCCAGCTGGAGCAGAGAGCTCGGGAGACGAGCAGAGACCAGAGCAGGGCTCGGACTGAATCCCCCCTCGGAGGAAAAGGCAGGAGGAGGAAACGGGCAGGAAAGCAGAGCTGCCGAGAGATCCGGGGGCTGGGACACGAGGATGGAGCAGGATGTGTCCCCAGGAAAAAAAAAAATAGCCGTGGGGATGAGAGGCAGGTTGTGCCCAGCCCTACGTGGGTTATACCTGGCCCTACACAGCACCGAGTGGCTGGGGACACGGGTGACATTCAGAGGGACTGGGTTACAGCCTGGCAGGTCGCAGAGCCAGCCGAGGAGGGGATACAAGGGTTGTGATAACAGCCGGCAAGTATCTGAAGAATGTAAACACCGAAGAAGGGAAGGGGCTGGGGTGGGAGCGGAGGAATCGCCGCCGGGTGGTACAAGGGAGCCGGAGCCCAGGGTGGAGAAACGGAGGAGAAGAGAAGGCAACGGAGCGAGGGAGATGAAGCTGAAGGAGGGGAAGGACAGGAGGACCTCGCCTCGGCGTGGTGGAGCCCTGGAGGGCAGAAACCCCAGAGCTGACGGGGAGGGGGTGGCCGGTCAGGTGCGCTGCCTCCACCGCCGTCCCCGCGCCTCCTGCTCCTTTCGGGACCGCAGGCCCCGGAGCAACACTTCCCTGACCACGGCGGCTGGAAGGAGGGACCTCTGGAGGTCACCTCTGAGTGACCAGTGTCCTCAGGAGGTGCACCCCCAGGTCGCCCAGGGCTCCTTCCTCTCGCCTCCTCCCCGCCACAGGGCTGGCAGCGGGGGCTTCTCGGCCTCCCCGCCAGCGCGCTTCCTCCGAAAAAAAAAAAAAAGGGAACTCGCTCCGCCAGGAAAGGGCCGCAGGCCAAAAGACAAAGCTAAACCGCTCCGGCTCTGCTCAACAAAACCCCTCTGGGGCTGGAGGGGGCACGCAGCCCAGCCTGCCACCCGTGGGTGTCCCCCCCGGTGTCGCTCCCCGTCCCCCTGCCACCGGCGTGGCGAGCCTCAGCCGCTCGCGCGCCCACCGGGGTGCCCTCCGGTGTCCCCACGCGTGTGGGGCTGCCCCGAAAGCTGCTGAATCGCCAGCCAGGAGGGGACGGAGGGCAGCCCAAGAGGGGTGACGGGGTGAAGACGGTGGCGGCGAGGCCCGAGCTGAAGCGGGGGGACCCCCGGTGCCGGACTCACCGTCATGGCTGGGGCGCGGCGGGCGCGGGCGCTGGCAGCCAGGGTGGCGGGGTGGCTTCAGAGGCCGGGTGGTTCCCGTGGCCCCACCATGCCTGCCTGAGCTTTTTTTCCTCTTTTTTTTTTTTTTTTTATGAAAAAAAAAAAAAAAAAAAGTTTTTCCTCCCACCCTAAACTTCCTGGGAGGACCCAGCCGGGCCAATGGGAGCCGCCCCACAGCGCGCAGCCAATGGAGCCGGCGGGGCGGGTGAGGCCGGTGGGGCCCCCACGGAAGGACAAGTTGTGGGGCTCTTGGGGTGACGCCGGGACCCCCGCTTCACGGCACCCTTTGTGCCCCAAAAGGCCCCGCTGCCAGCAGGAGATAGGGGAAGGAAGGCAGCTCGGCGAGGGGGTCAGGCCCAGGTGCGCCGCTCGCCCCCCATCCAGCCTCGCCAAGTGGCTCCATGCCTCAGTTTTCCCATCTGGGGAATGGGCACAGGGTTGGGCTGTGACCCCTGCTGTCCCACGGGGTGTGACAGCGAGCCCCGTGCCCAGGAGGTGACAGGGAAGGTGCCCACTTGGTGTGTGCTGAGCCCCCCCAACCCCAGTCCCAGGCTTTGCCCCCTACCTTGTTGCGTCTCTCACTGGGATTCGGGGCTGGCTGCTGGCTTCCCGAGGAGCTTTGTGCTGGGAAGGCGCCTCCACCCAGCTGGGGCTGCGGGGAGAGAAAGCGAGAGCTAAAAGCAAGGGGGTTTCATCCCCTCCTCGCCTCCCCAGACCCCGCTGTCGCCCTCCCAGTGTGGGGCAGGAGGAAGCACCCCAGTGCCAGGAGGATGGCGTCGCTCCTCACACCCTGGGGAAAAGGGGATGCTGGAGGGGCAGGAAGGCTGCGTGTGGACGTGTGTGTGTGTGTGTGCAGCTCAATCCTGCCCTGGCCAGGGAGAAAAGCTGCAAATAAGGTCGGCGCCCCGCTCCGTGCAGGCAGAGATGCTCGCTGGTTTTACCCCTGGCAGCAGGGTCCCCCCCCCAGCTCCGGCTCCTGGCTGTGTTTTCACTCCCCTGCCGTACTCACGTGGTAAATAGGAAGCTTCTTGCTCCCCCAGTCACTTTCCAAGGGCTTTTCGGGGTTGTTTGAGTCCTGGGTGCGCTCGGGCGCCTTCCAGTCATCTTCCAGCTGCTGCACTGGACTCTCGGGCCTTCTCCAGCTGTCATCCGGCCGCGGCCACACGTCTAGACATCTCCCAGGGCTTCTCCAGTCCTTTTCCAGCTGGTGCATCAAATCCACGTGGCACAGGGGCTTCTCCTGGAGCTTCGAGTCCTTCTCTGGCTTCAGAGCTTGCTGGCCATCTCCACGGCCCTTCCAGTCCTGCTCCGGCGGGCGCGTCGGGCTGGTGGGGCGCAGCGGCTTCCCTCGGCCTCTCCACTCAGCGTCCGTGCCCTTCCCGGGGAGGGGAGGCTGCAGTTTTTCCCGCAGGCTCTGCCAGCCACATTCGGGCTGTTTCCCGGAGCCCCTGGCGTGCAGAGGCTCCCCTGGGTTCCCCCATCTCCTCTCTGCCCCCCGTGCTGGGCCAGCCGGGGAGATCTCCTTTTGGCTTTTCCACGCGCTCTCCGTCCGTCCCAGGGGACTCGTGCACCGTGGGGGCCCTGCCCGGCCCAGCCTGGCGCTATCCAAGCCCTTCCCAAAGCTCGGGGGGCGCAGGGAATCCCCCAGGCTCTTCCTCTCCCCCGTTTTCCCCACGCTCCCAGCCTGCCAGGCAGCTCGGCCCCTCTCCATTTGGCTCCTCCAGTCTTTCTCCGAGCGCTGGGGAGGGCTCGCGGCCCCCCCCGCCCTCTGCTCCGACCTGAAATTGGGGCTGGGGGAGCGCGGGCTGCTGCTGCCCCTCTCCAGCTGCCGAGTGGGGCTCGAGGAGTCCCTTGGCTTCCTCCAGTCCCTCTCCGCCCGCGGGGATGGGCACACGGGGCGCAGGGGGGCCCCGGTCCTCTCCGGGAGCCGAGCTGGGCTGGGGGAGCGCCGGAGCTCTTTGGGGTCTCTGCTGCGCTGCTCGGGGTGCCAGGAGAGCCGCTGGCCCTAGGGGACGGAGAGCAAAGGGTCCTCTTGGGAGGGAAAATACACTCGGGAGGGACAGCGGGGAGGGAGATAAGGTGGGATGAGGGTTGGCTGGGTCATAACAAGAGGCACTGCAGCCATCGCACCCCCACGCGCGGAGGCAGCCTGCGGTGAGGAGAAACCTCTCAAATAGGGGAAAAAAAGGTGGTAGGAACAAGCAGCCAGGGCTCACCTCCCTGGGCAGGCTGGGGCTGGACTGCCTGCGACCTAGGCGGCCTTTGCTGGGTGGCAGCGGGGTCTTCCCATCCAGCCTCTCCACGCGGCCCTCCTCCAGCGCCTGGAAAGCCTCCAGCGTCTCCGATTTCCTGCGGGCACGAGGAGCCGGGCTCCAGCCCCCACACACCCCCGACTGCTTTTGGGGACACCCCAGAGCCTCCCCGCTCCTTTCTCACCTGCGCTCGCAGCCGAATATCCTCTCCACCTCCACCCGGCCGGGGCTGAGGGTGCGGGAGCCGCAGCGCTCGGCGGCGTCCCCGCGGCCGAGGCGCTTGGGTTTGGGCAGGTCCGCCAGCACCGTGTACTCCTGCCGCTCCAACCCGCGCCTCCCCTCCGTGCCCGCGCCGCCGGGGTGCCCGTGGGGCTCCCCGGGACGGGAGGAGGACGCCAGGAGCCTGCCGGGGGTCTGAGAAGAGCCGCGGCCGCGAGGCGATGGCGAAGGAGCCCGGGGAGGGTCGGGTTTGGGGTGCTCCGGGGAGAAGCGGCAGCTCCCCGTGTGGGGCTTCGCCCGGCTCTCCTCGGGCTTCTGGCTGGCGGGACCTCGGGCTGGGATTTAATAGGGTGTTAATACCAAGAGGTGCCGGCTCACAGGCTCCAGGCCTTAAACATTTAGGATTCCTGGATCAAAAACCTCCTAGGAGCAGGCTCTGCCATATCTAGAGACCCGCCGGCAACTTCAGGCACCCCCAAGGGGGGAGCAAGCCAGAAGCAGGGTGTAGGACGGGGGCAAACGGAGCGTACCTGCTTTCAGCGGGCAGCTTTCTTTCCTACAGCTCGGGGCCTCCGTCCTCACCCAGGATCCAGAGGGAAGGGGCTGAGCCCACCTGGGTCTGTCTGCCTGCGGCGCCCGCGCCTCGTCCTTGCGGCCCCCGTGGCTCATGGCGTCCCGCTTGCCCGATCCCAAAGAGCTGTCCCACAGCCTGGTCATTTCCCAGTCCTGGGAGACAAGACAGGGCAGGTCTCTGCAGTGGGGGCAGCAAGCCTGCGGGCTGGAAGGAGGCAGAGAGGGGTTACAGCCCAGAGCTGCTGGCGAAACGGGACCGGGAGAGGAGCATAAGGTGGGCTCAGCCCCAAATCGGCTGGCAGGGCAAGGGAGTGAGGCAGGAAAACCCACATAGCAAATCTAGGGGCAGAGCCTGCTTTGTGGGATGAAGGAGCTCAGCTGAGCCCCTCTGCCACCTCAGGAGCTCCTGAACGTGCCCGATAGACATGGTGATGAGGCGACAAGGGGCTGGGGACACTGGCACACCCCACACCACGACGCCCGTCTCACCCTGGCGAGCGCGGAGCCGCCTTCGGCACAGCCTCGGGGTTCAGTGCCGGTTTCTCCGTGCTCGCCCTCGGCTCCGGGGCTGAGCGGGGGCCGTGCCCTGCCCTGCTGCCAGCTGTGGAGCGGGGAGAGAGGACAGCCGGCGGTCAGCAGAGCTCGGGGACGGCCACCAACACCTGGGGCAGCCCAGAGGAACCCGTGCGGAGGGGACTGCTCAGCCCTATCGTCACGCCCGACGTCCCCCTGCTCCTGTGGCTTGGCTCCCCTCTCCCCGCAGTGCTCCGGGGGGTTTTATTCGAGCAGGGTGGCTGCTGGTGGCACTCACCGTGCCGCCCCGTCGGCTCGGCCCACGCAGACGTACACCTCGCAGCGGGGTGCTACGATGCGGACGGCGTCCCAGGGCCCCCCCGGCTCTGCCTCGGGGCCGGCGCTGCGCCCTGCCACCTCCACGGCATGCTCCTGCGAGGAAGAGGAGGATGCAGTGGCGCCGTGATGAAGTCACGAGGAGGAAGGAAAACGCAGCTCCTTCGGGAAACACCTTGCTTCTTCCACCTCCTCCGCCAGCAGGCTGGTTTCGGAGGCTCGCACGTGGATGTGGGCTCAGGGTACCCCCCCCTCGCCGCCCAGACAGCCCCAGGAGAGGACACCGCGCCCCGAAAGAGGAGGATTTCCCCCAGGAAAGGTTGCAAAACCCCAGCCCCTGCTCCTCGGCGTCTCCCCCTCTGGTTACCTGCAGGGCTGAGGGTGCCCGCGCCGCCCTCCCTCCAGCATCTCGCCCGCGCCGGGATTCGCTCAGAGGCGGCTCCGAGCAGCTCGCAGGCAGAGGGCTGCAGTAACCTTAGAGGGCCCACGAGCAGGGGTAGAGGGCACGAAAGGGAGCGGGAGGCTCATTACTATTTCATGATCCCGGGCCGGTCGCTCCGGGAGGGCAGCGAACAACACGAAACCCTCCGCGAACATGAAACCAGCCGACGCCTGCTTGGATGCAGCTCGCCGCAGCCAGGCAGCTCGTGCCGAAGGACCAGCTTAGGACTGATGCATCCAGAGCCCCAAATCCCACGAGATTTACTCCTTTCCACCTAAATTCTGGGAACAGCTGGCCGCGGCAAGCTCTGCTAGGAGCGTCTTTTAGGTGGGGTGGGCTGCGGGTGCCAAGCAGAAGCTCACCTGGTCAGCGTGCTGGTGAGCCCCTGCAGCGTGCAAACAGTGCTGGCACAGGCTCCCGGCGAATATGTTGGCCTCGAAACCGGCACAGGGCACGTCATCCGGTGACCGCCGCATCACCCATAGCGGGGACGAGGACGCCGTGGCTGCCGGGCTGCCCAGGGGAAGGGGAAAAAGGGAGGGCAGAGCTCTCAGCTCCCCCCCTCCGAGGCTCTCGGGCTCCTGTGGAAGCACAAACGTTACCCGCAGGCTGTTTGCTGCTCTCGGCTGGCAAGGCTGGAGCCCAAGGGCAGCCAGATGCGAGGCCATAAGCACAAGCGAGCCGCGTAATTGCACATAATAAAAGGGTGTGCTCCAGCAGAGGCCTTTTTTAGCAGGGGGCACTGCTCTGCACCCTCAAACACTGCTGACACAGCCAATTTGGGAGTCCCCGAGGACACAAGGCTCGGGTCCTGCTCTTTTCTTTGCAGAAAGTTGTCTTAATTCAAGCTCGGATAAAAGGCACAGAAAGGAAACCTTCCTTCATGCCTGTAATGCTCACAAAGAGCAGCCTAGGAAATTTGGAAACCCACTAAGTGACCCCATTAAAATATTCGGGACCTAGGGGATATAGTTCCTGGCAACACTGCAAAGGGCAACGAGCGTGGCTAGCGCAGCAGCCGGGCTCCACACGTCTACCCTGGCTTTCCCTCAAGCATCCCGCACATCATCACCTCCTCTGCCCCTCTGGGTTTGAGAAGGAGCCCTTCAATTCGGGGACGGGATCCGTGCCGGGAGGGCTCTGCTTAACTGCGAATCGCACGCGCCAGCGCTGCCCTTGCAGTCTCCCTCCTTGCACTGAGGCGTGTTTTCTTGACCGGCCACCAGCCCAGGCACTCGCCTGCGAGGGAAGCAGCAGGAACCAGCCCAGCATCGCTGTCCACCCCTGCCCACGGACTGCCACCCGTGGCCGGAGCCCACGACGTGGCGCTGCCTGGTGGGCAAAGCATCGCCCCCACACCCCATGGGGCGCTTGGGGCCTGCTGCCGGGGTCACGCTGCGCCCCCCAGGGCCTCTGACACGCGTGCATGCAGCCAGGCAGCCGCACACGCTGCTCCCAGTTGCTCCCAGTTGCTCCCAGTGCCCCCAGTACCTCGACTCCCCCACGGCTCCCAGCGCCTCGCTGCCCGCCGAGCTCCCCCTTGAATGAAGCCGGCCGTGGGAACTGCTGGCAGCGAGGCCACGCCCCCTGCCCTCTCATTGGCCGCCGCCCGACAGCAATTTGAATACCGCCCTCTGATTGGCTGGCTGGTGGCGCGCCGGCGCCACGTGTACGGGCACCCACGTGGCGGCGGCAGCGGGCGGGCGATCGACCCGGGCCGGGCCGCGCTCGGTGGCCCCGGGGCTACGGCTCGCCCCCGGGCCTCGGTCTCTGGCCCCCGCCGCTCCCCTGCCTGGGTCTCGCTTGGCCTGCCCTCAGCTGCTCCTGCTGCAGTTACTTCTATGCCCGGTAGTAAAAAAAAATCAAGTTTTATTCAAAATAAATAAATAAATCTCCATTTTGCTCCATGAACTCCCCAAAGTTCTCGCCTCTCTCCTCAAAACTTTTCTCCCCGGTTCCTTTCTGGAGGCACTGCACCAGATGCAGCCTGGAGCTTGATGTGCTGCTGAGGAGCAAGCACAGAGCAACAATTAACACACTGCAGCTCCATCTGTGCGCTGAGCTCCAGCTCTTCCGCCCCCCTCTGCCCTTTTTGCCTCCCCGCCTGCTTTTGATCCTCTCTAATCCCCGTTATATTTTTGTGTGGAACTCACAGGCTGGCGTGAACCGTGATGTGTCTGGCAAATGCTTAACTCACCAGCTCACGAGGGATCTTGCAGCCCTCCCCCAAGGCAGCCCAGTCCCACCCCGTAACAGAGACACGGGGCCTACGGGTCCGGGGAGGAGCCAGGAATTCACGCTACAAAATCAAGCTTGGATCAATCAGCTGGAGAAATCAATACCGCAGCCAACAACACTGGTGGTTAACTCCGTGTAGGATTGCATGGCTCTATTTAAAAAAATTTTTTTTTTTTCATTTTTTTTTTCATCTACTTGTGTGAAAACAGCTTCCAGGAGGACCTGGAAGTTTCCAGAGCGTGGAGAAGCTGTTGGAAATTTCAGCTGACGCTCGAGAAAGGCTCGGAAGTTATCAGGGCCGGGGAAACACGCAAACTAAAAGGGCGACTCTCCTAAATCACCTGGCAGTAAAACAACAAACACTTCAACACACACCGAGGTCCCCAGAAGAAAGGCAACTGCCCTGAGGTACAGGGCAGCCTCTGCTGCTCCTGTCCCGGAGAGGGCCACACATACGCAGCACGGGCATTAAGGGATTTCATAGCCCTCTGAGCTATCGGGATTGGGATCGGCGCAGTCAGCAGGCAAGGGAATGAGCTGTTTGTTCCTGCTCTGGCACGTTCTGTATTACCACAGAACGCCTCCTGGCCATTCCCTTTCCCGAGCACCAGCGGATTGCGAGATTCTTACAGCAACGGGAATCATCTACCCCCTTCTCAGCTGGTACTGGCACGAGCACAGCTGCTGTTAGACTTCAAGTCAGGTTTTTAGCAGGATTATTTCATGAAGATTTACGCAAGAAGTCACTAAATTTCACGTGGGACAGCTACCCCTAAAAAAAAATACAAAGTATCCCCAAATTTCAGTGTGGCGCTGGAGAAGAAACACACGAGACAAGAAAATTCCACGTCTTCATGGAAGAAGGATTTACTGTACAGCAGAAACACCGAGGCACTGGTGCTTGAGTGGGAAAACTCTCAGTTTTCTGACTGGGAAAACCTCCCAGTTTCACAAGCTGCCCTGGTGGCGTGCCTGCTGCGCTCAGCGCCAGATCCCCTCCTTTGATAAAACCAAGCATCAGCTCTGGAAGGGGAGGCTTGAGGACAGAAGGGCTCTGCCAAACAGAGAATCTGACCTCCAACACAAGTTTTTGGAGACTTCAGGGCAGATATTTAGTTGGAGACGCCGCAGGAATAAATAGGTAGAGCATCTAGCGCCCCAGGCCAGCACTCAGGTGAGAGAAGGGCTGCACTGGGCTCACTGCTGATCCGAGCTGAGCAACCAAGGTCCTTGCCCGTGATGAAGAAGCCAAAAAGAGCAGCAGGTCAGATGCAGAAAACTGTCCCAGCTGCTGCTCTGAGCACCAGGTTCTCCGTTAATCCTGGTCGCGGCCCATTTTGCCCGTCAGCCTCCGTCGCTGAGTCTTGGTGGTTCGCCTCATGGCGGGTTTCTGGATTTTCTGGCGTGGGCCCTGCCCGCGCTGGGGTCGCTTTCCTTTTGATTTTTTCTGGCTGTGCATGTGCAGCGTGGCGGTAAGAGCAGAGATCCTGGGCAGGGCAAGAAAAGAGAAATATTTGGGGACCGAAGTCTGCAGGAGCAAGGCAACACCACGATAATAGCAGGACAACCCTGTGGGCCAACTGCATGCCCCAGGGGAACTCCACTGTGCCAGGCATCGTCCTGAGAGGGCAGAAAACTTGCAATCTGCAAGTGCAGTAACAACTAAAATGAGCTTTTTGAGCAGAGGGCAGCCCAGCCATCAGAGAGTTAAGTCATTCTCCGCAACCCCAAAGCAGCTGTA
Source organism: Netta rufina (assembly GCF_964035555.1). NCBI lineage: Eukaryota > Metazoa > Chordata > Aves > Anseriformes > Anatidae > Netta > Netta rufina. Next base: position 152,654,495 of record NC_140123.1, on the reverse strand, counting down.
AAGCCTGGATACTCAAAAATGCGGAGAATGCCAAAGCTTTAAGCTTTAGGGTCATTTGACCTTCATCCTAGGTACAAATTCTGTTCCCTGCAACACACCCTTCCCTGCGTTATCTGACAAGGAGGAGGACAAGACAAACAGTTCAGGGCAAAGCCCACCCTGCGACGCATCCTCCTCCTGCTGCTGTCATCAGAGATGAACGCGATAGGAAGTGTCCCAGGCGGGCTTGTGCTCTGCCAGTGCCCTCTGCTGGCTCCTGCCCACCGGCACCCTAAAAGCACAGCATCCCCTCCGGCACCAAGATCCTCCTGGACCAGTTCACAGAGCCTAGCAGCAAGAAGTTGAATGAATTTATACGTACTTTTCAGACAGGAGGGGGTTTCTGGACTTCTTGGGCACTGTTATTGCAGGCTTGTTCACTACTTCTTCTCCCTTCTCTTCTCCCGAACCATCATTTTTTCCCTTAAAAAGGAAAAAAAACATCAACCAAAAAAAATCCTATTAAAACAGGCAGTCTCATTATACCAGTGTTTCCGCTGCCTTCTTGATTTCATCCTGTTTTGTGAAACATCAGGTTACAGATCAAGACTTTAAATCTTAGACAACTATAATTGTTCAAGTCTCAAGGTTTCTTATTGCGGCCCTTCAAATAGGGACAACCGGTAAGAAGTCCTACATTATTCCACCCCAAGAACCAACTTCAGCATGATCTTAATGGCCACACAAGTGAAGACTAACCTATGAAGTGAAGGTTTCAGCTTTTTCTTCCTTAAAATACTAAAACTTCCTTAAGTAGATTTTCATTTTAGAAGATGTCCTCAGAAATATAAAAGGCTAACTGCTCAATACAGACAGTTCGCCAGAGATTAAACCCAGCCACAAAGATCAAAAGGGTCATGTCAACTTGTGCTACAAAGCCTTTACGAAACAAACACAAGATCTCAGTTAATATCTGTTCCAAAAATAGAAATGACCGCAACCAGAATCAAATGGTTTATTTGTGGTCCAAACATAGGATCACAGAGAGCAAAATCCCTTCTCACCCTAGCAGCAATTTTTCCTGGACAAGTCACAGGAAAAACATGGAGGACAGTCCATGCAGTGAAGCCTATATTCTTTCACTGCTTGTACTGTACCTGCTTTGAAAATACTATGTTCTCCCCATCCACCTCTGTGGCAGCTTCTACTAACACAAGATTTGTTAGTAAAGGACTCCAGGGTGATTTGGAGTGATCACGTACAACACTTCTCCACAAACACCGGACCACTAAAGAGAAAGAAATGTGAAAATTATCGATTTCCTTTTTCATCCATGCTCCCAGCCAGCTGCAAGTCTTTTGGCCATTCCTACCTAGTCAGCCCCAAGAATGTTTAAGGCTGATACTATGAGAGAGGCAGCAAGTGGCTGTACCTCAGGGGTGGTCAGTCCCAGCTGGCGTGCACCTGAGAGGTCCAGGTCACTGATGGTGGTCACCGTTACGATGTGGTTTGGGTGGTCGATGTTCACTGACTCCGTCCGCGAGGTTACCAAGTGCTCCAGCTCATCATACTCTTCTGGGGAGACAAAAAATTAAAATAAAATAAACATAACACAACACGATGCAAAGCACGCAACTTTCCGCAAGGTGCAGACACATTCCTGAGCATCACACTGGAGGGTCAGACCCACACAGACTGCTGCCCAGTCTCTTGAGGGGATATAAGAGGAGTGAGGTGCCATCCCTGTGGGGCAGCACTACTACTCCAGCTGTGATTGCCCTGCCACAGAGGCAGATTCCCAGCTTTCTGGCATGTTTGGTGCCTCTCCAGTTCCTCACGGGCTCCTCCGACCCCCACCCTGCTGTGAGGGAGCCCCAAATCCTGTCACCACAGAGCACATACCCAGCGCCTCCTCCCTCTCGCTCAGCATCTTCAGGTACTCCTTGTGCCGCTGAGGGAGGAAAACAAGTCACTGCAGCACCCCTGCTACACCAAATACCCGTCCCATCCCAATTCCTCGTTCAGGAGGACCTTTTTTTCCCCAAAAGCAACACAGTGGGAACCCGAAGGTGCCTGCCCCCCCCAGCCGGGGCTCCCTCTGCCATGGCGGGGGGGGGGGGGGGGGGGGCTTCTCCTCGGAGGGCTGGGGGGTGCTGTACCTCCTCCTTCATCTTCCTCTGCTCCTCCTTCAGCTTCCTCTTGATCTCCTCCAGGGCCACCTTCCTCCTCTCCACCTTCCGTTTGTGGAAGCCGGTCAGGTACTCCCTGCAAGAGAGGAAACCTTCAGCTTCCAGCGCCCCCCCCCTACCCCGGGGAACCCCCCCAGCACTCCCGCCCGCTCCCACCTCCGCTTCTCCTCATCAAAAGTCACCACCAGCCGTGAAGCCGCTCCCCCGGGCCCCTTCTTCTTCTTTTTCTTCCGACCCATGGCTGCCCCACGCGGTTTCTTCTTCTTCTTTCCCTGCCCGCCCCTTCCGTCGCCTCCCGGCCATGAGGGGCGGCGCGGCGCGACATGGCGGGGGCGTCCCCCCGCCCGGCCCGGCCCCGCCCGCCATTTTGTGCCTCCGTCGCCGCCTGTGATGGGGGCGAGCTGTGGGGACCCTTCTGTGTGTCCCCTCGTTGTGCCCTTGCACTTTTCTTTCCCCTGAAGTGGGAGCAGGAGAGTTCTTGCTCACAGTGTTTCACTTCCATGTGTCTGTAATAAAAAGTCTGAACGGATTTCAAGGTGCCTTTGTTGTTTGGTGTACTGCTCCTCTTAGCCTTGGGGAGGTGAGCGTGAGGATGGGTCTCGGCTCTGAGGCTGAGCCTCCAGGATGCAGGACCTGTCCAAGCAGCCACAGAATCATAAAGCTTGGAAATTACCTTCCATACCATCTGGTCCAACCATCCCCCTACCACCAACATCACCCACTAACCCATGTCCCTGAGCACTACATCCAACCTTTCCTTGAATACCCCCAGGGATGGTGACTCCACCGCCTCCCTGGGCAACCCGTCCCAATGCCTGACTGCTCTTTCTGAGGAGAAATGTCTCCTAATTTCCAACTTAAACCTCCACTGGCACAACTTGAGGCCGTTCCCACTAGTTATTTGCAAGAAGAGGCCGACCTCCAGCTCCCCACAACTTCCTTTCAGGTAGTTGCAGGGAGCAATAGGGCCATGGTGGGAGAGGTCCCAGCACCAGCCGGTGGTGGCGTGGGGATGCCCATCTTCCTCATTGCTAACCGGGTGACTTTTGCTGAACTTCTGAACCTCTTTTGACCTCTAGTCCTTCCCTTAAAAATGTCTGTAAGGCTTGAGTGGTGGCCAGCTGGCTTTATGGGACCTTCCCAAGTGCTGTTGGGTCAAGGACAGAACCGCCCCAAGCGTGCAGAGTGTGACAAGTCCCGACACGGCCCGACAGCCGCTTGTCCCAAGCCGCCTTGCCTTTATCAGCTCACTGTCTGCTTGCTCTTTTTTCCTGGGTTGTCCTCTGCCCAGCAGAAATGCAGCAAAACCAGTTCTGTGGTTAATTGCCGCACTTCCCTCCACGCCCATGGGGTAGGCTGCCTCCTCCTCCTCCTTCTCCTCCTCTTCTCTCACTGCCCGGGTGCACTTCGTCCTCCAGCCTCTTTACACCAGCCCGCGCCCTGCCGGCTCAGGTGCAGCCAGCCCTCCGCTCTCCCTCCATTAACCTCACGGCTTCTCCTGCCTCCCTCTTCCCCTTCCTTCTGCAAGCCCTTTTGGCGCTCTGGTGGCCCCTTCTCCCTCGGGGTGGACTGCAGGTGCAAGAAGCCCCAGGCACCTGCCCTGCCCGGAGGCAGGGGTGGCATTCAGATACCATGGCTGGAGGTGAGAAGAGCGTGAAGGCCCTGAGGGAGGTGTGGAAAAGGGCAGAAAACTCCTTGTGCGCAGACTGCGGGAAGCCGGGTGAGTCCCCGAGGGTTGCTGGAGGACAGGTCAGAGGCAGGAACTTGGTCTCTTGGTCTCGTCCTGGCCTGGTGGGGCTTTGGAGCAGCCTGTGGAAGGAGGAGTGTGAGCAGGGGAAGGGGAGATGCTGGGAGGGCAGGTGGTGGGAGCCGTGCAGTGCCCTGCAGCTCTTGTGGTGTGGGCTGGTCCAGACTGAAGAGGACCCCAGAGATGTGATAGCAAGGGAAGAGGAAGGAGATGCAGCACTGGTGGGAAGGACAGGGACACAGCAGCGCCAGAGGAGCAGGGCCTGGGCAGCTGCAGCACCGTGGGTTGCAATCATGGTGGATCTCAGATGCAAATCAAGGTCATGCCCAGTCAGGACCCGACAGGAAAGCTCCCAGTGAAAGCCGAACTGCTGCACAAAGAAGGCGTGATTCGGGAGAGCACGGTCTCTTCTGTGACTCAGCGCTGAACTGACAACCTTCAGCAGGCGCCTGGGAGATTTCTTTCACTGAGGAGCTTGTCCTCTTGAAAGGGGACCGCTCTGAGGATCTACAAGCACTGCTAAAAAATGCCCATTGTACTCCTCCCAAAAGGGACGTGTGGGTAGTACCACCCAAGCCAAAGTAAAACCGGGCTAATTGATACTGTTCTACCGTCTTAAATTTTCCCGGGATGATTTTGGTTTGAAGGTTGCTTTTCACTTCCTGAGCTAAACACTGTTGTGGTTTTGCTGTGTTTCACTAAACAGCTCCTGGAGTCTTTTCGCAGAGGTGGTTGCATTATTGTTTCAGATGGTTCTTTACACAAAGGGAGTTTGCAGAGCACTTTGAAGTTTTACAAGGTTCGAGTCAACAGAGATTCAGATTAAGCAGTGGAGGCAATATTAACTATGCTTTTTCCACACAGACATCTGTACCCTGGGTTAATTAACCCACTCAGGTGGAACCATGCTCATAAAGCTCTCTGTTTCTCAGGGATATGTTCTGAGTTGAGACAGTTTCCCTGGGGGAATTTACCACTTCTACTCATACCCCTTTTTATACCCTCAGATCCTGACTGGGCATCCTCTACCTTGGGTGTCTTTATATGCCTCAGCTGCTCAGGAATTCACCGCAACATCCCTAGCATCAGCAAAGTCAAATCCCTGAAGATGGACCACTGGGATGATGCTCAGGTGCAGGTGAGATTTTTATCCCGTTGGTATGTCAGGTAGGTTGGGTCTAGGCTGTATACTAACACTTCTTCTAGCCTTTGGCCAAATCAGGCCTTTGGCCTCACAGAATTGGAGATTAATGTGGTAAGCAGGCACTTTTCTAGTGCTCTGGATACACAAGTGGAGATAATTCCTCTTAACTCACTGGGAGAGGGAAGATGCACTTGCCTTTATGTGTCTCCCCATTTCCTGTTACTGTGTGGCTGACACAAATCTCTTGCAGTGTGTCACACCAGGTTCGGTGTCTTTTATCATGGTTACTCATTTCCTACTCGCCCGCTCCGTCCTGGCTCCGTCCTGGCTCATTGTCTTCTCCTGGTTTCAGCAATGCAAAGGGAAAATTTTGGACAATTCCATGCTCTGAGAAGAGTTTTGAGATACAGTGTGATCTCTTGAGAATAAGGACACTTCTGTGGACTTGACCTCTTCCTGTGACATTTCCCCTCAGTCCTATTAATTTTTAGGGGACTGACAAAATTTTCCAGAGATCCAAGGAAAATAATCTGTATCTTGCTGCTCTTTGGAGAGGAGCAAAGAGGTTTGGAAAGTCAGAGCTGTTGTTAAACTCAGTCTCTCCAGCAAATGCACTGAATGTGCATGCACCCAGCACCACAGAATTGACATTCAAGGCATTCTGTTGATCCAGGTGCAATCAGTGTAATTTCTGAGAACAGGCAAGTCCTTTGAGACCTACCTTTCTTTAGCCAGACTTCGCAGGGATTGCAAAGGGGGGAAATGAGTATGGTCCATGAGAGCTCGCCCTGTAATAGATAAGAAAAAGGCCTGACATGAGTCTGCATCAAGGGGAAGGCACTAACTCTCTGTCTAACTCTGCAGTTTCTGGCCAAGCATGGGAATGCTGTGACTAAAGCCACTTACGAAGCTCACATCCCTATTTACTATTACCAGCCAACCTACAATGACTGCCAGTAAGTTGCTGCGTATAAAAGCAAATGGGGAAGGGCAGTTCTGGGTTCCCCTGGTTCATTTCTCAGCTACCTGTCACTTCTCCCTGCAGGGTGCTGAGAGAACAGTGGATACGGGCCAAATACGAACGCAAAGAGTTCACCGAGCCAGGAAAACAGCTGCCATATACTGATGGTAAGAGCAGGGCACAGCTTCAAAATGTCCTCCTTGTTGCCTTTACTGGAGGCTTTTGAGTGTTACGAGGACAAAACGCATTGTGTCAGTGCTGCAAATCCCACAGGTACTCCTGAGAACCTGCCTGATATTTACAGAGCATGGCTCGGGGAGAGTTTAAATTGTGGACAGTGTAGGTTTGCACTGCCGTTGCTTCCAAGTGTTTTATTACCAGCCGGCATTGTTCAGAGGCATTTGCTGTGCTGGCGGAGCCAGAATTCTGCAATAAGGAATGTCTGTCCTGCTGCGTGCCACCCCCTTCAGCCACAGCAGTTGCCTCTGAAATGTCACTGCCAGCGTTGTGACACAAAGAGTAGGAGCCTAAGGGCCTGCAGAGACGAATGGGAAGCGTTCTGGTTCCACGCCAGCTGTCTGCATGGGCCAGGGCTGTGGTGTTCACAGGAGAGGCGGCTCTCACACGGACAGAGGCAGTTGTAGGAACCAGCCGAGGAGGTGGGAAGCATCGCATGCTCTGTCCCAGCGTGTGGCCGGGACCCCTGGCTGAATACAACTCTGATTCTGTGGAGGGATGCTCTTAAAACCGGCTTTTCTGTTCCTAGGGGTGAAGGAAGGCATCCTCTGGAAGCGAGGCCGAGACAATGGACAGTTCCTACCCCGCAAGTTCCTCTTGTCTGAGCGAGAGGGATGCCTGAAGTATTTCACCAAGCAGGATGTGAGCATGGTGGACAACTCCCACCTCATTGCATATTCCACCTCGGGCAGTGATGTCACGGAGATGTGTCTCTCTCTTATGCGTGTTCCTGAGATTTCCTCACTCACCCAGGCCAGGGATGATAAAAGAGAGATGTGTCATAGAGGAGGGGTTCTCCTGCAACTCCCAGGGTGACATTTCCACCACATCTTCATTTTGTGTTCTCCTACATCCTTCCCTCTTCAACATTACTTTTGTTGGTGACAAGGTGGAAATGGCACTTCATGAGACTCCCCCTGTCCTGTCTTACTGGTGAATCTCAGGGTACAGGGCTGACATACAATCCTACTATTGATGAAAGGGATGATCTTTCACTTCACCCCATCCATTTTCCTGTCTGTGCAATCCTGCACCATCCCTGGAACCAGCCTCACCCTACTGTGAACCAAGTTGCCAAAAACCTGTTGTTTTGTTTCGTGTAGGGCTACTTTTCTGCTCGTTTGCTTCCCTGAAATGAATGGGGCAAGTGCTAGTGGACTGTTGCAAGGGAGGAAATGGCTTGGGGTAGGAAGGAGCAGGAGTGGGGGCTTTCCTTTTGGAGCCTGTTAGCCTTTAGACTGGGTCAGCTGTCGAGTCAGATGTACTTTCAGCATCTCACTGGCAGTTCCAGAGTATGGCTCAAATCTAAATTGGAGGGGCTGAGCCACTCTTTGGGCTTGAGCATGCCACACAGTGGAGGGGGCAATTTTGATGGGAAGGGGGCAGTTAATACCTTTTAACACCCTCTGGCCTTCACTAAGGCAGTAGCTCAGATCTCTTTCCCGCTAGGATTGCTCACGCATGATCAATGCCTTTCTGTTCTCAGTCCAAAGAACCCAAAATCAGTGTCAAAATAGATGTCATCAATGCTACGTTCCAGCCAGCCAAGATTGGGAATCCCAATGGCCTGCAGATCACCTATCTCAAAGACAACAAGACTCGGAACATATTTGTATACCATAAAAGTGGAAAGGTATCTTGGTTTCGTATCAAACGCTGCAAAACAACTGAGCTGACTGGAAGAGCTGCGGGTTATGAGCGGTGTGAGCTGTGGCTAGGACGGCGTGCGTGTTGGCGAGTTGCTGTCGGAAAAGAGGCTGAGGGTTCTGGCACTGTGCTCGCGTGTCTGCGAGAGAGTTTTGTGGCAGGGAGCAGGGCAGGAGCGCTGGCTGAGTGGGTTTGTGTGGGAGGAGCTGCTGCAGAAGATGTGCTGGCTGTGTGTGTGAGGGAGGTGCTGTAGGGCCTGCGGGGGGAGAGCTAGCTGTGCTTGCAGCTGACATAGGGTTGGGCGCAGCTGGGTGAGTTTGGGTGGCCCACTGCTGCTCGAAGCTTTTTGTTCTGTTCTGTTTTGTTTTCAGGAGGTAGTGGACTGGTTCAATGCCATTCGCTCTGTGCAGTTCCATTACCTGAAGGTAGCATTTCCCATAGCCAGCGATAATGAGGTAAGGCAGCACTAGAGCATAGTGCCGAATTTCTTGCTGGTACTCGGTTACTCTGATAAAAGAGCCCATTAGTTATTGTTAGATCCCTAGACACAGGAGTAGAAATTGCAATATGTAGGTAGAAGGATGAGAAAGTGTGCGTACAAGGGCTGAGGGTGGCCTGAGAACAGCCACTCTCTGCTATTCCAAGGCACATTGCAAACAGAAGTGACTCGTGGCTAGGCAGTTCTGCAAACATGAATTTAAGAGGGAGGTAAATTTGGGCAAAGAGAAGGAAGAGTTTGACAATGAATAGCAAAGACGTGTGGTTGAGTGAATGTTACTCTCACTTTTTTGCCAGATTAAAAGCCGGCTGACAAGAAACTTCCTGAAGGAGGGATACATGGAGAAGACAGGTCCCAAGGTGAGCTGAAACGGGAGAAGAAAACTAGCAGGGATTTGCCAGAGAGCCAGTGACTTTCCCTGCTGCATCGTTTTCCTCCTGTTGTTTCCCCACTCCCCCCTACTCTTTAGACATTAATGGGAACAGCGTGTGTGCAGTCAAGGGGGAGGAAAATAAAAGCAAGGGGAAGGACATATGTGGAAGTAGATGAAAGCAGACACCCTGCTTTCTCCCAGTCTCTCTGAATGTGTCTGTGTGTGCATGACTTTAGAGGTGTTTAGAACCTAGATTTCTCCTGTCTCAACTCTGGGGTCCTTCACAGAAGTCCAAGAGTTAGGGTCAACAGTTGGGGCTGGAAAACTGGTCACCGATCCCCACCTGCAGCTCAGAAGGGGAGAGAGGGAGGTTGCTGTTAAGGCAGGGACTGGATTCAAGTGTTTGGGGTGAATTTTGGGTATCCATCTGCACAGCTCACAGCAGAGGGCACTGTCACCTTACAAATGTCACCTCTTCCCTCCGCAGCAGAGAGAGGCTTTTAAGAAGCGCTGGTTCACGCTGGATCACCGCAGGCTCATGTACTTCAAGGACCCTTTGGTGAGGGGGAGATCTGACCTGCGGCGGCTGCAGGCAGCAGTGCTGAGGGCAGGGTCAAAGTGCAACCACAGTCTTGCTTCTTTGCTTTGCTCTGCTGTAAGGGAGGCCGGGGGGTTGCCCAAAGTCCCTGAGTGGACTCCAGGTCTTCCCCTTTCCATCCCACTTCATTCATCCCACACTTCATTTGTTTCGCTGCCTGCAAACAATGGGAAGAGGAAGGGCAGGGGTGTAAAGGCAGCGGGGGCGAGGAGAGTGGCATGGTGAGTGTCACGGAGAGGCAGATGCAGCAGTTCCTCTCTTGGACCTCTTGAGGTCTACACTCCTAAATTATCCCTTCGGTCACTGTCTTTGAGCACAGCCTCTCACTTTTGAATCCCCTGACCACCTTCAGATCTTTTTGCTGCTGCATCCCTGCTCCTCACCCTGCCCTTAGGAGCACTGCTATTAATCGCTGGTTCTTCCTGGATTCAGTAATCCCCTCTCTTTCCCTCCTGATGCGCAGGACGCGTTTGCTAAGGGTGAGGTATTTGTGGGCAGCAGCGAGAACGGTTATAGTGTCCAAAAGGGATTGCCTGCAGGGACACAGGGCAACTTCTCTTGGCACTACGGCCTCACCATTGTCACCCCTGACCGGGAATACCTCTTCACCTGCGAGACGGAGGCTGACCAGCTGGGCTGGATCGCAGCCTTCACTAGTGTCATCAACCAGGCCATGACACCCCAGGAATATGCCAGTAAGTGCCTGGATGATGTTTCCTTCCCCTCCTGCTGCTCCACTTCAGAGCATTGCCCTAATGCACTTCCTTTCTCCTTCGCTACAGTTGAAGCCTACTTCAAGTTTAAGTCCTAGGAAGCCACGTGGAAACTTCGCTATTACTCGACTCTACCTGGTCCTCTTGGGTGGGCTGACAAGACAGGAGAGGAAATCGACATCAAAGAAACACAGTGCTCTTGCAGCCTCCCCTTTGAAGCACTTTTTTTTTCCCCCACGGACATTTCTCTTTGTTCTGGGACCCGATGAAGCTGCTTCTTTTCAAGTCAGGAGACTGAATTTCACCTCATGAGACTGACTTCTCAGTGCGACCTGTCACTGCTGAGTTGCTGTGATCTGACTGGATGCCGGCAGTCCTTGCCTATCGATCAGGCCTTGAATACTTGGCACTTGCCGTGGTGGACATGGGACCTCACATCACATCTGCATTCAACTGCAGACAGCCTCCTGCCTTATGTAAGAAAACTTCTGCCTTGCTGGAGCCGAGGCCCAGTGGGCTGTGGGGGCTGCTGGACTAGGAGAGACAATTTCATTACAAGAAGTGGCTTCTCTGCTGGTGACAGAGATGTGAAACATCTAGTTACTTGATCAGCTAGTCTAATAGCTGTTAAAGGTCACTTAAAAGATGTAATCTAACAGCCGACTGTGAAGCCTGTTTCCTCCCGTGTGTATGGGCTTGAAAGTTTCTTCAGCCCGCATTTGTTTGGAGCTCATCTTCTGACTGCTGCTGAGCAGATGAAGAAACCAGCTCAGTGTTTGTGTGCGTGTGTGTGTGTGGACAATATGTGTGTGTGTACAAAACAAAAAAGTGGTGGGAGGTGGAATATTGCCGTAGGGAAGATACTGTGAAGGATATTGGTGTTATTGAAGTTCAGCTGCCAAATCTGAGTCGCTGCAGTCAAACCGAAGGCGAGAGGTTGGCTCCTGGAGAGACCAGCCTATGGCATGCCTGCTACAGACTTCAGACTCTCTGTTGCCTTTACTAGAGCCTAGGAATTGATGTCTGAAGTAAAGAATATGTGGGTCTCTGCTCCCTCGCTCTCTGTATGTCAAAGGCACTTGCATTCTGAGCTACACATTCCATATGTATGTGAATATTACGTATCCTGCTATGCATTAGTATAGCAGGGAAGTCTGTATGTTCACGTCCTTCTAGTAACAGACCTAACCACCAAATCAACCCGTGATTCATATCTCAGAGATCATCTCTTAAAGCTCCCCAGCGTGTTTCACATGCTGGAAGGACCGGCTGAGTTCTGCTGTTGGCTGTGCTATCTAATGTGTCTGCACTTTTACACAGGCAGGGTGAGAATAGGCATTTAGGGTGCTAGGGGAAGCTAAGTGGAATTAATGAGTCGACTATGATTTTAATTAGCTCCTAAATAAATGAATAAAAAAAACCCATTTTAATCTATTGTAACTTCCTAAATGAGCTGAGCTGCTGGCTTCTAAGGTATGTTTCTTGAAAAAAGACAGTCTGAGCAAGGAGCTGTGGCTATTCAATGCATTTTCCAGTGCAGTTGGACTGTGAATCTTCCCATCAGAACCAACTGGGTGATGTGATCCCCCTCTGCTTTTCTGGCGATCCTCTCCCTCTGTGCTGAGACCACCACAACCTGTTGGGAGCACTGGCTTCTTGGATAAGAAACAGGATTACTCATCCTGCTGCTATGACACAGCAAATCTTTCCACCCATAAGTATGTTTCACTGCAGTTTTGCTGATGTCTCTCAGTTTGGTGCATGACTGTCCCAGAAACTGAAGGCCATTGCAAAGCTTGTGCTCCGAAGCGAAGTGCCTTTCAGTTTTGATAATATGAAAATGGGACAGTGCATTAAAAAAAATAAAAAATAAAAAAAAAAGGTCAAGCCCCATTGAATATCCTGCACATTCAGTTCTCCTCTAGAAAGGAGAGGAGAGGGACCCAGCCATGCCAAGTGCTGGCACATATAACCCCGAGGGAGGCCTCTAAAGTCACCTCCATCGTTGCCATGTGTGCCATACTCCTGTGGCATGGTCATGTTGAAGCTGCTGCTGTTGCATGTAGCACGTTGCTTGGGAGGTGCTTGGCTCCTGCTGCAGCAGGATCTGCCTATCTGCTGCTGAGATGTTGCTGCTGGAGGTAGGTGGAGGCTTCTGACTCAGCCACAACAAAGCGAACGCACTCACTGAGGGTGCAAAAAAAAAAAAAAAAATGTATCTTGAGTGACCTAAAAACCCCTGCAGACTAGCAGGAGATCAGCAGTGGCATGTCTGTCTGCTTCCTGAGACAAATGTGGTTCAGATGTGGTTTATTTCAAAAAAAAAAAAAAAAAAAAGAGTGGGTGTGCTGGGTGCAGAAGACTTTGGGGCACAGTTGTCATACAGTGATACTCCAGCAGAAGGCAATGGTGCCTAAGGCAGGAAGGGAGGAAGGGGAAATCCCAGAGGAGGAGGGTGGTCTTTGGGGAAAGGAAGGAGGTAGTGGGTCTAAAATACCCAGCCCTTTGAGCCTCTAGGAGCTTGATGCTGACTGGGGACAAGGGCGGAACAGGGCCAGGTCACAGGCCATGGGAGGTGTCCTACCATCTGGTGGTCTGTGGGGGCCTTTGCATGGAAAACTGGGGGTTAAATCCATTGCCTGTACCTCAAGGGGTCCTGATGACCTTGGAAATGACTTGGGGTAGGTCCTCTTGCCCAGGTTAAGCAAGGAGCAGTGTAGCAATCTTTATATTTTCAGTGCTGACCCTAGTTTCCCTTCAAAAGCCACAGAAAAATTCTTTTGCCTCCTGCCAGCTTGGGGTGGCTTATCTATCCTACCTCACAGGAGGAAAACTGGGCAAGGAAAAAGAAAGGGAGAAAAGAAGGAGAAGGAGGAGAGAGCAGGAGGAAGGCTCTGAGGAAGAAGGAGCGTGTCTGAAAGAAAGGAGGGAGCCATCACGGCTCCTCAGCTGGTGGCTAGCAGCATGGTATGAACTGGGACTGGGATCACACTGGTGTGTGAAGCTGTGAGTCAGACACATTCCTGTGCAGTGGGCAAGGCTCTCCAGCGGTGGGTTAAAGAGGGGGGATCACACTTCTCCAGCATCTGAGCTGAAAGAACAGAGGCTAGGGAGAAGGAGAAACCCACTTGTCCGTGGAGTCGGCTGTTTTTCTGCCCAGCAAACACTGGAGGAGCAAGAAGTGAGGAGCTGGTGAAGAGCACAGACCTTTCCTCTGGGTTGACAGCGGTTACTTTGCACCTGTCAGCCTGGAAGAGGAGGGTGGCGTCCCTTTTTCAGCCTTTATTTGATGAAAACCGCTGGACGGAGCTTGTGACGGACAAGATCAGCAAAATGGACTGTATGGCTGGAGGTGAGGAATAGACTTCTCTGGAGCACCTTACGTCTGCGGAGCTCACGCCATTTATCTGGGCTTCCCTTAAGAATATTTGTGTCTCATATAGCAAGCAGGGAGGGCAGAGAGAAGGAACAGGTCTCTCACAGCCCGATTGCTCTCCCACCCCGATCCCCAAGATGTCTCGTGACCCTGCCCTCATCAGTGTCAGGCCTGAAGAAGATCCTGAGGGTGGCAGCTTCTCGGAGGAAAGCAGCGGTGGGGGTGACAGCAGTAGTGTCCTGGGAGAGGACAGCCCCGTCACGGGGCCGCTGGGCACAGTGCTGCTGCTCGTGTGCCTCGTTGGGATGGTCGGGAACATCTACACGGTGCTGGTGGCCTCTGGCAGGGTGTCGGGCCGCTCAGCGGGCTCCCTGGGGGTCTACGTGATCAACCTCGCCCTGGCCGACCTCCTGTACCTCTCCACCATCCCCTTCGTGGTCTGCACCTACTTTGCCCACGACTGGTTCTTCGGGGACGCAGGCTGTAGGATTTTGCTCAGCCTGGACCTCCTCACCATGCACGCCAGCATCTTCCTTCTGACCGCCATGAGCCTGGAGCGGTACTGGGCAGTCACCAAGCCGCTGCGGGCCAGGCGGGCCGGCAACGCTTACCGCAGGCTGGCCAGCGCCGTCCTCTGGCTCCTTGCGCTCCTGCTGACGGCCCCCATGATGGCGATGACCCAGCTGCGGGAGGGGGATGGCCCCCACAAGCGCATCTGCGTCCCCACCTGGACGCCGGCAGCCTTCCGCCTCTACCTGACGGTGCTCTTCGCCACCAGCGTCCTGGTGCCCGGCATGGTGCTGGGCATCGTCTACACCCGCCTGGCCCGGGCATACCGCTCCTCCGCCTGGCCCTCGGGGCTGCCGGCGGCTGGCCGGGCTCCCAGCCGGCGTCTTTCCTCCAGGATCTCTGCCATCGTGGTGGCCTACTGGGCCTGCTTCCTCCCCTTCTGGGGCTGGCAGCTGGCTGGGCTGTACCAGGGCGAGGGGCTGGGTATTGGCCCCACCGCCCAGGCCTATCTAAATTTTGGTGTCACCTGCCTGGCCTATGGAAACAGCTGCATCAACCCCTTCCTCTACACCCTGCTGGCCAGCAGCTACCGCCGGCGCCCTGGCCACAGAGGGTCAGGGATGGTGTGGCCCCACACACCCTCCCTGGATGCCACGGGAGGCCACAGCATCCCCCTGGCTTCTGGGGAAATGTTGGGGGAAAATGTGGGAAGCCCCAGGTCTTGAGCAGCTCTCTGGGTGAGGGGCATCTCCCAGGCTTTTGTGGGAGTTGAGACATGAAATAAAAATTCCTTGTCTTCAGTGCTGGCTTGTGGTGTTTTCCATCCTTGTCGTCAACCTGGTGCGTTCCCCTTCATGCCTCGCACTTTGTGAGGCCGCTTGAGGATGCTCATGGTGAGGAGTCAGTCCCAGCTCTCATCCTCCGAGCCCTCACGTGCTGGCCTCCGCCTCGTGCAAGGCCAGGGAGTAGGTGGAAGGGAGCAGTCAACCTCTGTATGTCTAAATTATACCACCAAGGAACTCTCACCACCCTCACCTCCTCGCTGGCAACGGACAGAGCCATAACAAAACAGGGACAACAGTGACTCACAGATTTCACAGGACCGGTGAGTCACTTCGAGAAGCAGGCACGCTAGTGGGAGACCTGATTAAAGTGCATCCTCTGGCTTGTGGCGAAACTCTCATTCAGCTTCTTTTTTTCTCCGCCCACCCTCACCGAAATCTTTGAAGAGTCTTTGGACTCTCCAAGTATGGTTCGGAGACGTTGTGGGATGTGAGATTGCCCCGCAGTACAGCTCAGGGAGGTGAGCATGTCTGCCTAGCTTTCAAGGTCAGTCCAGCACAGGAAGCTACAAGGAGAGAGCTTCTCTACGTGTCCTTCATCACAGCTTATGAAAGGGCCTGTCATCAGTACCATGTCCCTACTGTGGTCAAGGAGATCCCCAACCCTCTGTCCTACTGAATGTACCCCAGGCTGGGACAATGCCATGACATGAACTGAGCCAGGTTTCTTGCCTTGAGACCATCTAGCCCAGCATGGCTCACTTCCACACAGCTAAACTCTCTTCTTATCCCCAGAAAATTTGGCCTCATCCATATCACCACATTGGAAGTGCCCAGGCTATGCTGTCCCCCAACAGTGCCTGTGCACAGGGTGGCAATGCTAGATGCTGCATTTCCTATTATAGATGTAGCCCTAAAGAAGAGGGTGTGATCCAGAACAGCCTGGCTTTGAGTAACACGAGACTCCAAAAGCGATTCAGCTGCAGAGTCTCAGCCTGGTTTTACTCCCTAAATGTTCCTGCCTCCCATCCTAAAAGCCCATCTCAAGCCTTTGTCTCCAACTTGCCTCTCTCCTCTTCCCCAACCCCAATTCCTAGCAGCCAAGCCTCTCTCCGCATGGGTACCTGAGACACAGGACCTAGCAGATCCTCATGAATTATAGAGCAAGAATGAGAGGTGCTGCTGCCTCAGTAACAAGCTCCCGTGCACCAGCTGCTCTGCAACTGCCTAATGGGAGGAATTACGCTGGCCAGGCCTGCAGGGCAACCTTGCAGGACATCAAATTGTCTTTCACATTGCTTGTGGCCAGCCTGGAAGTGAGGACCCAAAGATTGCATGCTTCCATCCTTGCTCCACCAGGCACACCACTCATCATTACTGCTAAATTAGTATTAGGCTAAGAGAGCCCCCAAGGCAGCTGTTGGCTGATGCCTTGGGTAAGCCACAGCCCAGTGAGCAATATGCTGTAATATCAAGCACGCTTCATCTTCTTCTGCCCCTTCAGAGGCCAGCCTCACAGTAGACTGAGAAATACTCAGGCTTATGTGGGCTAATATGTGAGTGAAGGGGTATCAGAAGTATTATTCATAGTATTTGGATGAAGAGCCCGTGGCAGACACTCCCGAAGTCAGCAAGACATTCCTTCCCACTGCTATTCCTGTGCAGAAGCAAGTCACATCTGGCCACAGCACACTGTTTCCTACTGGGACTCTTCCCAACATTTTTACCTTGTCTTCCCAGGCTCTTGCCCCCACCAACCTCCTCTCCACCCATGAGATCAAGGGCCAAAGCTATATTTAGTTAATCTCACCCACGTGTGATACGCCAGCAAAGCAGGTTATACCACTCCAAGTCCCCCAGCTGACTAACCCCTGTAAGCTTACAAAAAATAGTTTGAGACGTGGTAGACCAAAACATGTTTATTGATGGCTTTTTTGTACTCGAAACAGGTGTATTTGAAACAGGAGAGGGAGTTACTCCCAGCTGAGGGACTGCAGCGTGAAGTCCCCATGTGTATCGAAGTAATCAAAGACAGAAAGACCCAGCCGGTTGGGGAACGTGAACTGGTGGCCCGTCAGGTGGACGGTCACATCACTTGGGTTGATGCTGAAGGTGACCTGCAAAATAAAGGGAGAAGTCAGAGAAAGCTTCTGCCAAAATACTCTCAACCCTTCTGCTCTGCAAGGTGAACATGCTCAGCAGCATAACCTGCTCTTCAGCAGCACCAGCATGCTTCTGGTGTCCCAAGCAATGCTTATTCCCTGCTCAGTTCAACAGAAACATCCCTTGGAGCTAGATGGAGCTTGCACGTTTGATCCTCACCCGTCACCACTGCTCAGGGCCCTGGAGGGTGGCACTGGCCAAGCAGGAGAAGCCAGTTGGGTGCCCTGTGCCAGACGCCCTCCCTTCACCACATCCCAGGTCTCACCTCTGCGGGGGCTCCCTTCTGGAAAGGGAAGACCGTCTCCCTTTGCTCCGCACCCCACTCCTCCACTTTCTTGGAGTTGCACACGATGGTGTTCACATCGCCGTGAGCATCAAAGCGGGGGTTGAAGTGAAGGCCCAGGTGGGTCGAGTCCTTCCCCAGATTCATCACAAAGCTGCAGGGAAAGGAGACAGACACCACAGTAGCACGTCACTCATTACCATAACCGCCTCTGGGCCTGCTCCCTCAAGCCCAGAGGAGGGTGTCCAAGGAGAAATCCTTTAGGAAAGCTGTGCAGTTTTGCAGAAGAGATGGTGCTGTCGATGCAAGATACTCTCCACTAAGCTTTTAACAGGAGAAATATTCAGTGTTTAGCCCTGAACATGGGATTCCTCTACACCCAAACCAGCTCCCAGGGAGTCAGTTGCTTGTCCCAGCTTTCCTTCCAGCCTCAAACAGTTAGTTGGGGCTGCACCCTGCTTGACAGCCACTGCCTTCTCCCAGCCCTGCAGGCAGCTGAAGTAATCACCATCTCATTAGCTATCCCAGAGCATCTTGCAATGGCAGTGGGAGGAAACAGCTTCCCAGCCCAGTGTCCACCTTGCCTCCAGGCCTCTGACTGAAATGAGAAGTGAGGAGGCATTTCGTTTGGCAAGAGAAAGCCCAGGAGGCTTCACTCCAATGGTATCAAACTTCAAAGGCGCTGGGAAGAGCTGGAACATGTTTCCTGGAACACCACTAGTGCTGGTACAGCAGCTACGGGCTCCACCTTGCTCACCAAGGGGCCCCACCAGCCACAGGCCTGCGAGAGGGCTGCAGCCTTTCCCTTTACACCATGAAGGGAGCCGTGGCTCTGAGCATCCATGGCAGAGCACCCAGGATCTCCCCATTCCTTGGGGCAGGATCTTCTGCCCAAGGCACAGTAACGGTGCCCTTGCTCCTAGGCCACCTTCAGGGCAGGGGAGAGGATGTTGGGTTGGTCTCGAGCTGTGTCTCAGCACAGATACAGCTTCAATTTCCTTCACCCTGTGCTAGAGAGGATGTGGTCACTGCCAGTTCGTGCAGCTGGGGCTTCACATCTGCTTTGGCTTAGCCCCTTGGCAGCAGAGCCATGTCTGCAGCGTACATTAGGCAGTGACTCACTAGGAACTGCTGCCGGGGTTAACCCCTCGGAGAGCTGCTCCTCTCCCACCCAAGGGACAAGATTCTCCTGCTGGGGACCGAAGGAAACCAGCTCAGCTCGGGGCTTCGGCACAGCTTACCTCTTGGCATTGGGTGGAATCGTCCCCTTGACTGTGAGGCGCTGGCCAGGCTTGAGGCCCAGGTTGGTGCACACGGGTCCCTGAGGAACGAGAAGACAGATGTTAGCTCAGTACCTGCTGGCTCCCTTGCTCCGATTTGGCAGCTTTCCCTGCTGCCTCACCAGGCAGTGCAGTGCCTGGGACTGCAGGAAGGACAGGGATGCTCCCTTCCCCTAGGGCCAGGCACACGGGACTCTCTCGAGAAGTCCCCCGAATCACATGAACCATCTGCCCGATTTCCCAACCTTCCTCTTGCTGCTCTCGTCAACGTATCTGTGTTTCGTGGCAGTGAGGAGAGTACCTGTGAGCTCCCATCACACCCACCCTCTCCTGAACACACCCATGTGCCTTGTGGGTCTCATGACATCCCACAGAAGCCTGGCTGTGCAGGGACAGCCAGAAGTCTTGCTCCCCAGCTTCCAAGGGCTTCTTTTTTTTGCTTTTATTTGCAAGTTTAACGTTTGCAAGAGCTTTTTCCTGCTCCATGCATGCACTTTTCCCTGCTTTCTCTAGGAGAAGGAAAATACCCTGGTACTCATTTCTTAATAGCACCAGAGGCAAGAGCACAAGAATGCAAGAGCACAAGAATACCAAGAGCTTCTCCCCCACCCCAATTTCGTTTGCACTTGGGACACTCCCTGATTTTCCCCCTCCTCAGTCTTGCGAAAGAAATCAAAGTGCAAACACTCTGCTGACACAAGTAGCCCTCCAGCAGCCCTTGGTGCTCACAGGACACTTCAGGAGAGCGCATTTTCTTACGAGAAATAATAACGGAGTGACTCATGAAAACTGCAGCCAGGAAGCGAGTGGCAAGGCTGCCCAGGAGAGGAGATGCTCAGAGAGCAATAAATCTTACTGCAGACGCTTCCCCAGAGCAGAACGGCTATAAAGCAGGTTCCCCCAGCTTTGGAACCAACCTAGCAAGGACCCTCACCACATTCCTCCCCAAAGGGACCCTGCAGGGAAAAAACTCTCCTGCCAGAAGGACAAATAGCAGCCACCCTTCTGTAATAGATGCAGCAGGAATCCTGGCTCCCCCCAGCAGCAGGCACCCAGGCACAGGGAGAGATGAGCAGCTGGAGGAGGATCGTGCAAGCACCCTCCTGCCAAGCCAACATCTCCCCCATCGTCCTGCTCCATGAAGCAGCACCTCTGACGAAGCAGCACCCCCAAAAAAGCTGCCCCTGCAGCTCCCCATCGCTCCCTGCACTCACGCAAGACATGGTGCTGCTCCGTGGGCTGCTGCTCCTCTCCTCCAAGGTGCAGAAGTCCCAGGCAAGTAGCTCAGGGGCCCCACCCTGGCCTTTAAATAGATGGAGAGCTGAGTTGTGCCAGCCCTTTCCCCACCCAGCTCGCCAATCAGATGGAGGATGGAGAGGGAGGGGTTGGTTTTTGGGGAGGGAGGACCTGTCAGGCACGGCTGCCTCCTCCCACCCTCACCCAGGCCCCTCTCCAGGATGCTAAATCCCAACCCTTCCAAGCAGGCTGCTGGCTCCAGGAGGAGATCCAGCCGCGTGTGGCCTCCAAGCCAATGGAAAATAGTTCTAGAATGAGAGTTTTGCTCTCCAAGGTTTTGATCCCACATGGAAAACAGTCAGAGGGACTCAGACTGGGGGGCGGGCTGGGCTCTTCAGCTCCGCTTAAACTGGGAGCAGGAGAAATGCCACCAGGGGTACACGGTGCCTCCGAAACTCCCTGCAGTCCAGGTGAAACCCCAGGAGCTGATGCAGGATCCAGGGGCTCCCAGCTGCACCACCAAGCCTTGCTGTCCCCCAGCTGCTGACCCAGCCCTTACCACCAGCCCTTGTAGGTCCTGGAGCCAACGAAGGGACACCAGCCCCTATTCTGCAGAACCCCTAAGCGCCCCCAAAACCATGTGTGTGCGTGTTTTGTGGCTGTAGGGCACAGCAAACCTGGAGGAAACCCTCTCGGAGGGGTGGAGAGGGATCATCCAAGAACGCTCAGTGCTCTTGCACCAATTCTGGACACATCCAAGGGGCTGAGGAACAAGGAGATGGGGGCAAAACGCTCCGTGATCGTAAAACATAGGGTTTACACGTCTTTTAGCTGCCTCCACGTTCCCTTTGTGGCAAGTATGACTCACCCGAGTGAAAAGATTCCTTTGGAAAAAGTTACCCAATTACTACATGGCTCAACTGTAATTATGCTGAGAGAGGAGGGGAAAAAAAATCGGGCAGCGGGCCAGGCTTGTGGCTTAAAGCTTTCCTTGTCTTGCATATTTGTCTCTAAATCACAAGACGCTCTGCGATTTCCTCAAGAGGCCCAGAACAGAAACACGCTGAAACGCTTTCTTCTTCCCTTTCTCTGAGGCCCATCGGTTCCCCATCTGCTCAGGACGTGACAGTCCCCATCCCTCTTACCCCCATCAGGCACGACCCCAAAGGCTGGGTACTTTTCCTCCTGGGTACTTTTATTTGGTGCCATCAATGCCAGCAGAGGTAGCAGGGAGAAACTCCTCCCTGCTGGAATTAAGGGGGGCATGGAAAAGCTCCGGCCTTTGGCCAGGTTGCTGACCCCTTCTGCTCTACAAACAGATGGAGTGAAGGCCAAAATGTGTCTCCTTCCCCGTCTCTCAGCCGTGGGTTTCTCCACCCCCTGCTCTGGAAAACGGCGTTCAGCCCTGGAGCCTGGCTCCTTCCATGTGTCGCGGGTGAGAAATGATGGGTGGAGAAGGGGATTTTCGAGATATTTGCTCACTTAGGGCTGGAGAGGGGAGAGGCCACTCAAAAGGTGAAGGATAGGTTGTGTGCACCATAACCCAGCCTCAGCAGCCACCAGCCCCTTGAGTCATGCACGTCCAGGGACCTTTCTCCAAAAGCTGCTGGGAAGATCAGAGAGCAGCTCGTGGATAACAGGCGACAAAAACAGGTGACAAAACCTAAAGCTCCAGGATCGGCATCCTTACAAGGAAATTCAAGGAAAGGAAGGTCCCTGCCACCCCTTCCATCACCCTGAAGATGCAGAGGTGCTTGCCCGTTATTTTCGGGAGAGGATTGGCACGGGAAGGGCCGCTGTGGGTTGAGAAAGGCAGAGCCAGGCTAGTTAGAGCTGGTAATCTTCACCTCCCATCACCTCGGTCCTTACCAGCGTGCGGCTGGTCAGCCACCAGGGGAAGGGTTATCAGCACATTTGGTCTGCTGAGGATGGAGGTGAGGAAGATGAAGATAGATCACAGCAGACCCTGGTGGCACGGGATTGTCCTGCTGTGGGGAAACTCAGCAGTGGTGTGGGTCTCTTCTCCTCCAGCCTTCTCCTGCCAGGCTCTTCCTCACCAGGAGAGCTTTCCTGCACTGCACTGCAGCCCCTTCCCTCGTATTACAGGCAGAGACACTGATCTTTATCGCATCTTGGGAAGCAAAAGGTCATCTTTATCCAGGCCAAAGGGAGTGAGCTGACCTTATGCTGTTGCTGCAAACAGTGCCCTTGGCCATGCCAAGCTCTTTGGCCAGAGAGAGCCACAGATATGGAGGGAGCGTTGCCTGTGGGATACTAATTCTGGTTAAGAGTGTGAGGCAAGTGGTATCTACAACTGCACCTGCTTTTTCCAGGCTGTGATGTCCCTGCTGTGGCAGGGGCAGACCAAATTCACATCTACGTGAGCATGAGGCCAGAAATCACAGCAAAGAGAGACCCTTCCAAGCCTGTCCTGTGCTAGGGGTTGGGCATCACACTCAGGACCTGACCCAGGGCACCTCTGCGGCTCGTGCTTCAGAGGCAGCCTGGCTCCTGGAGCGACTCGCTGCCCTCTCGTTAGCCCTTTCCTTGCACAACGTCCCCGTCTCCTCGCTCCTCTTAGGAAAGCGCAAATTGCCCTTGCTGGTGAGAAATCTCAGACAATCCTCAGACAATTGCTGCTGCCCTTGGGGCCCGAGATCGTCCTTTGCTGCTGGCTGTGACCCCACCATTCCCGCAGAAGGAACCAGACCCCCGTCTGTTGGTGTGGGTCTGCCCATGGTTTTCATCACAGCTCTTCCCTCAGAGCCTCAGCTTGATGCCAAAAGCACCTGCGCTGAGCTCCCCATGCTGAGGTGGCACCGTTCCTCGAGCTTCCAGCTTCCCTCATGGCCATCCCCACCCTTCCCAACGTCCAGGCTGTAATTCAGCTTGGGCTGAAGTGGGAAACACGATTGCTAAAGGTGAGTTTCATCACTGCGGGTGGCTTTGATTGAAGGTCTGCCTCCTGGCCTCGCTGATAGGCATTGCTACAGATCAGCATACCTGGACGGATCCTGCGTGCTGAGGGCTGGAGTCCAGATACTGCAAGCTAAGGGGTTGAGCCAACCTGATGGGCATTGGGTTGAGCTGTTGGGTGGCCCTATCCAAGGTGGTTTGGCAGCTGCCAAGGAAATATCCCGGTCAGGCAAGCGTCTGAGGCAGAAGAAGGAAGATCTGCCCCCAAATCTGCTTGTGAAGGAGGCAGTGATGGACTGGGCATCCTGAGTCATGACCTTGGAGAGCTGGGGAAGGGCCTGGCCGAAAATCCCGTGGACTACGTGAGTGAGGTCCACCTGTACGCATCACTCCCCGGCTGGCAAGGGCCTGTTTAGGCAGCAATTACCCCCTCGGTGATTTATTTGCAACATCTTTCCACTGGGAGAGCATCTTTGTACCTGCTCATCCACTCCGTGTTACGTGAGCTGTGGTTTTTTGAATTCAGGATTAGGTGCACTGAACTCGGGTTTATTATCTCGCAGGCTCCGAGCCTCACGTCTCCAGTGAGCCACAGCAGGATCTCTCCAGCTTTCCTGCTGCAATGTTTCCAACCACATCCAGTTTCCTGGAACGAGAGCTGCTTGTAAGGCTCCTGCTCTTGCTGACTCCGGACTCTCTGCTTTCATTTAATCAGTATGGAAATATGTTCCCCGGTGGTGAAGATAATTCCACAAATGTTATCAAAGGGTACCCGGGCATGGTGATTTATCTGGGAGAGCCTGAAATTACAGCTTGGGGAAGCGGGGATGAGTCCTGGTCACGCTAATGGCATCGGGATGTGTTGGACACACCTCAAAGTGCGGCCGGGGAGTATCCCAAATCGGTGCTCCCCACCTCCACCCCCACACCTCCACCACGAGGAGCTCACATCGGGCTTCATCTCGCCTCCGGGGGATGAACCCCCTCGGGGCACAGCCTGGTTTGTGCACCTGGTCTCCTGGCTGGGGTGGGCTCCCCGTGGCTGCAGGATGGGCTCAGCATCCCAGCCAGGTGCTGGGCAGCGGGTGGGCAGCACGGATCACCCCGTGCCAGCCCCTGGAGATCATTGTCCCGAGCCATTCAAGTGCTTTCCTAGCATGCAGGTAGAATGAGAAGCCACTGACGGTGCTAGAAATAGTGATGGTGCAGCAAAAAACAACCCCAAGCCTTCGATTAACTCAGGCATGAAGGAGCCTGACTCCATGGAAGTGGTGGAGTTAGCAGATCTTTAAAGCCAGCAACACCTCGACTACTTGTGGAGGCTTCGTGCTGCATTTTGGTTGAGGGCCACTAGGCACAGGACGGCGAGTGAAAGCAAAGCAATGCAAGCAAAGGTGGCCGGGTGCTTGAGGAAAGGACCCCCTTGTTTTGGACGCAGGGATGTTGCTGGCAGTGACACAGCCTGGCCCAGGTGGTTGTTGTATGTAGAGGGATTCCCTCAGCTGCAGACGCAGGTGGAGAAAAGCCTTGCGTCATGTAGGGCAGCAGCTGCTGAACCAGACCGGCCCTGCCATGCAGGGAGGGCCGAGAGATAAGCAGGAGGAGATATGAGCTCTCCTGCAGGCAAAGTATGGTTAGGGCCCTCGTCCAACTCTGCCACGCAGCTTGAAACCGATCATTTGCTTCTGAAAAGAAATGGGAAATGGAATTCGGGCCGGTGCACTGAATTTCCATTTTTTCTTTAAATAAATACAGTTAAAGAAGCAGAAAGAGGAAAAAAAAAAAGTAGAAGTGTTGGGGTGCAGCATGCGCTGTTCAGGCACTGCCGGCGAGCCCTCAAACCTGAACTTGAAGAAATGACACGTTTCGAAAGCAGACCTACAAGCTCAGCAGACGCTGGCTCTAGGGGGGAAAGGATTGCCACCGCTTGGCTGGATGTTGGCTAATGCCACCCAGAGGGCCGGCAGCGCCAGCCCATTGCAAGTGCTGCAGGAGAAAAAGGCAGTGTTTTGCTAAAACGTGACCCCGTGCTTTAGGTAAGGAGTATTCCCGGGCTAATGGTTGGCACCGGGAGTGCAAGGGGAAAGAAAATGCAACTCCCGCTTGCTGCTGGAGGCTCGGCTCTGCTGTTACTGACATGCAGGAGAGCTGCAGGCTACGGACTGGCTGTGATCACCGGCTCCGCACTGCTGTAATACCCAAACCAGCATCCTTGCGGGAGCAAAGAAACCTGCCATTTATTAAGCCTATTTCAAGCCTAGAAACTACCCGCCGAGGCATATTACCCGTCTCGGGTCGCTGTCTGCAAAAGCGCCTTTTGAGACATGCCGGGCAGAGGTTTGTTTGCTGTGTTTTAATATGCAGATCACAAGCGGGTGCTGTGCTCGAACATGTCGGGGCAGCCCAGGTGCTGGTTTCAGCTCTCCCAAGAGCCAGGGCTCTGGAGCAGCGTGCTCGTGGAATAAAGGCACGTTTCTCCTGCAACACCCTGCAGACCGAAACTCAGCCGCCTGCTGCTTGTCAGCGAGCGATGTGCGCAAAGACAAGTCTGCAATGATGATCCCGAAGAAAGGGGTTCCCTTGAATAGTTTTCTTCTTTTTTTTGGGGAGCTGCTGGAAAAGGAGGATGTTTCGGCAGGGCTGGGCTCCCTGCCTTCCCCGAGGTGTGGCGGGCAGACCAGACGTGCTGCTCGGGGAGAGAAAGTGCAGGGCGCTCCGCTTGATGCTATCGCGGCTTGGAGGCAGAGGGAGGTGCTGGGGTGCGTCATCCCCTGGGATGCTGCTGGCTCCAGCCCCCTCGCAAGGGGACCCAGGTGCAGAACTGGGCTCCTCAGCCTCCATCCATCCCATTTTTTTTCTGGAAGGAAGCCTGGCTCTCATCCCAGCACGGCTGGGAAGCTTGAGAGAAGGGAGGGAAGCGTGTTGATGCACTTAGCAGTGAAGCAAACAGCACAGCATCGCTGCATGGGATCCTTAGTGTTGTTCTTGTGGCAATAAACATCAAGAATGAGCAGGAAGAATTAGGGCAGTTCTCCTGGCCTCTGCGCTCATGTAATGAGTGGGGCTCAAGCTGCAATATAATGCTCTTCCTCCCCCGTGAGGAGTACTGTGGGTGCAGAAGTGGGGTTGGAGCAGTGCGAGCTCAGAATTAGGGGAGGGAGGGACAAAGGAGCAAGAGGGCATGGGGAGAGGAGCCTTTCTTGATTTGGAGGATCTCTTTTGGGGAGAACCAACCACTTTCTCCTCATCCCTTAGCATTAAATCAAACCAGCAGGCTGTGACCAGCTCCCCGCGGAGTCACCCTTCCCACTGCATGAAACCAGAGCTCCAGCCACATTTACAGCACGGTGGGAGGATGAAAACGGCCCTGGACAGGAGGGGATCCCTGCCCAACAGCTTGCAGCTGGGCTGGGAGGCACTGCACCAACACAGCTCCCCGCTAACACCAAAGTTTGACCTCCCCTGGTCCCTGGAAGAGCTGCGAGAAGGTCAGGGTGCTGCTCAGCTCAGCTGGGGGATGGATGCTGTGCCCCTCAGAATGAAACCGAGCTGCTTGGCTCAGCGCTGCTGTCCCCAGAAGCAGAAGCTGGTGAGGGTGCCAGCACCTCGTGCGCCCGGGAAGGTGGCCGCTAGCTCAGAGTGATACCGCTCTGCGGGGAAATGGGGTGCTTTCTGAAAAAAGGCAGGCTTTCCCAAAAAAAAAAGAAAAGAAAAAAAAAAAAGATAAAAAAAGACTTTCTGCAAACAGTGTGCTGGGCAGGGTTGAGATCTCCAGTGATGGGCTGGCCTGGTTTGCTGGGCTTGCATGCACTCACCCTCTTCAGGGCAGGAAAGGGGGCTTGCAAACGGCTCACAAAGGGTTTATTTCTAATTTTTTTTGACCTGCAAACATCCGCCAAAGGCAGAGCAACGTCCCTGTGGGCTTGCAGAGCCCCCCAGTGCCCCATGTGCCTGGGGAAATGCGTCTCAGGCCAGCCCCACAGCAGGCAGGAGCTGCCCACCGCCGGTGCGTGCAGTGCCAGGGAGGGATGAGTCCCAGGGGAAGGTGAAAAGCAGGGCTTGCTCTGTGGTTAACAGCCAAGCTTATATATATATAATATATTTATTATTATTATTATTATTTTATTTTATTTTGATTTATTTATTTTTTAAACTTTATGAGAATGTTTTTAGAGACAAGATACTCTTTGATCCCTCCAAGAGGCTGAAATGGGAAACGCACCGCTCTGCTTGATTTATTTATTTATTTATTTATTTATTTATTTTTAAATATACAATGTCTTTCAGCCTTCTGGGCTTCGTGCTGCCGGGAACACCGTGACTCCCAGCCAGGAACGTCCCCCGGCGCTGTTAACACCACGGATCGGACCCCGGCAGCCGGAGCAGAGCCGAGGGGGGGGACGCAGGCCGAGGCGAGGCCCCGCTAAGAGCAACGGGAGGCAGGGCAGCAGATGCCAGGCGCTGCAGGCAGCCACAGCCGGAGCTGATTAAGTGCACACAAAGGGCAGCCGTGACTTGGAGCCAGCCCGCGGGGCCGCATCGTGCGCCGTTTTCTCCCCGGGACGCAGCCCCGCTGGCCACCGGCCCTCCCGAGCTGAGAAATTTGGGCGAGCAACCCCCCGCCAAACGGAGCCGGGAGGGAGCAGCAGCTGGGGGCCCCGCTGTGCTGACAAGGGCCAGTGAAAGAAGCTGGACCCCGAGAAGCAGCAGAAATTCAGCGTGCCTCTCAGCGAGCCTCGGGGTGATGTGGAAATAATGGAGCGTTTTGCAGGCAGCACCAGCTTGGGCTGGGTGTGCAGAGCCACGGAGCAATTCTGCCGTGCGACCTGACAGAGGGAGAGTGAGGTCTGCTGGAAAGCAATTTCAAGAGGCATAACTTCTTTCGATTCAATTTCATTTATTTTGCCTCTTGCCCTGTCCAACACTGAGGCCTCTGTTAAAGGACAGGGGAAGAGTGGTGCCTGGCAGGGTGGATGGTGGCAGGGGTTCACGGCTTACCCACCATTAGTCAAGGAAATGATAGGCAGCAGAGTTACAACAGAAAGAAAGGGAAGAGATAATTTGATAGGGATATCATGAAATGAAAGAGGATTTCACTCCAGAAAGCCTAATGGGAACACGAGCCAGAAGTTATCCTCTGCTCCTAGGTTTGTTTTCAGCCTGGGGAACAACAGCCTGGGAGAAGGGAGAATGAAGGCCCCAGACAGACGGCTTGCTAGTGATGTCTGATTTACTTCCAGCACCTGGCACGGCATCAAGAGACAAGGGACAGACAAGGAACAGAGCAGGAGCTGAGCATCCTCAACAGCCCAAACACAGCGTGGCATTGCTCCGTGACACAAGCCCTTTCACCCCCAAAACCGCTGAGGGAAGGCAACAAAAGAGACTGTCTGTGGGGAATTACAGGGCAGCGAGCCCCAAAAAGCTCAGCCTAAACCCCCGGGGAGGTGTAGGATGTAGGATGTGCCCATCCCACGGGACGTGCCAGTCTCAGTGTGACCCAGGCCGTGCGGGCAGGCGGTTGTGCCGGCGTGCCGAACGGGAGCACGGTGCCATCCTTCACATTTCCACCTCCAAAATTTGGTGAGCGCACGAACGGGGCCTGGCACGGCTCCACCTCGCTGCTGGGCTCTGCTCAACGTCGGCTGAATCAGCAACCTCAACGCATTAGGGCCGGAGGATGCCAAGTCAGGAACACCTCTGCTTCGTGGAGAAAGGGCACCCGGCCAGGACCACAACCAACGTGGTTATCGCAGGGGGGATCCTCTAAGACTCCCTAAGGTGTACAACAGCAGAGAGCACCCTGAGGAACCAGCAAACAGCACCCAACTTGCTTCAGGTGCCTAAGTCACAGCCACCAGGCAGGACAACACATCCAGGCAATCCAGGGGCTGTTCCCTGCATCACCTCCCTCGTCTCCACGCTCAGGCCTTACGGAGCTGCCTGTGCTTGGCTGCGGTGGCTCACTGAAGCTACAAAGGTTGATACAACTCTCTAATCTGGTGAAGTTATTAATGGTTTTTAATTGTTCTCCACTGGTCCAGCGTCTCACAGCTGTGCGAGTTGCAGGCTGGGTGAGTTTGCTGGGGTCAGAGTCCATGCTGCGAAATGAAAAACAACAAGGAAGGAATGTACAACGGGATGGCAGCGGGGCACCCAGACGCCTGCAGGACACGGAGGGGACAACACCTTGAGCAGGGAGCGAGGAGAGGCAGCCGGTGCAGCGGAGGAGGCTCCTTACCCCCTGTGCTGCTGGAGGGAGAGCCAACGCTGGCTGCTGGCTCTCGGGGCAGGCAGGAACAGGCTGCTCGCTGCTCCTCGCCTCCTCCTCCTCCTCCTCCCTGCGCCCCGTGCTGCAGGACAGGGTGGTGCCTGAGGTGCCTGCCCTGGCAAAGGGGGAGCCTCCTCGCATCAGGTTGGACGAGTAGCGAGCGAGTTCCTCGGATCGTCGTCAGCCTGTCTTGGCTCTGGAGGAACTTTCCCATGCAAAAAAAAATAAATAATAAAAAAAAATAAAAAACCCTCCTCTATCCTGCCAGTCCCAACACCTTCCAGATCCTTCCCTTTCTCCTTAGCAGGTCATGTGGCTGAACGCTACCAACGTCCCAGCCGGGGTGGTTATTAGCTCACTGATTAACATCTTTAGGCCCGTGTCTTCCTGCAGCGTTTGTCGTTTGAGCAACCTGATAAGCTTCTGTGGTGAAACGACTGACACGGGAGATGAGGGGAGCGCACGGACGTTGCCTGCCTGGCCTTGAGTAAGTCCCTTTGATATTGTTTCTCCTCAGATCCTGACAGAGGAGCAGTTAAAGCGCAGGCTGAGGCGAGGTGGATCAAAGACTGGTTGAACAGACGAGCCCGGAGGGTGCTGGTGGGTGGCAAGAAGCCTAGCTGGAGGCCAGGAACCAGCGCTGTACCCCAGGGGTCAGCACGGGCCCCGGTCCTGTCTTAGCTCATCGTTAGTCACCTGCATGATGGAGGGGAATGCTTCCTCAGCAAGCTCCCAGAAGATGACTCAAAACCTCGAGGAGAAGCTGCCACACCAGAAGGTTGTGCTGCCATCCAGAGGAACCTCGGCGAGCTGGAGAAATGGGCCGACAGGAACCCCGTGGAGTTCAACACGGGGAAATGCAAGGTGCTGACGCCTCGCTGCCCGAGAAGTCAGGCTGGTGAGCGCTGCCCAGCCGGAGGTCCCAAAGCGGTGGCAGAAAGGAGCAGACAGCCACGGAGGAGCACACAGGGATCGCTTCCAGGTTACCTGCCTTCAAATCAGGCGTGCTGCACCCCTTGCCTCTCCCCGGGCCTTGCCTAGAGCCGGCGGTGCTCCACGGGTTGCTGCTAACAGCACCAGCCGGGGGTTGCCACAGTAACAGCGCTCGCAGGATGGATGCCGGGCTCCTCGGATAACTGAAGGGCTGCCACGCGCCTTGCAGGGGCGGCGTCTTCATTGCACAGCGGGAAGGGATGCTGCAGCTTTCAGGAGAGAAGATAAAAGGCTGTTCTCCACACCAAAACAAGCTCCCCATCCCTTCCGTCCGCCCGTGCGCTCCCGCAGCCCTGCTCTCCCTGGCAACTGCAGCATCTCACTGAGCACTCAGCCCAAGAAGTAAAACTGCTTTCGGTGAACGAATCAGCCTACCCAGGCAGAAGCCATCGCTTGTTTCAGTTTAAACGACAGGCATGATCCCCCTGGGGATCCTAGACCCCTTGGCACCAGAGGCTTTAGTGGAGGAAAGCCACAGAAAAGCAGCCTGGCAGGTCTGGTGGGTCCCAATGTTGCTGCTCTCAGCCTGCTACCAGCCTGGGAGCCACAGGAAAAGGAGAAGGATTAACCCTAGGAGCACCCTAGAAAAAAAGGGGGGGAACTCCAGGGGAAGTTCTTGCTGTGCACCTGTGTATATGCACCTACAAAAAAACTCAGCCTAGCTGTGGCCCGAAGGCTCAACAGCAATGCTCCGAGCTGGAATTTGGTACAACAGAGCTCTGGAAAGTGAATTGGGGTCTGGGTATCCCTCTAATTAGGCAACTGGAGTTAGCAGACACATTAGATCTTGCTCTGCTTGGTCATTTAAGAGGTGATCAGAGACTCGTTAAGCAAGTACCATTCCTCTGGGTATCAAATCAGAGATGGCAGGCACAAAAGGGACAGACAGACAGACAAAGAGGACAAGTTACGACGACAGGGAGTCTTCAGAGAGCTCTTTGGATGTTGCTCTGTTTTGGAGGGCTGATCTCTTAAGTCATTTTGGCCTAAACAACAACAGGAAAAAAAAAAATAAAAAGACATTCAACACGTGGGATTCTCCTAGCACCACCCAATCGCATCTGGTTGTGCCACATGAGCTAACACAGCAATAACTGACACCGAGGGTGTTTATCCATCCCAACAGCTGATCTTTCAAGCAAGATAGGAGAAGCTGGGATACCAGCAACAGAGGTTTAATCAAGGGAAGGATTTAGCTCCCTTATGAGGGACTTTAAATGCAGTCTTCCATCCAGCTAACCCAGGCCATTCTCACCTTGGTGGGACTAGAGGCGAAGAAAGGAGGCCACGTCCAGCCTACGCTCACACTTTATTATATACAGAGACACGGTGAGTGTAAGAACATCAACACGGGACGTGGACAGCCAGGGAGGCCCAGATAAACTGTCCCCCGCCCCCTCGGTGCAAACAGTCAGCATAATTTATACAAATAATACAATATCTGAACAATAAATAAGTCTGATAATTAAGATCAATAAATAATAATAATTAAAAAAAAACAAACGTAGAAAGACGAAGCAGCAAGGAATGGTTCGAGGGCTGCGACACATTCACAGCAGTGACAATACCAACAACATCTCACCTGCACAGCAGCAGCCGGAGCACAGACACCCCCCCGTCAGCCCTTTTCTCTCACCACACCATGGCAAAATCCACTGAGAAGGGGGAGGAAGGGGAGAGTCGTACAGTTCGCTCCTGCTGTGCTTTTGAGGTCTAGAAGCCCTCTCTCCTTCACAAGCCCCTTTGGAAAAGGGTGCTTGAAAATGAAATACAACCACAGACCCACTGTGCGCAGCCACAGCTTGTCTGAGTTGCTTGGCACACAAAAAAAAAAAAAAAAAAAAGGGACAAGGACAAGTCTCTCTTCCCTTTCTACAGTCCTTCAGACAGACATCGGCACGGTTGTTAACCGAGTCAGGGCAGGAGGTGGTAGGGGAAACATATCTAAGGAAGAGGGGAGAGAAGAGATGAGGCGAGGTGATGCTCTCTTCTGCTCGTGGGAGGCAGAGATGTTCTCGTTCATCGCTCCAGCACTCTCCTTCCACACGCCCTGCGAGGAGGGGGTTGCCGCGAGGGCTGTGGGGATGCAGCTCAAAAGTCGAGTGGAGGGACAGCAGTAAAAGGCCGCCGCTGGTTATCTAAGAGAAAAATGCTAAGACGGCTGTTCCCTAACCCCTGCAGCGGGAGAGGCCGTACAGAAACACTGATTTGACCTCAGGTCAGCCTCAAGGCCTCCAGCTCTCTCCCAAAGATGCTGGCACATGAGGGAGGATGGACTCTGTCCATCCCGGACAGCTCTCAGCAGAAAGGAGGCAGCTTGAGCCCTGCCCCTCCCTCCTTCTGCCCCCAGAGAAGGGTACCAGAACGTGAAGAAACGGGGAAACGAGGGAACACGGCGGTGAGAGAGAAATGGGAACAGATGGAGATCTGGGACGGGGAACCCGACCCCTCTGCCCTCGCGTGTGAAGGCTGCTACTCATCCAGGCCCGGTATCAAGTCTGCAATGCTGTCCACGTAGTAATTGGGCACCATATCCTTGGCGGCGGCACTGTCGCTGGCCATGTAGGCCTGCGCCTCTTCGAGGCGGGAGACACCCGTCAGGGTGAGGATGGTGGCGAGCCCGCAGTTCTTGCCGAAGAGGATATCCGTCTCCAGGCGGTCGCCCACCATCAGGGTGCGGGCCGGGTCGACGCCGAAGCGCTCCACGATGCACTCGAACATGTAGGTGTTCGGCTTGCCCACCACCAGCGCCTTGCGGCCCGACGCCGTCTCCACCGCCGCCGTGAGGCTGCCGGTCCCTGTGGGGGGGAGAGAAAGACACAGCAGAAAGCGGCTCAGCACCTGCAGGGACATCAGGACGGTGGTGGCCAAGCCAAAAAACAACCCTAATACTCCACAGGCTCACCGGGCGTCCGCCGGCCGTCGCTGAGCGGGTGCCAGGGGTCGGGGTCGGTGGCCACCAGCAGGCAGCGGGGGTCCCGCAGGTAGCCGCAGGCCTGCGCCAGCTTGCCAAAGGTGAAGCCCTCATCGTAGCCCACCAGCACGGCCCGCACCGCCTCACCCCCTGCCTCCCCTTCGCCCACCAGGCGCAAGCCGGCGGCTCGCACCTCGCCGCGCAGCCCCTCGCCGCCCAGCACGAAGACGAGGCCTCCTCCTCCTCCATCCCCATCCCCTGCATCCCCTCCTCCTCCTCCTCCTCCTCCTCCTCCTGCAGCCCCCAGGCGCTGCCTGAGGAAGAGCGCGGAGCACAGCGCCGAGCTGAAGACGTGCTCGGCCCGCACTCCGCGGAAGCCCAGGCGGCTGAAGCGCAGCTCCAGCTCGGCCACCGAGCGCCGGCTGTTGTTGCTGACGAACAGGGCGGCCTTGCCGCTGCGCTGCAGCCGCTCCAGCAGCTCCGGGGCGCCGGGCACGGCCCGCTCGCCAGCCCACAGCACGCCGTCGCAGTCGAACAGCAGCCCCTGCGCCGGGCCCAGCACCTCCCGCAGCCCCGCGCCGCTCAGCCGCCGGCAGCTCGCCATGCTGCTGCTGCTGCTGCTGCTGCTGGTCCTGCTGCTGCTGCTGCTGCTGCTGCTACTGCTACTGCTGCTGCTGCTGCCGCCCCGCCGCCGCGCCCCGCGGGACTGGCAGCCGCGCCGCCCACTCACCGGCCGAGAAAAAGGGCCGGGGGGCGGGACCCAGAGCCGGCGCCACCCGGGATTGGTTCAGGAGGCTCCGCGCGCCGCCCTGGGGCGCCCCCTGCTGGCGGCGCGGCTGGAGCTACGACGCGGTGGTGGCACGCGGGCGCCATCTTGCCCCCCCCCAGATAGTTGCAACATGCCCGTACCCATAGCCATAGACAGCCATACCCGTAGCCATACCCATAGCCATATCAATTATCAATACCTATATCCCGTTATCCATACCCATATTCATACCCATACCCATATCCAAACCCATACCCGTTATCCATATCCATACCCATATCTATTATCCATATCCACACCCATAGCCATATCCATTATCCATACCTATATCCATACCCATATCCATTATCCATACCCACACCCACACCCATGCTCATACCCATAGCCATATCCGTTATGCATACCCATACCCATATACGTTATTCATACCTATATCCATACCTGTTATCCATACCCATACCCATATCCGTTATCCATACCCGTTATCCATAGCCATAGCCATATCCAGTATCCATACCCATACCCGTTATCCATATCCATAGCCATACCCATTATCCATATCCATACCCATTATCCATACCCATACCCATTATCCATAACCATAACCATACCCGTTATCCATAACCATACCCATACCCATAACCATACCTGTTATCCATATCCATACCCATATCCATAACCATACCCATTATCCATACCCATATCCATACCCACACCCATATCCATATCCATACCCACACCCACACCCATATGCCTCCCACTCTTTAAATCTACTTTCAACATAAACATCCACATGTGTGTGTGCAGTCATTCTTTTGCTTCTTTTTAA
Source organism: Netta rufina (assembly GCF_964035555.1). Lineage (NCBI taxonomy): Eukaryota > Metazoa > Chordata > Aves > Anseriformes > Anatidae > Netta > Netta rufina. The sequence continues at coordinate 152,620,086 of NC_140123.1, read as the reverse complement.
ATAAAAACCTTTCACTGGGGAACCAACCGCTTGCCTGTTCCTCTTCCCAGTCCCAGCTTTGAGGCGAAATGTTGGCAGAATGGTGGCGGTGTGCTCGCCAACAGCCGCTGCCGGGCCTGTCCCTCTGCCTGCTAGGCCTGCGACATGGCGCTGTGCCCACTGAGACATCTCCCACCCACAGACAAAATGGCACAGGGCCTCCCCTTCCTTCTCCCCTTCCCCTCGGGAGGAAGGCTCTTGGTGGAGGATGAGGACGGGGATGCAGGCGAAGGCCCGCGGCCGCTGGGAGCTGATGGTGGCCCCACACCTCGCTCAGTCATTCTCCGCCATCGGCGATGCCACCAGTGGGGCTCCGTCCCCCCGCTGGCCCCTCGTCCGAAGCCCAGTCTGGGGTGGCGGTGGTGGCCTTGGCGGAGAGAGGCCCTGGGGACGTCAGGGACTCGCGGCTGTGGCGTGGTGCCGGCTGCGGTGGCAGTGGTGGCGGGATGGAGGGAGCACCCATCCGTCGCGGCCGGGCTTTGGGGCTGGTGGCGTGCTCAGGGACCGTACTCCGGGGCTGGGCCACGGGTGGTGGCACTGTAGGTCGAGCTGGGGCCGGGCGCTTGGCTGGAAAGAAAGCAGAGGGTCATGGTGCTGGCTGTGGATCTCGGGTGGACTGATGGGCACGTTGACCCTTGCCCAGCTCCCATATTGGAGTCTTGAGATGAGGGAACAGAGCACACAGTTTTTGGGGGTCTTTTCCCACCCTCTTCCATTCACAAGGGGATATGAGGTTTGAACTGGGGACTCTACCCCCTTAGAGGACCAGTCACGTCCATCCCACAGTCCCACCTTGGCTTGGGTGGTGTTGGAACTAGCTGATCTTTAAGGTCCCGTCCAACCCAAGCTGTTCCATGATTACAAAATGAGGGGCTGGATCTCAGCCACGCTGCCCATCCTGAAGCCCTTCCCCTCCCATGTGGCAGCCCTAGCACCCGGTCCTGCAGGACGTGGTGAGATGAGGGCAAACAGGACAAGGTAGCGTTGGTGGGGTTGTCTGCCCTGTGGGCATCTCCCAAACGTTGAGCCTGCATGGTCTCACTTTTGCGGATGGAGTCACTGGCTGGTGGCACCGTGGCTTCGGGGGATGGTCTGGTCACCTCTGTGGAAAGCGGCTGAGTGCTCACTTCGGGGTCCTTCGTGCTGGGGGAGAAGGGGACAATCAGGCTCTGGCTGTCCCGTTGGTGGCAGGGGTCAGCTCTTCTGTGGGGCACGGTGGTGGTCCTGGCCGCCCCGTGAGGACACAGCCCATGGGATGGGGTGGGATGGAGGTGAGGAGCCCCCTGCTCCTTCCAGACTTACCCTTCTTCATCCGGGAGAGCCGGGGAGCTGGCTACGGGGGATTTGGGGGATGGCTCTTCTATAGGAGTGTCCTTGCTGAGTCTGACATCCGCGGGCGGCGTAAACATCCCTGAGACGTTGAAATCTACATCTGGGCGGGGAGAAAGGCCAGGAAATGCTTGCTGTGCCTGTGCTAGACACAGAACATCCATGGCAGGAAACTGGAGCTGCCCGGGACGTTCTTCACTTGTCCCTCTGCAATTCGTGGTTGCAGCAGGACCTGGTGCTTTGCCTCGGTGCCTTTCACCTCGTGCCACCACCCCCTGAGGGCAGAAAGGCAGAGCGAAGCCCTACCTCCGGGGAAGAGGGTGTCCGCGTTCTGGATGAGGGCCTCCACGATGCCCACCACCTGGATGGAGGAGACCGAGGCCAAGTCCAGCTGCACGGGGTCTCTGGGAGGCAGAAGCGGGGGAGGCATCAGCAAAGGATTTTGGGGAATTAACCCATTTTATGCTCATTCAGGAGGGGTAGAGCCCCAAAAGTGCTTGGTCCCTCCCCTGGAAAACTGGCATCCCACCCAGCCAGACCTCACCCTGTGCTCGGCTGTGGCCACAGCAGGTTGGGGCCCAGCACGATGGCGATGTTGCTGGGGGTCATTTTATTCACCTCCTGGTGCTCGGCCAGCTTGGCCAGAAACTTGATCAGATACCTGTGGGGTCAAAGGAGAAGGTAAGAGGGCAGTGAGCGTGTATTTGGGAACCAAACGGCTGCCCCTGATGGTTGTGTGGGGTCCGAGAAGCCCCGTCCCACAAAACACCTCAAATTGTTGTAGCTGTCCTGGGGCAGGCGGCTGCAGGTGTCTCGCAAGCTCTGTACACGGCTGTCAACGTCCTTTAAGCTGCAAGAGAGAGAAGAGGGAGGGGAGGAGACCTCAGCTTCAGAGGACAGAGATGGGCATGGCACGTGATGGTGGGCATCATCCCAACTTCTTGCAGTCAAAAAGGCTGCAGCTTTCCCCCCTGCCCTGCCTTGGTTTTCATTGCCATGCTCATTTCCAAGCCCAGGCTGAGCTTCAGAGCTGTCTGAATTTCTCCTGAGCACCAGCCAGGCGGCAGCAGGACCCACACACTGTGGTTGTGTCTCCCCATGAGACAAACGAGGCCGACCGCGGGCTTTTTTTTTTTTAACCCCGTGGGGCTTTCCCCCCTCGCTGACCCACCTGGCCACTTTGACCCACTCGTCGTAGAGCTCGAAGGTCATCAGAGGCTGGGGCAGCTCCCGCAGGTAGGACTTCAGCGCACCTGGAGGGGAGCAGCAGGGGCGATGGAGGTGAAGGAGTGGCAGCGCCTTCCCGACCCCATTCCCCTGCCCCATATCACCGTCACCCACCGGCCACGGCGTGGGGGTCGGAGTAAAACTCCTCCAGGGCATTGGAGCCGCTGGCCAAGCTGCTCTTCAGCTTCCTCAGCACCGAGGCGCCCGCCGCCAGCCGAAAGAGCCCCTGGGGATGGAGCGAAAGGATGAGGTGGGGGGGTGGTTTGTTTTTTAGGGGAAAGGGGCCCGGGATATGGGGTGAGGAGTGCTGCCCACCTCCTCCCTCATGCCGGAGGCCAGCAGCATCATGACGCAGGCCTCGATGGGCAGCGCGATCTCCCGGCCCAGGCTCCTGAGGTGGGTCTCCAGGGGCACGCCGTAGTACCCGGCCACCGGGGCGTCCGCGGTGAAGGAGGGCTCTGGGGAAGAGAGGGGGATATATAAAAACATATTTTCCAGCCTCGCTGGCCGTGCTCACAGCCCTCCCCAGGCTGCCTGGAGAGCCAGCGGGTACCTCTCTGCCTGTGGCTCTCCTTCAGCTCCGCCAGAGCCGAGTCCAGAGACCCCAAGGACTGCCGGTGGTACTGGGCTTGGATTTCCAGCAGCTGCCAAAGAGGGGGCACACGGCTAGCATGCGGGAACCCCCCCCCGGGCTTTTTTTACCCCAGGAGATGCCCACGCAGTAAATAGGACTTGCAAAGACGGGACTCACTCTGATGAAGTAGCTGGCGTAGCTGTCCTCCTTGGTGGAGAAGTGGTAGAGGTCAGCCATGTACTCGTCCTGGGAAGGGAGACAGCGAGAAGAGTGACCTCCTGCCTCCTGCCCGGGCTTGGGGCAGCTCCCTCTTTCTGCTCCCCCTCGGAGGAGAGGCGGTGACGTTCTCACCTTGCACTGCTCCACCTTCCTCTTCACCTCCTCCTCCTCTTCCTTCAGGATCTCCAGTTTGTTGGCAGAAGAAGCCCCCGGGACGGCTCCAGCGCCGGCGCTGTTAGCGGAGCCCTTGGCAGCTTGGTTCAGCCTTTGGGGGGGGAGAGGAGAGGCAACACCCAGCTCGTCAGAGAGGATACAGCACAGGGCAAATGTGGAGAAGGGGCATGGGCACCAGGAGGAGGACAGGAGGGCACAGCCTGCCCCGTACCGGCTCTTGATGGCGTTCCAGTCGGAGATCAGCTTCTGGAGGGTCTTCTTGCGCTTCAGGATGATGGGCAGCTCCTCCTGGGAGAGAGGGGCCGGGGTGAGGGGCAGAGGTTTGGGGACGGGGCAGCAGAGCGGGGGCTGGCCGGGGCTACCTCGCTGAGCTTGTTGAGGGGCTGCAGGATGTCGCGCTCCACGGCGATCTCGAACTCGGCCAGGATTTTGGCCAGCGAGCTCTGGATGCAGCAGCCCATCTCCAGGGCTTTCCTGCGCGGGGGAAGAGAGGTGAAGCAGCTGCAGGCTGGAGCTCTGCAAAGGGTTTTGCCACCTTTCTCCCAGCGGCACTTACCCGAGGCTGGAGTCCGTGTCCAGCTCCTTGAAGCTCTCAGCCATCGTCATGGACAGAGCCATCAAGGGCAGCTTCTTCTGCACAGAGCCACGGTTTGGGGAAAAGAGATGAGCCGATGTGTGGCAGACATGCTCTTCCCCTGCTCCAGCTCCCCGTTGGCTTTGGGGCTTGAAGAGGGCCCCTTTGGAGGCAGCACTCACCACTCGCTTGTCCATCTCGGAGCCGCAGTGCCCCTGCAGGCAAGCCTGGAGCCGCTTGGACACGCTGTGCGCCGCCCGCTTGGCCGGCTCGATCCTCTGCTCGATCTGGGGGTGGGAAAGGGGCACCGGTGAGCCAGCTGAGATCAGCCAGCGCCGTGCCGAAGCTGCCGTGCCAGCCCCGGAGCCGCCCTGGGGCAGGCAGGAGCGTCCCAGCCCCGTGATTTGGAGGTGTCGGCGGGGAGAACAGCCGGGCACGTCCCCACGCGTGGCCACAAGCCGACGCACGCCCGCCGAGCCAGCCCACGCCTCACCTGCAGCAAATCTTCCGTCAGGAGCTCGGTCGCTTCTTGGGCTCTGCAGGGGAAGGAGAAGAAGCCATGAGCAGGTGGGGTGACCCCCTCGGGGAGGCAGGTCCTTGCGCATCTCACCCTCCTCTCTTTGAGCTCCGGGGAGGTGCTGGCTGCTGCCCGGCTCATCCTACACGAGGCAGAGTGAGCCCAGGAGAAGGGAGCACCAGGAGCAGAAGGCTCAAAATGTCCTGATGGGACAGGGCCACTGCACCGGTGGGAAATTTGGGGGTAAAACGTTCTGCCCCGACTGCTTCTTCCTCGAAGATGAATCCAGGGCGGCTGCTGCTGAAGCCCCCGGGGGAGGCTCTGCGGAGCAGGTAGCGGAAATCTTTGGTGCCGCCAGAGCTGCACTTTGTGGCCAAAGCGGGGACCTAACCCAACGGCAGCCCTCGGGGTGCCGAAACGAAAGTGGCTGTCTGGTTGGTTTTGCAAGCAGGCGTTCGGGCGAAGGAAGCTGCTGGTCTGCAGCAGACTCAGATCAAAAACCCCAAGGCGAAACCCAAGAGGCGCTATGAGCTGCCAGACCCCCGCGATGTGTTGCAGAGGGGAACCCTGGCTTGGAGGACCCATCCCCTCAGAATTCCCTGGGAGCTGCCTCGTCCCCTTGCCCGATGGGTTCACGTTTCTCTTTTCAGCCTTTGCAAGAAGAAGCGACGCAGGACGAGCCCGTGGAGCCACAGGAAACGGGGGCGGCGGGCTCGAAATCATGTGAGACCGCGGCCCACGGCGGAGAGAGGCTCTGCAGTGGGGCAAAAAGCTCCCCGGGGAAGCAGGAGAAGCAGCTCCCTGCTGGGAAAGGCCAGAGGAGCAAGGGGCGAGCCGGGCTGCAGGAGCTGTGGCAGCTCTGCCGGGGTGGTTGGAAGGACCCCGAGGACGTGGCCGGTCCCACACAGCCTCCCCGTGCTGGGGAAGGCAGGTGGCGGTGCGCGGAGGTGGCTGTAGGATCGAGGGGGCTGGGGAGGGAGGGCCCAGCCCTGCAATTTCAGTTCTGGGTTTTGCAAGGGAAGAGCTTTGGAAAGCCGAAGAGAAAAATAAGGAAGCAGCGGAGGTGGGACCGGGCTGGAGGGATCCGTGTGAAGCTGTAGGTTCTCCGTGGGTTCTCCAAGGATCCCCGGTCCTCTCCTTGAAGGACATCCCGGGATGACCAGACGCAGGGCATCGTGCTGAGCGGGGAGAGCGGCTCCCAGCTCCTGTCACCCTCCTGGTCACCGCGCCGCCCAGGGCATGAGGCTGGAGAGACCCTGCCCACGGCCCTCACGTCCTGGGGAACCCAACCTCGTACCCAGGAGAGGCAGTAGGGCCTGGGGAACCCATCCGTGGTGAGCAGCCCCTTGGCTTTGGCTGAAGATGCTCAAACCCCGAGCTCACCCCACACTTTTTCCCTCTTCTTTACCCAACTGGGGAGCCCAGCCCAGCTTGGGGCTCACCCTCCAGCCCCTGCGTCCTGCCCCCTCCCAGCCCAGCGATGTCCTTACCGGCTGGTGGCATTGGGATGGGACAGCTGCTGCCGCATGCGATTGAACTGCCTCTTCATCATCTTGAGGGCGAGGAGGAGGCCAGGAGAACCCTTTTTTTTTTTTTTTTTTTTTTTTTTTTTTTTTCCCACTCGGCTGTCCCTGCTCAGCACCCCCGGGTCACGCTTGGCATGGGACGCCCGCGGCCCCCTGGGCTCCCCGGAGCCACCGCGCCTGGTGCTGTTGCCCAAGCCCCTCTCTCCCTCCTCGCTCCTTCCTCCTTCCCTCGTTCCCCCTTTCGCTCTTCGCCGCCTCGTCCCCTCCCTCGTCCCTCCCTGGGGATGCCCTGCCTGCTTTCTCTTCCCCTCCCGTGGGCTCCTTTTCTCTCTCTCTCTCTTCCTCCCTCCTCCTCCTCCTCCTCCTCCTCCGGCCGCCCCTCGCTGCGGATCAGGTGAGCGCAGTTCGGAGCTCCTGCTCCGCTCTGTGTTCCTGTCACCACCCCACAAGTATAAATAACTTCGAAGCCCAGCCTTAAAGGGGAAATATTATTACAGCAAACACGTAACAAGGCAGGACAAGCATAAGCCGCTGCAGAGCCCAAGCGAAGGGCCCACGCTCCTTCCTGCTTTCCGCCCCGGCTGCCGCCTTTCCCCCGCACCCTACCTGCCCACCCCAAATTTTGGGCACCCCTCCACGGCCAGCAAAACCTCCCCCCGTGCCCCTCGCCCTGCTTTCCTTCCCCTCTGAGCCCCCGCAGAGCTGTGGTGAAGGGTTGGTGCCTTCTGCCCCGCGGAGGCCCCCTTCCTCCTGGCCCCGGGGCCCGCAACCTCCCCGTTCCCACATGTCGCAGAGCTGCAGCGGGGCCCCGCTCGGTGCCAGGGCGCAGCTCCTGCCCGAAAACCACCCCACCCAGGGGTTTTGCTCCTGCTGGGTGAGCTGCAAGCATCGCTCAGCTGCGGCTACCTGCAGCCGGGACTTTCCTCCTCCTCCCTCCTGCGCCGAGCTGCTGAAGGAACTGGCAGCCGAACCCAGACGGGAAGCGGTCAGCTCGTGGGTAGGGGCAGCCAGACAGCAGCAAGAGGGGAAAAAAGGCTTTTAGGGCCACCACAGCCGTGCCCCGAAGCCCCAAAAGCCCAGGAGCTGCTGGGCCCTGCAAGAAAACTGCCCCACGGGGCTGTTTCTGACCAAGCAGCCCACAAAAACAGCCCCGCGGGGTGCAGGGGGCTGGGGGCACGGCCCCTGCCCAGTGCCCGCTCCCCCCCAGAGGGAAGCAGCGCCCGGCTCGCGGCGTGGAAGTGACTCGAAAAGGAATCGAGAGCAGCTCGGGGACTTCCAGCATCCCCCTCGCCCCGTGGGGAAGCGTTGCAGAGGGTTCGGGTGAGCAGGGGCAGGATGCGAGCTGGGAACTGCCCCTGGCAGGGTGGAAACAGCTCCCGGGAGCAGAGGTGGAAACCCCACTCCTGGGGTGAAGAGGCACGGGCTCAGGAAAGAACTCTTTATTTCCCATAAATACAGCAGATTTCTTCGCGCCGGGCGTTTTTTTTTTTGTTTTTTTTTTTAATTTTTTTTTCCCCCCCATTTGTTTTCTTCCATTTACAGAATTCGCACTGAAAATATATACAAGTCTGTTCTGGAACCAAACAAGATCTGCAAAGGAAAAAAAAAAAAAAAAACAACAAAAAAAACCAAACCCCTACAAAACCCTGAAGAGACCAGAAAGGGAAGTAAGACACAGCAGAACCCCAGCACAAAGACCTCGCTTCCCCCTCTCCTCTGCCACTCGCTGCCCCCCAGCTCCCAGCCCTCTTCTCCTCTTTGCTGCCCCAAAATCTCCCAAATCCTCTCCACCTGGTGCAAGTTTCCTTCTAGCTCCCGTGCAGGAGCACAGCTTGCCCCCGAGATCCACCTTGGGGAAGGGAAGCAGCTCCTGGGGTCGCAAACCCCGTGAGGACGGGGGCTGCCGGGGCCGTGCCACCCCCTGGTCTCCTCCCCGCTCTCGTGTCACAGTGATCAGGCGGCTGGGCGAGCCCCCTCCCCGCTGCAGGGAGAGAAAAATTGGGGGAAAAAAGGTGCACAGGGCACAGCCCAACCCCTTTTTCTCCCCCCACACACAGCGTGGCGCCGGGCTCCCCGTGCAGAGCTTCGTGGTGCCCCCTGGTGCTGCGCCCTGCCCCGCTGCCCACCTCCCTCCGAGACCTCTGCCTGCCGCTGGAAGGAGGGGGGTGGCGGAAAATCCCCCACACACACCCCGAAACGAGGATGGGTGGTGCTGGAGACACCCAAAGCCCCGTTCAGCCTCGTTCTGCGCCAGCTCCAGGGTGAGCCCAGCAGAAAAGGGGGCTCAGCTCCCAGGAGAGGGCAAGGGGGAAGCCCCGAAAACCCAGCGTTTGCTGACACAAAAGCCCTAAAGCTCCCCCATCCGCACTCCCCACTGCGCCCGGAGGGGAAAAGCAGGGTTAGAAGAGAAGCCAGACAAACTGGAGAGGGAGAAATGCCTTCGGAAGAGCAGGGGAGGCAACCGCTGGCCCACGAGAAGCTCGCCTGCGCTTCTTGGCCCTGCGGGACGAGCATCTCCCGGTGTCTCTGCTCTCATCCTGGAGGCAGGCTCCCTCTGGGGCAGAGCGTGAGCAGCAGCAGCAGCAGCAGCCCCCCACCCACCCTCCCCTGTCTCTCCTCGGGCTGCCCCAGCCCTCCCCCCACGGGGCCGTTTTCCCAAGGACTCCGCGCTGTAGTGCCTGAAACCTAAAGGTTTCCCCAGGATTCCGGTGGAGGGAACTGGTCCACGTCCCCCATTTCATTGTAGGTTTGCTCTCCCATGGTGAAGGTCAGCTTGTATCGTAGCCTCACTTTCTCCTGGAGATGGAGGAGAAAGGGAAAGCGGTCAGAAGAGGTTTTACCTAAGCAACGAGATCAACCCTAAAGGTGCTGGGGTTACCTTCTGTGGGTTGGCGAGCAGCAGGACTTGCGTGATGGCACTGGGGTGGACAATGGGGTTGAAGGCCGGCAGCTCCATGCCCGAGGGAGGCTGCAGCTTCACCTTCATCACCTGGGGAGAGAGGAGAGCATCCCGTGTTCCCCCCACCATCCCACCGAGCCCTTCCCCTCCACCCAACCCCACCCCATCCCGCGAAGGGACGATCCCACGGGGAGGATTTGGGGACCCGACCCCCGGTAGCTGCCTTACCTTGGGGACAGCAGACTGAAAGACGATGTTCCGGATGGGCTGCGGGGCCGTGCTCAGCATGGAGATCACCACCACCAGCACGTCAGGCCGCTCGGGCAGGGCGTCCTTGGCGAAGTGGAAGAGGACCCGAAAGCCGTGCTGGTCGTACACCGTCACGGGGAGGATGCTGCCTGCGGGACAGGCAGCGCTCGGTTGCCTGCAGCGACCTTTCCCCAGCAGCCACAACCCTTCATCAGCCTCCCTCAAGCCCACCAGAGAAGCTTCCCTTCCACGGGAGCACCCCCTTCACACCCTTGTCCACTTATCTCTTCCCTGATGTGCCTGGATCCCTCCCAAATCGCCCATTTTCCCCCTTTTTTCGCCCCGGCTCACTGGGTTTGATGGACTCCAGAGGCACAGTGATGTTGGCCAGCGAGATCTCCTGGGGCAGCGTGGTGGCAGGAGGCCGTGCCGGGCCAGGGGCGCTCCCCGGCGGCGTGCTCGCGGTTTTGGGGTGCGCGGCGGGGGCAGGCACCTCCGAGGGCAGGGGCGGAGGGGGGTGAGGAGCGCCCTGCAGCACGGGCAGAGCGCTGGGGGCGGGGGCTGCGGTGCCGGAGCCGCTCCGGTTCTGGAGATCCCTCAGGGTGAGCCGGGGAGGTGGCTGCTTCTCCCTGCGGGGTGAAAAACGGAGGGTGAGGAGCGGAAACAGCAACGAAACCTCCGTGCGTGGAAGCTGAGGGTGGGGAGAGATGCGAGACTGCCCTGCCCCTGCTCACCATCGCACTTGTTGGGACTCTGGAGGCAAAGACTGCTGCAGCAGAGCCTTGCCCAGCAGGTCCAGGTCGTCCAGGCCGCTGGTGCCAGCCGAAGGTTTGGGGGAGGACGTGCCCGCGTCCGCTTTGAGCGGCGGCGCTGCCACGACGGGGGCGACGCTGAGCTCGCTGCTGTCTGACGACTGGGGAAGGAGCACACAGGCAGGGCCGTGCATCAGCATCAGCCACGAGATCTGGGACGTTTCCTTCCCTATCCCGTTCTTTTTCTCCGCCCACCCCTTCCCCACCCGCTTCCACGGCTCCCGGCGCGTTACCTGGAAGCTGTTCCAGCCGCTGCTGTCGGCAGCCGGGGCAGGATGCGGGGCTGGGTCGTTCAGGCCTGCCAGAGAGGGGAAAAAAAGAACCGTGGAGCCAAGCCACCAAGTGGGTGAGGGCACTAAATGGGGCCTGAAATAGGGCAGCTGTAACTGAGGTCCCTCTGATCAGGCAAAACACAGGAGCAGCAGGGCAGAGCCACCACTGCAGCCTCCATCCTTGCACGGGAAGGAGCAGGGAGGGTGGTGGTGGGGTTTTTTGTGTTTTTTTTTTCGTGCCATCTCCCTCACTCCAAGTGAGGGATACTTCTTGGTCTTTCACGATTGGCGCAAGAAGCGCCAGCTGCTCAGGCTCTCCGGGGTTGAGGACATAGAACAAAGCTTTTGCTGCTGCCTCCTCACCTAAAGACATGAGCTCATCGTCCAGCAGCAAGACAGAGCCAGCCTGGTCAGGCACGGGGGCCGCCGAGCCACCCGAGAGGGTGGGCACGGCTGGGTAGGAAGGGCCTGTCGCTGGCAGGTCCAGTCCCGACAGATCCAGAAGTGCTGAGGTGCTGCCTGCAGGGAAAAAAAACAACGAGGTGAGAGGCAAAAACCTTCTCTCAGTCCTCTGAGCGTGCTGAGAGCCACTTCCCATCCTCCCTCACGCCTGGGAGAGGGAAATTCCAATCTCCTCTGCCTTCCAACCCCCTCTCTTCACGCATCAGTCGTCTCTACAAGCTATTTCTTCATCCCAGTCCAACTCTGAACTCCTGCAGGTTTCACCTTCCCACTTCTTCCCATCTTTTACATCAGAGGAAACCAGCAATAGGGTCTTTGTGCTTGATCTTCTTATTTTCCACTCCCCGGGTCTCCTCACCTCGAAGGGGCCCGGCCGTCACCTCCCCGTTGATCTCCTCGCCCCGCACGAGCTGCTTGTAGAGGTTGATCACCTGCGTCAGGTTGTCGTTGGCTTGCAGGATCTCCGCTGAAATGGAACAGATAGGAAAAAAAAATTAAAATCGTAAAGAAACGGTAAGAAAGAAGTAAAGAAATGGTAAAATAGTAAAGAGGGGGTGACTTTTACACCCCGCTCAGCCTACTCCTTCAGAGCAATTCCCCAGGACCTGACAGCATAGAGCATTTTGGCCATTGTTGCTGCAAACTTTCTTGAAATAAGTTGGTATTGCAGCGTGAAGTACAACCCAGCGAGTACAAAGAGTGGAAGAATTCTGTATTGCTGCTGATCGGTGCCATCTGCTCACTAACCCTAACTAACCTCCAGCGAGCCGCCAAGCCACCCCAACCCAGCAGCTGCTGATATTTACCACACCACAGGTAGCCCAAGCACAGAATCCTGAGAAAAAGAGGGAGTGAGGAGGAGACAGAGTGAGAAAAAAGTGAGAAGCTTACCCAAAGCTTCATCGTTGTCTTCTGTGTCACTGGCGAGCCGGAAAAGCATGGGCCTCATGCGCTCGCAGCGCTGGTACAGCTCCTGGGGGGAGATAAATGGGCACTGAGGGGAGCAGTGGGTGCTCGGCTGTGGTGTGAAACAGACAGGAGGAGCTCGGGAGGATAACGATTGCTCATCTCTGCTCAGCCCGAGCCTCTCCTCACCTTCATGAGGTCCTCGTTGCTCTCCGTCGTCTCGCCCTTGCTGTAGTTTGTCACCATCTCCGTCAGCAGCCTCACGTTGTTGTTCACCTCCTCGATGGCGTTCACCCTCTTGGAGATCTTCTCCATGCGTTTTTGGTCCTGGGGTGGGGGGAAGCAGGTCCTTGCCTGTCAGCACATCGACTCCCGGGGCTTTATCACAGCAACGCCGCCCCCAAAAGCTGTCTCCACTCCCGTGGAAAACCCCAGACCATGCCTGCAGCAGCATCTGCCAGACGGGGCTGGAGATGCCACAGATTTTGCGCTGCAACCGGAGTTTTTGTGCCACAGAAACCACTCGGAACCACTCCTCTGAGCAGTCAGAGAAGGCACAAGTCACACGAGGACTCTTTGGCGTTGCTGCTGCAGAATTTTGGCAGCTGCTCTGCACCTTTGCCTAAGGACAGAGAGCCGCTGCCCCCGTGGCACCCAGCTATCGCCCCCGAGGCCGTGACTCCCTGCCCTCCTCCTCCGCAGCCTCACCTCCTGCACCATCTCCTTGATGAGCTTGTTGGCGGCCCGGAGGTCCTCGGGATGGGAGCTTTTCAGGAGGCGAGCCAGGATCTGCAAGAGAAAAGGCAGCTCTGAGCCCACGCTGAGGGGACGGCCGCCGAAATCACTCCTGCAGCGCTGGAGAGAGGTTGAACTCGTCCTCCTTTCTCCATCCTGGTTCTGGTTGAGTAAGAGGAGCCTTTTTCTGCAGAGTCCCTGCATTCAAAGCCTGCCCCTGCCTGCCTGCCGAGCACAACGGAGAGCCCGGAGCGCAGTGACACCAGCTGGGGCAGGCAGAAAGCAGCGAGGACGATGCTCTGCGCCCCTCTCCCCCCACAGACCCCATACCTTTGATTTCTCTTCGTCGTCAAAGATGATGTTCTTGGGACGAGGGGGAGGCGGCGGAAAAGGAGCATCCTCAGGCAGTTTGGGGTCACTTTTCACAATGCCTGCAGCAGAGACCCACAGAGCCATCAGGAGATCTCACCCTCTGGGGGACGCACTCACCCCTGGGGCGATCTTCCCCGAACAGCCCATCATTCCCGGCTGGAACCGAGGGCTTTTGGGGCTGCTCCTGCCAGCTCTGATCCCGAAATGAGTTTTTTTTTATGCAAGAACTGCTGCCCCAGCCCCACCAGCACCCCGCCTTGGACAAATCCAGCTCCAAATCCACTCGTGCTGCCAAACCACCCATATCCTTCCAGCACCAACCTGTTCAGCACGCCATCCCCTGGAGGAGATAACCCCTCCACCCCATTCAGACCACCAGCAATCCCCCTCTCTGCCCAGCCAGGAGCCCCGCAGGGCTCTCACCTTGTTTCTTCAGCATCTGGTAGGCCTCCAGGATCTTCACCTCGTGAGGCAGCCCCAGCGTCCAGCTGTACATCAGCTCCAGGATCTTGGACTTCACTTTCTCTGGCGTCCGGCTGCCGAGATACTGGAGGAGAGCAGAGGTGGCCTGAAGCCGATCCGAGCTGCCACAAGCCTGGCCCGTTCCCCTCCTCCCCTCCCCCAGGAGAAGCGAGCGAGGCAGCTCCCAGCAGCGCAGGGACAAAGAGGAAGCAGGCAGGAACGCTCACGAGGCCCTTGCAACGCGCCCTCTCGGCTTCCACCGCGGGAGGTGGGAGAAATGGGCGCTGGTGCTAAAAAACAGTGAACGTGCCACCAAAAGAAATCGTCTTGGTGCTGATGGCATCCCCCAGAGCAGCCTAGAGAGGAGGCCGTGGGATCTGACTGTTACTGTCCCCGGCTGTTCATCCTGACAGATCACAAGCTGTGACTGACAGCCTCAGGTTTTCCCCTCGTTATATTTAGTCTGCGTTCCCTTAACCCCCTGCTTGCTGGCGACACGAGCTGCCTGCCCTGGCTGAAGGAAGGAACAGCAGCAGCAGCAGAGGAGCAGGCAAGGAGCTGGTGCTTCAAACAGGCTCGCCAGAGCACTGCTGCCCAGGCCTGGGCTTGCCCTCGGAGCGTCTCAACCCGGCTGGGACACCCTGGAGAGCCAGGGTCACAGCGTCAGAGCCGAGGGAGGCTCCTGAGCACACACAAAACCCAGCAGAAACACAGCAAAAGCCTGCTCCAGGCACACGGATGAGCTGAGAAGTCTCACAAGCGCCGGTTGCATCAGGGCTGGCTGGCCCCCAGCCTCCTGCAACAAGAATCAGCCAGGAGCAGGTGAAAGCTCACCAGAAACACGGACTAAATGTCCTCCCAGCATCACCTCCTTCCCACCCGACGGGGGTTGCCTCCAGCAGGACCCCCGCGGGACCCACCTTGGGTGACACCACCTTGATGAGCTCGTTGAGGAAGCGGAACTTGCCCACCTCATCGTGGAAGCGCTTGCCGCAGCTCTTCATGCAGGACTCCAGCACCTGGGGAGAGCGCCGGGTCAGCCGGTTTGGGATTTGTCCCCCCCAGAAACCAGGCTTTCCTCACAGTGCCTTGCGAGGACGCCTCCATAGTGTCCCCCTCCCAAAGGAGAAGGGGAAGGATTTTGAATTTGGGGTCAGTCTTTGTGCAGGTGGCTCGTTGAACCATGGAATGGGACATCCGTAGCGTCCCAGAGCCATCTGGAGGTGGAGTGGGAGCTCTCAGACGCTGGCTCGCAGCTCCTCCACCCCTGCATTGCCACCTGCAGCCCGCCTCCCGCCCCGTGGATGCACCAGGGCTCCCTGAGCACAGCTTCCCAGACACCCAAAGCTCCTTTTTGGGCTCCCCAAGCCCAGCTGGAGGAACCCCACACCCCCGGCAGCCCTTACCGTGAGGGCTTGGATGGCTTCCCATTCCTGCGGGGACTGGATCTTGTGCGCCAGCAGCCGGGTGGCGAGCGGGGGGCTGGACAGCAAGGAAAAACCTCATTGCTTAGTGAAATAAACCCAGTTATGGGCTTTTCCTTGAAAACCAAGCACAGATACAACCCCAAACCACCCCAAAGCCTTATAGGAACCCCTTTATTAATGACCCAGCTCCCCACAGAGCCCCTCAGCACCCCGCCACCGCCGCCCCTCGCCCCCCCGGGGCCCACTCACCCCTCCAGCTCCTTGTTGAGCTGCTCGCAGAAGGCGCCGATGCCGTCCCAGTCCATCTCCCTGTTCAGTGGGCTGGTGGCCTTGTCTGCGGGCGGCACAAGGGCGGCCTCAGCCCGGGGCCGGGCCGAACAACCCCCCCCAACCCCCCCAACGCCCTCCCCGCCTCCCCTACTCACTGATGCGAGCCTCCAGCGTCTCGGGCTCCATCCCGGGCCCGGCTCCCCCCCGGCCGCCCCCAGCCCCGCTCCCGTCCCCGCCGCCGCCTCAGCGGGGCCCCGCCGCGCCGCCCGCCCGCCGCCGGGCCATAGAGAGGAAGCGGAAGTAGGCTAGAGCGCCGCCCGCCCCGCCGCCGGAAGTGGCCTCGCGCGGAGCGCGCCCCCTACCGGGCCGCCACAAGGGGGAGGTGCCCGAGGTCCTCCGGGAGGGCATAGAGAAAGGGGGGAAGGGAGGCTAGAGCGCCGGATGATGAACCGGAAGAGGGGTGGTGCTGGCAAGTGAAGCCGCTTCCGGCGCTTCCGCCCCGCCGTGGTGGTGGGGGGGCGGTGTGTCCTTTAAAAGGACACAG
Source organism: Netta rufina (assembly GCF_964035555.1). Lineage (NCBI taxonomy): Eukaryota > Metazoa > Chordata > Aves > Anseriformes > Anatidae > Netta > Netta rufina. Next base: position 152,604,497 of record NC_140123.1, on the reverse strand, counting down.
CCCGCCCGCTGCCGCGCATGCGCGCTGCGCGCCGCCCGCCCGCCCGCCCTGAGGGGGGCGCTGGGCGCGTAATGGCGGCGGCGCCCCTGAGGGGAGAGGAAGTGGGGGGGGGCTCGGGGTTAATAAATAATAAAGGAACCACTCCTGCTGTTAATTTATTGTCGTTTTTGTGACAGGGTCCGGCTTTCTGCCCGGCCTCAGGGCTGCGGGGGCGGCTGGGTTGGGTTGGGTTGGCGGGTGGTGGAATCCTGGAAGTAAATTGAGGGGGATAAAACATAAACCGAGGGAAATAAAGCGAAGGGAATAAACTGAGCGGAATAAACTGAAGGAAATAAACCCATAAACTGAAAGCCTCCAGGAATGTAAACTGTGCTGTCTCTCCCCTTCTGGCTCAATCAGGGCAATCCCCTAACCCCGTGGCTTAACACACCGCTCCTTTTCTACACGCTCCAGCGGTCCCACGAGGAACAATGTGCCTTCTCCTTTTATTTTTTATTAATAAATAACACCGCTGAGCGGTGCCAACACCGTGACCCTTGGGGAACGGAGGCCTCCAGCTGCTGGGAGAGCCGGGGGTGCCTTGCAGCACTGACCCCGCAGCTGGCAGGCGAGGGAAATGCCCCGGTGTCGCGCTCCTAAATGGCTTTTCCGTACGGATACCCATTGTCTTCGCGGGGATTTTTTGGCCATTAAAAAGCGCTTTTTTTGGTGCCTGAATGTATTATTATTATTTTAACTCGCTACCTTGCATCACAAAGCTTTTTTTTTTTTTTTTTAAGGGCCTTTCGGAGACAATTGCCACATCCTCTCCTCGGCCGTGTTCAGGCACGTTTTTAGGCGAGTTATTTTAGTCGCGTGAGTCAGCCCTGCCTGTCGCTACTACCTCCTCAGAGAACCTTTTTCTGAGAACATTTAAATCAGCTTTAGGAAACCGGGGCCTAGGTACTGCTATTCTGGGCCGTGTCCGACCCGTGCAGGAGGTGTACGTCTCCCCGGCCCAGAAAGCGAGAGTATTTCTGACCAGCGGTTTTTCAACCTAGTGCCTCACAGCCCCCTTTTTGCTCAATTTTCAGCCTGCCCGAGTCTTGAGGTGTTTTATTTTCTTCTCTTTGGCAACACCCAGTCGTTATCAAGAAGGCTGCACCTCGTCTCGGCTGGTTGCAAACAATGGGAAATGAACTGGAGCGTGACGCTGGTGTTAGCAGCGGCGGCTTTCCGAACCTTTCTTTTCTTTCCCATGAGCTTAGCTGGCTCTTTCCCTCTTGGTTGCATCTGCTTGCTGTGTAACGAGGGACAGAAGTGCAGCAAAAACAAGAGATTTCTTCATTTTTTTTCTCCCTGCAACGGGGCTGGGTGACGCCTGAGAGAAACCTTTCTCGCCTACCTCAATTTATTTCTACTGGTGGCTGGAATCCCAAACCAGATCTGGAGCCTTACTGGAGCGAGACACTCTGTACTGTAATTAACAGTGATCCAGAAGGAAAAGACTGGCACTATAATTAGCTTGCAGCCAGTTGCAGGGGAAGGTGATTACGCACAAGCCGGAGGCCTGGGTAGTTTGCATGCCAGAGAAACAACAGCTTTTGCAGGGCGAGGGCCGTGCCATGCCAGGCTTGGCTGGCCCTGCTGTCCCACAGAGGGCAGCAGCAGGCAGGAGAACCGCCTGCCTGCTCAGCCTGGGCTTGGCAAACGCTGCTGCTGCCTTTCCAGCCGCAGATCCTGGGTGAATCATGCCCCAAACCAAGTCGGGAAAGGTGGGAGGGCTGCAGGAGTGGTGTCTGGGTCTGCAGGGTGAGGGGTTTTCCAGGCAGGTGGGACTCCCCACCCAGGCAGAAAGGCGCCGTCACCCTCGCTCTGTTCCCACGTTCGTTTGGGTTCCCTGCAGTGTGTGGCTGGGGGAAACCGTGCCATGTTTTCAGGTGTGCTCATGTGCAATAGCGGGAGGTTATGTGTGCTTCTTCTTGTCCCCGGCCTGTGAAGTTAGGTTCCCTTTCCTCTGTCACATTTCTCTTTCCGTGGCAAGGCTTTCTGCCAGCGTCCTTTCACTTTTCCTGCCTCTGTATTGTGGTCTTCTGTTCCCTTTTCTCATTTTCCTTCCCACGGCTGGCTGCGGCAGGCAGTTCCTGTGCTTTTGGCTCAGTCACCTTTGCTGCTTTCCCTTGGAACAGGGCTGGCAGCTCCTTTCCTGACATCACCTCGGACCATGCACCTCTTACACAATCCCCTGGCTTTGCAGCCCTGCTATTCCCTGACCTTGGCTAATCTCCTTCCTTTTGCAATACTTCTGAGCACCTTTCCCAGCCGAGTGTTGCAATTAGAGAGGCAAGTATAGAGTTGCAGCCTGCTCCAGAGGGAGAGCAGGTTTGCGCTCCTTTAATCTGACAGGAAATTTCTTCTTCCCTTTCATATGCAGCGCTTTCTTGTGGCATGCAGCTACCCACCAGGATTGCTCCCTTCCATTTCTTTCAGCATTTCCCTTTTTTTTTTTTTTGCTGCAGGAAGGCCTGTCCCCAGTGATCAAAGACATCCTACTACAACTGCAAGAGCAGAATGAGGAAATGGGATGCTCAGTAAGGGATCAGAAAACCTGCTTGCAAGGTCTCCACCATTAAGCATGTCTTGGAGCGAGGCTGGAGGAAACGCACATCTACGTTCACTACCTTGTTTATTCCCCTGTTGTTTGTGTGGGGAAATTCCTCTGGGGAATTGACCTCTGCATGCTGAATGTCCTTCCCATGTTGGTTCTGTCATTACAGCTGGAGCAACTGGCTCAGCGAGACGGGCGAGGGAGAGAAGCAAATAGCAGAGCTGCTGGTGAGCTGCTTCCTTCCCGACCCGGCACCCAGGGGGTGTCTCGGTCCCTTGGCTGAGCCAGCGGCGTTTCCCTGTCAAAAAGGGAAAACTTTTGCTGTGTAAAAAGCGGCAGAGCCTAGTGACCCCCTGAGAAGGCTCAGCGGGGTTTGTTGTTGCAGGTAATGTCTGTGCAGAAGAGTCTGGGACAGGCAGAGGATGCTCTGAGAGCAATATCAGCAGCAGGCAAAGGTGGAAGAAACCTGACAGGATAGAAAACCTGCTCCTAGCTGTGGCCTGGGGGCCGATGGGTTATGCATCTGGGTAAGCCAAAAGTGGCCCAGAGAGAGGAAGATCTGCCAGGTTACAGCGAGCTGCTTGAATTTATGGGGCTAAAGCGAGCATCGGAGGCCCCAAGCCCGCAAGGGGGAGCCTGGCTGAAGTCATTAGCTACGCTGTTGGTGAGATCAGCTCCTGACTGGAACAGATACACCACCGATAAAGTGCACTTGGGATTCGAGTGTTGAGAGAGGCACTTGAGGAGGTGAACAGATTCACCTGCTCCTGCTCTAGCCCCGACTTGCTGCGTTATCTCTAGTAGATTGGAGGGGTGTAGTTAGAAAGCACAAGTACTGGGAAAAAAAGAAAAAAACAGAGATACACTTTGGCTCTAAAGAACAGCAGGAGGAAGAGGGAGAGAAATCCTATTGCTCAGGCATTTTTCACGGGCAGCCGAGCGTGCTGCGAGCAGGAAGCAGCGACACGAAGCCAGGAATCCCGGAGCGAACCGGGGAGCCCGAATGCAGCAGATCCCCAAGCCTGGCTGACAAACACGGCCCTGCATTGCGGTGACGACAAAGTGTGGCTTAGCAAAGTGTCTGCAGGGGCTGTGTAGTGGAGCAGGAGCTCGGAGAAGCAGCATTGTGCAGCTTCTCCCCCCAGAGCGGTGCGGGGAGGAGGCAGTCCCGCTACGGGGTGCCCCGGTGCCGCTCGCATGTGCTCTCGGCTCTGCAGCTGGCCCTGGTTTGGCTGCTGGTGAGCTCCAACAGGTGCTTTTTGGCCCAGGTTTGAGAATCTCGTGTTGCCAGCGGGCCTGGTTTGGCTGCAGCTGCCTCGGGTTCCCTTGGAAACTTCAGCGCTGGCTCAAATCCGGGCTGCGAAGCGGCAGGAGGAGGCAGCCTCGTCTCCCTGCCTCCAGCCTGGCTGCTCGGCCTTTTCTGCCCGGCACGGCCCCCGTGCTGGGATGAAAAGGGCAGAACTGCAACCCAGGAGGAGGATGGAGATGCAGAGTCACGTGCAGATTTCCCAAGGGTGGTCCTGTGGCTTCGTCTGTGTTAATAAATGCAAGAAGAGCGGGGCCCCCGGCATGGTTTTGGGCACCGCCACCGCACCCAGGCACGGCTGGGGGACGGCGTGGGCTGGGGACTGTTCCCAACACAGCCATCGTGTCACCGAGCATTTAACCCTGCGGCTGAGAGCTGTGCCCTGCTCCTCTCATCGCCAGGAGCAAAACAGCCCTGTCCTGTGTGCCCCGATCCCTCCCCAGGCAGGCTTTTGAAGTGCAGTCCCCTGCGGCAGCTGCTGGAGGCAGCTGGAGCCTGTGTTTACCTGCTAATCCTTCTCCCATTTTCACTTTTCCTCTCTGCCGAGGGAAAACGCCACACAACAGGTTGTGGGTGAGCGGGGAGGGCGTGAGTTCGTGCCAGGCTGAAACTGGGAAAGGCTCTGTCTGCTGGGCAGGGCTGGACGCGCAGCCCTGACTCACCCTCCCGAGCCCCGTGCTGTGGGTCGCTGCCTGCGTTCGACCTGGATTTTGGGGTGGGAGAGGAGCTGTGAGACAAGGCTGGGTGCTAGCATGAGGTGACAGGGCTGTGGGGGCCAGCTCCTGCTTGTGGGGGCTCACAAACACCTTGAATTTCCCCTCTGTGTCTCCTGCCTGCCTCACCTAGCTGCCCCTGCAGCCAGACGTGTGCTGGTGGCCGGAGCAAGCACTCGGCATCACTTCATCCCCCTCCCCTCGCCGAGCGGGCTCCCCGGGGAGCTGTGCCTCCGTCAGAGCCGCTCAGGAAAGATTCACACCCCTTTCCTGATGAAACCCAGTGAGTAATAGAGATGCTCCTCGGGGATGGTGTTGTAAGCAGCACTACGTGCGTGTTCGGGACCAAGGAGCAGGTCTCCACTAGCCGGTGCGCAGCCGACATGGATGCGTGTCCCATCTTGACAGCAGAGATAAGCTATCTGCCGGCTGCTGGGAACTTCTGCAGCCCCTGCTGTTCCTCGCATTGTTCTTATCAGATCTCCTGGCTTGCCGAGCCTCTTCCTTGCACGCTGAGCGGCAACGTGCTCGGGTCTCCTCCGCCTGGGAGGCGATAAGATGTGTCTGGCGCGAGTCGTGTGCAAGGCATTGAGCTGGCAATTCTCTTTCCCACCCCGGTTTCGGGAGCAAGTGTTCTCCATCCAGGAATCAGACTGTGGTGGGGGAGCTCTGGAGGGGAGCAGCACCGTGAAATCTGGGGGCAGCCAGCAGAGGAGAAATAGCAGCAGGAGAGAGGGAGACGAGCTGGAGGGAGGGAAAAAAGAGCTAGAGAAGCAAACGCCGTGGCAAGACCACGGAGAATAAACAAAATAAACACCCGCTGTGGTCAAGTGAGGGCTTCTGTACTGCCGAGCGGCTTTATGGCTGTGAGGGAAGGGTCACAGGAGTAAAGAGAAGGCACAGCAGCCCAAATGGGGCCGGCCAGCCAGCAGCATGTCCTCAAGGGCACGGGGTGTCCTTCAGTGCTCGGTGTGGCCCTGGAAAGGCAGGCGGGGTGTCCCAGCTGTGCTCAGCTGCTGCTGCCCACCTCCCCGTGACAAACACTGAGCTGAAACATCTCCCCACAGTGGTGTGACCCCGCAGGCTCCCAGAGCTCCTTTCCTGCCTGTGGAAGCTCCAAGCAGGGCTGTTGGTGGAGTTCTTCACCAGGGAGCAGGGAAAAAGTGATTTTGGCTAATTATGGGGTCGTTCCCTGGAGCTTTCATGGTGGCTACAGCTCAGACTCAGCTCTTTTCCCTACAGCTTGCTCCGAAGGTCCTTCGGTTCAGGTATTCCTGGTGCCTTCACTCCAGAATGGAGGAGGACAGGAGCACAGAGGGTCAGCTACGTGAGCCTGTTTTTTTTTTTTTTCCCTTAGGTCTCCTTTAGATGCCTGCAGTTCCCTCTTTAGAAGCCCATTTCCCGCACTGAGTCACCCATTTTGGGATTTTGCTTCCCTTTTTTTAGCAGCTTTTCTTTTCCCTTTCCATCTGGTTTGGTTTTTACTGCTTCATTTTGCAGGGCCATCAAAGGGAATGTGTTCAGGCTAATTTCAGAGCAGCGGCAGCAGATCGGTTGGACTTGACAGCCCCTTCCTCGGCAGCCCTCAGCCACAGCCTTGGCTCCAAAACCCCTTCAGACCCTCTCAGAGCTGGGGGGGGGCGGTTAAGGTGGCTCGCTGCTTGTTGGCAGGCATGAGGGGTACGAGAGTTTAGTGATGTGAACATAGGAGAACAGCCTTTTTTTTTCTTTCCTTCATTCCAGCCCATGAGCTGTTAATTCTTGTGGCTTTTCCAAACTTGCTATTTCTCCCTTAGCATTTTTTTTTCTCTCTCTCTCTCTCTTTATTTATTTTTTTTTTTTTTCCAGTGGATGAGCCACCCTTGGCATGGCTCCTCGTGCGTGTGACTCAGACGGATTCTGCTTGTCTGAAGGATTCCTGCAAATCCTCAGAGCTGTCCAACCCGCCTCGGCGCAGCCCTGGAGCCCGTGAGAAATGCGCTCGGGGCGAGCTGTGCAGCACCCGCAGCCTTTTTCTCCCCATCAGAGGCGGACCGCTGGCCACAGGGACCCGGTGGCCGCTCTCCCTGCATCCCCCTGCCGTGGTGTGGGGCTGGCTCCCGGGCTGGCTGCTCAGAGCTCGACCGAGGGAGGTCCCAATGGATGTTTTGTGTATGGCGCAACCCCGTGCTTCTCTTCTGCTTGTTCGAGTTCCAGCCAGCTGGCCTCACGCTGGCTCTGCTGTGGGAAATGGCCCCCTTGAAGGCCGGGGACTTGGGCTTGGGGCATCTCGGAAGTCCCCTGGCTTCCTTTGTTGGAAGGCGACTGTTCGCTTTGAATGCCTCTGGTTTTTGGGTTTAATTGGACCCACCCAAGGGCTAATTTTTTATTTATTTATTTTTTTCTGAGGCACTCAGAACCTCGGTAACTCCTACAGACAGTAGATGGCACGGTGAGAGATCAGCATCTCTGATACCTGAGCCGCATTACCCAGGAGAGCCCAGCTTCCTTTAGCTTCTAAAACACATTTGCAAAGCTGTTCTTTTTATTTTAGTTTAGTTTTTTAAACACATTTGCCTGTGCATCAGTTTCCCTGTGCCATCTTCCTTTCTCAAAGGTGAGAGAAAGCTGCTGGAGATCTCAATCTTTTGCACATGGAGCACAAGACCTCATGAAGCTGATCCATTGTGGAAGATACTTTTCCAGCTTAGCTCATCGTATCTCAACCAGCAAGTGTGGGTAAAGCGGGGAGATCCCGAAAGTGTGAGAGATGGGGAAGGCACGAGCCTTCTAGGCATCTTCTCCCTTGCCAGTAGGGAAGCTTTCAACACAAGCACACTTTTATCTCCGGGCATGTTTTTCAAAGCCTTTCCCACAACCAGCATTCCTGGCATGCCCCATGAGGGAAAGAATTAGAGAAATGAAGGCTGGAAAGGGAACTGGGTGGCATGTAATGAGTCCTCTGCCCTCGCTTCCCCACGCTCTGCCAGTTTTACCCCTTGTGCAAGCCGAGGACCCATAGGACGTGACCCATCTGTCTGCTTGGGTCGACGAAATGGCCCTGGTGCCTTACGAGCCAGCTTCCAGGCATACAAATCCCTTTCCTCCTCTCCCCTGGCACAATTTGGGCTACACAAAAACGTTGCCAGAGAAAAGCTGGGGTGATGCTGGCAGCAAGCCTACCAGAGGCTGGTGGCCTCTCATCCCTTGCTCCCAAGGTCCAGAGAGTGGATGCTGCTTCTGTGCTGCCCAGAGGGGTTCAGGATGGTGCACGTTCAGGGAGCTGGGACGTGAAGGGTGCCAGGGGATTACACCTTTGTCTGCCAGTCTGTTCCTTCCCATTTTTGTGGATCTGAAAGAGGAGAATTCAATGCTCCTAGAGGAGCCATCCTGCTCTGGTTGACCTTTCAGACAGCAGACTGGGGCTCACAGGCACTGGTTTCCTAGTGCTCACCATTGCCTTGGCTTCTCCTGCATCTCCTGGACAATCCTCTCTTGTACACACCCTCCAGATCCTCAACCTGCTTATCCAGTCTTCTGCTTACCTCAGCGCTGGGCTGAGCTAAGTACTTTTTGTTCTCTCTGTCCTCCTCCGTTAGGAAGCTGGCGGGCTGTCAGGGCTTAGGGATAGGCTGGGTTAAGGTTGTGGCATTATCTGATGAAAGATAATCAAACCAACACCCCTCTACTGAAGGGGAAGCTGGCGTTGTCAAGCCTATTTTTGAGAGTTTTTGATTCCTCAAAAATTCCTATTTTTGAGGTATTTTTGAGACTGGGCATCGCCATGGGGAGGTGATTGATGGACAACCTCTTCTCGGTGCTGTCCTGCAACTGGTGGGGTTTGCATGAGGGTCTGGGTGGATGGGCAGGACCTGTTTTTTTTACCACTTGTTTTTGGAAAAGCTGCATGCATCGGCACCTCTGAAAATCCAGGGCTCAGCTTCTTGAAATCCACAGCCTTCTAAGGCAGCGTGGCTTCGTAAAAGGGGGAAACTGAGGCAGGAGCCAGCCTCCATCAGGGCTGCAGGGAGGAATCGTTGCTGGGGCCTGGAGGAGGCCGGAGAACATGGTTTAAATCAGGTCACCGCTTGATATTTATTGTGTAGGGTTTTTCTTTTTTTCCTCACTCTCTCCCTGAAATCCTTCCCCAGAGGCTATTCAAGGAAATAAATAGCCAGTGGAAAGGGACAATAGCTCGCTGTGGAGTACAAATTATACGAAGCAGTAGGAAATAATAGCAGAGTGAGCAGCTGCTGCTCCGAGAAGGAATGTGTGCTCCCTCCAGCTCCTCTTTGCCTTGAACGGGTGCCGATGCCTGGGCCGCAGCACAGACTCCCTGGTGCCTGGGGTGCGCAGTGGGATGGAAACCTTTTACGCCCCAGCCTCTTCATCCAGCGCTGATTTTTTGGGGTCTAATTAGCGCTAAGCTACTGCTGCAGCGCTGATGGGCTCCCTCGCCTCTGCTTGTGGAGCTTGGTGTGGTGCAAGGCCAGTGGCACGCCTCGCACCACATCTGGTGTGGACACCGCTTTTCTGAGGGACCCTTTTTGGCTCATATCATCCATAGGAAGGGAGTGGATTTTGGGGTGTCCCCCCCTCCACGAGCGGCCCTGTGAAGCCTCACATAGCTGGGGCGGTTGTGCCGCCTTCGCTGGCCTATTGGGAAGCCTTGGATTTTCCTCAGGGCTTCAGACCGAGCTGGCTTATCCCTTGCCCGAGTAATAAAAGAAAATAAATACCGCTGCCACGGCTGCTGCTGACAGGGATCCTGGCAGCGGGCCTGGCAGGGCAGCATTCGTTCTGCCTTATGGCTGCCATGTGCTCGTGGATGCGGCCTGCAGCCACCCCGAGCACCCAGGGGTGCTCCCGCTGGCCTGGGACCTCCCCAGGACCTGAGGAAAGGACCTGCTCTGCCCTGCCACCCTGCTGGCTGAAGGCCCGGGGGGTTGTGCCGGTCTCTTCCCCCCTTAAAATGCCATTTTTACGACATGGCAGGGCCTCCTCTACCTCCAGCGATGCCAACATGGGGGTCCCACACCAGTAAGGCCAGTTGCCCTCTGGCCAGCATGAGCATGGGGTGGACTCCCAAGCAGATATCTTGGGCCCATCTCTTTGGGGTGAAGGACTCTTGAGTCCCTTGCACTGGTGACCACCAGCTCCCACAGCCACTGTTTATATTTTCCTTGCTGCACAGATCCTCCACCTCCTTTGCAGATGCCCTGCAGCCGGATTTCCTCTCTTTTGGAGATTTACTTTCCCATCATTTCACCGCTTCCCCAGGCTTTCTCCTTTGCAGTGCTTTGGGGGAAATATCAACCTGCCTCCTTCCCCCCCACCCCCGTTATCCCAGTCGACACATCCTATTGCGCTGGAAGGTTTCGGCCCTTTTGGGGTCCCTAAATTCTCTCTGACTTTCCTATGTGGGAAGGACACCCCCTGTACGAGTCGGGCCATCTGCACAGAGCTGGCTCCTGACCATGAGGAGGCTCAGCTCTGCAAACGAAGGAAGTCGCCCGCGCTGGCAGGCTTGCTGCCTAGTTTCCCACTATTGTTCCCAGTGGCAAATAAATAAAAAAAAAAAAAAGGGGGTGAACGCCCCTGCCGAGCGTTTGCAGGAAGGGGGGTAACGTTATCTCAACAAAATCACGCAGCCCCTCTCTGACCAGCCCCTGCCTCTTTCCTGCCCGTCTCCCTCCTTGTGTATATTCTGACATCCGCGCTACTCGCGGCTCCACACGCAGCTCTCTGCACCAGTGGTGATCCCCAGCCCTCGGGCATCTCCTGCTGCCCCTCCCAGGCAGCTTCACCCTCTGCCAGGGGCATCAGTGGGCACGATCAGGGCGATGTGAACGTGTGTCTGGGTGCCACGCAGCAGCAAACCCACTGCCATCCCCTCCCAGCCTGTGAACCACCATCCATGGCACCTGCTCCTGCCAGCCCAAAGCTCGACCCCGTGGAGTTTCACCCACAGCTTCAGTGACCCCATCAAAAAATAAATTCCCATGGCCTGCTGGGTTTTATGAGCCTCTGCAAATAGGAAATCCCTCCAGGAGAGGAGTGCTTATCAGCATTCATCTCTTCTCACGTCAGGAGCCTTTGGGGAAGGGCAGGAGCTGTCTCCCAGCTGTGCAGCAGTGGGACAAGAGCAGGGATGGGGCTTGGGAGAGGGACTGCTGCTCTCCTGAGCCTTAACCTCCTTCTCCTTCTTGCTTTCCTGGAGTCTGGGGTTGAATCAAGAGCCACAAGAAGGGAAGGAGATGATTGCTTTTTTTTTTTTTTTTAGGCTGAGCTGTTACACAAAGAAAAGAAATGAACATGGTGGTCACACCTCCACGGAAGATGCATGTCCTCTGTGGGGGCTGGAGTAGCACCACGAAGGGCCCCGTGTGCTGGTGCCTCCACGGGGAATCCACGGAGAAGGCTGGGAGCTGCTGAAGTCGCCCTTAGTCCCTAGTAAAATGCCTGTAAACAGGGAAGCTGTTCCCTGGATCAAAGTCTCCTGCCTTAGCAGCTCCTGGAGGCAGGACCACTGTTAATGTGTAAGCCACGAGGAAGTGTAGGGTTTATAAGGTCTTCCATTCGAGGCACTTCTGAGCTATATTGCTGGTGGCTTCCTACCTGGTGACTCTGCCCGCCGAGGAAGATGTCTGTAAGGGCTGCTGCTCCTGTCTGCTGTCCCCCATGGTCTCCTCCTCGTGCTGCCGGGTGGTCAGCGAGGCTGAGCCCAGGATGGGCAAAGCCACGGCTCGCTCTACCCTCACCATTTGCGTTTCTTTTGGGTTAGGCTGCTCTGCTTGAACCCTCTGCTCTCATATCCTGCCTTTCCCCATGCTGAGGACGAGCCTTTTTCTTCTTCTTTCTCTCATGTCTTGTTTCACTTGATGGCTTCGCTCAGCCCAATCCTCCCCTCACTGAGAAACCCACACAAGACCATCTACTGAGAGCAGTAGATGTTCTCCTGGCTGGGGCGCCTTCTCCAACAGCACGCCTCTCCCTCCTGACAGGAAAAATTCGAGATCTTCAACCTGGATATGAAGATCGGGGACACCTTGAAGGTGAAGGGCAAGATCTCCGACGATGCTGAAGGGTAAGTGTGATGAAACCGCTTCGAATCACTTCTGGCAGCTGCGTGTGCCAGAACCACGCGTTGGCTCTTGGCTCTTCCATGTCCCTGTCCGTGGCTGACCTCCCTCCTGCTCGCCCACAGCTTCTCCATCAACCTCGGCAGCAGCTCCTCGGACCTGGCTCTTCACTTCAACCCCCGCTTCACCGAGACGGTCGTCGTCTGCAACTCCCGCTGTGGCAATGCCTGGGAGGCTGAGCACCGCGACCACCACTTCTGTTTCTCCAGGGACAGCACTGTCAAGGTGAGGGCTCTGTAAGGGTTGTGGGGTGTCTTTGTTGGGGGGAAGACCCAGGTTAGCAGGCTCTTGTACCCTCTGCGCCTCCCTCTTTCTCATCTACATCCTCTGGGTTTTGGGTCCTGGTTGTTATTTCCACTTCCTCTCCAGTTCCTGAACCTCTCCCTCAGCTCTTGTGCCCTCACCGCTCCTAGATCCACGCTGACAATCCGTCCTCCCTCTCCTCCTGCTGGGGATGCTGTCCCCGCTGCTCTTTGACCCCGTTGGATGTCCCAAGATGTGGCCAGGGCTGCATTTAGGAGCAGTCCCCTTCCTGCTGCCGTGGAGAGGAGCCTTATTTCCTCGTCCCTGGCTAGATGTTGGGGAGGGGGTGGAGAGCTGACAGTTCTGAGGAACGATCCCTTTTATTTGCAGAGGTCAGTGGTAAGTTCTTGCTCTGTCCCTTTGTTCATGTTTATGGCTGACACTCCTTTTTCCGGGTCCCGGTGAGGGCAATGATGCAGCACGTTTGTTCTGCCCTGTTCAGAGGAGATCTGAGCCATGTGGCATAGAAGGACTCAGTGGAGGCAGCAGTTAAATTTAACTACTCTGGGTTTACAACCTGAGTAGCTGAAACAGCACCGGGAGAGATTCTATCCCCAGGTCATAGCGTGGGTACCAGCTCGCACCCTCAATGCCAACTGCTCATTTCCTGCAGCCCCCAGGAGTGGCTGGTCACCTCCTATTCTCCTCCTCGTCCCCAGTTGCTGACCTTTCTCCCCTTTTTTCCCCCAGCTCGTCATTGAATTCCTGCACGACAAGTTCAAGGTGACGCTGCCGGATGATCACCACGTGGAGTTCCCCAATCGGCACGGCTTTGACAAGCTCAAGTACATGAGCATCAAGGGAGGCTTCAGGGTCACCTCCTTCAAGCTGGATTGATGGGCGCCGCTTCCTACATCCAATAAAATCCCAGCTGGAACTCCTTGCTCCAGCTGCTCTGCTTTCTGTGAGGTCTCTGGCTGTGTGGATGTGTGTGAGATGCTAACAGAACCCATTTTTTTTCCCCAACAGCAAAGGAAATAGCTTCCAGATAAGGCCAGGTACTTTCCTGGGTCAGACCAGGATGTGGGGTCGAGCAGATAGCGCACAGGGCAAAGCAGGCTGTAGGTGGGGTGCAGGAGGAGGAGGAGGAAGGTAGGAGCTGATTGCTTGGGAGATGCTGGTGTAACCTCTTCACAATGCACCATTTCTTCCCGCGCCCGCATTTTTGGGAGGAGGGAAGGGAACAAAAGCACTGACGCGAGCAATATGGCACTCCGCGCCACAAAAGCGCGTAATTAAACCTTCGGTTTGGGAACCTCAGGGCACGGGTTCGCTGCTTCCTTTTGGCTTGCTCGCCCTGGCAGGCAGGAGGAAGGGCTGCCGTGCCTTCCTGCCAGCACGGTACCAGGCGAAGCGGGGACGGGAGCACAGGTGTGCCCCCGCGTTGGCATTCCTGGCGGCGATAAGGAGTCGTCTCCTCCGGCTTTCCCCTTTTATCTCCCCTCACTTATCTGCCCGTGCATTCCAGCCAGGTTAGCCATTACTCCGGCACTGCCACACCAAATCCTGCTCGGAGGGAAAGTGAGGCAGGGGAGGGCGAAGGAGAGGGTTTGGGCTGGGTTGGGTGGCTCGCCACCTCCCGCCTGGGTCCCTCGCACGGGACTGCAGGCAATTACTGCTGATTATCTGCTGCTGCGGCTCTAATTAAGAAGAGTCTTGCCAAGTCGCGGGGAGGGAAGGCGGGCCTGAAGAGCGCCGGGTCAATCCTGTTCTCAAAGTCCCTGGGGAAGGAGAGTGAAATATGCAGAAAATGAGGAAATGGGGAGTTCGCCGCCTCCAACAGCGCTGGGAGGGAGGACCCGGGAGGTCTGCGTGCGAGAAAAAGTCAATGTCACCTCCTTGCCCTCACAGGCAAAGCCCTAAGTGATGCCGGTGTGCAACAGCAAACTAGACTGGGTGGGATGAGAGTAGAGTAGAAGGGCATCTTACAGAGCCTTCTCCACTTCCCTGCTGCCCTCGCCAGCTTTGGGAAGGGCACCCTGATCTGTTTCGGGGTGCTGGGGTGGGGAGGAAGCTTTGCTCCTCCCCGGGAGCCCTTTGTGCCACGCGGTGCCAGGTGGATAGGGGCTGGCTTGGTGTGTTAGTCACAGCGTGGGGCCGGTGGATCCAGGAACCCCAGAGGTGCTGCGAAATCCTCCAAGGAGCAGGGGCAGCGCGTTTTGTGGCTGGGCCCGGAGCGGCAGACGTGGTGAGGGAGGACGAGAAGGAGGGAGGGAGGGAGGCACCGGAGAAGTTAGTATCAAAACTGCTTTAATAAGGACAATAATAAGTGCACGGGGTACAGAGTGGAGGCAGAGAGGCTGGTCCACGGACCTGGGGCTTTGGTCTGGAGCTCGTGTTACGCTTTGGGAAGCAGAGGGCAGGGGGAGCTCGCCCTGAGAGCCAGGCCCCCCCGGCACAGCGGTGGCACGGGCTGATCCTGCGTGGCCCTGCCGGGTGCTGGTGGCCAGAGCTGGGGACGTGTTGGCACTGCCCGGGGCACTGCCTTATTCTGCTGAAGGACCGGGCGGCGGGCGAGCCGTGTGGGAGCGTGACGTGGCGTCATCTCCCCCCACTACGCACACCCCCGTCCGTCCCGGAGAACAAGGAGGGTGCTGTGAGGGTCCCCGCGGTGACCTCAGCCCCCGAGCATCTCGGCTCCACGCGGCGGCACAAAGAAGCTTCTGTGCGTGCCGCTTTGCACGTGGGGCAGCGTGGGGGCCGCTCGTCCCAGGGTGGCCATGGTCACCCGGGGATGCTCGGCGAGGGGCATCGAGCATCCTCCACGCGTGCCCCTGGCACCGGGAGCTGTGGGAAGGGGGGGTGAGCACGCTGGGGACAGGGAGAGGGGGCGAGGATGGGGAAGAATGGCTGCAGAGAGGGAGTCTCCTTGTTCCAGGGGGGTGAAGGGAAGGGTTTTTTCCAGAATTTGGTGCCCGGATGGCCTCACCTCCAGCAGGTCACGAAGTTTCTCCCTCTCCCTGCTGCAAAGGGATCAGTGTCCGCGGGCTGTCCCTTGCTCTGCTCCCTGTCTGTCGCCATTCCCTTTCCTGAGCACATCGTTTGCTTGCTGGGGGGGATGCGGGATGGGGTGGAAAGGGGCTCGGGGGGGGTTCTTTGGCACGTGGGGATGTCCCTTTGGCACCTAACGAGGACGGGGAAGGGCTGCAACACGGGGCACTGTGCTGCACAGCCCTCACCTGTCCCTGCAGCACCCTGCCAACCCTTGGGGGGGTTCGGCGGCATTTGGGGTCTCCTCCTGCCCCCCCTGCACCCCACTGCCCCCAGCCAGAGGCCAGGAGGTCTCCTGTAAGGCCTGACCTCCACCCGGCGGTGGGGCACGGGGAGGAGGGCGAAGACCACAGCACCAAGGTCCTTGGAGGGGGGAGCCGTGCTGGGAGGGATGGCCCTTCACACCTTGACTTCATCGTCCTCCTCCTCCTCCTCGTCGGCATACTCGAAGGAGTTGCTGCGCACCCCCCGGCTGCCACTGTACCCCTCCTGCAGGCTGGGGAGCTCGGCCTCCTCCTCCTCCTCCTCTTCATCCTCATCTCCTTGGTTCCAAGGGGTCTCTGGGGACCGTCTCGCCGCTGTCACTTGCGACCGCCACAGGCTGCTGCTGGGGCTCTCCCACGCGGCTTGTGTCCGGCCTTGCCGGGCACCCTCGCCCTTCTCCGAGCTGCGTGGGGTGCTCGTCCCCCCGTAATGGCGAGCCAGGACCTGGGCTGCCCGCTCGAACTCTCCCGCCTCGATGGAGCAGTCGTTCCAGTGCCCCTGCCACAGGGTCCCTCCGGGTGCTGCCCCCGGCCCCGAAGCCCAGCCCGGGTCCTCTCCGGCACGCTCGATGGCGTGAGCCTCCCCGTTGGCACGGACGGACAGCCCCAGCAGCGAGCTGGCCTGCCCAGAGCGGTCCCAGAAGCTGGACGTTGCCTTCACCTCTCCGTGGGATGCATCAGGTCCTGGAGGGACTCCATCCTCGGTCCCCTCGCCCTGCGGGACTGTGTGGCTGCCGGGCAGGTCTCGGTTGTCCTCCGCTGCCTCGTTGCCGTTGGTTTCGGAGAAGCTCATCACCTGGAGGAGCTCGCTCATGAGGGAGGGCCCCAGGTCCAGGCGGAAGGACAGCAGGGAGTCCGAGCGGGCGAGCTCTGCATCCCCGGGGAAGGTGTTCTCCTGGGCCTTTTCCAGGCGAGGGACGCGAGGGATGGTGCAAAAGCCAGACTCCAGCCCTGCAAGGCAAAAGCGACGGCTGGTGAGCACAGCTAAGGCGCTGTGGTCCTACAAGTCCATGGGACAAGGGACGCTGCCACTGAATTGGTGCCTAAAGGCCAGGTTTCACCCCTTTACTGGGCACACTGTTGCTGGACTGGTGAGGCCCAGTGAGACACTGCTGCAGCTCGGGGGTGGATGTCTCCAACCCAGAGCCGAGCAGAGGCCTCCAGATGGGCACCAGGCGTGGGGAGACGCCAGTGGGGACGGAGCCGGGCAAGCAGGACCAGGAGATGGCAGCATTGCCTCGGCTTGCCTTTCCCTCTGAGCCCAGCCACAGCCCCTCTGGCTCCCCCAGACCCTCCTGAGACCTTCTGCCACAGCCCCTGGTGAAGAGCAGAGCGACAGCCTCATGCTGAGACCAAAGAGCCACCCACCCGTGCCACCCGTCTGACCCGGGGGGCTGCCCATCATGGGGCTGAGGGGACACAGGGGTGCCAGAGCACCACCCCCTGTGTGGTGCTCCACTCACCATAGGCCTGGTGCGTTTTGGAGAAGCTGTTGGAGGCGCTTTTGAAGGAGAACTTGCTGGTCAAACCTCCGCCGCCGCCGTCGTACGTCGCCTCGTTGAGCTGCGGCAGCGAGACGGCGTTCTTGATGATGGGCGAGATGGCGGGCGGCTCGGGCGACGCCACCACCTGGCTCCCGCTGCCCCGGCTCCTCAGCGGCGTCCGTCGGACGTGCCGCAGTGTCCGGGTGAAGAAGTTGTTGGCTTTGGCTGTCTCGGCCCCGCCGTGGTTGCTGAGGAAGGAGGTGTCCCCGAAGACGTCCCCGCCGCGCCCCACGTGCATGGTGTGCCGAAAGTCCCCCAGCGGCGGGCTGATCATGTCGGGCGTCAGCTCCGACTTCAGCCGCCGCTTGCCGTGGGAGCCTGACACCCAGCTGAGCACCGGCAGCTTCCCCAGGCTCATCTTGCACCTCCTCGTCCTTTTGCCTGCCGAAACCCCAAAAAAAAACAACCTCCGGTGCTGGAGTGGCTTGTCACATCCCTGGCATCCCCATCGCCGTGGGGAGCAGCTCGCCTCGGCTTTGATCTGGTGGCAGTGGCGGGTCTACGTAACGCTCATGGAGTCACCCAGTGTGGGGACTTCCCAGCAGTCGGTGGCCTTGGTGGGGACGGGTCCTCCTGAGGAGCGGTGGGTGCTGCTCCCTCACCCAAAAGGGGAGGGACGGGGGTGGCCACCGGGGTCTGCGGTCACCCTGGGTGCTGCTGGAAGCTGCCCCTGGGGCTGAGCTGAGGTCTTCTGCTGCAGGAGCTGGTGCACAGATGGGTGGAAGGGCAAGCGCCTCGGTCCCCTAAAGAAAACAAGCGGGAAGGTGAAGCCCTCAGCGAGGATTTTCCCAATCCTGCCAGCTGTAACCCCAGGAACGGCGGAGCTGGGTGGTCCTGGGGGCGGCGAGGTTAAAATGGGAGCATGAGCAGTGCTGTGGGGACTGTCCCCAGCTGTGTCCCTTGCCCGGTGCTCCTTTTGGGGTGGAAGGAACAGCGTCCCCAAGCACGTGCCCTTCCCTCTGCAATCCTGGCTGAAGCTTTCCTCCCCGTGCCCTGCCCCACGCCGCCCTCCTGGGGTGAGCAACCTCTCCCTGCTCCTCGCTATTCAGAGGAACCCTTCAGGAGAGGGTGAGGCCGGCGGACGGCGTGGTTCTCGGGGAGGAGGGGAAGGGAAAAATGTAATATTCGTGTATTGGGTTGCTTTGCCGGGGCGTGAATGTGGCACGGAGCGCCCGGTGCTGGGGGACAGGCAGGGAGGCGGTGGCAGGGCAATGACCGCAGGGCTACGTGGCCTCCTTGGGATCAGGGCTGTGGGATGAGGATAGAGCTGGGTCCTGCCAGCAGGAGGGGACAGGAGGCCAAAAGGACGCACAAGCCCCCCCATCCCTCAGTTTTTAAGTGTCTGGACCCCCATTGCTGCGTGCCTCCACCAGTGTCCCCCTGCTGTGTCCCTGGGTCACCTTGGAGCGGGTGCCCAGGAGGCCGAGGGAGAGGCCTGGGCATTGGGCTGCTCTCCTGGCAGAACACACACATGTTTTTTGTGTGTTTTTTTTTTTTTTTTTTTTTTTTTTTTTTTTTTTTTTTTGCCTTGCCCTGGCCTTGTTTGCTCACCCAGGGCCCCTCTTATCTGCCGGGGGTTAATGCCTGGGAAGGGAAAACAAACCTCCCCTCGGGAGGCCGCCAGCATTGGCTGCCTCCCCTTGGTGGCAGTGGCCGGGCCGCAGGACGCTGGCAGCCTCCTTTCCTGCCACCCCCCAGCCCCTGCCTCTCTCTGCCCGTCTCTGTGCAAAGCCTCGAGGCTGGGACACGCCGGGCACGTGGCAGATTTGGGGTGGGAGGACGGCGTGGGGGCAGGATCCCCCCTTGGCACAAGGCATAGGGCTGGAAGGGGGGGAATCCCCCCGCCCCATAGACCTGGGCTGCCCTGCGGACCCCCATGGGGACTCTCAGCTCTTCCTCACTGCTCCCGGGGAAGGGGGCGGATGGTGCCAGCCCTTTTTCCTCCTCTCCTTTGCCCCCGCTGTGTCTCTGCCCTCCCTCTGCCCAAGCGTGCTGCTCCGAGCTCGTGATTAGGGGGCAAAGGCTGACCCGCGCTCTCCTTTCCTCCTCTAGGCAAGAGGACCCCTGTCTGTCCGTCCGTCCGTCCGTCCGTCTGCCCACCTTCCCTTCTCTCTTCCTCCTCCCTCCCCCGTGTCCCCCCCGCCCCGAAGCCGAGCTGGTTTCCACTGGTTTTCCACTCGCCAGCAATGGCCGGGGCTGCTCCGCTCGCTGGGAAGAACGGAAACCAGTGAGGGAGGGAGGATGGGGGGGAAATAATCCAGATGTCTCGTTGGCTGGAGCTGCCGAAAGCAGCCTCTTCTCTCTCTTCCCCCCCCCCTCCCCAACCCCTCCTTCTCGCACACACCCCACGGGGACACTCTCCGAAGAGGGAGAGGAGATGTTTGGGGTGGTCTCGACAAGGGTTGGAAAGAGCTGTGGGCGGCCGGGAAGCCTTTCCAAACCTTCCCAAAAACCTCCGAGTGCCCCAAATCTCCCTCTCCCTGCAGGAGGAGAGGCAGAGGCTCCGCCGGCTTCTCACTTTGTTCTGGGACGGGGCAGGGGGGAAGCCGGCAGGAGCGGGGTTTGGGGTGGGAAGGGGGCGACGGGATGGGATGGGGCTCCCTCGGCAGTCCTGGAGCGGTGCCGGGCAGTGGGCGGACAAGCCCGAGTCCAGCTCCCGCGCTGCCTGCTGCTATATATATATATATTTATATCTCTGCCTATAAGCGGGGTATTTTTCCAAGCAGGCAGCCTGGGACGTGGAGGGAGGCTGGCGCTCCTCGCAGTTTAAAGCCATCCCCTCCCTGCTCCCTCTCCTGCTCCGACACCCCCCAAAATTGTGGCTCCCTGGGGCGTTCAGAGCGGGGTGAGGGCGGTAGCAGCGGGAGGGCACCCTGGCCCTTGCCCCCATCCTCGGGGCCCCCTCCTTGCCCCGTTCCTCTCCTCACTCCCCTGTCCTCGCTCCCGCTTTCCCTTATTTCCTCCCCGTTTCCCCTCGCATTCCTGCCTCCTTCTGCCTTTCTTCTGCCACATCCTCCCCGTCTCCATCGCCTCGCCACCCCTCCCGCTTCTCCCACCTCCCCGTTCCCCCTCTTACCGCCCTCTCCCCCCCTCCCTTCCATTCCCTTCTTCCCTTCCCCTCCGGCTCTCCGCACGTCGAAATCAAAACTTTCAGGCTTTACCTCTCACGAACCCAGGCGACTTTTTTTGTGGTTTGGGGTTTTTTTGTCCCGTCCTCTGGCCGAAAAGTTGGGAGACGCTCCCCGTGCGCCCCTCCGGCTGGTTGGGAGGGTGAGCGGCGATGCGTCCCGGCGGGGAAAGGGAAGGGGGTGCGTGTCCCCTACCCCTTTTTCACCCCTTTTACCCCCAAAAAGCTGGCTCCCCAAGGCTGCTCGTTGGGTGCCTGACGCCCCGGTGCCACGGGAGCGAGGGAGCGAAGCTGGTGGGGAGGGGACGTGGGAAGGAGGGGGCGGGCTGCGGCACCGCCGAGCCAATCCTCGCCCCGGCACGGAGACCGGAGAAAATGAGATTTATTCCAACTATCCAGGACAGAAAACTTCAGGAACTTCTCTGCCTTCCCCCCCTCCGGCTCCCCGCCCCACTTCCCCAGTGCCATTTCCCTTCCTCCGGCCTTGGGCTGCCTCCTGCTTGCCCCGCTCCCTTTCTTTGGTGAATTTTTTGGGGGAAGGGGAAAAGCTGGTTCTCTGCTAAGCTTGTTGGGGACGCCGGGCAGAAGGAAAGGGCTTTGCGTGATGTGTGTGAAAGTCTTGGTAATAACATGGGGTCATCCCACCCTGTGTCGGATGGGAAGCCCCCTGACCCCAATCCTGGGGGTGCGCGGTCACGCCAGGACCCGTGGGTGGTGTAGGGTGAGCGTTGGTGGGGTAGCAGCCTCTCTGAAGGCAGCGTGGGCCAGGTAGGTGCCACAGGCTCATGACAAGAAATATGAGGTCAGGACAAGCATTACGGGGTCAGGACAAGCATTACAGGATCAGGACAAGCATTAGGGGTTCAGGACAAGCGTTATGGGGTCAGGAGAAGCGTTACGGGGTCAGGACAAGTGTTATGTCAGAGGCACTGTGGTAGGTTCAAGGAAGTGCTCTCCTCCTTCATGCTATGAGTTTCTGCCCACCCATGGGACACCACATCCTGCTGGCATCACGCCTTGTTCCTTGTTTGTCCCCTCTCGGTGCCACCAAGGGGCAGCCTGGCAGTGGGCACAGCCTTGCCAATGTCCCTGGTGACCCCATGGCCCAGAGATGAGGCTCGGAGGCCCTGCTGGAGGGGTGCTTGGCCAGGCACAAGCGCTGCTCGTGGCCCCGTGGAGGAGAAGGGAGGTGTCTCCGCTGGTGGAGGCGAGATGAGACTTGTTGGGGTTGAGCAGGGCCTGGCTGGAGGGATGACAAGATGTCTGCGGAGGAGATGTCAAAATGGAGCCTCTTGCTCGGATCTGGTGACCCCACCGAGCTGCCCTGTTCAGGATGGGCACCATGCCCTTGGTCATGGACCACCGCTGCTGGCAGAAGGTCTTATTTTGCTTGCACCTCCCCTGGGACCCTTGCTTCCTGAGGATTATCCTTCCCAGGGAGTGACCCCAAGCTGGACTTCGGTGTCTGTGCTGTCTGAGAGAAGGAGGGGAAGCTGTTTGCTGGAGGCAGGCTCCGTGCCGCTTCCCAGCAGACCAGCTCGGTGCTTCCCTCTTCGCTCGGAGGCTTGCAGTAGGGTTTTGGCACAGCATCAGCCTCTCGGCCTCGGGCTGCTCCCCTGTGAAGTGGGAGGGTTGCATTTTCTGCCTTTCGTGGAAGCCAGATATGACGGGGAAGACGAGCACAAGCCTTGTGCGTTTCGGTCCAGGCCTCCTTTTAGCATCTCGGGGGGAGACAGGAACTCAGGTCTGAAGTGGACGGAGCTGTGCCACCGGTGGGAAAAGGAGAACCCACGACCTACATCCTCCCAGCCTGCCAGAGCCGTAGTAGGCACCTTTTTCTCACGTGTCCTGCCCCCAAAAAAGCCAGCGGGGTGGTGGGAGAGGCTGGGGCAGACCCGTTCTTCCTTCTCCATCCGCTGGGGTACCTCTATCCCCATCCCCGTCCCGGTGCCCTGCAGTGGGGGCTGCGGCGGGGAGCGAAGGCAGCCGCCTCTGCCGGGGAATGCAGAACAAATCTCTTCCAGATGGGGCAGGGGCCACGATCTGCTCCTCGCGGGTCGCCCGCTCCTCCTCCTCTTTCCCCTCCTTCTCTTTCTCCTCCTCCTCCTCCTTCTCCTCCTCCTCCTTGCCCGTGCTCGGAGCATCTTTGCATCCTGGGGCCAGGCCTTGCTCCATTTCCAGGAAAGCTTCTGGAAACCCCCCTTCTTCTGCACCCTCCCCGAGCCAGGCTGTCGGGTTTTACCCCTTCGGGGACGGTGTTGGAGTGGGTTGGAGCCCTGCAGGGTGCGTGAACGCCAGCTCTGGGGCTCGCCATCCATCCTGGTGGATCAGCCTCACCGGCTGCACCTGGGCAGTGCAGTTCCTAGACCCCTGCCTGACACCAAACCCATCAAACCCTACACCCCAGCCCCTCCTCGTCTTGTCCTCCTCCCTGCGAGCGATGCTGTGGGTCTGGACGGTCTTGCAGAGCCACCGCAGCACCCGTGGGTGCCCTGGGCAAGAGCTAATGCCCGGATCCCTCCCAGCCCCATCTCCCCAGACGCCCGGCTGCCTCATTTACCCTGAGTCACCCCCAGCCTTTCATCCCTCTTCAGCCTCACCCCCCCAGGGGCAGCAGGACCAGTCTGGGCATCGGGCTTATCATCCGAGCAGCTGGGTGGCCCCGCAGCTCCCCGCAGGCTGCCGGCTTTGATTCCTGCAGCATCTCAAAGATGGGGCTGAGCAAATTGCCCCCCCCATTTTGCTTTGCAGGTCTGCAGGACTTCCTTTTGGGGATGAAAAATCCCTTTTCTTCCTTTCTCCGGTGCCCGGGGACACCCCAGCTTAGGGCCGGGACCCCCCCCATCCCTGGAAACTTCCCCGGGGACGGCGGGCGGCGGGGAGGGCAGGCGGGCAGGGGCGCCCGCTCGGCGCACGAGCGGCAGATATCCTGTTGCTGCCCAGGCTCCCCAGCTCATATTTCCTCATTAACTGGGAGCGCCGCTCGTTTGCGGGCCACTTCCAGATGTTTCCATTCTCCTCGCGGCGGCCGCATACCGCGCGGGATGGGAGGCGCTGCCGGCAGCCCCCCGCTGCCACAGAGGGGCCGGGGGGGGGGGTGTCCCTGCCCCACTGCACGTCCCGCTGTGGGTCCGGGTTCCCTCACCCCGCTGTGGGTGATGGATGAGTCCTGCCTGGTGCCTTTCAGCCCCTGCCCGTCGCTCTCTTGGCAGCTTTGGGGGTGATTTCCCCTCTGGTGGCACCCCACAGGGCCCCGCACCGTCCCCATATCCCCTGCACGCGGTGCTGGGGCTGGGAAGAGGGGTGGGACGTTTTGGGAGCCTATTTCTGATTTCCCTCTGCTCTGGAGCAGCGGGGGGCCGAGGGAATGGGAGCGACCACGTCCTGCCTGTGGGCTTCGCAAAGGAGGGGATGCTTCTCCCAGGGGACCCGGGCTGGGAATGCGAAGCCTTGGGGTTTGCCAAAGCCCAGGAGGAGGTAGGGATGAATTCCCAGGCTTGCTGGCAAGCCCATCTCCTCCTATCCCAAATGTTTTCGTCCTCCTTCCTCCTCTCCCCCACGGCTTTCTCCTTGTGTGCTTGTCCTGCCCGCAGTGCCGCAGGTGTAGGGGTTTGGGATGGTGGAGGGAGATGCAGACCCCAAATCTGTGCTCCTTTTGGCACGGACAGGAGGGAAAGGGTGCTTTGGGATGGCTGGGGGCATGCTGCGTAAATCAGGAGCAACCCCGGAACGGCTGCTCGTGGCCTGGAAACACCCCGGTGATTCCGGGCGCGGGGAAGGGAGATGCAAATCTCGATGTAAATATGGGTACGGTGTCTCCCACCACTTGATTCTCCAGTTCCTCCTCACGAACCCTGCGGAGGTGGAGGAGGGACTCGAGGAGGGGTGTTCAGACATCGTTCTCCCTCCCTATAGGAACGTGGGTACAGGGAAGGCGGGATGGGGACGAGGAGAGAAATCATCCCCGGGGTGAGGGCATTGCCATGTCCTGGTCCAAGGGACGAGGGGAGCGGGTGGAAGCAGGGCCTGGACGCCTCTTTAATCTTAATGATTTTGCCTGTCCATCCAGCCCGCGTATTTTTGGCCACGGAAGGAAGGGGGTGGGGTGCAGAGGCGGCTAAAAATAGGGGTGTCCCTGCCCATTCCCCCAAGGCGGGCATCCGTCTGTCTGCCTGCCTGCCTGCCTAAGGGGCTGCTGCGGGATCTGGAGGAGGGGAGCAGGCCCGGGCCTCCTCCCCAAAGCGTCTGGCTCCGCTTTTGTTTGTCTCTGGGCCCTACGGGGACAGGAAGAGGCCGCGGGGCCGGGAAACAATGGCTCATTCTCTCGGCGTCAGCGCCTGGCCAGCAGCGATAGGGGACGCGGGCCCCCGGCCAGGAGGAGGCACGGCCTCGGCCGCCCCGAGGAGACGGTGAGGGGCGATGCCAGGAGAGCTGCTGGGACGCGGGGTGCCTTCCCCCAGCCTTCCTGCTGTGTCCCTAACCCCAAACCAGCCTCCCGTGCAGAGGGGAGTGGGGTGGTCTCCTGTAGGTGGAGGAGGCGATGGAGGCACCGACACCCAGTGCGCACAGGGAGCGTGTGTGCACGCTGGGGCAACCCCTCGCTTGTCCTTGACCCTATAAAACCTGCGGGGATGGTGCGGGGATGGTTTTGGCACCCTGCATTGGGAATGCCCCCAGCTGCAGCCAGGGAGGTGTTCCTTTCCGCCCTCGGTGCTGGGAGCTGCCGGGTCCCCTGCCCATTACCTCTCCGGGCATGGTTGGGGTACGAGGAGAGGGTGCGAGCACCCGAGGTGGGGCAGAGGTTAGGGGCTGTTTTGCGGGGAGGGGAAAGAAGCACCTCCCCGTCTCCACAGACCCCTTCTCAAGGTCTCGGATGCTCGGGGCTGAACGCTTGCCAGGGCTCCTCTTGTTTACTCAGATGGGAGCTGACACATCCAAGGTCTCTGCTGACTCCACTTTCCCACATGCTGCTGCCGGGCGCATTCCAGGGCAGAGTGGAAGTCAGCGCCGAGGCATGCGAGAGGGCTGGGTTCGGGATGCCATCCTGCCCTGCCCGCTCTCCTCCGGCAGCTGGCACCACGGCATCACCTCTGGCTGCCCACCGGGGCTTTTACGAGCCCGGGCTGGCACGGAGCCCGGTGGGAAAGCACAGACGGGGAGCTGGGAAAGGGAATCTGCCTCTCACCCCGACTGCTTGCCCCGAGGCTGGGTTTTCTCTCCCCTCCAGAGATCTGCCTCCGATGAGGGTCAGCAGCGAGCGTGAGCTGGAGGAGCGCACGCACGCCCTCCCAGCCCGGCACGGATGCCTTTGGTTTTAGGAGGGAACACCACAGAGCTGCCAGAAATAAGTTCCAGGAGATAAAGAAGGGTTTGCAGGGACGGGGCTGGCGAGCGGCGCTCGCCCTCTCATTTCGGCTGCGCTCCCCTCGCTTGGGGTGCTTGGGGTCCCAGGGATGCTCCGACCTCTGTTGGGGCATCTGGCACCTCCGCGTCCCCCAGGCTGCTGGGGAAGGTTGGCTACGACCTCTCCTCCTTGGGGCCGGCCCGCAGAGGCCCCTTTATGCCCGGCATCTGGAAGAAGGGGCCTCGTCTCCCTCCTTGGCTGCCGCAGGAAACGCGGAGCCTGGAGGTCAGGGGCCGGCGGCAGCTCCTCCCGTGGGGCCAGCCGCCCGGCGCAGGGGCTTGCATCACACTGGAGTGGATTTGGGGGGGAGGAGAGAGCCAGGCTTTTCCTGTTTATGTGACTAACAGACCCCCGAGAAAGGGAAAGGGCTTGGAAAGCGCCTCGCTCTTGGGCGGGCTCCAGCGAGCGCCGGGGATTGCATCCCCGCGGCGAGGCTCGGCTCCCTCCCAGGGCACCCAGCTCCCGCAGGGCTGGGGCTGGGGCTGTGGAGGTCGGGGCGAGGGGGAAGGCTGGGGCTGGGAAGAGAAGCACGGCTCCCTCTGCATCCCAGCCTCTGATTCCTCCTGTGGCTGTCGGAGCCGACAAAGGGCTCGTCCCCGGTCTCGGCTAATGCTGGTCTCCGTGGGATGGTCTGGAGGGCCAAGTGGTGCTGGGGGTGAGTCAGGGAGGCAGCTGGGTGCATGTATGTATGCATTATACATATGTATGTTGGCTATGGGAACACCAGACGGGGAGGAATGCGTAGGGGAGGCGTTCAAATGGCACATTTACCCACGATGGCTCCAGCACACAGCGGGCAGAAGGGCTGCAGGGTGTCCCGCAGCATCCAGGGCCGCATCCTGCAGGGCATCCCCGCAGCCCTGGTGGTACGTGGAGGAGGAAATAAGGTCCCAGGTGCTGCGCCTTTACTTTGGGCACCATAATTTGCACCAAATTTGTCAGGTCTCAGCTTGGTAGCCCCTGGCTGTACTGGATGTGGGTTGAGGGGTGGGTTGTGCAACTTCACCTCCAGCAGGTGCCCGGGGAGAGCAGATCCCGCCAGGTAACATTAATGGGATAAAAGGGGAATCACGGCCCCTTTAGGGGTGGAGTTGGCATGGATACAGCATCTTCAGCATGAAAAGGTTTGGGAAAGGCCTCAGCAGCAAGGAGCCCTGGTGCCTGCCAGGAATGGGCGCAGCCCTTGGCTCCCTGCGTCCTGTGCATGGGCTCCAGCAACGAGGCCACGCTGACCCAAAGCTTTGGGGCTTTGCCCTGGCACTGCCCCAGCCACCTCCTCCCCCAGGGGGTTGGATGGTGGCGTGGTGACACCCCATGGCTCTGGAGCAGTGCTACAAGCGGTGGTGGCACGCCGCTGGAGCTCGGATGGGTTGCAAGGAGAAAAGCCAACACGCCTGCCCATCTCCACCGGCAGCCCACGCACTCAAAGCCCCAAATATTGTAGCAGCAGAGAGCTTTGGGGAGCTCCCCCTACATCGGGCACCTACGTACCTCCAGCTGGAGCTCTGCTGAAGGGGGCACAGGGGGAATTTCTGTTCTGCACAGAAATTTCTGTTCTGCCATCCTCCTGCCTACATGCAGCGCGCTTGCAGGACGCTCGTTGGGGACGTTGTCGTTCTCCAGCCCTGTTTCCCAGGATAACGCCAAAGCCACATTGCGACGAATGCTTTGAACGTTGGCTCACGTGCAAACCTATCCCAAAATCATTTCTGGCGAGGTGGGAAGCTGTACCTGCTCCACGCTTCTGCTCCAAAGGGGCTGCGTGCGGCGCCCGACGGGTTGAGGTTGATGTGGCCACATTGACCTCTGGTGGCCGCAGCCTCAGCATGCAAGGCAAGCAGCGGGTGGCTTTGGCGAGCTGCTGCCTGCTGCGATTAAAACGCAGCTGGGGTCGTTCCCTCTGTGGGTTCCTTCCCTTATTGCTGGAGTTAAGGCCGCCGGGAGCAGGGCTGAGGTGGGAGAGGCGTGCGAGGAGACTTGCAGGCTCAGGCCCTTGGCCATGGGCAGTCGGGCAGCTTCAGAGTGAGGAAGCCCATTTTAGGGACTCGAATCCCATGAGCCTGCCCTAATCCAGCTCTCGCTTGCCACCCCCCACAGCTGGATATGCCCCGATGAGGACGGAGATGCGCTGCCGAGACCATCCCGAGAAGCTCCCCGACGCTTCTGCCTCCTTTAGCTCCAGGCAATGGGCGTGTGCGTGAGGGGGAGGAATACTGAAGGAAACATTCACTCGTTTTCCTATCTCCACAGGCATTTATGTGCATTTCCTTCCTGCCAGGAGGGCCGCTCATCCTTTCCGGGGGGCTCATTCCTCCCCTTCTGCAGTCACCTACACCACCGTGAAGCTGTTGGCCTGCCGTGGCTCTGAAAGGCAGCAGGGGGACGAGCAGGCGCTCAGAGCCCTTGCAAAGGCTGTTCATATAAACCCTGAGCTTGGTGAGAGTCAAAAATAGGAAGAGAGGAAAAAAAATAGGTGAGAGGAAAAATAAAAGTGTCTTTTTGTGTGTGCCATCTAACCTGGTGCGAGTGCGCGAGCTGCTCAGAGCAGGCTGGGGTTGAGAAATCTGTTTCACATCCTCCGAGCTTTCTGCGTGTGTTTTTGTTCCACGTGGGAACCAAGCTGTGGAGAGGTTTTGTGACACAGAGCTATGCGTTGGGACAGCTAATGAAGAGAGGGAAAGTTCAAGGGGAGGTGTTTTGGGCTTTCTTTCTAGGCTTGACCAGAGAGAGCACCAGGGACCTTGGCGAACCTCCCCCTGAAAACTTCATCAGAAGATACAAGTCTTGGCAAATCACTTGGCTGTGAGGAAAATGGCATAGTTTGATGGGGCAAAAAGCACAAAAAGAGGTATTTTTTTGAAAACATTGTGACCACCTCATGTTACCGTGTAGGTAAGGTGTTTCAGGGCAGGTTTGTAACGCAGGCAGAACATAGGCAGCATTTTACAACGCATCTGAGCTCACCGTCTGCTGAGCTTTACACCGACGGCATTTCATCCACACGATCAGGAATTTAATCCCTTCACCACCTCAGGCCTCTCTAAGGCGGTTTCAGGAGCTCGCCTACCTCCAAGGGTGCCCACCAGTCAGCCCCACACCACAAGCCACTGCTGAAAACCCATGGCTTTGTGGGCTCCATGTGCTAAGCCCTTCCTCCCTCGGTGGAAACATCGCATGGCTCACCGCTCGCTGGCCTGTCATAGGCTTCCTGTGTGAGCCAGCGGTGTTTGGAAAGTCTTACCAGTGCGACTATTTTGGTCAGGAGTTGAAAAAAAAAAAACAAAAACACGACAAAAAAAGCCAACAACGAAAAACCACCTACCCACCCGAGCACGCCACGATGACATTCCTGGTGGGAGCTCGGCTGTGGCAGCACAGAAGTTGGGGTAATTCGGAAACGTGAGACCTGGCTGTGGTGGCACTGTGACAAACTGGGGGTGTCTGGTACCACGACGGTTCTCCCCCAAAAGGAGAGCTCTTCACTGCTGTGCCCACGTTTCCTGGGCAAAAAAATAAATAAAATGGGATAGGACATCTTCCTTTCAGGAGCTGTCTGCCTGATCTGCTGGCTTTCAGGGGTGGTTTTGTGGTCCTGGGGCATCTGCCCAGCTCCGAGCCCCTCCAGGAGCAAAAGCGGCAGCTAAAGCTTGATGTGGGAAGTGCTGTGTCTGCTTTGGGCTTGCTCTGAGTCACGAAGCAGCAGAGCTACTGCCCGTGAGGTCAGGGAGGGTGGAGGAAGAGGTTTCCTTGACACCAGCCTTGAGTCTGTCCCTGTCTGGGTGAATGAGAGAAACCAAGCCCATTTGGGGCTTTTATCGCGACGGCGAAGATCTCGCCTCCCATCACCGTGTGGTATCCTGCTCAGGAAATCTTTTTCTCTAGACCCGGGCTGTTTGCAAGAGAATAACTAGCAGGAAGACACTGACATGGCTTGAGTCAGAAGTCGTTCCCTGCGGGCAGCCTCGCTCCTGCTCGTTTTCAGCCCACTGACAGCTGGAGGTAAGGGCTGGAGACGGAGCCGCGTCCTGCCCGGAGAGCCCGTGGTGGTCTTTGCGTCTCATTTTTTGGGGGAGAGCTGGGCAAAATGGGGGAGGAAGGCAGCTGCTGGGATGCCTGGCAGGGAGGATGAGTCAGCAGCGAATTCATACGCTCGGGGTGGCAGCGGGTGGGACGGGGGCCGTGCAAGCAGAGGGGGTGTTTGCCAAAACCGACTGCGAGCGCACGGTGTTTGCACACGAGGGCCGCGAAGCCGTGCAGTGCGCGGAGGAAAATTTGGGGAGCAAATCTCAAAAGCTGGTCTCAGGCAGTGGTTGTGCTTGCGAAGAGCACGGCAGCATGGGGAAGTGGGCTTGCGACAGCCTCCCTCCCCCAGTGACCGCTTTGCAGGATCCCCATGGGGTCCGGAGGGGACGCATCAGCCCCTGGAGGGGCAACGATGCGAGATATTCATTTGGGGTCCAGTGGGAACCCCACAGCTCCTTTAGGATGGGTGGTCTGGCTCCTCATTGAAGCTTGTTTCACACTTTGGCTTCTGTGGTTTCCACCTCTGCCAGACCCCTCCTGGTCCCAGTGGCACGGCACGGGTTTGGGCAGCGGGGTTGGTGGCAGGGGCTAAGCCTCGTGTGCCTGCTGGGATGCTCCAGCCCCGCTCCTGGACGGCTGTGGCAGCTCGGAGAGGGAATGAGGAAGGCTCCTGGCATCTTCCCCCATCCGGGCAGCCCCGTGCAGGGTCAGGCTGGCAGTGCAGGCCCCCACATGCCGTGGGTAGGGCTCAGTCACCCTGCCCCGGGGGTGCCTCCACGCCCAGCTCCACCCACAGCCGCTGCTCGGGGGCCAAAATTTCGGCTGGGGCACCTCTCCTCGGCCTGGATCGAGCTTTTTTCCAGCCGCTCCTATTTTCTCCCCTTGCTCCTAACCCTCTCCACCCAGCACAAGGGGTGGCCGGGCTGTAATTCCTGGGAGCGCCCCAACCACGGGAGCGCCCCGGCGCTGATCTGGAGCTCTCCTCCCCGGCCGGGGGACGCCGAGCCGGGCACCCCTTTTCCTTTCCTTTCCCCGGCAGGCTGCGGGGAGCTGAAGCCGGCTGCGTTTCGGAAGAGAAGTTGCTGGCGAGCCACATCCTTCCGGAGAGCGGCTCCAGCCCCGGGGCTGTCGGCGGAGAGGAGACGGGAGCGCAGGCACAGGAGGACCCGTCCCCGCCTCGCCCAGGTGAGGAGCAGCCCCAGGGGCTCGGAGCCGGGGGGGAGGCTGCTTGGGGAAAGGGAAAAGGGGAGGGGAGCCGGCTGCCTGCCCTCCCAGCCGGGCGGAGAACGGAGAGAGGGAGGGAGGGAAGGAGGAGGAAGAGGAGGAGGAGGAGGAAAGGTGCAGCGGGGTGGGGAGAGCGCTCCAGGCACACCTGCAGGAGCGGCGCGGAGCCGGGATGGAAGGTAAGGGGACCCCCCCGTGCGCCCCCAGCTCTCGGGACCCCCCCCCCCGGAGCCCCCTGCTTTGGTCTGAAGGTCTGAGAGGCGGCAGGGCTCGAAACAGCACGGCTGCTGTTACCTGCTCTCGGTCTCCCCACCTACTCGTCTCTTGACCCTGTAAGAAACGCGGATCGTTTTCCCTATTCAGCTCCCTTTGAATGGAACTGGAGCGATCCAGATCTGTGTCGGTATTTAGGCTCCTAAGCCCTTTGGTGCCTGAAATCAGACACTTGAGTGCCTTTAGTGTGTCCGACGGTCCTCTCCCCCTGTTACCCTGCACCCAGCAGACCCCGAGCCCCCGTAATTCTGCTGGGAGGATTGACTTCAGCGCGGCTCTCCGGGCCGTCCTCCTCGCTGTGCGAGTTGGCCGGCTGAAATAGCGTGATATCAGCCTCGCCACAGGGGAAAAAAAAAAAAAAAGAAAAAAAAAAAAAAGAGCGGGAGATATTCTTCCCTCTGCTTTCACGCAGCGTGAACCTTTGCACCGCCGCTGGGGACGTTTGGTTTGTGTGGCTGGGGTAGGAAGCTGGACGTGGTGCCAGCACTGGAGGGGAGGTGATGGCGCACGCTGGCGAGGAGTTGGCTTTGTCTTGCCAGCTGAAGGGATCTGTGCTGGCTGGGGAAACGGGCTTTCTTTGTCAAATTAAGATGGATGGGCTGGTTGAGCTGATGCCCAGGTGGGAAGAGAGCTCCTTGCGGGTTGCTGCTCCATCACAGCCTGCAGGGCTTAATGGGGCAGGCTCACTGCTGCTGTAAGGGCTTCGGGGCCGTTAAGTGGAGGGGATGCATCTTGCTTTGGCTGAGAGCAAGCTTCCCGTGTTGCCGAATGTTTCCGCTTCCACACCCATGTGTGGGAGACTCGTGGAAAACACATTTTTGACATTCCCGTTTGGCTCCGCTACCTGCAGCCAAGCTGCTCCGTGCTGCGGGGCTGAAGGTGACATCCTCCCTAGGCTTCCCACTAAAATGCACTCTTAATTACCCCATGCACCGCTTCCTTCTGCCTCCTACGTGTCTAAGGTGGCAGGGGAGCACATCAATGCCCTGCTGGACCCATTTGTCTATAAGCTGACTTCTGAAGTACCTGAGTCTGGGCGCAAGACTGAATCATTTGCAGGATCATACCTTGACTCATTCCCCTGTACCTTTCACCCCGTGCTCCTCCATCACTCAGACTTTCCCTTCTTTTATCCCGCCAGCCCTGGAGAATGCCTCTCTCCAAGCCTGCAGCCTCTCGGAGCAGGAGGAGGAAGAAGATGCCATCTGGGAGAAGATCGAGAGCGCACGGCACCAGCTGACCCGCTCCCTGAACCCGGCCAAGCTCACCCCCTACCTGCGCCAGTGCCGCGTGATAGACGAGCAGGATGAAGAGGAGGTGCTGAATTCGTGCCGGTTCCCTTGCAAGAGCAACCAGACAGGTGGGAGAAAACACAGACGGGTCTGGTTTGTGGGGGGACACCTGTACGTGACACACAGCGGATGCTCACAGGCTTGGGGTGTTCTGACCTCCTGGTCCCTCACACGGCAGCGCTGCCCTGGCTTTTTTTTGGTCCACGAGATGCTCTGCAGCCAGATTTCCCTCTCCTCCTCTGTGGTGGAAGTAGAATTGGAGAGGCTATTTTGTGTCATGGAGCTGGGCTATGCCTTTTTTTTTTTCTCTGTCACATGCTAACTCCTTATCCCTTACCCAGGTTACCTGATGGACATCCTTCGGCGGCGCGGGAAGCGAGGCTACGAAGCCTTCCTGGAGTCCTTGGAGTTTTACTACCCCGAGCACTACACCCGGCTCACGGGGAGGGAGCCAGCCCAGCGCTGCTCCATGATCCTGGGTAGGGGCAGGCTCTCCGTCCTCCCTTTGGCGGCATGGGAAGGGCCAGCAGTGTGGGCATGGGTGCGTGCATGCGTAAAACCCAGGTTCACGCTACCTGCGAGCAGTGAACCCTGACGGCCCTGCTAAAGATCCGGCAGGAAGGGAACCAAATGGGTGTGTAACAGGCTGAGGGGACCGAAAAGCGTGTGATGGGCCTTGGTGCACTACAAATTTTCAGGCTGCTTTTTTGGGGGTTACCCGTGTCTTGGAAATCGGGACTTAATTCCTCTTTGTCTCCTCCAGACGAAGAAGGCCCCGAGGGGCTCACTCAGTTCCTGCTGGTGGAGGTGAAGAAGATGAGGGCTCAGAGGAAAGAGCACCTGCTGAAGGAGCACCAGCTCCAGGCGAAAAACCAAGCCATGGAGCAGGAGCAAGCCCGGCTGGAGCAGCGGCTGCAGGAGCTGCTGAAGGTGCAGGAGCGGTGCCAGCGGCTGCGGGAGGAGTGGGACTCCAACAGCGTGGAGCTGCTGAGGCTGAAGGACGAGAACTACATGATGGCCATGCGCTACGCCCAGCTCTGCGAGGAGAAGAACATGGCCGTGCTGCGCAGCCGGGACCTGCAGCTGGCGGTAGGGGGCCAGGAGGTGACTTTTTAGTGGGGTGGGTGACGGTTCCTACAGCCTCTGGGGGGCTGAGCGGGGTGGCACGGCTCAGAGGGGCGCACGTGGATGTCCGTGCGTGGGGTGGTGCCTTGCTCAGCTTGGCTGTTGGCACCTTGAGATGCCCTTGCACGTGGTTTCTGCCCTGGGCACGTACGGCGTGGAGCTGCTCGGCATGCCTTGGCACTTTGGCCGAGAGTCAGCCCATTTTTCCCCCCCCTCCGACACTCCCTGCCGCCTCCTCATCCTCCGCTGACGTTCCTGAGACTCACGCTGCATACCTGAAGGGATTCGTGACGCTGCACTCCGGCTGCCAAGCTCTCACCTCCAGCAAACACGCGCCTGTTTCCTGTCTGGGCAAGGACCAAAATGCCTCGAACCTATTAATAACCCAGCTACTTAGGTGCCTCCTGGCATTTCCCTGCTGCTCTGCGCTCCTCGTGCAGCCCCGTGGGTGCCTCTCGATCCTCATCCCGCTCTGCCCGTGCCAGGATCCTCCCCTGCTTTCTGTCTGGCGTGCCTGCCTGTGCCAGCTCTCCCAGACCCTCTCAGAGCAGAGAGGTGAATTAATTGCTTGCGGGTGACTGTGGGGTGGAGAAACCCCTCTAGGAGCTGGGTGGACCACGAGGTGCCAGCCCACTTTCCCTTGAGCTCACCCTCCTGCCCTACATTGCCTTCAGTGGGTTTTTCTGCCATGAATTAGT
The DNA here is from genome assembly GCF_964035555.1 of Netta rufina. Lineage (NCBI taxonomy): Eukaryota > Metazoa > Chordata > Aves > Anseriformes > Anatidae > Netta > Netta rufina. The sequence goes on along the minus strand of NC_140123.1, from coordinate 152,570,503 downwards.
TTCTCAGCTGCTCCAGGAGCTGGGAAGCCTTTGAGGGGACTCTCAGCTGCTGGCCCTGGCACCACGCAAGAGGCCCCCAGGGTTAAGGCCAGCTGCACTGTGGATGCCCCGAGGCAGCCAGAAAGTAGTCGTGCAAAGAGAGGAGCTGGAGACTGAAAGTGTTTATGCAAAAATTCGATTCACGTGCATCCTCCTCCTCCGTCCTGCAGGGAAATGCTTTTGGGCACAGCTGTGCAAACCTTGCCCCTGCTCAAGGATGCTCCTTCACGTGGTTGCCAGCCCTTGTTTTCCTGGCCTCCAGGGCGTTTTTCTGCCCAGTTTCCACTCTCCCGCTGAGGCAGAGGTGCCGGTGGTGCGGGCACGTGTGCCAGCCTATGTTTGTTCCCCTGTGTTCCTCAGGTGGACCAGCTGAAATGTAAAGTCACCAGCCTGGAGGAGGAGTGCAGCCTGCTGAGGAAGCAGGCAGCCGTGGTGCCCCAGCGGGAGGCGGAGGAGCGGGGCCACCCCGACACCGTGTCCGAGCTGTGGGCTGAGAACCAGCGGCTGATGGCATCGCTGCAGGAGCTGCAGGGCACCTTGCAGGTACCCCCCAGGGCAGAGCTGCCTCGGAGTCACAGACAGCTCGAGGCTGGCAGGGCTCTCTGGGAAGGTCTGGGCAGCGATGGGTCGCTCTTCCCAGCTCTGTGACCCTTGGGTGTGCTCACAAGCATCGCTCCGTGCCTTTGAAGGCACAGAAGGTTCACAGAGAAATGATGAGGGGAATCGTGCTGCCACCACCGAGCCACCAAGATGGGCACTTGTCCAGAGGTCCCTTGGTGCCTGCAGTGTGGTGACGCTGCCTCCTCCCCTCCCAGGCTCCAGGCGAGGTCCCAGTGCCGGGCTCTGAGCAGATCCTGCTGGACATCCTGGAGCACGACTGGAAGGAAGCCCAAGACGACCGGCAGGACCTCTGCCAGAAGCTCAACTCCCTGCAGAGCGAGCTGCAGTGGGCCGAGGAGCTGAGGGATAAGGTAAAGCATCCATCACCAACCCCTTCCCCGCTGTGCAGTCGCTTCTGAGAGTGTTTAACGCTCGCTGCTTGCTGCTGCCAGTACCTGCAGGAGGTGGAAGACCTGCAGCTGAAGTACCGGACCCTGCAGAAGGACTGCGACCTCTACAAGCATCGCATGAACACCGTGCTGCTGCAGCTGGAGGAGATCGAGAAGGAGCGCGACCAGGTGAAGTGCTCTCCACCCGCCGGCAGGAGCAGGGCTCTCGTGTCTGCTCGGGGCACCCTCTCCTTCCCCCGTGGGTCTTCTCCAGCAGTGCCAGGGTGGGAGAGGGGGGTTTGTCGCACGCCTCCTCGTCTCACTCTCAGCCTGGCTCCTTGCAGGCGATCCAGAGCCGGGACGGGGTGCAGCTGCAGTACTCCCAGAGCCTGATCGAGAAGGACCAGTACCGCAAGCGCGTGCGAACCCTGGAGGAGGAGAGGGACGAGCTCCTGAGCAAGCTGAGCCAGGCGGAGGGGCTGAACAGCACGCTGGAGGCGCAGCTGCAGCGCTGCAGGGGCAACCGCAGCCTGGGCAAGGTGAGGGCGGTGGGATGGGAAAGCACAGCGAGGAGGGCAGGGCTAAATTTTTTGAGGGGACGCAAGGGGATGACGGCTCGCTTCTCTCCCAGATGTGCAGCTCTTCCTACTCCCTCTGCTCCAACCTCAGCAGCACCTGGAGCCTCGCCGACAACCCCGCTGGCTTCGCGAGCGGGCTCGTGGACGCGCTGGGGGACTCTGCCATTCAGAGCATGGTGAGAGCTTGGCCTTGAGAAGCTGCTCCCGTTGGGAGCAGTGGGAAGCTGTTCCCACTGGGAGTAATGGGAACCCACAGCCCTGCAAGGGCACAGAGGTGTTGGAGCAGGGTCACCGTGGGGTGCCCTAAAAATCAGCAGCCCCGTGTAAGGTGTTATTCTCTCCAGTAAGCTCTGTAATCATACCCCGGGGAAGCAATCCTATTTCATACCCCATAGCAAATATCCTACTGTTTTTAATGGGGTCAGGTTCTTGCCCATTTCCCTCTGATCCTTCAAATCTTCAAACCCTCATCCCCTGAGCCCCCTAAAGCAGGAAGTCCCACAGGCTGCTTGTGCCCCTGGACATGCTAAGAGTGAGATTTAAGGACAAGGGTGCTGGTGTAATCAGGAGTTTCTCTCTCAAGGAGTTTCTCTCTCTCTGCCCAAGGAGGTGACCCCCGACAGCGAGAAGGACATCAACCGCCTCTCCACCTTCCCCTTCCCTCCCTGCATCGGCTCCATCCTCCGGCGGCAGCGGGAGGAGAGGTGCATGCCCTACAAAAGGTGACTGCTGGGGGCTGCTGGAGCCTGGGTCTCCTCTGGGGGGGCCAAGCAGGATGGCTCTGGGAGCCTGGAGTGGGGCTGAGGGTGGGAACTTCTGTGTGGGAAAGCTGAGGGGATGGGGGTGAAAATGGGATGAAAACAGGCTGTGGAGAAGCTGCTTCCTCTCATCTCGCCTTTGTGTCTCCTCTGCAGCTTGTCCTGTGGCTCCTTCAGCAGCATGGAAGATGCAACAGGTACCAGGGTGGGGATTTTCCCCAAAGGGCTTATCTAGGATGAAGTGGTGTCTGGAGGGAGAGGGGTGGGAGAGCTGACCCTCCCTCACACCTTCACTTGGTGCAGCTTGTCGCCCCGCAGAGCTTCTATCTGCTCTGTTTGATTTACGGAGAGCTTTGCTGGTAGACAACTCCTTTTGGAGCTGGGGAGTAGGAAATGGAAGAGAGCAATGCCTTTGCCCTGGGGTTTTATCAGTTCTGGGTGATGGGCTGCAGACCTCCTGGTGCTGGCGTGGCCTGTGGTGGATGCTGGTGGCTGATCCCCACGCCATCCTGTGGACACGGTCTCCCCGCAGTGCTCCAAGAGGCGATGTGCCCCCTCTCTCTCCTGCTCTCTCTCCTAGGCAGTGGTTTCGCTAGCATCTCGCTTGGGGCCTTCTCCTCCTCTTCCAGCAGCACCTACGCCAGGGTGAAGTCGGAGATCTGCTTGTCCACACTCCCCAGCCGCCAGGAGGTCACCAGGAGGTGACTGCTGCTCTCTGAGCTGGGCACGAATCTCTGTACTCTGGGACTGGACTGGTGGAGCCCAGCTTAGCTTCTGTGGGGCTGGCGGGGTGGAGTGGGATGGAGGGGTTCACAAGCTCCATGCAGGTGCCCTGGGGATGGACCACGAGCCCTGCATGACATAAAGTTCAATACAATAAAAATGCTGGAGCTGGGCACAAGGCATGGGGACGTGATCCTTAGAAAAAGCAGCAAGCTTCACTTGGAGGTGTTTCTCCTTGCCAGGTCCCTGGTGGTGCAGCTCACCAGCATGGGTCCCACCAGCAACCTGTCGGCCCAGGAGAAGAGTCTGGGAGCGGACATCTCCATCCTCGGAGGGAACAGGACAGGGATTTTCGTCCAGTGGGTCAAGCCAGGCTCACAGGTTGAGAAAGCAGGGCTCAAGGAAGGCTGCCGGCTCATTGAGGTGGGTCTGGGAACGGGCTCACGCTGGGGATTTGCAGTGCAGGTGGGACGCAAGGAGTGTGGAGCGAGCCCCGGTACAAACTGGCTTCTGGCCAGCTTCAAGTCCACCTCCATCTCTCTCGTTTCCCAATCCTGCTCCTTGCCTTGAGCTCTGTGCAGCAATAACAGGCACGCAGGTCTCTGCACTCAGACCTACCTGTGCATGCAACGGTGCCAAGACTCTCTGAAAGGCTTCCTTCAGCTACGGGAGGAGAAAAAACAAAAAGGAGTCACGAGGATTAAGCCAGCAATATGGCTGCGTGTCCCCGGAGCTGCCTGTCACCTTGTAGTATTGCAGAGCAGCTCGCTTCTCGCACCCCGCGCATGCCTGTTGCAAAACAATCAATTCTGGAGCGAGATCTCGCAGGCCTCCGTGACCCTCTCAGAGAATAATTGCTCTGAAGAAAGCTCCTGGAAGGAGGGAAGGGCATTTGTTTTGGCAGGAACGACACCTCTTGAAATACTGCCACGGCACTCGCATTGATAGCCCACCTGTAACTGGAAAGAAACCAGCCTCCCTGCCTCCGCTCCCGCACATGTTTGTGCACACGCGTTTGCTTTCAAGGCAGCCCAGCATCCAAACCAGAGAGGGGGGGGTGGTGGCTGGCAGCAGCTAAATCAGAGGCAGAGGAGGGAATCGGAGGCTGACGAGGATGCTGCAGGGCTTGCCCTGGGGCTGTGCCATCTCTTGGTGAGCCCCAGTGGGTGAGGAGCTGGGGGTGAGCCTCCTCTTCCAGCCCCTGGGTCTAATGGCCTCTGCTCCTTGCCAGCTGAGGGTCCCGTCGCTGAAGGAGGAGGTGCTGTCGCTGGAGAACTGCACGCGGGAGGTCGCCTACCTGAGCCTGCTGCACTGGGATGAGCCCTCGAGCCTGGTCTTTCAGCTGGACCTGCAGGGTGAGGCCCCGGCAGCCGGGCTCTCCTTCCAGCCTCAGCTCTCTGCTTCCCTTCCTGACCTCTCAGCTCTTCTCTCTCTCTTCTCCCGTTTGGTCCTAGGCCACGAGGTGTGACACCGGGGTTGGCCGTAGCTCCGGTTACTTGCCCTGTCCGGTGTGACATCCTCTGAGTTACGGGATGGAGGTACAGACCTTCTGTCTGGCTGCCTCCTCTGCACCCCCCACCCCACCCCATCACCTCAAAAGCTGTGCTGGGAACTTGGCGATCGCGTTGCTGACGCTGGTCTACCGTGCCCCCACCCGCGGTGACCTGCATCTCTTCCTCCAGGATACCAGCCTCTGCGGGAAGCCCTGGAGGAAGGGAAGAAGTTTTCCGGAGACTCTTTCTACGTCCGCACCAACCTGCCCCTTCTGGAGTCGTCAGACCCCTACGCCCTCTGCGTCAAGTGCCGGGAGATCCTGCACGTCACGGACACCATGCACAAAGGGCGGCTGGAGTGGTACTGCTCCCGCGTCGACCCCCTGACCATGCGGGACCTGGACAAGGGGACGGTGCCCAACTACAGCAGGTAACGGGGGGGAGGAGGAGAGCAGAGGGCTACTTTTCTGTCCCTTTTCTCTGTGGTGAGCATCCCCAAGGAGTCCTTGGGGTACGTGGATTGGCCTCTTGATAGCGTAAGATGCCCAAGCCTGGTGTTGGGAACCAGAGCTGTAGGGTTTTGGTGTCCTTGAGAGACTGGGAGGTTGAGTGAAGGCTTTGATATGCCTGTGCTTCAGGAGGGGCTCTGTGGGCTTTGGGGAAGAGGGTTACAGCTGGCTGTGGTCGCTGAGGTCTCCAGAGTTGCTTGAGGGCCACCTCTTTGTCTTTTCAGGGCCCACCAGCTGTTGAAGATCCAGGAGAAGAGCAACCTGCCCGGGCAGCAGAAGAGCCACAGAAATAACGTAAGCCGGAGAAGCCAGCAGGGAGAGCTTTTTTTTCTTTTTTTAACACATTTTTGTTGGGCTGTGCTCTCAGCTCTGTTGCCTTCCCTTCCTCTTCAGCTAAAGAAACGGGCCTTGGACCAACTGCGCCTGGTGAAATCCAAACCACAGAAGAGCTCAGGCCAGCCCCCTCAGCAGCTATGGCTGGACCCTTGCTCAGGTGAGCTGTTCCCTCCACACCTGCCCCGTCACCCTTGGGGACCTTGCCATATTTTCACCTTTTTGGCTTTCTCTTCTCCATTTCCACCTTCCAGACCCGGACAGGAGCCTGAAGCCTTACAGCCTGGTGCGCCCGGTGGTGGTGCAGACACCGCGCCCCGTGGTGCTGTCACCCAACTGCATCGCCCCGCGCCTCATCAGGAACCTGCTGGACCTGCCCACCTCCCGCCTGGACTTCCACGTGTGCCCAGCAGGTAGGGGTCAACGTTTTTTGGGCAAATTGCAAGGTGTTCCCTCCTGTTCTTAACTGTACCCTGTCCCTTTGGCTATGAGGGAAGCCAGCCCTCCCTTCTGGTCTTCTGGGACATGAGGATCCTCATTCTTTCCTCGAGTGATGTGGCGTTGTCTTGCAGCTCTGGGTGGCTTTTCCCAGGGGTGAAGCCCTTGCCTGAGGTGGGATCTGCAGCTTGACTCCCTACCTGCCTTTTCTCCCTGGGAATGGCAGCATCCAGCCGTCCCCTTCCTTCCACCACCAACGCGAGGCTGACACACCGCTGCGTAGGCAGCTGGGGAATGGGGCTTTTTTTTCCCAGAGGGGATTTTCACAGAGGACAAATCCCTCTCCCTCTTCTCCTTTTTCCATCTCTCTCCTCGCCCGTGTTTACAGTTCAGTCTTTGCCAGCTGCGGGACTGAAAAATGAGTCGGTACGCTTTTTGGGGGTGGGGATGGAGGTGGTGAAAAAATCTGTTTTGCAGAAAAAGGATGGCTCTGCCAATTCTGGCCTCCGGGCTTCTTAGCTGAGTGACTTGGCCATATATCCTATCCTACTGAGCCCTCTGCAGGGTCCCCCTCACATTGCACGGGAACATGCTTTGAAGTCATTTACTGCAGCAGGGGACGTAAAACCAAAAACAACTCAATTCTCTCCCGCTAGTTTTGGCTGTTGTGAGGAAAGAAGGTGATCTGAGAGCCCTGAGATGTTTCTCTTTTTCTTTATTGCCTGTATTTTCTCTTGCTCTTCTCTCGCAAGCCAGATAATCTTCCACAGGATCTTGATGCCCTTAAAAGAAACTTGTGAAACTTAACCTGGTGAAATAAAATGATTCGTTTTCTGCCGTGCTTCATCAAGGAGGGGCTGGAGCAGCGGGGAATGGGGGGAATCAGGGCTGGGAGCTGGCTTTGGCTGCTGCTGTAACACAACACAAGAGCTGCTCTTGCCCTGCAAGGTCTTCAGCTGCGATATCTTGCTTTTTCTGCGAGCAGAAAGTGGCAGGAGGCCCATGCCAACGTGTAATGTTGTGTAATTAGACTCGCTCTCCAGAATCCATAAGCACTGGACTCAAGTATCAGCACCGCAGCAAGCGTGCTAGAGCTGAGCTGGGAAGTAGGTGTAAGAGGGATGAAGGGATGATGCCTCCCTCTTCATCCCTCCTGGTCCTCTTGGCTTGCAGAGAAGCTGGCAGAAGAGCATCCCAGCGCTGCCCATGCTCAGGAGCCCCCTGTGTCCAAAAGTGGCCCCCAGGAGTGGAAGGAGAGTGGCCAAATCCGCATGATCCGGGAGGCGATGGAGAAGGTGCTGAACGATTTGGGGAAAGAGGGCCGGGAACGGGGCACCCTGTTCGGGTGGGAGGAAAGGATGGGATGGCTGAGCGGGGCTGCTCTTGGGTCGGGCTGGCTGTGATGGAGTGGGTGACCCTGCTCCTTAATTCTCCCCTTCCCTCTTGGCCCTGCTTGTAAATCCCACATTTAATGGAATTACTATCGGAAAAGCAATGATATTTCACAGTATGGAGTTTGATTTAATGCGGCTGTCAGGGGCTGGGGCTATTTCTTCTCCATTTAAATCAGTAAATCTATTCAATTTCCTTCCAGAATAAACACTGCCTGCTCGAGCTGGGAGTTCAGAGTGTGAGGGATCTAATTAAACGTGAGATATACCCCATTGTGATCCACATTGAGGTCACTGAGAAGAACGTCAGGGGACTCAGGTAAGACAAGACCGTGTGGTACGGATGGAGGGCATCGCGGCAGGATGGAGAACACCTTGTTCAGAGGGAGAGGAGGTGGCTGTGTTTGAGGATGGGGAAAAAAAGGGCAAAAAAAAATCAGCTTTGTGCACGTGTGAGCGAGCTCTTGTTGGTGTTTTTGCAACCCCATCTCCCCGTGTGAAGGTGACATTCGTCTCTGTGTCTTCCCAGGAGCTTGCTGGGGAAGCCGGGCCAGCGGGACACGGAGGTGCTGAAGATGTGTCGCGGTGCTGAGCAGGCTCTCCACACTCTCCCCTGCTCCTGGGCCCGTGTGGAGCCCCACGCCTGGAGCCACGCCGAGGAGCTGCCCAAGGTGGTGCGGGGCTGCATCTTCCAGGAGCAAACGCGCCCGCTCTGGGTTGAGGATGGCGATGGCTGAGCTCGGAGTAGCAGAGCCTTCCCCAAGAGCTGTCCTCGGGCTCCTCCAGGTAGCGTGTCCACCTTCCGCTGCAGCAAAGGCACCAGGTGGCCTTGTGGGGCCCCTTGAGGACATGAAGAGTTGGGGGCACAACACGTGTTGACCCACCAGCCTGAGCTTTCCATGTTTTACTGGAGAGAAGTCTTCCTTCCACCTTTCCTCTGGATGCCTCCTGGGCTGTTCCCCATCACCTTGGCCCCTGGGCTCTGGTACGTGGTCAGATGGGGAGCATGGGGGAACCGTGTGAGATCAGGCCGTGCAGGAGCATCTCTCTCACACGTATGCATTGAAACCCTTTGCCCATCACCTCCGCCTTCCCTGCCCCGTGGCACCGTGTGCTCCGGGTCCTCCTCTACCTCACCTCCTGCCCCGCGGAGCAGGAGGCACGGCCGCACTGACACTAAGACGCAACCAACCCTCGTTTTATGGGAGCTGTACTTTTTATGGCTTGTAAATTATTAATGGGCCGTTTCACTGGCAACCCGCGTGTAAAGGAGAATTAAATGCCATTCATAACGGTGACGGGTGGCAGGCTGTGGACTCGTGTGTTAATGGGGACGGTCGGGTGATGCACGGGGGTGTTTCTCTCCTCCTTTAGCTGGGGGCCATCTGCAGGGCAGCAAGAGGTGTGTTGGGAGAGGACAGGCTGAGCATGCCACAGATCAAATTCCCTCCCGTTTCTACTTGCCCTCTGTTTTTCAGCCCCTTCCTTCTCTGCAGTGCTGATGGTAGGCAGGTCATGCTGGGAAAGCTGGGGAAAAGCTCCCTTGATGACCTGGCCAAGGTTCCTCGAGCTTCATATCCCTCCATACCCCAGTTATCATGAAGCAACAAGGCAGCTACTTGTCCTCCTGGGGGACAAGTGTTCGGGGGGGTAGATGATCTTTCCTGGAAGATGCAAAGGAAAATGGGGGCTGTGGCAGTGGAGGACTCAATGGGGTAGGTCAATGGGAGAAGATGGGCCACCAGTATCCAAAGGCTGAGGTCTCCTGCGTCCTCCTCACCCCTGCAATTAGGGGACTGCTACTGCCATGCACTTCTGAAGCTCCAAGCAAAGATTAACTTCAGGGGTCCCCTGTGAGGTGTTATTTCAGGCTCTAAACCAGTTGCCTGTGTCTTTTACGAGGACGAGAGGGAAGGTGGGGGGGGGGAAGGAAAGGAAAAAGAAAAGACTTTAACCTGCAGTCACTGAAATGTAGAGCAAAGTCCCAGATCTGCCCTGGAGCAATGCAGCGATGGAGGGGACGGGTGTAACAGAGCTCCCTCCAGCTGAGAGCTCCTGAGTGGAAGCATCCCAGCACAGCTGCCTGGGGAGGGTGGGTGCCCTGCAGGCAAACAAAGCGGTGCTCTTGTTGAGCTGATGAGAAGGCAGGTCCCAAAGCGAGCCCCCCCTCCACCCAGGCAATGGGATTGCAGGGGAAGGAGGCTGGAGCCTGCATCTTAGCATGGAAAAAGTAGTGCTCGAGTACCCAGGGGAAACACTCCCCGGGAGACACTGATTCAGAGCTTGACAGCTTCTCCTACCCCTGCTGGCACTGGAGCCACCACCAGCCTTATGACCCTGGCCATAAAGGGTTGGGAGGGGATTAAGAGCAAGCCCCCCCACTTTGGGTAGCTGCTACCCCCCAAAAAATAAACCAGACCTTTCCACACACCTTGCTGGGCCATCGGTGTTGGTGCCAGGAGGGAAACTGAGGCACAGAAAGGTGGTGTTGGGAGGCAGGTTGGCACTGTCTGGCTCTCCGAGCGCTAGGCGGCACTGCCTTGCCTGCTCCCAGCCTTCTTCAGGTCCTCTTTTTATCCGGCTCGTCTCCCCCGAGGCTTTCAAAATCCAGCTCCAACTAGTCCTGGACACGGGTGAGAAACAGGGCAGAGGGCTCCAAGGCAAACATTACGCCCCCCTGCCCTGCACACCCCAGCCCACCTCATTTTTGTCCCCGGGGGGGGGGGGCAGCTGCATGCTCTGAGGAATGAGTCACGGGTTAGGTAAACGGGCAGAATGCAATTAGCAGCCCCGGGCATCAATTACCAGCTGTAAGAGCCTTGTACAACCCCCTTGTAAAGTCACCGAGAGCAAATTTTCTCCCTCTGGGGAGGGCAGAGGCCTAGTGGCAGGTGTGTCCCCGAGGGAGGTCACCAGCCCTCTCCACGCTGTCCCCAGGGAGCTGCAGCAGCATGGGGTCACCTCTAGTTTTAGGAGTGTTTTGGTTTGTATGTGGTCAGGTCTGACCTGCTCTGCTGCCCAAAACCACCAAGGTTGATTTGGGGTCAGCCTTGCAGCCCCCAAAAGGCTCTTTTGGGGTTCTTCTACCTGTGTCCCCCTTTCTCTTGCAGAAGACCTGGGGCAGGGATGGGAGGTGCTGCAGGATGTTTAGGAGCCATGGAAGCTGCCTGGAGCTTCATCTGGGTGGCCAAAATCCTCAGAGAGGGTCATTTCTGGCTCTGGAGCAATGGCTAGCCACGGGAGCAACCCCAGTATTTGGTGGGGTGGCAGCGGTTCGGTCGTGCCAGCTTCATGTCCCTGTGGTAAATTGAAGCCTGAAGGTGAATGACAACCCCCTGCCCCAAATAGGTGTAAGAAAGCCTCAGCAGTCAAATGTGTCTAAAAATAAAGCCTGCAGGGACCCTCTGAAGGGGTATGGGAGATGCTCTGAAGATGTTCTTGCTCCAGGAGAAGTCCAGGGGGCTTATAGAATAGGAGAAACACATGAGAAGAGGGGATAGAAGCAGATTCGGTGATTTCTGCCTTACAAAAGAAAAGGCTGGAACCAGGGACAGGGCTGGGATCGAAGTGTATGTACAAGGCCTGGGGAAACTGGGTTTTGGTAAGGTGGGGAGGTCTTCCCTGTGTCCCCGCCACATGGTGGGAGTGTGGAACAGAGGAACCCTGATCCCCGCCCTGTCCCTATATTATAGGATCCCATGATCTGGCATGTGCATGGCTGGGGGGAGGCTTTGTCACACAGCACACCCTGCGAGCCGTGCCCCCCTCATCTTATTCCCTTTTATTTTTATTTTTTGGCTATGCCCACAGCTTGCAGCTCCCTCAGGAGGCGCCCTGATTTCAGCAGCTTATGTAGAGCACTGTCCTCCTGCTGTCCCCACGCCTCCGAAGCTGGGGTGGGGGTGCAGGCACCAGCCCCCCCATCCTGGTTGCCTCTCCATACCCCCATGGGACAGATGGGGAAGGAGCTGGATGTGCCAGTTTCCTACAGGACTTGTCCGGGGTTCTTTTTAGAGGGTGTATGGGGGTAGCAGGAGACCCAGAGTCCTGTTTTGGGAGGCAGTGTGGGGTAAAAAGGCAGCGATTCAGAGTGGTGAAAACTCTGGAGCAGGAGGACTTTGTGCAAAAACATGTTTCTTCCCAACAACAGCTCACCTAAACCTGCACCTGTTCCCCCTTCCCTCTTCCCGTAACATTAAACAGGGCTTGGGGCCCCCCAAATAGGACTGGGAGCCCCTCGGGGAGCTGGGCTTTCACAGCAACAGGTTTGTTCCCCCACATCAGCTGCTCGCCACCTGCAAGAGGGCCCAGCCTGGGGTCTTGGCACAGCGGGTGAGGCGAAGCAAACCTCGCTATCAGGCTGGGGGCTGCCCCCCTTCATCCTCCACCCTCCATCCTCTTCCTCCCCCGGGGCTGGTGCTCCGCCCCATGCCCGGAGGCGGGACCGGGGCTGGCAGGGAGCAAGACTGAGCTGCACTGAGGGAGCAGGTGGACGGACAGACAGACCAGCTGCTCGCATGGCACCCAGCTCCTTCCCACAGCCCTGCTCCGGCCCCATGCGTCCGCCACGGAGCCCCTGGCTTGGGTGCGCAGGCTGGGGTCTTCTGGGGAACTGATGTCTTCGGTCCGGGCTCCCCCTCGATGGCTCTGATCTCCTCTGGCACCCTCTCCACCCCCAGCCCAGGACCCTCGTCTTCTCCACCAGGAGCAGGGATGCTCGCTTTCCTCCTGGCGAGCTGTACCAGCCACCCGCCAGTCGCCCCGGAGTGTTTTCCTGCCACACGTCCCTGCCTCGCTGGGTGATCAAGCCCCCCTCAGTCTGTGGAAATTCCCCTCGCTTCATCTCTCTCCTCGGGGACTGCTGTCGCTTTGGATTTCGGATCTTCACCCACCCCAGTCCTTGGCCTCAGCCTATTTGTTCCTCGCTCTCGGCTCATCCTGCCCTGCAGAAGGTTTAGAGAAGCGTGGGCAGGTTCTGGTGGAGGTACGTCAGCCATGGGCCGCCGGCTCCTCCGTGGTCTGTCTGGAGCAGCAGTTTTCCTGGTCAGCGTGGCCCTCCTCTCCGTACGGCACCGTGGGGCTCAGGAAACATCTGGAGAAACATCCCCGGGGCTCAGAGACGGGATGCTGGAGAACCCGGAGCGATGGACACAAAAAAGTTCAGAAGATGCCGTGAGAGGTGGAGGCAGGGGGCAGAACCTGCAGATCCAGCCTCCGGAGGAATACAGGACCCAAGGAAGCCTGACCCTTGGAGACGTCTTCATAGCGGTGAAGACCACCAAGAGATTTCACCAGAGCAGGATGGAGCTGCTCCTGGACACGTGGATAACCCGGGCAAGAGAGCAGGTGAGCGTGTGGATTTGGGCTGCAGAGGGGGTGCGTGGCGGTGTGATTGGGGACGGGGTGTCCGTAGGGAGGGACAAAGCCAATGGAAGGGGAAATCGGGCACTGTGGTCCCACCCTTTGCCTCGTTTTCCCTAACTCTCCCCTGTGTTCATACCGAATGGTGGGTGCTACCCAGCAAAATGTTGCTTTGGTACCTGGTTGATGGGGAGGGTGGCCAGAGAAGCTGAAGAGCTTCCACTGGTGGCCAGATTGTGGTGGTCAGAGAGGTTGAAGAGTGGGCTCTTCACATGCAGGCTGTGAGGACGAGCGCTCTCAGCAAGCGTCGCCATCCCCTAACCTAATCCTGACTCTTTTGGCTTGAGGTGTCGGGGATTTGCTTTCATTTTCTTTAACCACTGACACCGCAGACGGCCCCAGCCGCACCAGAGGGGGAGCGCAGGTCTTCCAGGAGCCGTCTGAAATGGTGGCCTTCTGCCTCCTCGTGCCATGGGTTTGCGAGGCTTGGCGCTGAGGCTCCCCCTGGTTTAACAAGGTGAATTCAGGCCTCAGCAAAGAAGGCAGACGGGGGTGGAGGTTTTTGGGTAGGAGAGCGCTCGAAGCAAGGCAGGGTTTTCTGGGTAAGGGTGGTTTTCCACTTTCTGGTGCTGCAACCGTCTGGTCTGCTGCGGTTGTCACAGGAAGCCGTGTCCTATTTCGGGCACACTTCCTCTCCTGTCTGCGCGTCCATCTTAGCATCTGAAATACCCTGCTTCCTCCTCCAGACGCACTTCTCCTCCCCACCCACCCATTCCTGCCCTCAGCCCAACAGCTCTTTGGAGAAGCCAAACCACGCCATGTGCCCACGCCGGCATCAAAGACCACCAAAAAGGCTTTTGGAGCAGGTTTGCAAGGAGCCCCTGACCTTGCCCTCCTCGTGTGATCAACAGACAGACGTCTGGCCGTCCTGCAGATGGCAGGAATCAGACGGCAGCTCCCCCATGTTCACCTGGCCGTCTCTTTTTGACAGACAAATGAAGTCCCAGCCTGGGATGAGGTGGTGAATTTTCTGTGCTGCTGCCAGCCCAGTAGGAAATGCTCCACGAACTGAACAGGAGAATGGGAAGCGAGGGGTTGAATGGGAGGGTCAGTCATTTTTAAAGTGCTTTTCCATTGCTATCAGATGCTGTTGGAAGCTCAGGGCTTTCCTTCCCTCCTGTCTGCTTCCCCTCCCCGCCTCACCCCAAATTTTCCGTTTGTTTCTTCTGTTTTTTTACTAACTGGGCTTAAGGGCAGGAGAGGGGGAGCGAGGCAAAGAGAAATACATGAAAGCTAAAAGTTTTTTTTTTTTTTTCCCTTTATTTAAAAAGCAAGCAAGCAAACAAACAAATAAAAAAACTATTGGGTTGTACCTGGAGGTAGGGGAAAGGGTTAGTTCTGAAAAATTGACAACATAGAAACCCTTGCTTAGCAGGAAGAAAAAAAGAGAGAGAGAGAGCTCTCAGTTTGCACAGGTTATTTAATTGTCATGTGGCCATGGACAGGTTGCTAGAGCTCCTACTAATGAATTTTTATAGGCTTTAAAACCCAGGTCTTAGAAGCACCGATGTGCAGGAACTGTCTTCTAGGGCTGACCTGCCACCTTGCTCTCTCGCTGGCTCTAACTCATCGCTGGAGACTGATTCAGCGCGTCCCTCTCTGCAGGTAGCCAGTGGGGAAATTTTGGCAGCTGGCTGTGCTCCTGATGCCAAGCCTGGCTTCAGAGCTGGTTACCTGCACGGTGTCCTCCCGAAGGAAGTAACCCAGACCTCAAAGGCCAGGCTTAGGTGACTGCGCCAGGAGGCAGGACCAGCTGTGGCCTTTTATGATTAGGAGAGATTGCACAGGAGCCAAATTAAAAGTCTTCTGTGTTGGACTCTGTTCGGGTATAATGAGAGAGAGAGGATTTCCCTTGAAATTGCACTGTTTAAGCAGAAGATGTTCAGCTGGTGGGAGGTGGGGAAAGGGAAGTACAGGGTGGGTGCTCTTCCAGGAGCCAGATCACGATCTCTCTCTTGAGAACTAATCCAGTGCAAACTTTTCGCTGGAACTTGCTGTAGAAATCATTTCAAGCCCATTACTGAGAAAAGGCTTCATCTAAGCAGAAGTGTCAGTTTTGATGGCTGTTAAGGCTGGACAGCATCTTGAAGTGGCTGGAACTCTTAGCCCCCGTGGTTTGGATGAAAATAAGTCTCGATTTCAGGTCTGAAATGGCATTTCGTTCAGTAACACAAATGAATTCTAGCAACCTCCCCTCCTTACAGCAAGCCAAACATCCAGCTGATAGAAATGAAAACTTTGAGTGACCCATCCTCAAAAGTTTTTCACATTTTCAGTGTTGTGAACGCAGTGTAGATTTTGAATCTCTTCTCTGCCCAGACACACCATTAACCCTGTTGATGCATTTGCATTTTGGAGGCCGTTTCTTCCTGGAAAAGGGATAGCCTCGGAGATTAATGTGACCCTGGACTGTCAGGTTCCACATGTGTATTCCCTTTTTCTAGTTTTTATTTCTTTGTTTCTAAATTTTGGGCTGAGGAAACCTCAAAATCTAGCGTTTATCCATGACGTGGGCACCTACATTCATGGAGAGCTGCCAGTCCAAGCCCCTTGGCACCAGCACCTCTGTATCACTGCTAACACCTCTGTCCATCAGACACCCTTTCCCACCCAGCCACCTTCTCTGCTCCTGCACGGCCCCATAGATGGTCTGGTGGAGCACAGGAGGGTGGATATGGTAGAGGGGCTGCTTCTCTCCAACCCAGCATCCACACTTGTAGCCTCTTTCTTCCAGTTCTGTTGGAGGGTTTGATGTTTCCCATGGTGATGATGCTCCTTCAGCCTTGGGTTCCTGCAGGAGCATATCAGGTGTCTGTAAAACAGCATTCTCCACCTCGCATCAAGAGGAAAGTGGGAGCCTTGGGGTGTTTTCACAAATAGAAAACCTAGAAGAAGGTACACATCCCCATTTTAAGTCAGTCAGACATGACGTTGGTTAGGCACATGATTTCTGGATGGTTTTATACCTGTAAGCAAGTCATTTCTAGCAACAATATTTCTGTTTTTTGAAAACATCAGGAAGTTTCAAGGGTTTCGGAACTGTTTTCTTAAGATGAATTATTTGTCATGGTGGAAATTTCTGCCTTTAAATGTGCTGGCAAGGGAAATCCCGTGTCACTGTGAATGCCTGCTGTGCCTGAACCTTAGGGTACAGTTGCCTGACCTAGTGCAACTCCTTCACTTGAGACTTTGCTAATTGCTTCCTGTCCTCTGATTACCTTGGAAATTTCTTAAACCAAGCGGGTCTGTCACTGGGGTCAGGTAGGACTGTGTGCACGGTCAGTTATTGCAATCAGCTGTGGGAGGGGAATTCACCGAGTCACTGCAGCTCAGACATTTGAGACTGTGAGCCCATCCTGCCATCTCTGCTCGGCTGGGTGATCTCCGAGGGTCCTTCACTGCCTTCCTTGCATGTTTAGATCATTTCTCTTCCCACACCTCGCTGGTGGGGGCACATCACCCAACCCAAATGCATGGGATGCAGGGAGATGTAGAGGGAAAGAAACTCAGCTCATCAGAGCAATGACAGCTCCTACGAGCTGGTGTCCATCTGCCTTGTGCCTTTTGTCCCTGCCCAGGTGCTGTTTAACCAGCCTGCAGGCAGCTGGTGGAGAGACTGTTTAAGGCGTGTGCCTCCTTTTTAATTTCATGAAAGCTCATTTTCTGCCTGAGGAAAGCTTTTCTCCCTGAGCCCTGATCCCTGGCTGGCCCTGAGGAGGGGGTGACATGCCACATAATGGCAGAGAGGGGGATTAGAGAGCCTGGGGGTGGAGGAAGAGGAGGAGGAGGCAGGCAAGCAGCAGGGGGCTGTGCACACTTATCACACAAACAGATGTTCTCCTTTCAACTCGAGCATCGTTCAACCACAATGCATGCATTTTTTCTGCAACTGACACCAAAGCCAGGCCTCCCTCAACCCCTTGCTTGGTGTTGCAGGTCCTCTTGTCCCTCTTCCCAAGGCTTCAGGGGGAAAAATAAAGCAACACGAGCAGGGAAGGTGCTGGCGGGGGGATGTTGGGTGGCAAAGGAAGCGCTGATCCTGCTCAGGGCAATGAGCAGCCCCTGCAAAGCCCATCCTGTGCATGGGGAGGAAGCAGCACAAAGCAACAGCAGGGCAAGACATGCAGTGTTGGGGTCTGTGTGCATCTCCTTTGAGGGTTTGGAGAGGTTTAATTGGGAAGGGGGAGCAGTGAGGCAGCTCCTGTCCCTCTGTTCCTCTGCTGCCTGGTGCCTGGCATGGGAGCATGGCAGCAAGGCCTGCCTTGGGGTGGGTGGCCAGGAGCAGCACCAGCTCCAGGCCTGGCAGTAACCTCGTTTTCTCATCTCCCCAGACGTACGTCTTCACCGATGAAGAAGACGATGCCCTGAAGAGGAGAATGGGTAACCACCTTTCCCACATCACCACCTCACTCTTCTTGCCTTCAGTTTCTAAGCTTGCGTGGCCTTTGGCTGGCCAGACGGCTGGCTCCAGGCATGCAGCACAAGCACCCAGGGAGAAAACCTCACCCTGTACCTTGTCTGGCCATGGGCAGGGTGGAAGTGCAGCTAGCAGGGGACCTAGCCTTGGGCAAGATGCTTTGCTTTCTTCTGGCTTCTTTTCCTAGGTCGGGGGAAGGATGGGACTTCTGTGGCTGTGGGACACAGTGAGGTGGTGATAAGGGAGCTGCTCTCTGCGAGGTGCAGTGGTGGCAAGGGGAAAGTAGAGTGCTGAGCTGATGACTAAGCTCTTGTCTTATTGTACCATTTGTGGGGTGGAGTCTAGCTATAAGAATCACAAAATGGTTTGGGTTAGAGCTCAGAGAAGGGTTGTGTGTAGTGAACTGCTTGGGGTTGATGGGGGAAGAGGCAAGCAGGTGGGAGATGCCCACATCATGGCAGGCTTGGATCAGGGGGGGTAAGAGGAAGCTGGGCGTGAGCAAACCTCTTCCCTCCTGCCCAGAGGTCCTCTCCGTGGCCATGTGGGCCAGCCCTGAGCCCCAGCCTTTTTTTTTTTCCCCGCAGGTGACCATGTGGTGTTCACCAACTGCTCCACCGAGCACAGCCACCCGGCCCTCTCCTGCAAGATGGCCGCAGAGTTTGACGCGTTCCTGGCCAGTGGCCGGAGGTGAGCTGGGGCTGCTGCCTGAGGGAAACCCCACGGGGCTGCCGGCACCTCCTTACTGCCATCCTCTTGTGTCTTCGCTCCCGTCTCCCTCCAGCTGGTTCTGCCATTTGGATGACGACAACTATCTGAACCCTCAGGCCCTCCTGCAGCTGCTGTCCTCCTACTCCCCGACGCGGGAAGTCTACCTGGGGAAACCCAGCCTGAACCGACCCATCCGGGCCTCCGAAACGCTGCCCAACAACCAGACGGTATGTTTTATTTAATACTGTGGCTCATCAGCTGGACCCTGATGAGAGAAAGGTCCCAAGAGCAAGAGACATCAGCTGAGAGCACGCCGGTCCTGTCTGAACGCAGTAACATGCATTGACTCACTCCAGTCTACCTAGAGGAAGGGAAAGTGATGTCTCATGGTGCTGCTGCTGCGTTGGGTGCCCACCTGCAAGGAGATCAGCCTGCCTTGGGATGGATCAGCCCTGCTCTATCAGGCTGGCAGAACTCAGCCTGGATTTCCAGCTAGCCTTCCTTAGCATGCACGATGTGATTTGGCCAGTGGTCTCTCCGCCTCTGCTTGCTCATTTTTCTCTTTGAGCTCAGAGTGCCATGAGAGCAGCCTTGCTCATCCTGGCTTCCCAGCCATGTGAGATCAAAATTGGTGCTGTACTACTACCACGTCCCTCTGGGCAGCAGTTTTGGGGTGACAATAGGGCTCTGTTTATCTCTGTGTCAAAGCTGGGTTTCCAGCATTCCCATCTCCAGGAGCATGATGTTCCTCTGAGCCTCTGCCATTGATTTGTTCTGCCGTTTCTCTCCAGAAATCCGTGCACTTCTGGTTTGCCACAGGAGGGGCCGGGTTCTGCATCAGCCACAAGCTGGCAAGGAAGATGATGCCTTGGGCCAGGTGAGCCGTGTAGCCGGTGGGTATATGAGCCTTTGGGGATTAGGAACACAGACACACAGTGATTCCTGGCAGCGTCAAATCTGGATTTGTGTCTGTGATGCTTGCAAGGATGTTTGCAAGGGTGCAGAGTGCCACACGCTTCAAATCTGTAAGCATGTGGGACTGGAGGAAGGATGTAGTGGGTGGGTCTCCCACCTGATTAAAAAGAGACAACAGCAGGCACGTCAGCAGACGTGATCATAGGATGACGCACTCCCTCCTCCCCAACTCCTTTCAGCTCTTGGTTATTCCCCCACCCTCCTTCCCTTTTATTTCAGTTTCTTCTGATTCTTTTCCTAAGTGTTTTCCCTGTCTGTGTATCTCCCCTCGCTCTTCCTCTTTCCAATCTCCTCTGCCTCCCTCCTGAACTAATTTTCCGTTTCCACACCCCAAACCCTCTTACAGTGGCCACTGTCATTTCCTCATCTTGATGCACAGAGAACAGGTCCCGGGGTCTTGTGTTAGCCCAGCCTACAAGAAGATGTTTTCCAGGATGCCCTAGGTTGTGTAACAGGCTATATGTGCATATATCAACAGGAAACATCTGTGCCAGCCTTAACCAGATCTTTGCATAGCCAGAAAGACAGATCTGATGTACACCAGGTGGTCCTGTTTTTGCTGGTTTAGCTGAAGGCCATGATACATGTGCTGTGCTAGACCCAGACAGGAAAATGGTCTGTGATCCAGGGTAAAATTAAAGTGGCATGGACAGAAAACACCTAATCTGTCATAAAGGCTGCCACTACTGTGTTAAAAGGCTTTAAACCCATTTGAACTAGCTGAGGGGTGTGTTAGAGTAGACGGCGCTTTGTGTCATGTGGCTGCTTCCAGTTACAAGAGCCCTGAAGCGAGGTTTACCCTGTCATCAAAGCAAGTCTGTGGTGCTGCAATAGGGTGAAGCCAATGAGCGGCTCATTTCAGCTGAAAGATTGTCCCGTTCCCTCTTCCTCCTGGTCCTGTCCATGCAGTCCTGCCATTTCTCTTGTGCTGGCTTGTCTGACCCCTGAATGACTCAGTGCAGCTCACCAAACAGCTGGAGAACTAACTCGGCACAGCCTCTGCAAGCTCTCTGAATCAGCTCGCTGAGGATATATATCAGGGACAGCATCAAATACTTGGTGGGACTGCATGGCTGGGTGTGGTTGAAGAGCAAACACACTCCTACATCTACAGGTGGGACTGGGGGATTTCTTGCCTTGTTCCAAGGTTTATTCTGGTTTTCAGTGAAGTGGTTGCCTGTATCTCCCCACCTCCTTCTCCTAACCCACCCAGCTCTGCTCTCTTCCAGCGGCAGGAACTTCCTGATCACTTCAGAGCTCATCCGCCTGCCGGATGACTGCACCATGGGGTACATCATCGAGTGCAAAGTTGGTGGGCAGCTGCTGCCCAACGCGCTCTTCCACTCCCACCTGGAGAACCTGCAGCTCATCCCCACCTCCCGCCTCACGCAGCAGGTGAGCAGGGGAAACGGAACAAGAGAGAGGTGTGCGAGGAAGGGGAGAAGCAATAAGGAGCAGAGGTTGCCTGCAGCACAGGTGACAGTCACAGTGGCCCAGGGTCAGTGGTGGGGAACACGGGTACAGGGAGTGATGGGAGGACTGGGGGAACATGGCAAAAGGACATGGAGAAATGCTGATTTTGGGGGGAGGGGGCTTTACACCACATCCTCCTTGCATGGGGAGATAACAAGGGGTGTAGGGGGCTTGGAGAGGGCCAAGGACTCAAGTGATGGACCATTATGGGCAGAAGGAGAGGAGAGGTAGAAGGCAGAGGCCAAGCCAGCAGAGAAGGAAAAAGAACACGAGCTTTTGTTACCCAAAGCAAGCTCCTTGCTCCTGAGCTCACCTCCTCACCCTCCCTGCTCCTTTCTCCCCACCCCTCTTTGCAGGTCACACTCAGCTATGGTGTCTTTGAGAACAAGCTCAACGTTATCGAACTCAGTGGTCCCTTCTCACTGCAGGAAGATCCCTCAAGGTACGGGGCATGAGTGATCTGGGCCACTCCGTGGTTTGAGCTGTCGGACAATAGGCTGGGAAGAGGAGGCAGCTAAATGGGGTGTGGGAGGTCTAGAGTGAGGGACAGAAACCTTGCAGTCGCATGGCTTATCGGGTGAGGAGCACACCAGCATTAAGATGTTTGTGAACACTTACAAACTTTGAAAACCCTATCGGATGAACAGAAAGAAAAGAAGTATCGTAACATTTTATTTGGACAGTTACCGAGCCAAAAGTTTTACCATTTATTTCACACTGAGAATGAACAAGCTAACCTTTTACCTCTGGGACAGGAACTGAAATGTTCTTCTAAACTCAGGAGAGGAAATTGTGCTTTATTTTACTTTGCTTTGCTGAGGAAATTGAAGGGAGAAAAGAAAAAGGTTTACTTCAGGATGACCGCAAACAAAAGCGTTCTTTGATTTACTTTCTCTGGTTTGAGTGAATAAACCTAAAGCTGCTATTTGCAGAGCATGGGTAAGAAGTTTGTGGCTGGAGATAGCAGGGGTAGGAAGCCACCAGGCAATGAAAAGACCATCCAAAGAACCATGTAGTAGGGGCTGGTGATCCATGGGCTTGGGATACATGGTCCAGGGCAGGATTGAGGTGTTGGAGGGAGGCTTGGCTGCCCCGCTGTGCCAAGACGAGACACCATAAGATGAACAGCCAGTCCTAGGGCACTGTAATGCAGGAACAACATCTGGTGTGGGTGGGATATGGCACGAGGGAGAAGTCCTCCATTCTCTAGCTTTGCCCTGCAGTAAAAACTGCCTCCTGATCCTCCTTCACTCTTTCCCCAGCAGGTTTCGATCGCTCCACTGCCACCTCTACCCCGACACCTCCTGGTGCCTGCAGGCTGCTGGCTGGTGATGCCCAAGCCCCAGCTACAGTGGGTCCTGCCAACCTTGTGCTTGTAGGGGGTGAGACACGGAAGAAGCTCAGCGCTCCCAACTTCCCCTTTGCTGTGGCAGTCTTGGGTCCTTGCTGAGTACCGGTGATATGGGACAAGAGAGATCAGTGCCAAAGCAGAAAAAAGACTGGGTGGAGATGGGCACGGCTGCTGTGGATTCATCTTGCTGGACCATAAAAGCCCTGGGTCAGGGTACCCAGTGCCAGGCTGGGGTTCGCTGACAGCATACGTTGGCTCCAGCCTCTCTGAGCAGGCTTCCTTCCTCCGTACCTGCTTGTGCTTTCCCCATTTCCCACTTTTCCCAGCCACAGCCCCTTGGCCGAGTCTCTGCCTAGTTAAACTCTGACTCTGCCCTCCCTTCAGAAATGGAAAATGTGGCCATTTCTGTGCTGAATGAGTGCTGGAAAAACAGAGTTCCTGTCTGGCTGAGGGGAGACGGGCAGGAAATACAAGAAATCAGGAATCCCCCTTGGCTAGGACAAGGGAGAGGATGCAGAATGGGGAAGACAGTAGGACAGACAGAGATGAGGATGGTTTCTTTACTGAACATTGAAGGCTTGATCTTGGATGGCCCTGCATTATTCCTCTCTTTTTACCTTCCTGATATGGGGTCAGGATAATCTTTTGCTCTAATTACCAACCTGTCGTCTGAGATTAGACTCCAATTCCTACCTGTGAGAGAGGAGACACAGAGGATTAGAACTGGCTGAAAGAGAGGAGAAAGGAAGAGATGGAGAAGGAGTGCTCAGGAGCGGATTAGAGGTTACAGCTTTATAATCTTCTCTGTGCCCCGACCGAAAAAAATTAAGTCATGAAGGAATGGAAACAGCAGGGCAAAGAGCTTTTTATCTCTGCATTTCTTTCCTCCAGATGCTAAGAGCTGCTTTTTGCCTTCCTGCTGTCCCTGCTGAGCGCAACAGGGAGAAGGAGCCGGCCCAAATAGGTTACAAGCTCTCTGGCACATTTACGGGGAGCCCTCGTCTCTGCCACAAAAGCTGGGCAATTCTGCTCGATGGGGAATGAACTTTGGCACCATTTTGTCCTTGGACATACGGATAAATGTCTGGGGGAGAGTGTTGCAAGGAAAGCTGGAAGGCAAAGAGACTGCTTTAGATGGCAGGTGGCACCACAAACAGGTATTTCTCTTTAAAGAGTGTTTCAAAACAGGCTGCTGGGATCTGTGAGAGATTCCTGTAATCTCTGGATGAAAGAACAAATGCCCTTTCTCCAAAGAGCTGCTTGGCTTTGATGCTGCTGATCTGACTAAGCCTGCTGGTGGGCTGGAGGAGCCAAGGGGGATTCTCGCTGTGCCTCTACCATGTAAAAAACAGGTCACCCTGTCACCCCGTCCCACCCTCACCCCCCAAACAACAGCATCCCCTACACAGCATGCACAAAGCTTAAAGGTAAGGCATCAGAAATACCTTCTACCTCAGCAAGGAGGGACCTAGAAATAAATGAGCACTTTAATTACTGGCAAAGAAGAAAGCAGGCGTTTGCGGAGCTGTTTTCCAGCCCGGTCATTCTTGTGGGCATTAGGCAGCTTGTGAAGCAGCAGAGAGCTCTGCTTTCTGCTCCTGCACAACGTGCCTTTGAACTGGAGAATCATGCTGAGCAGGGGCAGGGGCTACTTGATGCCATTGACCATTCCTGGAAAACTGCAAAGCACTGGGCTCACACAGCTACGTGAAATGGAGCTCAAAATAGAGACAAGCCGGGTTTTAGAAGGTAGCTGCAGCATAAAGAAGTCCCGCCCAAAGGGCGAATGATTTTGTTTGAGCTTATCCAGAAGACAAAAAATGTTTCCATGAGAAGAAATGGGAGTCTTCAAGAGAAACCTACACTACTTGGATGTTATGTTTTTTGCCCATTCAAGTTCACAGCTGTGTTGTTAACTGAGTTGTGGCGTTAAAATGCCAGCCCTATCTGTAGATGCCCTGATGGTGGTTAAAACACAATGAGATTCGGGTGCCTGGGGAAGAAAAAGCTGGTCCAGTACACTCGCTTCTCCAGAAACTGGAAGCTTGCATTGGATCCCGGCCTCAGCTGGTCTGAATTGGCCTGGTGCCTTCTTCATGGCTGAAGATCAGATGTTAAACGTGTTGGGTCCTTGAGCAGCCACATGGGGATGGGTTTAAGACCAGGCTTTGCTGCTGGAGCCGTGCCACTTCTATGGGAAAGGTCTCAGAACGAAACTGAGAAGAGACGAGAATCTGTCTGGGGCAGGGCATCTCTTGGGCTGTAGAGTAACAACTGACAGAAAAGTCCTGCTATGCCTGTGACGACAACATGCTGCAAAGAAAATTGTTTCTCAGAGTTGGCGAAAAAAAAACACAACCCACCCAGGGTTTCTCTAAGAACAGAGAGACAGCTTAAGGGGACATTCTCCTCTTGAAATCTGATCAACGTTAAAACCTGAGTTAAAATTAGTTTCAGGAATGGTTCCTGCCCCTGGGGCTTGCTGTCAGATGTTGTGGTTTTACAGTCTCATTTTCCTAGTTTATTAAAATGTTTAGCTGCTTGGGAAAATGAGAAACAATCTTCTGTGAAACTTTTCAGGGGACGGTCTTTTTTTATTCTCCTTCATGATTTTCTGATGTAACAGTCAAAGTTTTTGGAAAGGCTCCATTGAGCCAATTAAAATGTTGTGTTTTTCTTTTTGTCTTTCCTTTTTTTTTTCTTTCCCTCTCTCACATTCCCATTTCTCGTTGCAGTACAATATATATATATATCCCAAGAACCAACAGGGATGGAGAAGTGGTCTTTTGATTTTACTGGGGAAAAAAAAAAGGGGGTCAAAGTCAAAGGTGTTGGCTTGACCCAGCTGTTGTACAGCATTAAGTGTAGTTCAGGATTTCAAGTGGAGAGACCTCAGCCTGCCCAACACCATAGCAACGAATGCTATTAATGATGTTTAAGCTGTGTACGGAAGATTCAGAGAAAGGGGAAGGAGGGGAAAAAAAAGCTAGTTACAGTATTTGAAATGTAAAGTATTAAGTGAGGCTTTCATGTTAACAATGCCCTTTTTTTTTCTAATGCTTTCCCCTTAGCTGTGAATAATTTTTATAAGGGAACCCCTATTTGACAGTGTAAAAAATGCTAATGACTCTCCTTTCTTCAGGGGAAAAAGAGAAGTTAGTTGAAATAGGTGGGAAACTGCAGTTGTTGTTAAAGGCTTGAAGGGGAGAGAGAGAAGAATAGCAATGCTAGACAATGCTTCTCTCGCTGGTGCCAACTCCTCTTAACAGCTCTGCTTCCGAAGGAAAACACATTTCTGTGCCTCTCCGAGATGTACCAGGCTTGTACCCAGGCTGCAGCCGCAGCTCTCTCCCCAGGCCTCTTTTGCTGAAGATGCAGCCTCCAAAAGACTAACAGTTCATTAAACAGAAGCCAAAAGGTGAGAAATGGGCATGGGGAAAGACTGGAAGGGATGGAGCCACCAAGAGGAGCCTTGGAGGTGGACATGGGAATGAAAGCTGTGCGTTGAGAGTGCTGATCTGGGGGCTGCCCAGCAAGAGTGGGAAAAGGGAGACCTGGCCCCCCAGTTGGTTTAGTTGGCCCCAAACCTCTTCTCTTTCTTCTTTTTCTTTGTTTATTTATGAGAAGCTGACGTGCTTTCATCTGCCATTTATACTCAATTCCTCGCAGAGGATTTGGCCTTTTAATTTTGAGTCTCCCTGTGCCCGTACTTACAATGAAGGCTCTTCAGGCAGTCCCGGGGTGGGATCAACAGCATTTTTCACTCATTTATGTCTTTTGTTTTCCCCAAACAACCCCACAAGACAGCTGCCTTGTCCTGTCGCACCGCTGGCCACCAGGGCTCTGCACACCTGTTTTTGACTCCTGGGCCTTAATTTCGTGTTTACAGCAAGGTGATTGGGTCCCGTTTCTCAGCTGAACCTGAAAAAAAATGCTTTAATCTCCCGTTTCTGTATCCATAGTGACAAAACTCCCATGTCTGTGCTCTACGGCTCACTCTTTCCTTTATTGTCCTCCATGAACAGTGGGCTCCACGTGCAACTCAACCCCGGGACTCGCTGCTGCAGGGCGAGGTGTCAGTAACTGCTTTGCATTGCTTAGAGGCACCGAGACTCATGGTGAGGAGAGGTAGGCTCTGTCTGAGCTGGTAAAATCCCTCTGCCCAAAAGTACCTGTGAGTCAGAGATTGAAGTCTCCAGAAGGGAGCACGGCGGGGACAATCTCTGTTTCCTAGGGTGCTGCTTGCACAAGGAGGGCCGAGCCGCTGTCGCTCAGCTGGCGTTGCCTCCTGGAGGCTGTTCCTTGACAGCCTGGGCTTTTTGTCGCTCTTCTTTGATCCAGCTTGGACTCCAAAAAGCCGAGAACTCATCTGTCTCCTGGTTTGAACTGCATGCGATTAATTACAGACCCCGAGAACGGGCTGCTTGCCTATCTCTCGTGTTCAAATTGCCTGCCAGGATTTTGCAAGGCTAAGGAGCCTCTTCAGATGTTGTGTCTGACTGCTCCTCGGTCAAGCCTCCCTTGGTTTTTTGCTGGTAGCTGCATCTGATTCACGGTGAACTTGGAGAACAAATTAAAAAGAGCGCTTTGTGTGTGGATTTGATGGCCCTGACCCTTCCGCCGCTGCTTGAAGAGAAGACAGTGTTGATTTTCTCCAACACAAGAAAAAGAAGTGGAACTGCAGAGGGAAATTGGATGGGGAGAGGATGCTGTTGTGCTGAAACCTTGCTTTCCCCATGCCACCCCCAGGAGCGGGGCAAAGGGAGAACCTGCAGCTGGTGCCTTTGGCCGCAGTGCATCCCGTGGAAAAAATGCCACAAAATCTCTGTTGTTTTGCAGAGAATCCAACAGCCCTGGTCATGAGCCAAGGCCAGCTTGTTCTTGGTGGTGGACAGAGAGAGAAACAGGGATGCCCTAAGCCCGTACAAGCAGAGATGTGGTGGGGAAGGCTTAGGGGACCGATGGGACAGTATTGCCACAGCAGAGCAGGGGTGACGAAATGGTGTTTGGGATAGGGAGGAGCAGGGAATGTGAACAAAGGTCCCTCTCCATCCAAAAATGCCATGAAGGAGCTGAAGATAAGCACATGGGGAGGAAATCTATGTCCTCTCCATGGCAAGTGTTGAATGCTGGCCTGAGGATTGGTCCCTTGAGAGCTAGGGGTTCAATGAAAAATGGGGAAAACTGGAAAGAAAAAGGCAAAAAAAGACCCTGGCCCTTAGTCACCACCCCACCTCTCCCACATTGCAACGAGCTTTGGCTGCAGCGAGGCTGACTGCGGAGGCTGGCCAAACTCTCTCCATTTGTGGTGGTTTTTCTTTGTGTGCTGGGCAGAGAAAACTCCTCCCCGAGCTCTCAGAGACCAGCGTCCCAAATACCTGCAGTGGAGTGCAGGCAGACAAGGTCTCGGAGCAGTTGGTAGGGGGAGCAGGGCCCCTTCATACACCCCCCTCCTTTTTTTTTTTTTTTTTTTTCTTTTTTTCCCCCAGCATCCAGCTAATGTTGGCCGGTGTCTGTTTTTAGCAAAAGTGGCAGATTCAACAGCTGAGCTGCTTTTCCAAAGGGACATCTAAAACAAACAGCCTGCCATCTGCTCTATTGTCCTGGAATAGCGGGCTCGGAGGGTGGGGGGGGGAGAGGGAAAGGAGGGGAATGAAAATTGGGGGTGGGGGGGAGAGGGTGGGAAGGGGGAGAGGAAAACGGAGGCAGGGAGGTGAGGCAGAGCTCTGGGGAGTGGGGAGAGGAAAATGAAGGTGGAGGATGAGGGAGAGAAGGAGGTAAAGGAAAATGAGGAGCTGAGTGAGAGCAGGAGGGCGGTGAGGGGAGAGGACCAGGAGAGATGCACGGGGGCAAGAAGGGCAGGCACCGCCAGCACCCCTGGCCCTGGGTGATGCTGAGGCAGAGGCTGACTGCCAAAGAAACAACCTGAACTTAGTGGCCTGGATAATCGCTCCCCTTCCACCCACACAGCCCCCCCTGCCCGCCTGCTGCACACCCCCCTGCCTCCGCCTTGGCTTTTATTGAGTGCCGCAGGGCAGGGATTGAACTCCAGGTTTGGCAGCAGAGTAAATAACAGCAACGCTGGCCTCTCCAGCCCAGGAGGGAGGAGGAGGGCTGGTTTTAATCAAAGGTAAATAACAGTCGGGATTCTCTGACCCTTAATCCAATTTCCTAGAACTGGAAAATAATGTTCCGACTTAGATCCGCGGTGCTGGCCCACAGGAGAGGGGCGGCTGCTCAGCCAGCCAGCTGCTGGGCACTGCACAGCCAAGCAGACCTGAGCCTGGGGGGATGCCACGAGGCTGGTGGCTCATCCTGGCTGGCCTGGGACCTTGCTGAGATTATCTGACTCCTCCTGGTGCGTTTCCCTTGCTTTAAGCATCTCCCTGAATGGGGATAGCTTGCACATCCCTGTGAAATGTGGGCCTTTGATGACAGGAGTTGGACCCAGCTGGTGCCCTGCATCTGCACCCCTGAAGGGCATTTTGCCTTCCACGGTGCAGGAGAAGGGGGATTATGGCACTGTGCTTGCTGTCATATAGTTGTGGCAGGAAGAAACACATCCTCCCACTACAAGGCAAGTGTTGGGCAGTGCTCAGCCACTTCCAGGAAAGCAGGACTCAGCACATGTAATGGTTTCTTGGGAAGACAAACACCATCATTCCCAACATCCCTCCCATTCTTCCTTCTTTGCCCCAGCTTTTATTGCTGAGCACGATGCCATACGGTCCGGAATAACCCTTTGGCCAGGCTGGGTCAGCTCTCCTGGTCGTGTCCCCTCCCAGCTCTTCGTGCACCCCCAGCCTCCTCACTTGCAGGGCAGTGGAAGCAGCAGCAAAGCTCTTGTCTCTGTGCAATCACTGCTCCACAATAACTAAAAATATTGGTGTGTTATCAGCACTGTTTTCATTAAAAATCCAAAACACGGCATTGTGTGAGCCTCTACGAAGAAAATTAACTCTATCCGGCCAAAACCACGAGAAAAGAAATGGTTTTGTTGTTATTAGTCTGGTGACACAAGGGGCTGCAGCAGGGCCATCTACCTTACAACCCTTCTGACAGATGCTCTTCCAACCAAAAACATGCTGTTCTGGTACAGACTATTGGTGTCGCATTGGAAAACCATGTTGTTACCGGGTTGATTTTGGAATAAACAGGTTTCATGATCACTTTTCAGGCTAAACCTTTTGTAAGCCTCAAGGCCATGGAGAGAAACCTCCTCACCAAATGGACAATAGGATGTCTGGTCCTTACGCCTCACCCCCACTCACCCAGCCCTGCCCTTAGCGAGCCCAGCCCCAAAATTATTGGCCAGAGCGAGGAAGAGGAAAAATACTTTTTACATTTTTTGTGATGGTGTGTTTCTTTCCTCTCTGCTCGGCTCATTCCCTGGGATTCCGTGGCCCCTGGGATGGAGCCAGCCCCCAGCTCAGCACCATGGACAGGGTCGGGTCTGATCCACCTTGCCTGGTCCTGCCTTGCCTTGTCTTCCCCTACCTCACCTCATCTTCCCTTCCCCTGCCTTCCCTTCCCTCTCCTTCTTCTGATTTTGGCCCAGGCTGGCGGGCAGCCTCCTGGTGTGGCACGGCTCTGCCTTGGCTCGCAACCTGCACCAGCCCCCTTGGTTTTATTTTTTTTTGCTCCTCGCTTCAGAACAAGCGCACAGTGCTACAGCTCTGTGTGCAGCTGCTCTGAAACTGTAGCTTAGATCTGGGTTATTTTTTGCAGATAAATCCTCTTTTCTATCAGATTTGACATCAAGCAATCCCTCCAGATCCCTCCCCTTCTCCCTCTCTGACTTCCCCCTTCTCTTTCTGCCCTGTGTTCTCTTTCCTTGCATCTGTGCCCTTCCCTCTGTATTTCTCCCTTCCCTTTCCTTTCCCATAGCCAGCTTTCAGTGAATACCATTTCATCTGCTCTCTTTTTCCCTGCTCTGCATCTCCACAGTACTCTTCATGTCTCCGCTGCCCTCGAATGTATGTATTCAACTGATTTCCTCTCTTTTGCTGTGATTATTTTTCCACTCCCTCTCCTGTTGGTTTCTCTGTGCTCATTTCCACAACGCTGTGAGTGTATCAGAGAGCTGGCTGTGCCATGGAGTTCTGCATGTTGAGATTAAGCTCAGAATACCTGCGAGGTGCTTATTTTTGGGGAACCCTGTTACAGCTGAGGGAAAACTTGGGATCCTCTGCAGGGCACGTAACTGTTTCACAGCCTTCCCCTTGCCTTCCAGCTGATGTAAGGAGGAACTTTTAGGGTGGTGGAGGCAAACAACCATCGCAGTGAAGGAATTAAATACACAGGCAGCTGGAATCACTGGCTGGTGGGTGGTTGGATGGTGTAGGGCTCTCATAAAAGCAGTTCCCATGTCTCAGAAGAACTCTGGTCTTCATTTCCATCACGGTCTGTGCCCACCAACATGGGAACGGGGCAGAAGGCCTGGAGGGAAGAGGGAGCTTGCAGAGAGATGTAGTCCACTAACCCAGGGCAGATTTCCATCTCTCTGCTCTTGTCCTAAGAGTCTAGTCCGGGTGTCTTCTCCCTGGCAGCTTTGCAGGCTGGTGTGACCCTGAGATCTCCCCAGTGAAGGTCCCCAACACTTTGCTGCAGGACACCGATAACGTGCACTGATGTTTTTTGGTAGGAGCTGGTATCTAAAGGGGAAGAAACCTGCCGAGGACTTCTGTGATACTTGGAAGTGATCCAATCTGGGATAAAGGGATATCAATTTCAACTGCAGAAAGCCATTTTAATTTACAGGATCTCAGGGAACTCCCAGCCTGACACCGCTTTGCTTGGGATTTAGCCAGGGTAGCATGGAGGATGGGATCCAAGCCAGCACTGTAAGCATCTGGATTCCAGTAGGGAGGAGAAAGGAAGGAGTTTTTGATCATCTTTCACTTGTTTTGTTGCCTTTTAAAACTGGACAGGGTAAAAGGACTACAGCAAGTTGGGATTTTGTAGAAGGGTCTGGAAGAACAGCAGCTGTGTTCCACCTTGGTCCCTCTCCAAGCTGTACTACATCATCCAGAAGAGTTCACAGACTGTTTGGAAGGGGCAAGGGGCTTTCTGTCAGGCTGGAGTTGTCCTCTGTAAAGTGACATTTCGTTTTTAACCAGACAAAGCCTTTTCTGGCCTGTGATTCTTCCAACGTTTTGGGTTAATAAGAGCAGAGGATGGCTCAACACTGTCTGGGGTTCAACATTTAGATGGCTGGGGGAAGGGGAGAGAGAGCAGTGGTTTCAGCAGGATCTGGGGAAAAGCTGAGGGGATGGAAAGCCCACTTCTCGCTCCACCTTTGATGCCATCAGTTTACTTTCATGCGTTACTCTCAGCAAGGCCAGGGAAGAATGCTATTTCCTAGCTTCTTCCCTGGCAGACAGCTGAATTTCAGGACCAGAAGCAGCCCCAGTGAGGGTGGCTACACCATGTGCTAGGCCCATGTGGAAGCTTTTTTTGTTGGACTGCATGCCTAAGCAATTTCAGTATCTTCTTCCAGGGCAGTTCACAGCATGGTTCCGCTTGCTGAGGCTGCAGAACACCTTTGTTTGCTCTTTTAAAAACAAATTCCTTCCCCTGCCTATGTGTGTGTGTGTGTGACTTTTTCTTTCCCTTTTCTTTTTGCTTGTTTGTTTTGTGTGTGTGTTTTTGTTGCTGTTATTGCTATTTCATAATATTTACAACTAGCCTCACCAGGCTCAGCTGCCTACCCGTGACACATGAGAATAATTTTCTTCTCAGGGACCCTCCTCCAGGACTTACCTGGAGATCCCCTCAGCTCCTCCAGACCCCCTGGCACTCTCTACGCCTGCGACCCCGCTGCACCTCTCCCTCTTTTGTTCCCCTAAACCTCAGCACGGCACCCCAGCCTCAAACCCACGCCACCTCCCTGGGTAACCCAGTTTCCACCACCCGTTCCCAGCTACCCATCTCTCTAGGGGGTAACCAGACCCGGTACTCAGCATTTCTGCAGCACTGGAGCTGGGAAGGAATTTGGAGAGAGAACTGCTAATTAGCTCCCGTCTCGTCTGTCAGGTCAGTGTTATCCTGCTTGAATGGCTTAGATACCAAGGCACAAAGTGACCAGCTCCACAGAGGGCCCTGAACTCCTCGGATTGTAATCTCTCCCTCCTTCTCCTCTATGCTGATAGCAATAGAAGGTCACCTCTGTAGCTCTGGAGACCAGAGAGAGAGCGTGCCAGGTTTTCTGCTGGTGTAAATCAGCACAGACCCACAGGCACTTCAGACCCCTGCTCTGCCTGCGTAGTCCTAGGAGGTTTTTTAGCACAACCTGGGACCCCACAGGCAGGTCTGCGTGTGGCCATCCTGTGGGATGAGCCCAGCCTCCCCTGCCCGTTTCGTGCGGCAGATTGGGGTCATCAAAACACGGGGAGATCTCCAGGGGAGCTCTGGAGGAGAATTCAGGGTGAAGAATGAAGGCGTGCACGTTGCAGCGGGCGAATGGCCGGGATGCTTTGCTCCAGCACTGGGGAGAGTCATCTGAAGCAGCGAGGATGTACATAAGTGAGGTTGGGGATGTGGAAGGCTTGGACAGTCCAGCCAGTCCAGAAATGGGACCAGCAGAGGGCACTCCGATACTGCCGCTCGCCCACTGGACACAGCCCTTGGGCTGGGGAGTGGGGCCAGCCCCAAAGCCCTGTAGCCCACCTCGGCTTTGCTCTGGATGTAAGAAGCAAATGGGATCAAGGTGCAAGCCTGCAGCCCTGTGTCCATCATTACTGGAAGGGGAAGGGGAAATGGGTGAGGAGGCTGCAAAGGGGACATGTCCCAGGGACTCTCCTGCTCCCATTATCTGCCCCATGGGTTTTCCACTCCCTCGGAGACCATGGGTGCGATGTGACTCTGGTACAGGGCAGCTGAGGGGAGGCAGCACCCTTGGAAGGACTGCTGAGCCTCAGGTTTAATAACAAATGCGTACACACCAGTCCCCAGGGGCTCATGCTGACACTGCCCCTCCTTCCCCTGCTGTCCTGGTGGTTTCCTCAGCAGGACTGGCTCTGGGCACATCCCAGCCATCCCCACCTTGCCTGCCAGGACAGACTTTCAGGTGGAAGATGGTCGAGGCTGATCCCTGGGCAGCTGTGAGGAACCCCCTTACTGGAGAGCATCACTGCCATTTCGGCACTTTTGCTCGTGGTGTGGGGCAGCCACAGCACTGAAGAGAGGGGTCTGGTGAAGCCCAAGCCTCCTTGCGAGGGAGGTGAGGTGCCTGGCAGAAGCTACTTGGGAACCCGGGATTCCCTGGAGATTTTGGGGGATGGTGAGGGTGGGGGGTGGTCTCCTGGCTCCTCTGCAGAGGCGACAGGAGCTGAGCACCTTCCTACGTGCTCGGAGAGCCTGAGCGCCTTGCTGCTGTGCTGCAATAAATCTGGAGCAGCGATAAATCGGGAGCAGCTGGCTGAAGTTCCTCCAGGGTTCAGAAGAAAACACATCCAGCCTGATGTGCTCTGTTTGCCCACTCACTGTGTTTTTAA
The DNA here is from genome assembly GCF_964035555.1 of Netta rufina. Classification (NCBI taxonomy): domain Eukaryota; kingdom Metazoa; phylum Chordata; class Aves; order Anseriformes; family Anatidae; genus Netta; species Netta rufina. The sequence continues at coordinate 152,537,412 of NC_140123.1, read as the reverse complement.
TTGGGATGTTTGCAGCTCGGGAAATTGCTTCTCAGACTACAGTACCCACAGTCCTTCACCGCCAGTTTGGCACAGTCCATTAGGGCAAAGCGAAACCCAGATGCCTCCATGGGGTCCCCTTACCTGGCCACGCAGGCAGCTGGAGATCTGCCAAGCCTGCCACGGGCAGATGTGCTTTTTTTGGAAAAAGACAGGTGAGATCAGTGAGTGTGAAACTCAGACGTGGCTCCCTGCTCTCTCCCAGACGCCACTGCCAGATCCCGGTCCTAGCAGGTAGGGTCTCCCGTGCCTGTTTCTCTTCCATTTCTGCCAAACTCCGTCCAGAACTTTTTCTAAATGAACCCTGAAGTCCAGTTTGGGAGAGATCACAAGGCAGAAACAACAAGCATAATGAACCATATTTAAAATGATATTTTTTCTGCCTTTGGAGTTTGGTTAATTTATAATCTATAAAAGTCTCTGCATAATTGTGTCTTGATTAAAATGGTATAATTAGGCGCTCTGGATCTCTCTCCCCTTTCCCTAAGATTATTTCTGTCTAATTGCTTTAATCTGTGTTTTCATGCACCCACTAGAAAATCAAAGCATGCTCCCATGAGGATGCGGGTGAGAGTGAATAAAGCTGACGACTCATTAAGTGCAGCAGAGAGAGGAAACTGCATCTAAATCACCACTACATTAACGAGGTAAAATAAAAAATCGAAACGAATAAATAACAAAGAGAGAGAGGATTTTTTTTTTTTGTAAACCAAAAACAACAACAAAACAACCTGACATAGATTTTAATATTAATTAAAAACATATTGAATGGCAAATTGTCTGTCATTAAAGCCAACTTCCTCCATTGTTGGTGGAGAGGAAAAGGTCTGGGGGTTGTAGTTCTCCAGACTGGGTGGAGGGGGCATCTCGTGCAGAACAGGGTCAGAATAAAGGTCACTGAGCAGGGACCGAAGGAGCTGTGTGGGAAAGGTGTCAACCCAACTGGGCAGGTTGAGAGCAGTGCCACAATTAGCCTGGATTTGAGTGAGAACTGGATCAGGCTCCAGGGAGAGCAGCATGGGACTCCTGCTAAAGGTACTGGCTGGCTCCCTGCGTTTCTGGGGAGGCTTGACATGTCCCTCAAGAGCTCGCCAGGTCCATCCCCTGCCCCAGGACCACAACAAGCTCACCTCTCCCTTCCAGGTGACTTCTTACCAGCGATGCTCAAGCTACAGCCTCTGACAGCTAGTCCCAATAACCTACAAACAGGTCACTTCTCTCCAAGGGAGGAATCATGAAAACAAGGTAACTTGAAAAAGCTTCTGGCTGTGTTTGTGTCTTGTTAACATCTGCTCTAGTCTCCTGAGGACAAACCAAGGTAGTGCTGTCTTCTGGTCCCTCGCTCTTCCTTGCTAGGGAGACTCACTGTGTTGTTGGCTATTTGCCTAGCTCAGGCACAAATGCCCACACGTTGCAGCGTGAAGGGGCTGTATATTACCCCAGACGTGATAGCACAGCTTTTCCTCGAGCTATAGACACACAAATTGTGGAAAGTGAAGGTGAAAGAGTTTGAACGTGGCAAGGAAGGCCAAGAACATTGCTTGACCAGTGAACAGGAGCTGTTGGCTCCGCGGAAAGCTCATCCCAGTGGCATTTCCCGATCCCAGCTGCCCCAAAGCTTTGCCCTGCTCCATCAAGGTGGCACTTCATGCAGGGGTAGGGACACAAATTTAAGTGCTCTGCTTGGTCCTTGCCTGACAACAGCTCTTGGTCCCCCAGGCTTTCCCTTTCAGCATCCCTTGAGGACCAAGCACGGAGGGAGGATCGATGGTCACATCAGCATGGCAGACGACAGGGTAATACTGGAAAAGAAAGCCGGATCAGCAGCCTGCAGCCCTCGAGTTCAAGAAGAGCCTAATCTAATTAAGTGGAGACCACTATCAAATTACCAGCTCTCTTTTAATGTAGCCATTTTAAGTGGTTCAGTGTATTTATAGCAGGCGAGTTAGGGAGGGCTTTGCTCTCTTGAGGTTATGCTTGTGTATAAGGCAGAGATACACAATAAAGTTAAGACTCCTGCGTGGACTTAGTTCCCGTCTTCAGCCTGGAAAACATCATGCACAAGATTTAAGACACCGAAATCTTCTCCCAGCCAGCCTCTTCCCCTGCTTGTGGAGGGAGTGTGTTTCTGGGTTGCTTTTTCTCCCCTTGCCTCAAGCCAGCAGCACAGAAATCTCCTTTCGGGACTGAGCTTCCCTTAAAGCAAATGTATCTTGTGCAAGTATCTCGGGTCAGTCAATAGCCGTGGAAAGTCAAGAGGAGGGGCTGGCTTGCTGTGGTCAGAAGTCAGCAGACCGTTTCCTGATGAATTTTGGTGGGAGTGGGATGGAGCTGTCACTGGTGGTCAGAGAGCGAGTGCTCTCGGCCCCGCAGCCCGGCGTGGGCTGCTGGCTGCTGGAGTGCCCCCGATTTGTCCTCCCCTTCTTACTGTCTCTCTGGCAGCCCTCTCTGCTCCTCTCCCTGTAATCCCATCTCTGGGGGAACTCCTGTGTGGCTGGATCTGTGTCAGACGATCCCCCAGGCTCGCGGGAGGGAGGAGGTGGGAAGTGCTCGTTAGGAGCAGTTTCCATGCAGAACAACAGGAATAATCCTTCGCCTTTTATCTGAAGCCTTGGCGAACATTAATTCATTAACCTCGCACCATCACCCTCCGAGGTGGGGATTATTATCCACAGGATTGGACAGATGGGGAAGCTGAGACAAGGACGAGGCGATCGGTGCCACCGGTTCCCCCCTGGTCCTCCTGTAAGCCATCCCTCCTCTCCCAGCGAGGGGTGAGCTGGTTTCTTTGGGGCACCCCGGCTGTGTCAAGGACAGATCTAGCTGGTAGCGTTCATCTCTGGCTCTAAAAGAGCTTTTTGTGGGGTGCTGAGCCTCGTGCCTCCATGCCCTGCAGGCGGTCACCACGGGAGGGTTTGACCTGCCCTGCATGAGCCCATGGCACTGCCCTTTCTCCAGGCTCCCTGCATTTTTCTGTGCTGGCCAGGTCACTATTTAGATTATTGCTGTAAGCAGAGAGGAAAAAAAAAAATAGGAAGAGGGGGAGAGAGAAATGGAGAAATGGAACAGTGCAGAAGACCTAGAAACAAGCGACCTTTTTGTCTCCTTCATCACCCCCATCTCCCTTCCCACTGGGATTTCTGCTCCTCATAATGTTGTGTCTTGTTCTTGATGTGAGAGATTAAAACCCAAGAGATTAAAAGATTACTCAAAGTGGATGAGATGGACTTTGCTGGGGCAGACCTCTGGGAAACCTGGCTCCGGCTTTCCCCATCTTCCCTCCCCTCCCCTTCCCCTCCCACCCCTTGATCTTTCGAGATGAAAAGGCCCTTGCCTTCTGACGCTTTGAGCGTCTTCAAGGCTGCTCTCTGATCCTTGCTCAGAGGCAGGTGGAGAGAGAAAGGATAAGTGTGGGACTGGGGAAGCCAGTGACACGATGTCCTGGCTGTCCATCTTTGTGGGATGCATCCCTCCTGCGAGGTACCTGCCTTCCCCAGGCAGCGTGTCCATCCATCAGGAAAGCTCTGCAACGAGATAAAGCTCCAAGACATCCTGAACCCGTTGCACTGAAGGTACCTCTGGCAAAGGGATTGTTCAGCAGCGAGTCGGATGTGTTGGGGACGTAGAAACAAACGTGTTTGTTGCGCTTTGCATTTCTTCCTTGGGACACTGGTTTTTCCAGCCTGGCTCCTGCCAGTGGAGCCTTTCAGGGCTTGAACTGCCCCATCGTGGCTCCAGACCAGCCCTGGAAAACCCAAAGCCTTTCTGCCAGAGGGGGATTCGCTGCTCCGGCCTTGGCTGAGCTCACTCTTGCTCTTCAGGACGGCACAGGAACCGATGAGGAAACTTGTGCCTTTGTAGGAACTCCTGCCTTTGCAGCTGACAGCTGTCAGTCTCCCCAAAACCATCCCTCCCCTCCCTGCTCCCGCGGCCCCACGAGCAGGGAAGGAAATCTGCCAGCTCGGTGTCTCTCCCTCTCGCTCTCTCTTTCTCTGCCTGCGAGGAAGTTGCAGGGAAATAATGAAATAAAAGCCAAGGCCCAGAGAAAGCTGATTCATCCGCAGCCCAGGGCCAGCGGCCGGCTCCAAGCGGAGCTGTAAAATCAATCTGTCACTTCTCACCGCAGTAGAGATCGGGGGAGAGATCGTGACTGCAGCGAGGGCAGAGCCCAGCCTCCTCCCGGGGACCTCTTTCCCCAGCTGAGGGACCCTCTTGCACCCCTGGGGGGGCACAGAGACATGGAAAGGGGAAGAGGCAGAGAGGGAGAAGGGAGGATCAGCTGGCCCTACAATCCTTCCCCACGCACACCGCCTGGAGATGGGGGATGCTGAACGTGAGCTCGGGTGTCCCCCAGCCTGGCAGCAGGGGGTTAAAGCATGAGTTTTGTTCATCACCTTCCTGACTCCCACATTCTGGGCTGTTCTGGGACTTTACAGCTCCCCGGCATATGTTGGCATCACACTGGGGAATTGCTCTAATAGGGTCAGCTCCCTTGTTCAACCCAACAGGAGCTCCGGTTTTATGGGGTGTAGCAGCCCGATAGAGCAGCAGCTGGGCAGAAAAGTGGGCAGAAATTCCCCCAGGGCGATTCTTGGGGCTGTTTTCAGCCCTGTTAAGAGGGCAGAGGGTGGTGGTCTTGGTGGCATTGGCACAGAAGAATTAGGAGATGAATATTCTCCTGTAGTGCTGGCCAGGGAGCGGAGCACCTCTGCAGCTGACTTCCACTAAAGTATCTGTGACGTACTTTAGTGTTTTTTTTTTTTTTCCTGGTGAAGGATTTTTCTTTTTTTTTTTTTTTTTTTTTTTTCCTTGTGAAGTAACAAACAACAGAGCCTTTTCAGGGCTGCTGACAAGGACAGAGCCTCTGCAAAATAAGCATGGGGGCGAGCTCCCCTACCTTCTGGTTGATCATCTGCCATGGGATGAATAAGCTTTGTGGGTCCAGCTTTGGATCAAAGGGAGGACGCAAGTGCCCCCCACTGCTGGGGATGCGGTGCTGGTGTCTGTGTCTTGGTGCTCTTCTGTCCTGACTGATTTAAGAGCTGTTTGTGGGTCAGTGGGAGTGTAAACAAGGATGGTTTGACCCCCGTGGATCCCAAGGGTCCTCTCCCAGCGCTTCTGAGTGCAGAAGGCACCTGGGTGAGCAGCAGAGCCTGGGGGAGACCCATCCTGAACAGCCTCTGAGATGGTCCTGGAGGACCTCAGCTGGGAGCACATCCCACATTGATTTGGAGTTGGAGACCTGTTCTCCAGCTTCAACGCCCTACAAGATCAGAAAGTATTTCTTGGAGAAGTTTTAAAAAAAAAAAAAAAAAAAAAAGAAAAGAAGAAAGATGGAAGCAAGTTTTTGTTCCTTCATTTTTTAGCTTTAAATGAGCTTGGAGGAAAGCAACCCACAGTCATAACCCCTGAAAATGATCAAGGCAAGGAAACTAGAGTCTGTAGTTTCCGTAAGAAGCTTCCTTCTCCTCTTATCTCCGGTCAAGCAAATAGCTTGGACATTTAACCCACTGGGAAGAGACATCTGCTGAAGGTCCAGGGAGCACCCAGAAGCATCCTCAGAGCTGCTCAGCTCTTGTTTCTCACAGAAACATGAAATGTTTTGGGTTGGAAAGATCCCATCACCTGGTTCCAAACCCTGCTGCCTCTCTGGGGAGTGTGCGTGTGTTTTCCCACTTGGCTTTGCAGTTTTTTGGGAGAAGAGGAAGCAACAAGCTTCCGTCCCATCATTCTCCACAGGGCTGATGACCTTGTATATTTGTAGCTAAGGGACCAAAGCGTTTCTTGGTGCTGTCTAGGTGTGAGGCCTGGGGCTGGCTTTGTGGCTTTGCTGTCCAGTCCCTGAGGCTGCCATACACATGTGAGAAGGTCGGTGGCAGCCCCATCCTTGCTGGCTTTTGAGCTGTGTGAGGTTATTTCTCTCCCAACAGTGAGAAAAATGTATGGGGGAACAAAGGAACCTTCATAAAGGTTTGCAAGTATGAGACGGGGTAATCATATTGCTTCTGTATTTCTACAGCACCTAGGAGGATGAGGCAGGTCCACAGCTGCAGCAGGAAATCACATCACGTATTTAATAACAGTGCTGCTTGCAGCCAGGTGTGCGTGGCAGAGTGATTTCTCTATACCTCACACTGCACGAGGAAAGCCATTCGTTTCCCATCCGAGGTTACATGAGCGTGCATGCCTGTGCTGGCAGAACCCAGCATCTGCTTTCCCAGGAGCCGCTGCAAGCGTGTTTGCATTGATGCTCAGGGGAATGTCTTCACCCAGCTGCTCTGCACGCTTGTGTTTGTGTGAAGAAGGGGTGCAGGCTGTGTCTGCTCAGCTGCACGTGAAACTTTCGGAGCGTTTTTGTTTGATGTTGCAAGCTCCATGTGTGCCTGAGCCATGGACACACTTGTCTGGCATGGGAACGTGTGGACACGGGTCGGTCATGAGCAGATGTAGGTGTCAGGGCAGGTTTCTATCATCAGAGCAGGCAGGGGCCAGAACAGCCTCTGGGATGGACCGTGAGACATTTCTGAGCATGGCCCTGCCATGTGGCTGCCTGGAACAGCAGGAGGTTGGATTCCCCATCCCAGGAAGCTGGTTCCCATCCGGCATCCTATGTGCCCAAGTTTCTTGGCAGCTGTTGTGTGGCTGGGTGAGACACCACAGCCACGTCCCTCCACAGCCTCAGTGAGTGCGAGGGATGCCGGGCACTCCCCTCAGTCATGGTCTGTGTGCCTGTGCAGGATGCTGTAGGCAGAGATGATTTACCTCTAGCCATCCCGTACACTTGTTGGGAGAGCTTTGGGTCATTTCTCAGGTGGTTTCCAAGCCGGTGTCGCCCCTGTTTAAATAAGTTTATTTCCTCCTGGAGGCGAGATCTCCATCCGTGACAACAGGCGTGCGTTTGGCACGCGTACACGAGGGCACGTTTCCCACGGAGGTGCGTGGAAATGTCCGGGATGCGCAAACGCTGCAGCGGCACGCACCGCGCTGCACTTTACCCAGCTTTTTTGTTTTTTGCACACCTTGTGCATGCAGTTTGCATCTACCCGTGGGATCCCGGGGCTGCTGCGTGTGCGCTGCCTCCCGGAGCTGTTGCATTTAACCCCCCCGGAGTTAAAGCACCCCCCCGCAGCTGTTGCATCTCCCCGCAGCTCGCCCCAGGAGCTGCACCGCGCCGGGGGCGCGCACGATTCCCCACGGCCGCTGCTTGCGGGCGCGCTCCCGGCCAGCCGCTGCCTCGCGTGTGCGCGCCTGTGCGGGGGCGCGCAGCCCCCCCGGAGGCCGTGCCATGCCCGCCCGTGCCCCGCGGGCAGCCCCCCCGTGTCCCTCCCGCACCGGAGCGGGGCTGAGCCGGGGAGCGATGGAGAGCGGAGCGAAGCCAGCGCTCGGCTTTTAAACGCCGATCCGGCCCTTTTTGCCCCCTTTTTTAATTTTTTTTTTTTTTTTTTTTATTTCCTTCTTCCCCCACACCCCCCCAAGTGATGCGGCTGCGGAGAAAGCAGCAAATCCCCCGGCTGTGCGCGCCCTGCCCGGGATGCTCCATCCCCGCCTGTGCCGCCCGGGTGCCTGCGCGGCTGGGAGCGCTGCCTAGGGGCGGCGGGGCAGGGGAAAACACGGCTTGAAGGGGGGGGGCACGGGCCTGGGGGGGCCACCTCCGAGGGGCTGCAGGTGGCTTCGAGGCAGGGCTTTGGGGCTCCTGCCGCCTCGTGGGGCATGGCACGCGTGGGAGCCGGGAGCGCTCGCCCCTGCGGGAGCAGGTAGGTGCGTGTGCGTGTGCGTGTGCCACATTTGGGGCGTGCGGCTGGCTGGCGTGTCCCCTGTTCTCGCCCTCTCCGAGAGCTCGGAGGGGGAGCAGGGAGAAGGGGGGAGGACGGCTTTCTCCCCCCTGCCCGAGCCCCACGGTTGGGTGGACGCCTCCCACCCGAGGATGAAGGCGAGGGGTGAGTGCGAGGAGGTGGGGAGGAGAAGCAGCCGGGGGGAAAAAAAGCCCAGATGGGGAGATGGGAAGGGAGAGGGGTGCTCCCCTTCAATGTGCGTGCCTCTGCGTGTGTGTGTGTGTGTGTGCAGTGCTGGGGCTCGGGATGCTGAATAGGTCCAGGGCTTGCAGCTGGGCTTGAGTGCTCTGCTTCTGTTCAGACTCTGCAAGAGGAGGGGATGCGTGCGTGTGATGGATGTACGTGTGTGTGTGTGTGTGTGTATACATCTGTATGCACAAATAAATCCATAGGTACATGCATATCCCCCATAGATATAGCTATAGATACGCAGACACCTATGGATATCGCTCGCAATTAGGGTGGGGAGAAAAACACAGCCTCACCCCGCAGCCCCCTGCCTCCTTGCAAACTTTGTCGGGGAGCCTTTGCAGCCGGCGATGTTCCTGCGTGTGTGTGTGTGTGTTTGTGTGTGTGTGTGCACGCGCTGCGCGAACGTCTGCCTGGTTTGGATGCAGGGGAGTGAGTAAATCTCTGCTCTGCTCTCACACCGCTCTGCTGGGAGGCTGGCTGGCTGCAGAAAAGTCATTGCGTGGCGTCTGGCGAGTGCGTGTGCGTGGCGGTGGTGGCGGTGGTGGGAGCCGGCTGTTTGCGTAGGGGCCCAGGACAGCTCCTTGGGTGCATACGTATGTGCATGTGCATCGCTTGCAGGGTGTCTGCCTGCCCGGTTATTCCGCCGGGGAAAGCGTGCCCACATTTTTATGCATAAGGATCCTCCTGCTTTGGGGCACGGGATGGGGGGAGGAGAAGCTGAATGAATGAATGGGAGCAAGAGGAGGGGGAAGGAGGAGGCGTGGGGGTGGGGGAGAAAGGCGAACAGACGCATCCTATTCTCATCCTAGGACAGGCAGGAGTGCACAGCTGCTGCTGTTCCCATTCCAGAGCTTGGATCTGGTTGGGGAAAGGCAGCATAAATCTGCTAATGCTGCAGCAGGCAGCATATCTGGGAGCTGCTCTGCGTAATGCCCTCTTGTGCGTGTGCTGCCGTGGCTCCCCCCCTACCCCTGTCCGCAGGCATGCATGCCAGCACACGTGTGTGCGCGTGTGTGCGCGGGAAGCAGGCTGTGCACGAGCAAAACATGCCTGCAAACATCCTGGTGAGCATCTGGAGAAGGAGGTGGTGGGGAGCAGAGCACCGCTTGGGCGCTGCGGGCGCAGGCATCTTGCAGCCGTGCTCCCTTTGCACCCTCACGCAGGCGCCTGCTGCTGCCGGGGGCCGGTGCGTACACACGAAGTGGGTGCACATGTGCAAGGCCGGGCTCGGGAGCTGCTTCCTCTCCTTTTTTTTCCCCTCCTGAAGGCTGGAGAGCACAAGCCCTCTGCCCACCTTGGAGGTAGAGAGCTATCTTGAAGCAGGGACGGGGAGAGCGCTGCTGATGTTGGAGGAGGAGGAGGGCGATGGTGATGTGCAGCGGAAGGGAGCGTGTGTGGATGTGTAGGGGGGGGGGGGCCGCGTCCCTGGAGGGGGCCTGGGGGACCAGGCAGCCTGCATTGCCTGCTGCGAGCCAAGGTATTTGTCATGCACGGGGAGGTGGGAGGAAGAGGGAGTGTGTGATGTGGGGGTGCCGGGTGGAGGGGGCGGACTGGTGCTGTGCCGGGGTACGGGGGGATTGGGGGTGACCCCCTCCTTCCTGCCCCCACCCCGTCCCCACGCACCCCGCCACTCCTGGCTCCGGGCACACGCAGCCCAGCAGCATCACTAATGCAATATTCCAAGGAAGGCTCATTTGCATGGAGCATGCATTATTAATTTATTTAAATACAGCCCCCCTCCCGCCTCACCCCCCCCCCCCTCTCCGTGCAGACTGTACCAGCAGCGGTGAGGGAACTGCAGGGACCGGAGGGCTTCTGCCGCGGTGCCAGGGGTGAGAAGCAACCACTCCAACCCCACCGATTTCCCCAGCCTAAAAACCTTCCCCCCCCAGCCCTTTTCCCACCCGCCACCATCCTCACCCCATTATTTCCCCCTCCTGCTACGTGCTCGCTCTTCAGGGCACCGAGCCCAGCAGCGGGCAGGTTTGCCGGGATGCGGGGAGCTGCCTTCATTGCTCTCCCTCCCCATCAAAAACCATGCCAGCAGCCACGGATGTGTGGCCTTTCCCTCTTTTTGCCCAGCTCCAGGAGAAGCGGGTATCTGGGGGTGCATTGCCTGATCTGGTGCAAAGCCACGCCGTGGAGCAGGAGCCGCTTGCGGGGCAGCGAGGGCGTTTGGGGCAGCGGGGGGGATGCTGCGAGGTGTGGTGTTGGCTGTGGGGCAGCCTGCGGTTAAAATCGGAAAGGTAAAACCGCAGGCAGGGAGGAGGGAGGGTGGCAGAGCCGTGATGGTGGTCGTTCCTCCCTGGGTCGTGTCCGAAATCAGCTACAGCTCCGGGCAGGGAGCAGCTGCCTCGCCTGACCCCGCTGGCGCCTGGCGGAGCATGCTGCCCACCTGGGAGCAGGGCTCGTGGTCACTTCAGGGCCTGCCGTCGGCAGCCGTGGCAGAAAATATCACTACATTTGCTGACACAGAGAGACCTGGCTGCTCTCCCTCTTAGCCCAAATGTGTATATATTATATATATATTTATTTGCCTCACGTTGGCAGAGCTGCGTCCGTGCCCCTGTGCTCCCCACCCAGCATGGCAGCTTTGTGTCTTGCTTGTCGACCCACGGCCTCCTCTTTAATAGGGCAGACCCCACAGCAGGTTTTGGGTCTCCTGGCGGCTCGGAGGTCCCCAGCCATTGCCCGAGATGAACTGCTTTGTTCGTGAGCAGGACCGACCAAATAATTTGCTGTTGCTGAGGAGAAATGACCTCATTTGCTCAGCACTGACAAGCCAAGAGGAAGCCCAGTTCCAGCCGACCAGCTGAGGTACAGAAGGAGGGGAGGGAAGTTGTCACTCTCTCCCCGGCATTACGAGGGGCTGGAAATAAGCTGCTAGGAGCCAGGTGAGTGAGCAGAAGGGTCTGTGAAGGTCAGGCCCATCCACCCTCCTGCACTGACCCAAGCGAGGTGCCAGGGCTAGGCCTTCCTGCCCGCAGCCACCCCATGAGCACGCCTCCAGCCCTTTGGCACATAATTTAGTTCCAGGGGATGCTTTGTGGCATCACACGTGAAGTTAACACCTGCCTGAGTGGGTATGCCATGGGGGAAGTACAGTTTGCAAGAAGCCATGGGTGGTTTTGACTCCTGTAGCTGTCAGTTTTTCGGATAGCACAGGGATGGAGAAGGATCCCTCTTTCTGCCACAGCTGGCTTGTGGGGAAATCCCTTCCCCTTTGTGCTCCTCAGCACCCACATCGCTTCTGAATGGGTTTTGGTGATAAGCTAATCACCACTGAAGGCACTATGGACGTGCAGGCTGTGTCCCAGGATGATGTACAGGCTACCAGCTGCCTGAAGGCAAGGTGTCATATGTTTGTCTTCATTCTTTCCATGGCTCATGAGCTCAGTCTGTGGACCAGATGGGTCAGAGCTGCCTGTGTATTTTAGGTTACTACGAGGGCTCTGTGAGCTCTCCTTTCTCTGGGAATGTCAGCGTATGCATGAGAACATGGATGTGTGAGGAGGGAGAGAAGCAGCTCTTTCTGCTAGGCTTTGTCGGTCCCACCTTCTTGCACGCACAGGTTACGTGTGTTTGTGCAAAAAGTCTGCATGAGGCCATCTGTCATTCCCTTCTTTATGGCTTCATCTGTATTACCTACATGTATGTGCATTTATTTCTGATATGAGTGTGTGTGTAATGCACCTTTTTCATGTCTTGGACTTGATCGCTCTTCTCGAGGTTTGTGAGTATGTGCTTGTAGCTGTGTGCCATGTTCAGCTGGATGCCATCCATCCTCCCTGCCCATGTATCTTCTCCTCCCCCTGTCCCTAACACTTCTTCAGCTCCCCAGGGAGAGGTCCTGTGCGTTTGGAGATAGTCCTGAGTTGTATTCCCTGGTGCCACATGTATGAAGTGAGATAGCTTTTCTGACATCTGTGTGCTCGAGTACATCCAGAAACATCAAGCCCTGAAGCACGAGGCAGGTGCTTCATGTTATTTCCAAGGCTGTAGTGAGACCAGTCTGGAAAACCTGGCATGCAAACCTGGGTGCTATTCTAGCCGAAGGAGGGTGATAAATTGGAGGGAATTCAGAGAAGAGAAACAAAACATGATGAAAGGGCTGGAGGGACTTATGAGGAGAGATTAAAAGGACTAAATATGTAGAGCTTGGCTAGATGATGACACTACAATGGTTCACATGTATTTGAGGACTGTAAACACCGAGGAAAGGAAGAGATTATTCTGGGGGGCAAAGGATGGGCAGAAGTATGAGATGAGGCTGAGCCAGGGGAAGAACCTTTGGAGGATGTGCAGAGACTGTTGTTGAGGGAGCACAGAGGTAGTACGAAAGGAAGGCATAACTAGGGTTTGATGGAAGTGGAGGAAATTATTTCCTCCTTCTCCCCATGCTTTCTGCCTGGAGAGGTAGTCTAGGAAGCAATCCTGTGGGAATTGCCCTGGGTAAAAATGGGCTTTGCCACAAGCTTTCTAGAAGAGTACAGGCTAAGCTTTCCAGAATTAATGGTTCCCTCTTTCCAGGCAAAGATGGTTTGGCATGGGGACAGTGGGGTCAGGAGGATCAGGCTTCTCTCCTCTGACTCCCTAGTCACAGATGGCCCAGAATTGGGACAACAAGGTCAGGAGGATTAACACCCCTCCTTTTTTTTTTTTTTTTTTTTTTTTTTTTTTTCCCCATTGCACTCACAGGCCAGGAAAATTGAGTCAGATCATAATAAAAGGATTAGTGTGGAGAGGCTGCCGTGAATAGTGTGATAGACAGGTCAGGAAGATGGAAGGGAGTTCAAGGGGGGTTGGCCCCGTTACAGATGGTCTGCTGAAAGGGCTCTGTGTTTATCAGCAGGGAAAGGGGATTTGGTCTCACAAAGTTTGGAACAACGCATTGAAGGGACTAGGCACAGATGTTACCCCCAGCAAGGATCTGTACTAGGATGAGTGGTTGAAATGACCTCAGGCCTCCTTCCAGCTTTAGGGCAGGGGGAAAAGGCCCTTCTTGGAAGGGGGTCTGCTGCTTGTTCTGTTGTCCATCCATCTCCAGGAAGACCTCATGCATCAACACGATATTGGTGCTCATAGCTCCTACTTGTCCTTGACTTCTTGGTCAGTCTGGCTGGGGAAAGCCATGGGAATGTAGGAAGGATCTTCTCATCCAGGTTGGAGGTCCTTCTAGCCCAGTGTCTCCAACAGTGGCTAACACAGGATGACCAGAGCAAAGAGCATATGGACAGGACAACTGTGTAGGAACACTTCCTCTGACCTCCCTTTTAGCCTCTAGTGATGTGTGGCTGAAATCTTGTGCTGGAAGATCTGTTGTGCACCTCTTAGGTCTCTATGGATTTTTTTCTTCCATGACTTTTTTCCACCACTTTTTGAAGTCAATTCAAGTTTTAACATCCACAGAAACTTAGAGCAGGAAGTTCTACAACTTAAAAATGCAGAGTGCGATGAAACCGCTTCTGCTTGTCTTGAACCTGTTACATTCTTGTTTGATTTCCCAACCCTTCATTCTTGGGTGGGAAGAGACAGTCAATACCTGTCTCCTCTAACCTTCCTGTGCGGGTTTTATAGATTTCTCTCATGTTGCTGTCTCTTATCATCTCTTTTCCAGGTCCCACAGAGGTGAAGGTTTCATCTCAGCTGCAGGGCACGATGTAGAGGAGGGGAAGAAGCTGGGGAAGGAGGGGAAGAAGGTGAGGGGATGGACAGGCCAGGGGTGATGGACAGGCCAGGGGTGATGGAGATCTGGTTAGGGCTCTGATCTGAGCATGATTAGGTGCTGTTCAGATCAGTGGAGAGGAAAGGGATGACTGATGGTGGGTCAGCCTGCAGATACAAATGTCTGGGGAAAATACAGGTTGGATGTGGTGCTGGTGTGATGCTCAGTGAAGGAGAGTGGGAGGAGAGGGTAAGAGGACGTGGACCAGATCTGAGAAAGCTTTCAAACTTAAGCACAGCACAGGGAGGTCTTGACCCATTTGAAAGAGATGCCCAAGAGTCATCTCCCAGGTCAGCACTAGGGTTTTGTAAAGCAGACTGAGAGATTCAGTGACAGAACCCTCACTGAAATTAAGATTTTCTCTTATTTCTTGGTTAGCCAAGACCCTCAGCCAGCTGATGGAGAAAAGACAAATGAAAATGGAACACCAGCCATCTTGTGGTCATTCTTCAAAGAAAATAGGTTCAGAGGGGGGAAATGGGCTCATGCTGGGATGAAAAAGCGTCTGGGAGAGGGCGAAACAACCTTCTGGGACTGGAGGGTTCAGGGAAAGAAGAAGGTATCTTCTGTAGCCCTTAGGACATCTGCCAAGGAAAGCTGTTCTGAGTGAGCTTTGAATTCAGGGCTGTGGGGGACTGAGGTGAGTGGTGGGAAGCCTGCTCTGATGCTGTCAGATGGGAACGAGGCCGAGGGAGGCAGTGGGGAGACCGAGGGATGGTAATGCCAGCAAGGCTGGGGATGAGGGGAGAGGTTTGATGTGGGCAAGAGATGAATGCAGGGAGGTCTGAGCAGCATCAGGAGGAGAGACAGCAGTGAGGGGCTGGGGACAGAGCAGAGCTGATCTCTGTAGCAGCCACTGATGTACTTAGATTTTGGTCTCTGCTCCCTGCGGGGCACCTCTTGTGGGGCAGGGAGCTCGTCTCCAGCTCCATCAGCCCCACGGGGCAGTGCAGCCTTCCTCTTCCTCACAGACCAGGGAAGGTGCAGAGACGCTGCACCTCACCAGGTGTGTGTAAGGCTCTCATCCCAGTAGCCAAGAGTGGGGATGGCGAGGGAGAAGGCATTTCCCTTCTTAACTTCACTTTCTTCTGCCTGATACCCCATGCTGTTGTAACCTTTCTTTCCTTTCCTGCCTGCTCACTTAACACCGGCTGCACCCCGTGCCTCTGTTTGCTTGCCTTTAATCCACGGGATGGATCAGTGACAGACCCCCACTGTAATTTTTTAAATCAAAGCCCTTTATCTCGAATTGAGCAAGGTCGGGGGAAGCATCTTAAGGCATCAGCCGCATTTTCTATCTCTGCCTGAGAGCAACTTAAAGGATGGCTCAACAGGATTAGTGGAAAGCGCAAGATTGGACAAATGGATTTGGCAGGGGCTGGCTGGTGGGCCCGAGGGAGCGGGAGCTGGCTGTGCTGGGAAATGGGAAGGCCAGGCTCTGCTCAGGGCCCTGCTCTTCCCACTCCGTCCCCAGCCTGCCCGGCACTGCTGGAGGTGTGAATTAGCAGGCTGGGGGCACGGAAAACAGCCTGTCATTAGAGCTGTCTTCCTTGGCTTGGCTTCTTCTCCCTCGTTTCCTCTCCACGGCCCTCCTGCGCCAGCCTGGCCTCGTGTCCTGGGGCTCTTTGTCAGCGGAGAGCACCCCAGCCCGTGCGTGCTGCCCATGGGGGATGCTCCCGCAGTTCCTGCACAGAAAAGGATTTGCATGCATGGTGGGGGAGAGCCGTCCGGGCCTGTTTATTCTTAACGCTCTGCATTATCTCCATTAATAATGCCACCTCTGCCTCACATGCTAATTAAGACTCAAGATTGTTAATGTAGCAGGGAATTTGGGCAGAGACCACACAAGACTGGCTGGATTAAGTTAACCTTATGGACTGTTAATGGATCTCCTGGAGGGGCATTTCTGCCTAATGAGGATCCAGCTTGAATGGTAATCAGGGGCTTGCTCTGCCTGCTCAGCGGGGACCTTCAGCTGGAGGATGGGGAAAGGCATGGGCAGGAGCTGCTCACGGGGAAAGGGGGGAGGATGAGGAGGGAAAAAAGGGGTGCAGGGATGGGGGAAAAGACCTTGGGGTGAGGGAAGAGCTGAGGCAAATGGTGGAGGAGCTCCAGGCTGAGAGAGGAGCAGAAATGATGGTGTTGATGCACTTGGAAAGCCCCAAGTGGCTGCTGGGGCTGGCCCGCACTGGTTGTGTTAAATTTTAATACAAAGCGCTGTTTTTCCTGGTCGTGATTGCCAGCAGTGAAAAGGTCACCCAAGCTGCCTCAGCATGCAGGGATCCTCTCTGAGAAAACCAAAAACAACAACAAAAAGCACCAGGGGAGATCCTAACTGCACCTTGGGCTGTCTTACCTGAGCTGTCTCAGCTTTAGATGGCCCAAGGACTGGATGTGAACCTCGAGTCTGCTTTGTGGTGGAAGTTTGGGGTTCGGGTGAAGGTTTGTGATGCAGTTCCTGGGGGCTGGAAATGGGTGACGAGGACGTGGCAAGGGAACAGGTTCAGTTCAGGCTGCCCAGTGAGGTTTTCCTTCCTTTTCTGGCTCCTGATATGGGAAGATCGCAGGGAACTGCGAGGAAGGGAGTTCCCTTGCTGTGTGTTGCTGTGTGGGAGTCGGTTCCCGGGGCAGAGCACGCTGCTGCCAGCGAGCGAGGGGAGCCGAGGGAAGGCGAGAAAGGAGAGGCAGAGACCCGGAGGAGAGGCAGCGCAGGAGCCAGACAGACTCTTCCACCCGGAGAGGTGGGATCCCTCCTCTGCGGACGTGAGCGCACCCGAGGGGGCACGTGGCACAGTTCTGTGCACGCTCATAGCATCACGGGGCTGCTCAAGCTGCAGAGGTACACTAATACTGTTAGTATAGAGGTGCTGCCTGTAGGAAATGCTCACACACACACATGCACAAACACGGGCACACCACTCCCCGCGATCCCTGCATGCCCATGTGCACATGTGGCGCCACATTGTCCCTCTTGTCCCCTTTCAGCATTGGCTCACGCTCATGGAAACACTGATGGATGCACAGTTTTGCATCTTCCAGGTCTCCTTGCTCGCCAGCACAAAGCAGGCAAGCGAGGGTGAGGCAAAATAAATCCTTTAGAGATGAACAAGACGAACACCATGCAGATGTACATGTGCAAACGCTCGTGCACATCCCCCTTGCTCCTGTTCACCCTGCTCCCTCTTTCCCTCGCTGCTTGTTCAGCCCATCGTGGTGCTGCTTTCATGCCCCTGAAGCGCAGGAGCAGATGGTTTGGAGGCCAGTTTAGGACGATGGTTCCCTTTTCCACCAACAGCTCTCTTCAGCTGCTTAGCTCGATGCTAAGTATCTCAGCGATGAAGATCCTCCTTGCCTACCCACACACGGCACCTCCGTGTCACCTCCCAGCTCCTATTAGAAACCCCGAGGCCGAAGCCCTCTTTAAATCACCCTCCTGACAGCGCTTTAACCCGAGAGGCACTTAAGGCCGCGGTGGCTTTTCCAGGTTCAGCAGCACATGTTAGCTCTGACAAAATGAGGCAGCTCCTTCTCCGCTCTGCTCTGCACACATGCCTTGCTGAGGCCCAAAAGGCTCTCACTTGTCCCCTTTCAGCCTGCATTATTCATCTCCTGTAATGCACAACTGATGTTTGTGGGCAGAGGCGAGCAGGTACAGCAGAGCACAACGGAGAGGGAACGCCAGCCCTAGCAGGCAGAGATTGCCCCGGCTGCGTGGGCCAAGTCGAGACGAGGGAGAGGAAATACTCGCCCTTTTGCAGGCACTTCTCAAAGGTAGATGGTGGTGGTGGAAGAGGGGCATGCTGGAGGGGTCGAGGCAGTTCTGGGGGCTTCCCAGAGCTTTTTTTTTTTTCTCCTGGCTCTTTCACAGGTGTGAACGGTGTGTGCGGGGCGTGCGTGGGAAGGTGGGAACGCGCCCGGGGAGGTGTGAAGTAGGTGGCTCTGGGCAGCCTGCGTGGCTGAGTAACGCTGGGGAGGGTGGTGAGGAGGCTGGGGGATGCTTTGTGAAGAGACATGGAAGCCGGTGAGTGTGTGTGTGAGGGTAGGTAGCTCCTGGGAACTACCCGCACCTGGCTGCTTTTCCCCCAAAACCAGCCCATGCTCTCCCATCCTTCTCCCATTCCCCTTCCCAGCCTCTCCCTGCACGGACAGTGCTTCCCTGTCCCCCAGACACACGCTGACCCCAATATCTAGCCCCAATGTCACTCTTCCAACTGCTCATGGTGCTGTGTGGCTAAGCCCACCTTAGTGCCAGCCCCATCTCTGCTCCTCCTCGCCCACCTCACGCACCTCCTTGCCTCTCCGTGGACCTGGGGGAAGCTGGTTCCTTCCTTCCCAGGTCTCTCCATCCCACAGGGGTTTATTCTGTGCACGTACATCCTCCTTCACCGTGCTTAGCTTTTGCACTTGTGTCACCTGATGCCACCATCAGCCAGTTTCAGAGCACTCGGGGCTGGTGGGACCTCACACTCTTCTTTGCACACCAATTACACACATCAGAAAAAAAGAGGGAGAAGGGATGAGCATGGATGCTTTTTTCAAGCTCTTTGCTCCACCAACTTTACCCCAAGGAGCTGCAACCCATGTCAGGGGACAGCAATGTGGGCTTTGAGAGGTGGTGGAGCAAGAAGAACTAGAGAAAGTGCAAAAAAAAAGGAAGATTTGGGGGATGGAGGCGGTAGGTGTGCGTGTGTGCATGCGTGCAGGTGCACAGCGTGATGCAGCTGTCTCCAAAGTGGGTTCCAGCCTCCCAACTTCCAAGGATGTTGTTATTTTTTTAGTGAGCGATGCCGGCTGTCTGCGTCTCATGCGTTGCTTGTGTTTGCCTGCCTGTGCTGGATGTTGATGAGTATTTGTGTTTTCCATGTGACAGAATATGGCTGGTGTTTGATGATGCTGGGGCTAGCGTTTAGGATCCAGAAGGACGCTTTGCCACTGTGTGGGCTGAGGTAGGTAGGTAACAGTGTCTGCTGCTATCAGCTCGTGTGCTGCAGGCAATTTGTAAGCGTAGTATAGCCGGGTGTGATATGCAGCCAGCGGTGCTTGCTTGACTTATGTTCCTAAATGTGCCGGGGTGTTTTATGTGCTTTTGTTTTCTTATTGATGGGAGCCTTGTGATATACCGGTGCACCGCTTGCCGCGATATGGATGCGTGTGCGTGCGTGTAGATGGCAGTATTTCTGCTCGCTGGTACAGAGGTGGGTTTATGAAGCGGTGTGTACGTGTGCGGTGAAAATTATGGATAAGTGAGCAGGGTTTGTGGACGGCAGATCCGTTCAGGAATTCAGCACGCAGGGCAGCGTTGACTCCGCCACGCAGAAATGCTGCTGCTGCCTGCTCCGGAGCAGCGGCACGGGCTGCGTGTAGCTGATGTGGCTGCGTGGTGGTTGTCTGAAAGGTCAGAGGCATGCCCAGGCAGCTGTGCAGCCCCGTCGGTGCGGCACACGTGAAGGAGAGAAGCCAACACCTTGCCCTTTTTGGGGACCGAGTTGGTGGGGGATCTGTGCACAGTGGTGTGGCAGGGGTGGGATGCTGGGGGGGCACGAGCGGCAGCACTTTGAGCGTGAGCACAGCCCGCGGGGGGCACCTCGGGGGGGAGGCTGTGTGTCTGCCAGCCTGGCCCCCCCGTCTCCATCCTCCAAACCCCTTTCCGTCGGTCTATCTGCCCGTGTCCAGCTGCCTGCTCCCACACCGTCTCCTCCGCCCCGGCTCGCTCGCACCCCACGCTGCCTGTGGACTCAGCAGCTGTGCATCTCTCCGTCCCTCCCACACACGCACATTCGCGCGCACACACACACACACACACACACCCTGGATCTTCATCTGTGGTATATTCAGTTGCCATTGGAAACCTAAGAAAGAAGTGAATCTACCCTCCAAGTCTTAAGCTGGTGTTTTTTTTTTTTTTTTTCTTTTTTCTCTCTCTTTTTTTTTTTTTTCTTTTTTTTTTTTTCCTCCCTTTTCTCCTCTCCTCTCCTCGCAGAAGGCGAAGTCTTTCGCGATGAATCCCCGGCAGCTTCGATCGAGCGGTGAGCTGGAGCACCTACCCGCAGGCCACTCCTCGATGTGACTGCACGGAGGCCTTCGCCAGCGCTCGGAGAGGCGAGCAGAGCCGTGGATTTACCTCCCTGCGTCCCCCCCAGCACGAGCACCGCCAGGTAAGCGAGCCCCGGCTCGGCTGCCTGCATCCATCTCCCTGCTGCTTGCTCCCCAGAGGTGCGAGGGAGGGGAGAGGCAGGGGATTCTGCCACACCATGGCTGAAGCCCCTCTGGCTCCCTTTTCCCCCCGCACGCCTCTGCGGGGCGGGGAGGCTCGCGATGGAAGCGCTGCGGGGTGGCTGCGCGCGGTCCTGAGCCTCTTCCCCTCCTTCCTCAGCCTCCTCTTTGTGCACACACCTGTCTGCTCCTCTCCCCGTGCGAGATTTCTCCTCCTGGTTTTTGGGGAGAACGGGCAGCCGGGCTGATGCTGCAGAGAGGTGGTAGAGGAGGAGGCTGCTCCGACCCAGAACGGCCAGGCTCTGCCAGCGGGGCCTGGTTCCCTCCTGGGAACGCATCCTGCACACACAGGGCATCACGCTGCTGGCTGTGGGGCAGGCAGGGGGCCCCCTCCCTCCTCTGCTCAGGGTATTTTGGGCATCCCCGCTCCCCACGGAGGGCTCTGGCCTCCATTTCCCCACCCGGTACCTCCTCTGGTACCCGGCCCAGCCTGGCACTGCTTTCGGATGCTCTTTGTCCCTGCTTATCTGCTGTCCCCCGGTGCTCCTGCCTGGCTGCGAGGGATGTTTTCGTGCTGGAGCCTGCGTGTTTCATAAGCCGGCAACGCCACCTGCCCTGCACAGGCAGCAAAGGGGCCCTGTGCCCAGCCTGACCCAGTTTGGGGTGCAAAGCTCAGGGGGGGGCACCTGAGCAGCCCCACCACCACCAGGACAGCCCCGTGGTGCCCCTTACCATGGGGGAAGGCAGGGTGATCAGCTGTGCTATTTCCACGCCGTGTTTTTGTGCTGTGGCATGAGGAAGGGAAGGCAGCGAGGAGCAGCTGCTTCTCCCCCTGCCTGGAAAGGCCCAGGAGGGGCTTTTTGAGGAGAGGTTTGGGGGCTCACACCTGGCAGGCTGCGGTGTCAGGCTCCTCATTTTTCTGAGTCAGATTTTGGGACTGCACCGTTTCTCCTTGGGGAAGGGGCCACTAGCCCCCCACAGATGTCTGGTGATGGTGTCCCCTCTCTGGCCACCCCGTCACCTCCCTCTCCACTCCTATCCGGTGGCGCTGGCTGTTCCTCTTTTTTTTTTTTTGGGCACCTCCGTGCTGCCTGTCCCTTCTTCAGCAGCACCCCTTCTTCCCTCCCTCTCCACTCCTCTTCCTCCCTCGTGACCGCGTGGTTGCGCTCGGCGTCGTTACTGGGGGGTTTGCAGAAAGCAGGCTCCTCCCGGATGGAGCCTTTTTGGCGCTGGTTAAATCCCTCAGCCCTCTCAGGGCATGGCTTTGGCATGGACTCGGGGCGGACGAGACAATAAATCCAGCTCTAGGGAGCTCGGTATCAGGTCAAAAGTGCTGCGGCTACGTGGTGGAAAACGCTGATCCAACGTGAACTCCCTCCACCGCCGGTTCAGATTTGTTTAGAAAACAAAGTTGGCTTAACTGTGTGCTGGCAAGCTTTGCGCTGCGTTGGGCGTTACACGCCTGCACCGCTCGGGCTTGATGCTGGCTCCGGTGCTGTTTGTCCTTCCACACCTGGCACGCGCTGCAGACAGTGTGTGTGCTCTGGAGGATTTGACAGATGCAATGGCACGCGGCAGCCAGCCCGCTCTAGCCCCTCCTGTTGGGAGAGGTGGCTGGAAAAGGGGCTGAACTGCAGCGTTAGCAGCAAGCAAACCCCATCCCACCCCGACCACCCAGCTCCTCAACACCCCACCATGGCCCGTGTGTGGGGTTGGAGTGACAGCATTGTTCCTTGGGAGCACGGTGGCAGAGAAGTGGGGCACACCACGGGCAGAACAGCCCCGTTGGGGACAGATGCTTGCTTGGGACAGCGTGGGCACAAACCTTTGCTGTTGTGTTGCAGGGGCTCTTTCCAGACCTGCCTTGGTTGCTGAGGGGTCGATTTGTTTGCAGGGGATGAGTGGTTCACCTGGTGCTTGTGCGTGGACGTGTTCGACCTGCTGACAAGGAGTATTTACTGACCAGATTTTGTGGCATGCTTTCCTCTAAAGCCCAGCAGGATGAGCTACTGGGGGGGCTCCTGAAAGCCTCGTGCCTCAGTTTCCCCTACCATTAAGTGGGGAAACCGCTTCAGGCTGCAGGGAAGGATGATGTGGGGAAAGGGAGATGCAGCCTGCGGCCTTCGCGGGGGGCTGGATGCTGGAGGAGAATCCATAATGCCCGGGGTGCCGTGTGCCAGGGCCGAGGCGGTGATGCGCTCAAGCCTCCGTTTGTCTGGGAGGAGAAAGGGAGCTTGTGGCTCGTCACTGTGGAAACAGAGTGGGGATTCAGCAGGCTCCTGGGCTGGGCCCCCCCGAGCAGCCACGCCGTGCGTCGGCCTGGGTGTCACAGGAGCCAAGGGGACCCTGGCACCGGCTGTGACAGGCGGGTGGCCCTGCCCAGCCCCACGCCTCGCCCCACGCACCCCACGGGCACTGCTAGGCCTATCTGAGGATGGGCGATGGTGCCCACGTGTGACGGAGGAGCTGGAGCTAGGGGGTTGTGTTGGGCAGTGAAAGGTGGCCTGCCCGGGATACGTGTCTTCAGACTGCTTCTGAGAAATATTTATGGCCGAATTACCTCACGCAGGCAGTGTCCACAAGCAGTGAATTCACCAGCTGCAGGCGGCTGAGCTTGCTCCTCAGTTGCCCCACCAGCATCTCTCTTAACATCGGAATAGCAGCAAGTGAAGAAGAGGAGGTTTAGGGAAGTTTCTTCTCCTCCTTTGCAGAATATACCTAAGTAGACATGTGTCAGGTAGGGCATGTATGCCAGCTCTAACACAGAGCGTGGGCAGATTTCTTACAAATAACCCAAAAGTGATTTCTGGTGGGAGCGTGGCAGTCTGCAGAAGGCTTCCAGAAGCTGCGCTGCCCGTCTTGGCTTGCAGGTGAAACATGTGAACATGTGCCCCCAGCTGGGCACGTGCTCATCGTGGTGGATCTGGGACATGGACGTGTAGGTGCTGGTGGCCTGTTTTGAGCCTTTTCCTTGTCCCTGTGCTGTAGGACCCATGGGTCTGAAGTCAGCAGTGTCAGGGCCATCGGGCTGTGCCCTGATCTGAACTGCCGTGCCTTTTAAAGCCAGCCAGCGTGGGGAGAGCTATCGAGAACCAGCCCGGCACAAAGAGAGAAACACTCATATAATGGGGCTACTTATTTGAGTTCCCCAGCATTTCCCATCGCGTTTCATGTCTTGGGGCTTATTCACAGTTGAAAGGCAATCAATGGAGCTAACAGCCCAGCATTGTTCTGCTCACCTTCTGATTTACTTCCTTTCATCCTCGCTGGGTTTCATCTCCTCCCAGGTTCACGCATCCCCCAGCACTGAGGTCGCTTTCTTTTTATCGCACCTTGGGCTGTGTATAATCAAGCTAGCTCTGCTCTTGCCCTGAATCTTCTGGGGTCAAGGTGGAAATCACTATTCAGCAAGAGACCCAAACAAATGAGCAAAACTAGCCTGGTCGGTCGGAACAAGGTGGAAGTTATCCAAGAAAACTCACACTGATCAATTCCAGTCACCTCCTGTGTTTAAAGTGACTCAGTATCTCCAATTTTAGGATGTTGCTGGGGAGCTGAATTCTCTTATGATTTCTCTTATATCAGTCGTTCCTACCAACAGTGTTTGTGAGATTCTTTTCCCATATCTGCTTAGATAAGGAACTGTTGGAAACCATGCTGGTAGAATAAAGGGTGCTGGGACAAAGCCAATCTTAAAAAAAAAAAAAAAATATAACAACACAAAACCCTCCCACAAAACCTCCCCCGCTTCCCTGAACAATAAGTTATCAAGTCCAGATGGTTAAATCTGAGAGTTTGGAAGGAGCTTAAGTGATTGAGCTGCTAACAAAAATATGCAATCTCTTGTGGAAAAAAAAAAAAAAAAAAAAAAAAGCTACTGATTCGGGGAATTGCAGAAGACCAAATGTTGTACCTATATTTAAAAAAAGGCTCCAGTGATGATCTGGGGAATTATAGATCTGTAAGCTCTGCATCTGTATCTGGTAAACTGGTGGGGACGATAATTAAAAAACAACACTGAAGACATCTGGAAGATTGTGGTCTGATAGGGCCTAACCAGCGCGGGTTCAGCAGAGGCAAACGGCGTCTTGCTAATCTCCTACAACTCTTTGAATGCGTCGATAAAGCAATGGATAAAGGAGGACCGACTGATATAATGTGTTTAGACTTCCAAAAGGCTTTTGAAAGATCCTACACAAGAGCTACTGAAGAAGCTAAGCAGTCGGTGAGAGACAAAATATTGACATAGATCAAAAAACTGAGTAGGAGACTGAAAGAATGAGGGGATTAAACAGCCAAGTTTCACCGTGGCAAGAGGTTAATGTGGCCTCCAGGTTCCCTTCCAAATCCCATGTGATTTAGTGCATTGTTTAATGACTTGGAAAGGTGGGAGGAGAGAGACGCTGTGTGAGAATCTGCACATGAGACCGAGTTATTAAGTCAGCTGCGGCCAGGAAGGGTTGTGGGGAACGGCAGGGAGAGAGCTTCGTTAAATGGATGCGCTGCTCTCTGTCGAACAAAACGCAGTGATGATACGTTCAAAAGTCATGGGTGGTGCAGGGCAGACTCTCAGCCCCTTCAGACACCCCGAAATGTCCTGAATCAAGTGTGTACATACGTGGGCATATGTCAGGGAGCTCGCTGCCCCACGTTCTCCTGGCCTTGAGCAGGTGAAGTAGCTGTTGGCGTCAGAGGTGGTGGGTAGAGAGTGCTTGGTGAGATGGAAAGCCTGTGGACACCCCTGAGTGAAGAGATGGGGGAAAACGGGGTTAGACAGTGGGCTGGGAGTGGCAGTTGTATGAATCAAAGTGAGATTTATGAGTACTCGCATCACACCTGAGCAAGGCAATGCAGAGTGAAATCAAAGTGCATGGCATTGAGGTTCATGTAGTTAGTCTATGGAGCTCTGTATCATGAAATATTGCCAGGACGATGAATTTAACAAGGTCCATAGTGGGCTTGTATATTTTTGTAGAGAGCAGGGATACATAAATGACTTTTAATAAAGGACAAGCCCAGCCTGAACCTTCAGGTTCAATCTTCAGAGCCTACATTAACCTGTAATTCCTAGCGGCCGATGGGAAAACGAAAATAGGAGCACGTTGTCCTTCAATTGTCTGCCTTGATTTTTTCCACCTAAAAAAAATGGTGATGACTTCCATCAGACTCAGTGTGGGTATCTCTGAAAAGGTTGTTCCCTGGTGTACACCTTACCTCGATAATACTCGCTGGGATGTGAGTAGAGAGCTTCTTATGGCCTGACTCTTCCTAGCATCACTTGTGTTTGGGAGCATCCCCAGGCTCAGAGAGGAATGGGTGACATTCTCTCTTCACCTAAACTGGCACAATCCAAAGCCAATAGTAAAACAGAGTTTTCAGCCTCGGAGTTTAAACTCAGCTGAAAACCAGACAGCACAGACACAAATGCAACAACCGCATCGATACTTGAAATCGCCTGAGGTCACAGACCTGAGCTGGAAAGTTTCCAGGCACTCCTGGCAGGTTGCCTGGTGCTTCCACACCCCGCCTGAGCCGTGGCTGTGGGAAGCACAGCACCAGGATAACCAGGTATTGCAGACTTGCCATTTGCCAGGCCCAGCAGTCAATTTCTGCTGAGGGTGAGGGGAGGAGAGAAATCTCTGAGTGTGTAGGAGCTCTGAAACCTTACCTGATTATTTCCTCTCCACTTCAGTGCAAAGAGCTGAGTCTGTAAGCACCTTCTCCCTGTCCTACAGAGCTCTCTGCCCAGGAGCACGGTCCCAGTTGTAGAGGTTTGTTACTGAACACTGGGTTTAGGATGTCGAAATCACTCACAGCTTGGCTAACTGTGCCTATTCACACACAGAGTTTGGTTTTTAGCTCTTTGTGTGCAGCACACACAAACCTCAGGCTCCTCATTAGTATGTCTCCTTCCTGGGCAGCCCACGAGGTGTGAGGGGAGTGACTCCTTGTGCTGGGAAACGTTTTTAAGCCAGGAAAACAAACACCGAGGAGCAGCTCCGTGTGCCACTCTTGGCTGGATCTCTGCGATCTCTTGTATTCTTAGAGCTGTGACTTTTTTGGGGGGAGGTGGCTCAGAGCTACACCCACTGCATCTGATACAGATAGAGTGGGGGCAGCCGGGCTCATCCCGGTGCCGAGGAACCTGGGGTCACTGTCACACCTTTCCACGGGGACAAAGCCTCCTGCACTGCCAGGAGGAACTCTGGCAGCCTTTCTCTGGGGCTGAAGCGACATCTCCAGCACCTCTCCTGCATCCCAGGAGCTGCGGGGGCTGCGAGACAACTGACGTCACCCCTGCGGCGTGCCAGCAACCCCACGGCTCGAGAGACGGCTTGATCACCGCCACTCCATTACGGCACCTAAAAAGACCTCTGGGATCGGGAGATGATTGCATCTCTCTGCTCCGTTACAGCAGCCGATGAACCTCCAGGGCCAAGGGATAAATGGCACCCTCTCCGGAGCGTTACGGCACTCAGAAACCTCGCTCGCTGACTCACAGCTGCCTGCCCCCCCCCTCTTCCCTCCACCACCTTCAACTTGTCTTTGGCACCCAGCCACCGTCAAAGCTGAGGTGTAGCTGGATAATCCCCGGCATTTTTGCAGTCCCTGCCTGCCTGCAGCACCGGGATGAGACCCCGATAGCTCCTTGCACGGGGGAACGTCGGCACAGTGACGCATGTGCTACCCTTTTGTTCTGCAAGAGCAGCGAGGGACCACTGCAGTAAACATCTCAGCATCTGTGAACCCCTGGCACTGCTCTGCAGACCAGAGATCTGGCAGACGATCTCCTCTTGCATTTTACAGGGTTGGGACTCTTCTCACACTGTTAAGGATGCTTCAGAAGCCAGTTCAGCACCTGGGAATGGCCATGTCATATCAGCAACTGGAGCTTACTGACAGGAAGGGGAATACGCCGAGTGTCTGGTCAGCGATACCGGCATTTAGAAAGAACAAATTAATTTCTCACACGCCCTAGAGAGGTGGAGTTCTGTCATGTTACAAACCTGACTCGTAGATTCTGGGGAAAATCCTAAAAGCTTTTGGTAATAGAGGTTTTAGTGCGTTTAATGCCGATGGAATTAAAAGTCTCTAGGCGCCCGTCGTGAATGGATTTACATCAGGGAGATTAGAAAAGGGAAAACATTATTGGTGTCCAGGAAACTCAGGAGAGCAGCTGTCAGCTGGTTCAGATGGAAGGCTCCCCGGCAGACAGCCCCGCTGGCCATCACGCACACGCACACAAACAGCGGGGTCGGCTCGCATCCTCGCAGGCTGGGGACATGTCCAATGAGTCACTTCTCACATGAGTTCACATGATGGTGTGGTTGCACCAGCCAGCTCGTACGGACTCATTGAAGACGAGCAAGTGCAGTGATGGACTCCCCATTTCATCCGACACACTCTTCTTGCAGACCCATATGCCTCAGCCGAGGGCTGCTGCCTTTCCTAGGTCTTCATCCCCTGAAGGTGTTCACCACCTTTCTTTCCTGCAGAGGAACATGGAGGAGGACCTCGTGGACTCCCCCCTGCACATGGAGAGATGCCACATGAGAAGGATTGGGGTCTTTTTCTGCCCCCCTTTCTCCCACCAGCAATGCACCTGGCTATAAAGCTACAAACCCTAACTTAAAAGTGCAAGAACCTTACAGAAGATTTTTTTGAGGCTTAGTAAATTCAGAGGAACCACAACCAGCTCAGGAAACCCTCAGGTTTCAACTTACCACAGGTTGGGAGAGTATCGTGGGGAGGCACCACTGAACATTGCCAGGTTCTGCTCTTTATTTCCAAGGCGTCAGTGGCACGGAGCATCCTGGGGCCATATGGCCCTCGTCTGTGCTCTTAGGTAAGAAAGGTGTGATCCTTGAGGGATCTTTCTTTCTTGGGCTTCTCTGCTGGGGCTGTGGTGCTGATGCTGTGCTCTTTGCTGGGAGACGACAGAGTCAATAGCAGAAAAGACACGAAGAGGCCAGCAGGGAGAGTGAGAAGGGTTTGGGCCTTAAGTACATCAGCTGGCTGTGCTCCTCTAAGGGCAGCTCTGAGAGCCGATTTGTGTGCTGTCCCTCTTCTTATTTCTCTCCAAAGTCCTCACCACTTGTTGGCGCATTTTGTTGAGAGCAGAGATGAGGGTTAATTCACCCTGGTTTTCTCCTTAAGTGGGACATCATCAAGCTGAGGAGTCAATTCAAATCCCGCTTCAAGCATCTTTATCCCCTCGCAGCCTAGGAGAGCTGGGAGATGCGGATCTGCTAAAACAGAGAGCTCCCTGCCCTGGTGGGGATGGGCAGGAGAGAGAGCGGGAACAGGCAGGGAGGGAAAGGAAGGATTTGGGCTTCTGGCAGTGAGATGCCCCCCGACAGTTACATCCCTGGTGGCAGGATGCCTTGTCTGTGGTGGACTTCATCAGCCAAGTGCTCACAAGCACCACTTCTATCATGCTGAGGGCAGGCTTACCCTGGATTTTGGTGAAGATAATGTCCTCTCCACAGCACAGAGCTGGGCTTCATCCCATCCCTCTTCTTCCTACACACCACGGGTGGCTGCCTGATGGCTTCAGGGGGGTGGGAGGGAGGGAAGGGCTCATGGAGTGGGTGACAGTGGCCTCGAAACACGGTGTCAGGTATTGTGTGCCAGGGACAGGGCAGGCTGGATGCCTCTGGTGTCCCTCCCAGTGCGTGGGTAGATGCCCTCAGGAGGTCCTCAGAGGGGGAGGAAGAGGCAGGAGAGAGGAAGGAGGGACAGAAGAAGGGGTGAGCAGTCTCAGTGCCTCGCCGGGGGGCCCTTTTGTGTGGCAGCAGGAGCCAGAGAGGGAGGGCAGGGAGGTGGGATGCTCTGCTGCAGGCTGGCACCCCGCGAAGCAGCAGGGAGGCAGTGGGCATTGTGGCTGGCAGCCCTTTTCCCCGGGCACGGAGGCTCCCCTTCATCAGCTGAGAATGGAAAGAAAAGGGCCTCTTTGAAATAAAGCACAGGATTTAGAAGCAAAAATGTTAATGTGGTGAGTGGGGACATAGCAGTGAGCAGCGAGTGATCAGCGGTGACGTCTGGGCAGGAACTGGAGTTGTCCCTGGAGATCCAGGTCTACTCTGCAGCGGGGACGTGAGGGAATCTGTTGGGGTGAGGGAAAGGTGTCTGACCTGGCACTGCTGAGGATATGTTTGTCCTGCAAACACATCTGAGCTGCTGGGCACGCAGGCACCTGCCTTCGGATGGGTACACAGCAAGCTTGGGGCACACCGCTGCGCGGTCTGCATCGGCACAGGCAGAAGTGGCGCATCTCAGCAAGGGGAGCCTCTCCAGAAAGGGGTTTGCAGCTTTTTCGTCCTTCCTGCACCCAGATGAAAGTGTTTCCATGCCACCACTGTCCTTCTCGAGGCACCTTGCTTTCCATCTGTCTGTCCATGCAGAGAATATCAACGCAGGTGCCCCCACTCCTGCAAGACGGCCGCGCTGGCCGCTGTAATAAGCTCATTCAGGCGGGACGTGTTCCCCCCTGTAAACAGCAGGCGATGTGCATTCCCAGGCAGAGCACCGCTTCTGGAGGACATCTAGCACAGCTAACGCGTCGTGACAACCAGCAGCAACTCCGGGCTGCTTCTGCAGAGCTGTTTGTGGAATCACCCCAGCCCTTTAGCACAAGACACGCGCACACGTACGGGAAGCCCTGCCACCACAGAAGAGAAAGGTTTCTACTTTTCGGGGACTGATGAGTCCCTGGCAAGTGCTGGTCCAATAATTGTAACAATCATGAGCTGTGTTAAGGGGTGTGAGAGGGGAGAAAGGAGTTCTTCAGCTCAGTGGGACCGCTGAGAGCACACGGGCTTGGCAGCTGTAAGGACACCACGAAGCTGTCAGCTGCAGAAGTGAGCGATGGGGTGCGCTCACCTCTGTTGTGGGGGTGGGAAAAGTTATCTGAGGGCAGCCCATAGGATTTTTAGGACCTGTCAGTTGCTTTCTGGTGCTGAGGAAATCTGACATCTCCCTGTTGGGAGTGACTAACATAGGTTCAAAGTCCCCTTGCTTGCATAATTAGCAGCGTTCATGCTTACCGTTTTTCCAGGGACTGCCCAGTGCATGAAACTGATTGACTGTAGGATTATGATATTGCCTGCAAATCCATGTAGATGGTTTGTATTATCTGCACCGTGGTGGCACGTTATATTCTCACAACACGCGAGAGGATGAGAAGGGAATGAGATTTTTCATGGGGAACCACCTTTGGACACTGCTAATTTTGCTTCATTTTTGGAGTTGGTGAGCCCGGTTGTGTTGCGGGGTGACATGGATGAGGAAACCTGACACTGAGCTGGAGGACCCGTGAGGCTGTATCATGATGTAGCCAACAAAGTGAGCTGCTTGTTGTTGCTTTGATGTGATCCTCTGACAGTTTGATGCTTTATTCAAAGCACTGGGTACAACTTCCTTACTCTCCTTTCCCAAGCACTTTGAGGCCAACCGATGTATTAATAAATTAGAGGGATTAAAATAAACAGTGCTTTGAAAATCATTAGGCATCCCAAATGCCTGGAAACAAACAGCAGTTGAAATAAAAATACAAAATGCAAATGGGCTAAGAACTGGGCCATAAAATGGTGTAGCCTAGCCCTGGGACAGCTCTGGAAAGGTAAAATATGTTCATTCTCTTGACTCTCTGGCTTGGGATGGATGAAATAGTGCTGGGGTACAGTGCATGGGGAAGAGTCCCTGCCCCAGTTCATGCAGTGGTCCAGAGCCAGCCCCACCAGTGCCTTTACTGGCTTCAGAGCAGGGCTGTGGGGAGATGAGGCCACAAGCACCAGCCACAGGGCTGGAGCTGAGGCAAGATCTGAAAGCTGCAGACTGGGGACCATCTGGGTGAGCAGCTGTCCCAGGCAGCTCCTTCTGCTGCTCTTGGTCCTGACCCTCACCCTGCAGGCACTGTACACCCAATTCTCTCCTCCTCTCAGCTCACTGCCTTTCCCACTCCGATTCCTTCTCCTCCTTCCCTCTCTGGAGATCTGGGGACTGACACAGTCAATTTGCACAGCACGCATTTCATTTTCTCTGAGTGCTACCAAAACTTGTCCCCCAAGCCCTTGGTGGCCACGTCAGCAGAGATGCTGGCTGCTGCCAGGGCGATGAGAGGACGTGTTCCTCAATAACCCTTCCTCTTTCTGCATCCTGGCAGGGGTGATGCATTTATTGTTGTGACCTGCCTTTTGCTGTTTGTCCATACAAGCTCACAGAAACACCCTAACAGCACCGGGCCGATGAAGGATCACAGTCCACAGGGACATCATGTGGGGTATGAGTCGTGGATGAGCGTGTGGCTGGTGACATGATTGCTGTGATGTTTTGAGTGGTGCTTACAAGAGGAGTTACTTGAAACAAAGATGTTTGGGAACTGCATTAGAGTAACACATGCATCTTTAATGCGTGCAAAAACCGGTGGGGTCCTGCTAAAGAAGTGAAAGCAATGAGGGCAATCAGTCTCGGCCACGGGGCTGCAGGATGATTTCAGAGCAGAGAGGCATGAAAGAATCACGACTGGCCGATGCTGCCAGCCCAGCAGGGAAAGGGGATATCCAGTTTTCCAGGCAGTTGTTAGAGATCCTGTGTTCGTGAAGGAGATACTCACCACCTGCTGACTGAGCATCCTGTCGGTACTTGGAGAAGACCGTGTACTGCTGAGGAGGAGGAGGAGGGGGGCAGCCGCGAGAAGCCTGCCTGATTCAGGAATTGCCCGGACCATCTTGAGTTCCTCTTGCGTGACAGACTTATCAGGCATCACTGGCCAGGGAGAAAGCCGTCAGACAATAGGAGAAAGCTGGCCTAGGAAAAGGCAGAGCCTGGCTGATAATTGAATACCTCTCCCTGCCTGGCCGGCATGCTGTGAGTGGAAGGCATCATGAGGCCAAGTGCTTGCCACTGCCAAGGGACTTTTCTCCTCCATGCAGCCACTGGGATTTCTAATCCAGGCTGGGTAGGACAATGCTGTCATGTTAGTAATAGTATAACTCTCTTAGCAGTCTACCGGTGTGACAGAGCCACAAAGAGAACAGTGTAGGCTGAATATGCACTCATGCTTGCTAAGCCTGTAATCCCAGCTTTGATTCTCTCTCCCTCTCTTTCGATTTTTTTTTTTTTTTTTATAATAATCAGTTCAAACTTAATAAGAGTGATTCACTAGTTGCCTGTTTATCTTTCCTCAGCATGGCATCCAATTTGGATATCACAGGGGAGGAGAAATGGGGGGAGAAGGGAGAAATGGGAGAGGAAAAGGAAGCCTGGAGGGTGTCCCTGTTTCCTCTCTCCATAGAAACTAAGGCTGCTATCTTTCTGTGAACCTGAAAATCCCAGCTGTTATTTCAACCCATTGTCAGAAGAGGCTGGTGATCAGCCCTGTTCTCCCATTCGATTTAGACCTTTTGTAGCTTTCTTACTGAAGGTTCAGCATCAGTTGGAATCTGATGAGAGTGTTTGGTGGTCTGTGGGATGGAAGGACACAGGACACGTGAGTTCCCTGGACCTGTCTGGACTGTGCCATGTTTTCTGCATTCACATGAGACAAGGCAGTGATGGGGCTAAGCCTCTCCAAGGCTGTGACTGTGTCTGTACCTCCTGGAGGCAGATCTCTTCTCAGCAGATCCTAGCAGACCCCAGGATGTTCCCCAGCCCAGGCAGCTGCAAGACCCATTCTGGGGTTGATTCCAACACCATAATGTGGTTCTGCATCCAAACCCTTTTGACTCTGTCTTCTCAGAAACCTGAACACATCTCAGAAATCACTTAGACTGGGCAGGAAGACATAGCTGGGCTGTACTAGGCAGGTAGACAGGTAAATGCTGGATGTGCTTGCGAAGTCTCTTGCCCAAGAGCTGATGTTAAGGACCATCCTGCACTGCTCTCCTTGCCCTGGGCATTTCAATGGCCTGAGTAAACCTCTGCTTGTCTCACCCCAGGTGCTCCTCCAAAGCCTCCTTCCTCCTTGTCTCCAGGGGCTGGCACAGCTCTGCCGTTCTGCTCTGGGCTGCTGGCGGCCGTGCTTTTGGCCAGGTGACACTGAACACCGGAGACACGAAGCAAGTCATTTGGAATAAGCAGTTAAGTGTTGGTTGGTACATGGGAGAGCAGAGAACAGGAGAGGGCAGAAAGGTCAGAAAAACTACAGGTCTGGACAATTGTGGAGGATCACTGGAGGATTTACAGAGTTCAGCTATCCTTTTGCTTCGCCTCGGTTAAATATCATGTAACCATGGCTCGCTGGGACAAGACTGGTCCTGACTCCCAAACAGCCATGTCCAGGTGAGCCATGCATGGTGCCGAGAGCCTGGTGTGGAGGATGCAGCTCCCTGAGAGCCGTGGGGCAGTGGCGGCATGTGGACCACTCTCTAGAGGGATGAACGGTGGTAGGAGCATGTGAAACACTGCTCCTCTCTCAATCTGGCTGCTTCTGCTGCTGTCTATGAGTCTCTTCTCACTGCTTATTCTTCCTCCTGTGCTCATATCACCTCGTTTCTTCCTGTGCTCGATGCACGGCCCAGTGAATAGAATCCATGCATAACCCTCCGCTCTCCTTTCCCTTCCTCATCGCTTTTCTCACTCATTCTTTCTTCCCGTCTCTCACTAACTCTCTGTTGCTCTCTCTGCCAATTTATTCTTCTCTTTCCTCCCACACTCTGTCCCCGTTTAATCAATCTTAGCACAGGCCTGTTTTCCACCAGAGCTGCTGTTTCATGCTTACTCGCGTGGAGGGAGGGTGGGCAGGTGTGTGCAGGGAGCAGGGGAGCTGAGATGAGACTGGTGGTCACGGCTGAGTCACGTCACCCAGCCCAGGGCTTGGTTCTCTCCATCCAACACAGGAATGAGTCTGCAGCACCTCGAGGTTGTAAAAACAAGGCCTGTGAAGCTCCTGGAAGTGGGTTAGAGCTGTTTAGGTGCTTGTTTCTCTTTGGTGCCTGGCTATGCCCAGAGCTATGTGCCCGGACTGACAGACAGGAGGCACATTTTCTGCCCTTCCTATTCAAAACGTTTGCACCATCCAGTCTGTGATGAGGAATAACCCCATGGGGTATGGCTGCCATGACTCAGTCACGGTGTGGCTGCAGACCAAGGGCAACTTCTGTTCCTGTAGGCACTACTTTTGCTGACTAACAACACTGACCCATGGCCTCTTGCCTTCCAGCTCCTTCTCTTGTTCTGCCTTGCCCCATGTCCTCCTTCTCCTCTTTCCAACATAATTTCCCCTGTTCCCCCCGTGTGCTCTGTGCTCCCCATGGCAGCACACGCATGGCGCCGGGGCCTGCACGGCCTACTGGCTTGCTGGAGCTGCCAGATGCTTGCACCTCCTCAGCTCTCATGGGTAGGAGTTGCCATGGGAGACAGGGAGAGAAGGAAAGTGCCTTCCCCAGCAGCACCCGGAGCCAGAAGTCTTCCATTGAGTGGAGAACACCCCCCTCTTGTGTTCCTTCCTCCCCTCAGCCCCCCTTTCGAGAGCACGCCGCAGAAAGCTGCCTTTGAAGCCCCTTAATTAGTGTCCCGCGTGTCCTGAACGGAGCCCTTCATTACCACCAGCGAGAGGCACAAATTGGCGTGTGTTTCAGGCTTGGGCTCGGCGCCAGAATTTTGTTCCAGTCCCCTCCCTCGAAACCTCTCCAGCTTCCCCCCCTCCTCGGCACACACGCATGCACACACACTCCCACCGAAAAAGCACACACACACAAGGGATCCTGCCAAAAAGAGACCCCCCCACCCTCCTTCCAGCGTCTCAGATTTGAGGGAGAAAACAGGAAAAAACAACCAGCCAAATAGAAAAAATAAAAGGCAAAGGTCACTGCTCCCTGCCTCGTCCAGGCTTGCTCTTGGCTCTTCTGACCCTCCAGCATATGTGAGTGCAGGTTGGGGGTCATTATCAACCCCAGAGTGTCTCTTGCAGCCTGTGGATGTGCTCTGAGGGTGCTAATTAGTGAGAGGAAGGCTGATTAGGTTAGAAATTAAGTGCTTATTTTCTCTCTCTCCTTTTTTTTTTTTTTTTTTTTTTTTGATGTATGTGTGTAAAAAATCATGGAGCCAGCTGGAGCCTCAGGAACAATGGGAGAAAAGGCAGGCAGGATTCAAGGGAGGGGGGATCAATGTCCCACCTCACCTCTCCTTCACACATGGGCCCTGGGCAACCAGGCAGTCTGTGAGTTCACAGATCTCCTGGTTTAACCTTTTTTTTTTTTTTTTTTTTAACCTCAATTTATTTCAAAGATGCCTCCATCGAGGCATCCCACCTCAGAGGGTCTTGCGCTGCCAGGCTGAGGAAATTCAGTCTGTTTCTACCATGGACTTTGGCTCCCTGTTCCAAAAGTTGCAACACACATATTTGATTTCTAGGAACAGCAAGGCCTGTGTGCCTGGGCAGCCAAAACCTGTTCCTGCCCTGACATCGGGCCTTGTGAGATTTTTCTCCTCTGTGCCCTTGCTAGCCTCAGTCTGTCATGGTGAGTGGGCTGTGGGATAAGGAAGAACAGATCAGGATGTGACTGAAGAGCAACTTGTCCTTGCTATAAGGCTATTCTGTGCTTCCAGTTCTCCAGGCAGCAGCTCAGAGCTGGTGAGGGGCAACAGAAAAATCATCTCCTTCCTTCCACTTGATCTGAAGGATACCTCTGGGACCAGTGCTCTGGATACGCTGGACCTTGGGCTATGCTGGACCTTGAGCTTTCCTCCAAAAGCCACAGTTACAGTTGGGAATACTCAGGTCCCAGCAGGCTGGAGGGGAGAGAGAGAAGGAAGCAATGCCTCAAACAGCTTTGCAGCTTCCTTTCTGGAGTGGGAATTGTGCTGCCAGACCCACAAGTCATCAGGCATCAGGTTGGAGGGTGGCATCTGCAGCCAGCCAATTTATATGACCTGAGGCCTTGCTGTGATGCTGGCAGTGGATGTCGTCTGTCCCAGCTGGGGACATGGCTGTCGAGACAAGGCTGTTTCATTCTGCAGTGGGGAATATTTTCTCAGCAGGGGCTTGTGACCCCTTAGCATCATAGCTAACTGGGGTGTGTGGATCAAAAAGCAGAGGAAAGCTTTGCTGATGGGCCCCAGACCCTTTGTTGTGCTTCAGAGCCCTGTGTGTGGGGCTCAGGGGCTTTGTGTCTGCAAAACAAGAAGTCTGGCTTCTTGGGATGGTGGGAGAGCTGCCAGGGGACCCCTGTGTGCACATGGTGCATGCCTGTGTGCTCATATTCCTTGGGCCAAGTGCCATGAATGTGAGTGCAGGCATGTTTTGGTACTGCACAAGGGAAGGGCACATTTGTCTGGGTACAATTCAGGCCCCATTCCCTTTTCTCATCGCGCTGGTGTTTTTATACCATGTGCCTCCTGCAAAGAGCCGAACAAACAAACAAACAAACACATGGGAACCCAAACTCCCTATTACCACCACACTGCAGATGCAGCCTGGTTTGGCCTGTATTTCTCCCGTTGCCACAGCAACGGTAAGCCAGGGAGTAAATCAAAATATCCTCTCCAGTGCTCAACACCCCCATATGGCAAAATAATAGTGACAGTGCGGAAAGCCTGGTCTGCCTCCCTTGCTTCTCCTTCCCAACCCCAGTTCAGCAGAGGCTCTCCGGAGACCTGTCACATGCCTGTCAGAGCCCCAAGGAGATGACAAGCCTCCTCTACAGGGAGTGAGGGAACACCGTCTTCGCTGTGACCAGCAATCACCCTTATTCCCTGCTCTGGTTGCTGTGTCTCCCACAGGGGGGTGTTTAGGTCTGATCAATGTTCAGCCTTTGCGGTCTCAGCTCAGCTGGCTTTTAACAAGATGAGGCCCATCAGCTCCACTAGAGACCAAACAGCATCCAAACCAGGCTTAGCAACCTGCTTCTTGCTTCAGCAAGCTCTGCTTACAGCTGGGAGAGGCAGAGCCTTCGGAGAGGAGCAAAGCAATCAAAGCACATTTAGGACCAGGACTCCTGTCCAGCTGAGCTCAGAAATATGCTCGCTGGGACAGCTGCCAAAAGGGCTCCACCAGCTACACTTTGCATTGGCCTTGGGCACTTCCAAAGTCGGTGATGTGCTTAGGAGAGGAGATCTGTCTGCCCAGAAAGAAGAGGCCTCGGGAGGAGAGAAAGGTCTGCTGCCCCTGGAATGGGTCTATTGGCCCTCTGAGAGCAGGGGGAAGCCAAACGTGCATTTTCTACAACAGACAACCTAGGTCTGGGTGCTGTTACAGCCCTGGAGGATGACCTGCATCCCCTTCTCTGCCAGCAGGCAATTAGACTGGATCCATCACTTGTGCCTCACTCAGCTCTGGCCTCCAGCAGCTTCATTAGGAACCTCTGTGTTCCTTGGCTGATTTTCCCCCAAGAGTCCGATTTTAAGGCTCCCCGGCGACTGCTAATGTCTAAATACAGCGTGCTTCAACATGGCGATGTGATTGCCCAAGTGGATTGGAGCTGTTTACTCTTCGGCAGCTAAAGAGCATCCCCACCTCTCTGTGTTGTGACAGCCGCTTCTTGCACAGGGAGATGGCTGGTGGGAGCCCAGCCTGGCTCCAGGCATGCTCACAGATCCATGTGGCTGGGTGGACTCGGAGTCCTTCTCGTCTCTCTGTGGA
Organism: Netta rufina; assembly: GCF_964035555.1. Classification (NCBI taxonomy): domain Eukaryota; kingdom Metazoa; phylum Chordata; class Aves; order Anseriformes; family Anatidae; genus Netta; species Netta rufina. The sequence continues at coordinate 152,499,830 of NC_140123.1, read as the reverse complement.
AGGGAGGAGAAGAGGCAGGAGTGGCCCATGGAATATGCAAAGAGGGCCATTTGATGATTAAATGCTAGAGCACAGCAGCAGTGTAAAAATATACATATATCACAAGCTTTAATTAACACAAGCGAAGGGAAAAGGAGGAAAAAGAGCCACTTTTTAAAGGTTTCACAGAGACTATAAACTGGCAGCAGAGAAAAAAATGTAATACATGCAAATTAATGGCATAAATTTAGGGTTACTTAACTTCACAAATGTTAACAAGCTCATAAAAAAAAAGTTATTCTTTCCCAGTTTCCTGTCGCTGTTTGTTTAATTTTTTTTTTTTTTTCCCCCCGTTGAGAAGATTATGTTTTCAGTATATTCCTCCTAAATTAATTCTGGCTCTCTCTCTTCCTTCTCCCTTCCCTCCCCGCCTCCCTCCCTCCTTCGTCTCTGTCTCTTTCTCAGTGTCTGCCTCTGTCTGTTTGCCTTCCTTTCGTGCCTATCTATCATATCCTTAATGTCCCCATCATCATCGTATCTAGCCTTGGATACAATACCCTCTCATTTCTCCTCCTTTCTTCTTCCCTAGCTCCCACCCCACCCTTCTCCCCTACTTCCCGTCCCTTTTCTCCTATATTTTTTTCCTTAGCAGTCGGTATAACTCCAGCCTGGTAATGCTACACGTGGCACCACCAATTTCCAAACAAGCATTGTTCCCTGCCACCACCGGCAGACAAAAGAAGGCAAGGAGCAAATTAAGCGGTCCCCAGCTGAACTGCTCGTTTATCAGCCACCCGAACAAGCGGCTGGTTGCTGCTGCAGGCTGGATAGCTAGGGACACAGGCGAGGGTGCGTGGGCAGGCCATGTCGGTACACCGTGGTCCTGCCACTGTTCCCCCTGCACCGTCCCCTTTTTTTCCAGCCTCTGCCTCCGTGTGGTGGTGGATAACAAAGGGCACGGCCGCTCCTTGCTGAGCCCGGGGAGTCACGAGCCCCCGAGGTCATGGTGTCTCCGCTTTGCTTACGGATAAAACCAAGTTTCAAAAACTCGGGAGATTGTCTGTTTAGCTCTGCCAAAGCTCATTTCCCCGGAAGGAGGACGTGTGCCTTTTGTTCTGCTTCTTTTAAAACCACCAAGGACACCCCAAGTTGCATTACCCGTGACGTAACTCATCCTGCCTGTGATGCTACAGCGCTCTGTTCTTAGGCTCTTGTTCTCGTTGCTTGAAGGGAGAGTGGTTAAAAAAAAATCTCATTTTGACTTATGGACCAGACTGAGTCATAGGAAGACATCATTAAAAAAAAAAAAAAAAAGAAAAAGAGGGGGTGGATATCATCATTTTTGGCCACAAGCCATCCCTGGAGCTTTCAAAGTAGCCTGTGAATATTACTGCCAGCTCTGTTTCAGTATCACAGACAGCAGCCCTGGCCAATTGCTTTTCTCCTCAACGGCCCATTCGGCATTTCAGGATACTGGAGAGCAGACGGGGAAGTCAGCCTTTTATTCAACACAGCAGTCTTGGGAAAAGGGAGGTGAAATTACAAGCTGGAGTCCCTGGGCAGCAGTGAAAATGAGAAAATCCAAACAAGCAAAAGGGAAAAAAAAAAAAAGAAAAAAAGGAAAAGTCTCAATTTCTCAAAGTGAGAGAAAGGATGTTGGTGGGTGGGTAACAAAGAGGCTAGGAAGAGGAAGCACAGAAGGAGAATCTGTTATGTTTGGAAGATGTGGGAACCATCAACACAGATGTTGCAGGAGAAAGTGATTGAGAAGCTGAATGGGACTCGCCGAGGCGTACAGTTGGGTGCAGGCTTAAGCACATCGCTACGGAGAGACCTGGATGCAGGAAAAGGGAGCAAGAAATAAGTGTGCGGGAGTCCCCGTGCAGCAGCAGTCTCTGTCCCCAGTGACATCACAGGCTTTCCCACTGACAGAAATCACTGCTTTTCCTGGGTAGGAAATGAGTCAGGGTGACTACAGATTTTAGGGCTCGGCCTATGCAGATTAAGAGGAGTAGTAAGGAATAAATAAAACATGGCATATGCAAGGGTGACTAAGGGCTGGAAGAGAAGCAAAGAACAGCGTGGGGGAAGGAATAAGGGCTATGGGAAGGAACGAGGAGGGGCTCCGGATGAATTGCTGACTAGGGCTGTCTGATGAAGCCTCTGGAGAGAGATTTAGGGGGATAAGACTTCAAGTCCTGGTCACAGAGCATGCCCTACCAGGGTTAGTGGGGAAGACACTCTCGTGCCCCTGGTAGCTGAGCGATATTACTTTTTTTTTTCTTTTTTTTTTTCTTTCTCCCTGTCCTTTCAGCTTGGAAACAGTCTGGAGCAAAGTTCATTTCTCACTGAACGTGTTGACAGCACCTAGAAAACCAGAGGCCCAGAACCAGTTGCAGCCTCTGTGCACCCTGCTATTAACAGCATCAGAAGAGGCAGAGCAGGGAATAAGGGAAAAAGAAAAAAAAAAAGGATTGAAAACTGAACTGAGTGAGAACAAAGAAAAAGGTGGGGTCTTGTTAAAATCAGATCGTTCCCTATTTTTGATTGCTTCATAGCTTGATTTAGCTCTGGCCTACATAACTAAAATGGAGGATGACAAGGTAGCAGCAAAGACAGGCATTATGGGGGGTTTGCAGGGATCATCTGTTTGCTGCACGGCTGCTGTAGGAAATGCAGTGCCACGAGTCGACGTATATAATTGTAGAGAGGGGGAATGAATAAACGTGTTTCAAAGAACAAGGAGAATTCTAAATGTCAGCAAGGGGGTATATGACTCACTCATTGGGAAAATACTATTATTGGATACGTAAGTGGGACTGTACAAAGCACTAAGGGGAGGGATGCTACTAGAAAAAAAAAAAAAAAAAAGTATTAATAAGTATAGGTAGCATTTGGATAAGTGACAGAGAATGAATGAGGAGATGTGCCACGAGCCAACACAGGGCCTGGAGCAAAAGCAAAGGGAGAAGGCAGGGTGAGGGTGGCGAAGGATGAAAACGGAGCGATTGTGGAAGACGAGGAGTAACGTTGCTGGAATCTGCTGAGATACAATGGGATGGATGAGGGTTCGTGAAAAGACTCAACTTGGCTTTTGGCAGAATAATGGTGACAAAACGTTTCTGTTCTACTGAGCCGGGATTAAGGAAATAAATGAGGCGGAACTTGATGGGGGGAGAGGAAATGACTGTGCCGAGGAGGCAGGAGGAGGCCCAGGACTCAGCTGGAGCTGGCCTCTGCAGAGGTGGGTGAGGTCAGGAGGCTGGGTTGGATGAAAGGTGTGGAGGAACACCTCCCCGTGCACACAGCCAGCTTTTCGAGAGGCAGAGGCAGCCTTTAATTATAACAGCCAGCGTTGTATAGATTATGGACATTGTTGAAATGAGCAGTGCGGGACTGAGGCATTTTGCATGAGTTCAAGCCAGGCGTTGAGGATAACTGACTAATGGCCCCGGTGCATTCACCGGCAAAGTTGTGGGTTTCTGGAGCCCAGAACACGTTTAACTCAAAACCTTTTGGTCGCCAAATACAGGGCACCACACCAAGGGACCAGTCCCGTAGGACAACCCAGTAGCCTGAGATGCTTTGCCAAGAAGTTTGCAGCAGGGGCTGGGGGAACTCCACTCCTGGAGGAGGAGGTCTTGAGAGGTTTGGGTCCAGCTGGGAGCAGCACCAGTCCATATTTTGGTTGCAAACCCCCCCCTGGTTTCCAGTGATCTGCTTTTTTGGCTGGCTTGGGTTGATTAAGTCTGTAGAGAGACAGATGTAGGTGGATAATGGGGAGAGGGGGTGGTGAGTGGCAGAACTATTGCCTTCGCGAGAGGGAAGGATGCCGTGTAAGTACTGCCAGTCCCCATTCAGTGAGCAAGTGGTGAGTCAGGGGCAGGTACTGAGTCAGCAAGAAGGCGGCGGGTAGGTAGAGCACCCTGTCCGACTCGGCACACGCTGCTTGGCCATGCCAACTTCATCTCCCCACAATCCATGCTGCTGCATCCCTCTTTGTCCCCTTCCCATGCAGTTCCTGCAGCTGCCTCTCCAAGCCACCGCGGCTGTGGAGATGGCCTTCTGCGGGACAAAAGCGCATTTTTTTTTCCTGGTGTGTTTGCCATCCTGCTTGCAAATGGTGCCTCTCTGCGAGGGGTGGTGGTGAAAGAGGAAGAATGAAAACAGCTGATGGAGGTAGAGAGAGCCCTTCAGCCTGCCTCACCCCCTCCAAAAAAAAAACACTCATGCAGGCAGGGAAATGGTGAAAGGTGGGAGGAGGGAGAGAGGAAAGAAAGAAAGGAAAAAAAGAAATGAGGTGGAAACGAGAGTGAGAGAGAGAAAATATTTGAGAGATGAAAAGAAATTACCATACGGCAGGATCCTGTTATTCAACCTAATTTTCAAAGGACTGCAGCTGTCGCACTGAGATAATCTGTTAATTATAACAGTCATTGTGTTTTGGCAATGGAAGAAAAAAACAGGCTCTAAACAAGGCAAGGTAGTGGCGAAAAGAGAGGGGAGGCACGGCTGTGTCAAAATGCATGTCACTTGTTAGCTTGAAGTATAGGTGGGCGAGCTGGCCGGGAGAAGGGTCCCTCCCCGTGGGGCTGAGCTGTGCCATTGCCTGGGGGTGGAGGAAGGAGGGGAGGTAAAAGCAGCCTAGTGGAAACGTAATGTCCTGTCCAGCGTGGTGCTACTGCAGCTAGGCATGAGCAGAGGAAGAGCTCAGAGGGGCTGCCGTGTGCCCACTGGCATGTGCTGCCACAGCATTTCACTCTTGGGTCATCAGAAGGAGCTTCTCCGTGCCACCCCATGCCTGTCCTTGCTGGAGCAGTGGCTCAGCCACTGGACTTTTCCTGCTGGAGTCGTACCGGGGTGGCTGCTTGTCCTACTTGGAGAGAGGTGTCACTGCCAGCGAGGGAGCCTCGCTGATACTCGCCCAGGGGAAGGCTGGCTGGATGCCGAGAGCATTTTGAAGGATGCTGGAATGCCAATGCCCAGCGAGAGGCTGCTGGTGCGAAGGTATTCTCCACAGGATGACTGGCTGCCCGTGCACCTTGCGAAGTGATTTCAGTCCTCGGCCAGCCCAGGATCTTTGTCATTCCTTATGCTCTGAATGCCTTCCAGCAAAAGACAGTGGTGAGCTGCAGTGTGAGCTCTGCCCTTCCCTGCCCCACCTGCAGGGTAGCGTGTTTGGGGGCACTCCAATCTGGCATCAGGGTGGCTGGAGACACATTTAGCATCCAGAAACACCGGAGGGATGTTTGACTTGAATGAGGGCATCTCTCAAATTACTCATGGACCTGCCATTCACAGCCAGCCCAGTGAAAACCGGGAGCTGCACTTGTATGATACAGGGCAGCAAAGCCACTGCAGGACAGCAGAGGAGCCAAGGTGACCATGAGGGGATGGGGACCTTCTCAGGGGCATCCCATACAGCTGTGAATTTCTCACAGCTTCGTACAGGACATGCTGCCCTCCCCTCTAGCCATGCCCTGCACACCAACAGAGCCAGCGCTCCCAGCCTGCTCCCTACAGCAGCTCCCTCCCACACACATGTGCACGGTGCCATCCCCTGCAGGGATTCACATCAGGACACACATCCAGAGCCTGCGCTTCCCTCCCTCTTCCTGCAGCGTTTCTGCCATGTACTCGCTCACCCAGCAATGCTCGGCCCCCGTGCTCCACGCACACCCACGCACACCCCGCGCTCCCACCCCGCTCCTCGCGGCGCTTTACACACAGCCAGCCCTCCCACCCCGTTCTCGCCGCTGCCTGCTTCATGCACAGACCCTCCCGAGCAGCGCTTTGCCTGCTTCCCCGTGGCAATGCCTCCCCCCAGCAGCCAGCACTCGCTCTCGGCTTCATACAGCAATTAGCCCACCTACACACCCACCGGGGCACCTACGGCCACTCCTCCACGTGCAGCCCCCATCCACCTCGCACCCCGCAGCCGACACCGCCGCCGTCTCACGCAGTGACTCACATTCACACGGATGCACTAGCACACGCGCACACACACACACACAAACATGTCCTGCACATGACAGATCCGTGAGGACAGACACACGGAGCCCACGCTCCCTGCCCATTGCCAGCAGGAATGATTCCTACGCCCGTCCACCGCCTGGTGTCTGGGCTCGTTGGATGGCACCAAGGGGAGCGATGTTTCCCATGTCCCCTCTCCTCGGGATCACAAGCAGTGAGGGTGGCTTTATGGCTGTTAATATTTTTATGGAGTTTGTGATCTCCTGATGTCCTCTTCTGCCTGGAGAAAGCTGTTCCCTGAGCCTAACCCCATGCACGTGCTCGCACGGGTTGCTGCTGTAGGCTGTCTGGGTGGTGCTGGCTTGATGCAAATCCCCCTTAATCTTCAATAATCATATTAATATAAAAGGTAACCATCTCCCTTTGGAAAACAAAGGTGTCTCTCTGGCCTGCCAGGGAAGCAATGGCATATGAAAGACCTTTCTGCCAGTGTTTATCGCTCTAAAATAAGATTTACGCTTCTAAAGCTCTCTCTTTTCTTTCATGCTTCTGAGCTGCTTCATTTTCCTCCCCTGAGCTTTCCTATTCTCTCTTTCTTGCTGCCTAACAAATTAGGCATCTAATCGCTGCTGGGAGGGCGCGATGGGAGCGCGGGGGGGGGGTCTCTCTCCAGCATCGTGCTGATGTGTCCATGGTTAGCCTTTAATCTGTTTGGCCTAGCAAAGGTTTGGGATCAGTGTGTGGATTTGTTTGAGCCTGGGTGCATGCATATGGTGGACATTGATTCAGGTGGCCTAAACTCTTCTCATGCCCCAAACTGGCCAGAGGACAGAAGGGATGAGCAGCATGTCCTTGGCAGTCCTCTGCCCTTTGTGCAGCTGAGATGGTGTGTGGTTTCGTGGGCTTCCTCACCTTGAGGTCCTGCTGAGCTCCCAGTGCTTCAGGCTTCCTCGTGTCATGGGGACAACCGGAGTCTGGGAGCTTCCCTTCCTCCAACCCAGCTTTCAGAGGGATCATTATTCCCCAGCAGGAACTGTGGGTTTGTACGGTGAGATGAACCAGCCTGGAGGTGAACCACAATATTTCTCTTGCACTCTGCCAAAACTCGCAGAGACTCTAGCACTGAGCGGCCACCATTCAGCAGGACCCATTGATACAAGTCCAGACCCTGTAAGAGGTGATGGCTTTGCTCAGTGACATGAAAATGCCTTTTAATGCACAAGTTTCCATGGTGGCTCTGTAGCCTTTTTTTCTTTTTATGCTTTTGCCTAAATTGGCTCGTCTGTCCTCTAGACTTTTTGAACCTATAGAGCCAATTTCCAACAAATGTGATGGTGCTATGGATCTCAGAGATGCTGAGAACTTGTGTTTTGTGAAAATAGCAGGATAAAATAGATAAGAGGGAAAGTCTATCTTCTTTTCTCTTCATAGGCCAGGTTGAATGAGGTTTTGAGCAACCTGATCTAGTGGAAGGTGTCCCTGCCCATGGCAGCAGGGCTGGAACTAAATGATCTTTAAGGTCCCTTCCAACCCAAACCATTCTATGATTTTATAAAGTGAGTAAGAAACTTTCACAGAGCCCCTTTAAAAAAATATAAGGTAATAAAAAAAAGAGTGCTGTGTGAGCTCAACCCTTGGTGGACATCAGAGAAGCTGCAGTGGAAGATACTTTTTCTCTCCCTCTCTCTCACAAATGTCTTCCATTTGGATTTGTCGCAAATCCACAAGCCACTGGGCTTCCCGTTCCCAATTCTCCTAGTTCCAACCATCTCGGGGCTTCTGGGGTGCCTCCGGTATTACAGGAGGTATTACAGGAATTATTTGGCAGCCGTGGAGAATTCCTTCATGTTTATGAAAAAAAACCCCAAGCACACTGGGAAAGGCAGCTCCCCTTTTCTGGAAAGCGGTTAGAGAAATCTCAGAAGGGCTCTGAAGCCAACACGGGAGAGCATTTTAAAGGTGGCATTTGCACCCCGAGGCCTCCAGGCTGCAGGCAGCATGCTGAGCTGGGAGGGCTGATTCCCAGCTTCAGCACAAAGTAGAAGAAAGCAGCGGGAGCCTTGGCCTGGTTTCGGGGTGTCCCCAGAGGAGCCAAGAGTGTTTGGCAGGTTTTTAATGCATGCATTTCTAATGTGAGGCTCTTAGCACCGTTTAAGCAATGGTAGAATTAAGTGCTGGCTTTTTCAGAGCACTGGGCCCCAGGAGGACAAGGTTGGCAAGGTCAGGATTGCAGGCCCAAACTGCTGCTGTGCGTGGCTTTTCTGGTTGCCTTTTCACACCGTGCCCTCTAGACCACATATCCTAGACCTCATACCCTCATATCCTCGTATCCTAGACCTTGTATCCTCCCTCAGTCGTGGCCCATCCAACCCCTGCCCAGTCCCCAAGTTGTCCTCATTCCCCACACCATTCCTGTTCACGCTTTCAGTCTTTGTATTTTAACCCATCCTCATAGCTGGCCATCCAACTAGTGTCTGTACTCCTGTGCCACCAGGATCTCTGAGCATTGCAGGGACTGCAGGCCCCAGGCTGAGCTGAAATGGGGTCCTGGCCCACGGGAGCCACCAGGGAGGCCCCAGTTTGGGTTGCTCTCAGGGCCCTTAAAGCCTATGTGATAATGGGGAGATAGGAGCTGCTGGGGGAATGGTAAGGGCTTGCATATTTCTTCTATGACAGTCTCCATGGGGGCCTAAAAGGACTGATGAATCTGACTTAAGGAACATTTCGGCCCTTTCTTTGGCCTGCAGCAGAGGCAATGTTGCAGAGGTGGGAGGTGGATGGGAAGAAGGACTTCTCTGCATGATCCCTGTGTTTTTGGCACATAACAAGGATAAACACCACCTTCATTTCCTTCCACCCCCGAACCCAGCCACCTCTTTCCAGGCTTCTAGAACATTTCTCCTTCCAAGCCCTCTCTGTGCTACCTGATGAGAGTGGGGATGGGTTTCAGAGATTGCTGGGGCTGCTGCAGAGGAATGTGGTCATGGCCTCAGCGTTACTCCCCATGCACCATGAACAAGCCACAGCAGGCAATAACAACTTCAGTACAGCGTTTAGAACAGCCTGTGCTGCCAGAAGGAGTCAAAGCAAATGGACTGGGACCTTTCTGTATGTGGCTTGATATTGTTTTGGGGGGTTGGTGAGGATAAAGCCAAAGGGTAATGCTCAGAGAAGGATGCTAGCAAGAGAAACCCAGGCTAAATTTTTCACTACTTGCTCAGGGGTTGCCCCTGGCCTCTCCTGGGGTGGACATACTTAGGGTACTGATGTGCCAAAAGAACAGTTGTGTCTGCTGCTTGTTTATTCTGCAGAGAAGACTGGGCAAGGTGAAGGAACATTAGAGGAAGGCAAAGGGGCAGAGATGGTTGGGGAAAAGGTGGGACGAGGCAGGGGACTGACCCTGGGGAATGCCAGAGCTCTGTGGGTGCCCACCTGTGGAGAGCCAGCTGTGCCTCCTGTCTGATGCATCTGGGGAGGCAGTGTCAGGAAATTATTTCTCATTGGATTATAGGGCTGAGAAACAAAGCAACGGACTAAAAACCTCTGCCTTCTGCTTCAGTGCTGGCTGATGCAAAGCTGAACACGAGGCAGCAGCTGGAGGACACCATATGACAATCACAAACGGCCTGAGTTTGGCGGCCTCGGACGACAAGCTGTGGGGAACAGAGACTTTATCTTTTCCATTGGTCTAGCTCTTCTTCCCCTCCCCTTCTCTGTCTTGGCTTTCCTTTTTGGATTATTGAATATTTAAGTGTTTCTCTGTGACACTATCTCTGATCCCTTAATCCAGCTGGCCTGGTAATTCCACAGACCCAAATCAGCTCAGATTTCTCCACAGACGTAAGCCTTGTTCCTCAAGGGTTCACTCACTCCTCCTCCATTTATCTTCCTTCATTTTACTTCTGTCCTTTGTGTCTCTGTGCTAGAAATTGGTTCAGCTTTTGCGGCAAAAGCTTCAGCAGTATCTTTAGCAAGCAGCCTCCCCTCCCCAAAAAAAAGGCGCTAGAGGGGATCTTTATTCTTCACAACTAAGAATCCATTTAAAAAAAATATATTTTCCATGAAAGTTAAAACAAAAAAGTCCAGTGCCCACATATTTTCTTTGCTGTATGAAATGATTTTCTCCACGCTGCTTGAGGGCGCTTCTGCCAGGCTCCTGTCTCAGGACACTGGGATGAGGGTTGAAGCCATGGCCAGAGGGAAGGGTGCTCCAAGCTGCCCTTCCCGGTCAGGACCAGGAGCTTGCCCAGATCCCAGGGATGCATTAAGGCAAATGTCACTTTGGTGGGGTAGGTGGGCGATGTCCTTAAGCTGGGTACTGCTGGGATTGCTGGGTGGGAGACTGGGGGCTGGTATTTGATACGCTGCCTATGTCCTGCTCCCCTGCATGCTCCGACCAGGCTGGCTCACCTCAACAGCCTTATCCCTGCACCAAGAGGCAGGAAAAATGTTTAGAGCACAAGTGGTTACACGTGGCTTGAATTATTTATCCCTCTTGCATCAGGGAAGGGAGGAAACAAATTAAAAAGTGCTTTGCTTTGTTTTTAATTTTGTTTGGGAGGGGGTTGGGGAAGAAGGCTTGTTTGCATTTTCATTGCTTCATGCATTCTGTGTACATGGCTTTCAGGCAGCCGAAAATCCTTGGCTTTGGCTGTGTTTGGGGCTTGCCTGTGTTTACACTAGCAGTTCTGAGCTGAGCGCAACAGCAGCCATTTGTTCCCCAGCCTCTCTTCCCTTCCCCTCCTGCCCCCACTCCGCTGCCTTCCCCCGTGCCCCTGACTGTGATTACATTGCATAATGCAGCTCAGGTACGCTTCTGCGTACCCCCACTATGAGATTATATGTCGTGAGGGTTCCCTTCTCAAAGGCTTATCAGCAAGGCAGCTGGTCCCACTCCTCCTTTTGCTTGCAACCCCCCCAGCACTATCTCTTCTCCATCTCCCTCTTCTCACCAAACCTCATCATCTACACTCTTATCGCAAAGATCCCCCAACTGATGCCTCTTCTTGTCTCCTGTGTGCTTTCTTTTCCAGATTCCAGTGACAGATGGATCTCTCTCATGTGCGCTCGCTCTTTCCCTCTCTGTATTTTTGTTTTCGACATGTTTGATCTGAAGCTCTGAAGCTTCTCCGAGGGAACCCGGGAGAGAAGGAAGAGGAGGAGGAGGAGGAACGGAGGGAGCGTGAGCGACAGAGGAGGCAGCCCTGCCTTATTCTTCCAAATCACACCGTGGAGGGGCAGGGGAAGACTAGAGGGGGGAGGGCTTGGGTTTGTTTTGGGGTGGGTTTGGTGTGGGTGGGGGGTGGGTGGGAGGGAGGACAGCGGAAGAAGTGGGACAGTCGCTCTTGAGCATCAAAGAAGATTCTCTGTCCTCAGTCTGAATTTCTGTTTAGAAAAGAAGCACAAAGTGTTCCCTTCCAGACCACTCATCCTTGGTGGCAGCTTTTGGGTGTGCTGGAAGCAAACTGCATGTCTCCTCCCTGCTCCATGCTCCTGGCTTGACCCAGAGGGCAAGAAGAAATGATGGCGTTGACACCCAATAGGACTGGGGCGCTCATGGACTTCTGTTGCTAAACCCCTATTTACTACCCCCTTTCTCTTTCCTCTGCCCCCAGTTTTCCTTTTGCTGTGGTCCTGGAATTTGTATTTTTTGTTGCTTTTTTTTTTTTCCTCCTATTTTTTTTTTTCATTTTTCTTTTTCTTTTTTGGCCTGATGAGGGCACCACTGCAGACCATGATGTGCCTGGGGTTGTGGGCAGCTGCCCTGCTCTGCTTGTTTTCCCCCGGCACTGTGCGAGGTGACTGCTGGCTGATCGAGGGGGACAAAGGTTACGTGTGGCTGGCCATCTGCAGCCAGAACCAGCCCCCGTACGAGACCATCCCCCAGCACATCAACAGCACGGTGCATGACTTGCGTCTCAACGAGAATAAGCTCAAAGTGGTGCTGTACTCCTCCCTCAACCGCTTCGGCAACCTGACCGACCTGAACCTGACCAAGAACGAGATCTCCTACATCGAGGATGGGGCTTTCATGGGCCAGACAAACCTCCAGGTCTTGCAGCTGGGCTACAACAAACTCACAAACCTGACAGAGGGCATGTTGAGGGGCATGGCCCGGCTCCAGTTCCTATTCGTGCAGCACAACCTGATAGAGCTGGTCACCCCTACTGCCTTCTCCGAGTGCCCCAGCCTGATTAGCATCGACCTGTCGTCGAACCGTCTCAGCCGCCTGGAAGGCAACACGTTCACCAGCTTGAGCAATCTGATGGTGTGTGAGCTGGCAGGCAACCCCTTCAACTGTGACTGTAGCCTCTACAGCTTTCTTAACTGGCTGGCGCTCTTCAACAACGTCACCAAGAACTACGACCGGCTCCAGTGTGAGACGCCGCGGGAGTTTGCCGGGTACCCGCTCCTGGTACCTCGGCCTCACCACAACCGCAATGCCATCACCATCTTCCAGTCCATGTGCAGAGGTGGCACCATCCCCTCCCTCTCCAGGGTCAACCCCACCCCTTACACCCCCGACTCCCAGCGAGACTTGGATGAGGGCTCAGCCATCAGCCCCGGGGACTTCCTCTCCGTCAAGCCTCCAGCCTCCTCCACCACCGACTCCTCCTTCAGCCCCAGCATCAAGCTCCACGATGTCACCATCACCTCAGCCATCCTGATGGTGACCATCCCCATGCCCTACAGTAAGATGTACGTGCTGGTCCAGTACAACAACAGCTACGTGTCTGACATTGCGACACTGAAGAGCAAGAAGGAGTACGTCACTGTCAACAAGTTGAAGGCCCACACCGATTACACTTTCTGTGTGGCCTCCATCCGCAACAACAGGCGCTACAACCACACTTGCCTGACCTTTGCAACCAGGAGCAAAGGCAGGGAGGACCCCATTTCCAGTACTTCCACCACCACACACTATATCATGACCACCCTGGGTTGCCTCTTCGGGATGGTCATTGTCCTGGGGGTGGTGTACTACTGCCTGCGGAAGCGGAGGATGCAGGAAGAGAAACAGAAGTCCCTCAATGTCAAAAAGACCATCCTGGAAATGCGTTATGGATCAGATATTGATACCAGTACCATGGTCCATCCTTCCCAGAAACTGGGTGAGCCACCAGTGATCCCCGTCTCGCGGATGTCCTCCATCCCTTCCATGATTGGGGAGAAGTTGCCCCCACCAAAGTCAATGGAGGCTGGTATGGAGACCCCCAAAGTCACCACTAAAGGCAACTACATTGAGGTGCGGACTGGTGGTGGGGATGGTCTGGAACGGACCCAGCGGGATGAGGACCTGAGGGAGCTTGACAATGGGCAAGGCTCAGCTGCTGAGATCTCTACTATTGCCAAGGAGGTAGACAAGGTCAACCAGATCATCAACAACTGTATTGATGCCCTCAAGCTGGACACGGCCTCTTTCCTGGGTGGTGGGACTGGCGTAGACTCAGACATGGCCTTTGAGTGCCAGTCCATACCTGCCAGTTCCTCGGGTGGGCTAGAGCGGCCCAGCTTTCTTTCCCCACCCTACAAGGAAAGCTCCCACCACCCGTTGCAGCGCCAGCTCAGTGCTGATGCTGCCGTGGCCAGAAAGACCTGCAGCGTCTCCTCCAGCGGCTCCATCAAGAGCGCCAAGGTCTTCAGCCTGGATGTGCCTGACCACCCGCCACTGAGCAAGTCTGACTCCAAATACATCGAGAAGGGCAGCCCGCTCAACAGCCCTTTGGATCGTCTTCCCTTGGTGTCCCCGGGCGCCATCCACCACTTGGAGGTCAAGCCTTCGTACCACTGCAGCGAGCACCGACACTCCTTCCCGGCCCTGTACTACGAGGAAAGTGCTGACACCTTGAGCCAGCGCGTGTCGTTCCTCAAGCCACTCTCCCGCTCCAAGCGAGACTCCACGTATTCCCAGCTCTCCCCCAGACACTACTTCTCGGGTTACTCCTCCAGCCCTGAGTACTCATCGGAGAGCACCCACAAGATCTGGGAGCGATTCCGGCCTTACAAGAAGCACCACAGGGAGGAGGTTTACATGGCGGCTGGGCATGCCCTGCGGAAGAAAGTGCAGTTTGCCAAGGACGAGGATCTGCATGACATCCTGGATTACTGGAAAGGAGTCTCTGCTCAGCAGAAGCTGTGACTCTTCCCCTATTCTTTCCAAGGAAACAATACAAAACAAGACCCCCTCCCCCCAACAACCAGAAAGAAAAAAAAAATGCCACTTGACTGTGAAAAATAAACCAACAACAAAATACTCCCGACAAATACAAAACTGACAGAATTGTTTCTTAAAGTTTACAACAACAGAAAAACTCTCACACACACAGACACACACACACATATGCCGAATTGTCTCTACTGTGTTACGGGGACCATTGTTCTGCCTGCAGATGGTTGGGAGGAGAGTCCTGCTCTGACACTGTGGTAACAGCACTGGAGTGCGGGTGGGTGGCACTGGGAGGGGGTGGCAGTGGTGGCAGGGGATGGGCAGGGACGGACACTCACCAGGCATGGAACTCAGCTGTGAACTATTGCTCTTTCTGTTCCTCTTGCTGCTTGAGAGATGATTTTTCTTTTTGGTGGGAGGGGAGAACTTTGGTTTAGAGAGCTTCTCTGCCCACTTCATACACCTACTTTTCCAAATTTTCTGTCACATTAGTTTCCCCCCCCCATATCCTTTGGCAGTTGAGGCTTTTCTCTCTTTTCTGTCCCCTTCCAAGTTAGGTGGGATTTGTTGGAAGAAGTTCTCTCACTCCCTTTCCTTTTCCTCTTCCCTACCCATCTCCCTAGGCTTGCACTTTTCGTCTAGATATTTCAGGAACCTCCATCATCCTCAGAGGAAGGAGAGTGTGGTGGACAGGAGGTAGACTTACCACACAACAGGCTCTGTGCCCTCGCTGCTCTCCCCTCTCCCCTTCTCCCACCATGCTATTGATGTTGAACACCAGCGATCCTGGAGTGACAGGCCTGCTCAGAGCCAGTTATCTGCCAGTCACCGAGGGGGTATGTCTGTACTCTTTTGCACATCAAGTCAGGTCCTCAAGGACAGGTGGAGGAGGAGTCATGAAAGTCCAGTCTTTCGGAGGTGCGAGGGGTTCCTATGTCTCCATGGGTGTCACAGGTCATGGGTCCTACCATTTCCCACCATGCACACCCATGCTGAGGCTGACCTGAGGAGCAGGTTTGGTACACTGGTTTGCCTCCCTTATGATGAGAAAGGGATGTGGAGAGGAGCTAAGCAGAACAACTTGCACGCAAAGCTTCTGTAGATCTTCGCGACTGACTTGCATCATGTTGGGAGAGGGATAGAGGAGCATCAGACATCCTCCTTGCTTTCCTCAGGAGAGTTGAATGCAAAAATAGGATTTCTATTGCTTAGAAAGCACTGGGTTCATAGAAAAGACACCGAGTGGCTTCCACTTGCACAGGCTTTGGATACTTTGGCATGAATAGGAGATAGTGTAGGGTGAAGGCAAAAGCACAGGAAATAAAAGGGATGTGAGAGTGGGCCTGGGAGCAGCCCAGGAGGGTTGGCTCCAAAAGAAGCTCCCTTTGAGTGTGCAGCCATATGGTGTGCTGGGGTAGAGGAGGATACTAGCCTCTGGATAACAGTGTTCCTCTGAATACTTAAGAGGCTCTTAATACTTAAGAGTCAGAACAAACTTACCACCTCCTAAATCCTCCACCTCCTCACAGTTAGCTGTGACAGACTTTTCTTAGGGACTCTTTAACATCTTGTCAAAAAAAAACCCACCACAACACAAGTTTTCCTTGCTAGATCCCAGCCTCTCTCCCTTGGATAGAAGAGCTGCCACAGTGTTGGGAATGAGCATATTGCCCTCTCCACTTCACCCTGTTTCTGAGCAGCCCAACAAAGCACAATCCTGGCACCCTCTCTCCCGGAGTTTCCTTGTCAGGCAGGGGTGGCTGCCTGCTTGGTGCATCCATAGTGCATTTTTTATGCAGCATTGTGGTCCTCCTCTCCATGAGCTGCACACCCCAATCGCTCTTGACTATCGTTCACACCTACCAGGATGAGAGTGAGGGCCTGTGTTGTGTTGGCCTTTCCCAAGTGGCTATTTCCTTTCTGAGTTGCTCCTCTGGGGCTCCAATGTGTTTGGGGGCCTTGGGAAAAGGATGGGTGTGAAGTACCTTCTTTGGGAGGTGTTTATGTGCTGCCTGCACATTATCTGTCAGGTAATAGTGTTGCCAGCTCTGACAGCTGGTTTCAGTGCTGGAGGTAACATAGCTTCATCTTCTAAAAGTGAGGAGCAGCAGTAGGCAGAGCCTGGTGCGCAAAAATCATAGTACACCTCAAGGTCTAAGCCTGTGAAGATCCTTGGCATCCCTTCTTTGTAGGGATACTGAGAGTAACAATCCTAAGCCAGCTCTGGATCCCATTGCCTCAGCCTCCTTCACTGTCAGCCACATTCCCCCACAGCCAGAGCATCATTTTGCCTCGAGTCCAGAGGTATCTGTGGGACTGACTCCACCCTGTAAGAGTCAGTGCAAGGCAGCAAAAGGGGTGTGTGTGTGCAGAATGATGAAGGACATCGCTGCTGCCGGGTGTTCCTCCACGTTGGGACAATGCAGCAAGTCAAGGCAGGCAAATGCTGTG
This sequence comes from Netta rufina, assembly GCF_964035555.1. Lineage (NCBI taxonomy): Eukaryota > Metazoa > Chordata > Aves > Anseriformes > Anatidae > Netta > Netta rufina. The sequence goes on along the minus strand of NC_140123.1, from coordinate 152,483,260 downwards.
AGAGGTGGTTAGGCACAGCAGAGACCTCTCCAGCTGCCATGTGGAACAGGCCCAGTGGTCTTCCAGAGCGGCAGCTCTTCCAGGAAAGGCTAATGGCTGGGGCACAGAATTGGACAGGAAAAGGAGGATGTCAGGCACAGGGGGATGGCATCCTGTTCCGCTCCCCGCCTCTTCCCTCCCTGTGCTTCTCCTCTGCTTTATGGTCTTGTAATGAGTTCTGCTCATATAGGTTTTTTTGGGGAGCCTTAACCTGTAATGGTTTCTGCTCCCTCTGCTCATCACCCCAGCAAGGCAGAATGGTCAGGAATACAAGTGTCATCAAGCCCTTCTTTTGCCTATGGTGGGGGTAAGGCTGGGTGTGGGGGATAAGCCAATTCTCTCCCCACTATAGCCCCCCACTCAAAACCAGTGGGTGAAGTTTGCACAAGATGGACTGTTCTGTGGGAGGAAGAGGGCAAGGAAGGGGAACAAAGTGTCCCACCTTCCTTCCTCCTCCTTTCTTCCTTGTCCTGCTCCTTCCCCAGGGATGAGGGCTCACGAAGTGACGCCAGCCCTGTTGGAGGAAAGCAGATTTAACGTTATATTTGCATGATGATTTTACTGTATTTTTCTGAGCAAACACCTGTCGTGTATGTGCCAGTTTGTTGGAATTTAACCTCCCCCCCAATGTCTCACCCATCCTTGTCCCTGTTTTCCGTGTTCCTTTCCTTCATCCCCGATGTGATTTTATGAGAGACTCCTACCAGTTTGGGAGGGAACACAACCCCAAGAGATCCCAACCCAATCAGCCTCATAAAAAACTCTCCCTCCTCTTTTCAGTGTCCCTTCCCCTTGCCCTAAATGTGGTCTCTTAGCTGCTTTTCAGGATTGTGTGTATGAAGGGGGATGTGTTATATACCAAAGGCCTGTTCTTTCTAGTGGTCATCATTTCTCCTAATTATTTAGAAAAAGGAGTGAGGTCCATCGAGACAGATCTCATAAGAGAAACGGTCACTACCATCCATCTGCCCTGGTTTCACCTTCCCCAGATCTACAAGCAAGGCCATTCTTGGGGGAGCAAGGACTACCTCACCTGAAGAGAAACCTCTGTCACAGTAAAAGCTTGATTTGGAGCCTGTTGTGGTCGCTGGAAGACCTCCCACCACCTTCCTCTTATTGATTGCAGGAGGCTTTGGGTTAGGTCTGTCCTACTCCTCCTCTCCTGTGGGTGGCCCTGGCAGAGGGCAGGGCCTGATGACAACTCTAAGACCACCATGGTGGGAAAAGGCCCAAAGAAAAACCTGAAGTTTCTAAGCCCTCTATGACAGGCTCACCCCTGGGCAAAGTGAATCCATGGGGCAGAACCAGGACCAGCCCCCTTCACACTTTATTTCTGGGTTGGTGACTCCTGACAGGGAAAATCAAGAGTTTAGTTCGCCTCACTGAGAAGAGCAGAGGGTGAGGAATGAAGAAGGGTGCTGACCTGCTCTTTCTCTCAAAAACAGGCCCAGGGGAGCTGGGCTGGATTCCCACACCCAGAAAGGTGAACGTGAGACCCTAGGTGTGCTGTTCCCGTGGTGCAGAGCCCTTCCCCACCCCTGCAGGTGCTGCTCCTGCTCCAGTGCCACGTTCCCCTCGCCCGCTCCCCACTCTTCTGTGCTGAATAAATCCCTCCCGAGGCAGGTGTGAAATATTCATGACTGACAAATGAAGATTTATGTCAGGCTGAGGAGGCCTCTGTGTGTTTGCAATGCTAATCAGCCTGCCTTCCTGGAGGAGGCTCTGCCAGGAAGGCTTGGGGGAAGGAGGGGGAGATGCAGGAGGGAAAAAAAGGAGCCAAGGAAGAGAAAGAAGGGGCAGAGACAGCAGGGATGAGCAGGGTCTGCTGTACTGAAAGGACCAAGGGATGGGGAGGGTGCTAGGAGGAAACAGGGAGAGGGAGGGAGCAGAGAAGAGGGATAGGATGGAAGGAACAGGGGAAGAGATGGACGCACAGGAAAGAATAGGATAGAAAGGACCAGTGAGAGAAAGAACTGAATGCACAGGGGGAGAGGAGGTGGGGAGTAAGTCAATGCCTGAAGAGAAAAGCTGGACAGACTTCATGATGAGCTGTGGCCGCTCTCTGTAGGGCAGAGCTCAATGCAACAGGTCGGGCAGCTGCCACACGGGCAGGAGCTGGAGCCACAGCCCCGAAAGCACATTTGCCATGCTTGTTGCTGACCGGAGAGCTCGGCTGCGTCTGGAAGCACACAATGCCCCTGGGAACCTGGAGAACGCTCTTCTTCCACCACCACCACCTCCTTCAGCACAAGCTGCGCTCATGGAGCCACGTCCTCTTGCAGGAGCCAGCCTGCTGCTGCTGTCCCACCCCCCAAGCAGGAGGGAGCATCTTCGGGGGGACTCGGTGTGGGAAGGACACTGAGCGCCACCCTCCACTGGGCTACGAGGGTCTCTCGTAGGGCTGGAGGAGCCTGCCCCACCTCAGCTGCCCCCTCCCTACCCTAGCTGAGGCAGGTGTTTTGGGGTCTTTCCCCAACGAAGGGGCAGAGGGGGGTGTCTGTTGCCTCCCCCATACACACACACGCATCCTGTCCCTCCAGCCACTTTGCTCTTGCGCTGTGAGGGGCTGTCTTGATCTGCCTCCCCGTTTCTTCCCCGCTGTGGGAAGCTCTCCCTATACCTCTCCCCATGCAGCCCTGCCATGGCAGCTCTAACCCACCCTCGTTCAACCCTTCTCCTCTCTCCCCCTCTCACGGGTCCCCCTCTGTCCGCCCCATCCTCGCGCGTTTGGCTTGGCCTTCGCCTCCCCGTCACCACCACCGCCACTGTGAGGCCTTGCTCTTCGGTGGCCTGCTCCCACCGCCTGCTCTCCCCTTCTCCCTGGGGGGAAGAAGCAGCCGGCTGGGTCAGGCGAGGTCCACCGGGGCTGGTACCGCTGGTCCATCCACAAGCACAGCACCTGGGGCGAGGGGGTGGGAAGGGGTGGGCAGCTGCGGGGGCAAAGAGCCAAGGGGGGGCTCCCCTTGAATGTAAAGAAGGGCCTCGGAGGCAGCTGCTGGGACTGGCTCCTTGTGGCCTCTTTGGTGTTCCTCTTTCCGCAACAACCCTGTGACCCCCCCCGGTTGTGTATGGACACATTTGAGTTGGAGTTATGTTCTTTTCTCTGTTCTTTTATTTTTGTTTTTCTTTCCTTCTTTTGGATTTCTCTTTCTTTCTCTTCCTTTTCTTTCTCTTCCTTTTCTTTCTCTCTCTCTCTTTTCTTTTTCTTCTTTCTTTTCCGGTTTTAAAACTGAATGGCACGAAATCGTTTTTCCTCAACTCGGAGATTCCTGTATGGAGAAAATCAATTTCTATATTTGCAATAAATTTCTTATTTAAAAAAAAAAAGTGACAAAAAATCCAAAAAAACAACAAACAAAAAATATGAAAAGCTGCTTCTGAGTCCATTTTTCCCAGCCTTGTCTTGCACAGGAGGTGGGATGGGATGGAGGGAATGGGATAAAGGGGAAACTGAAAAAGCTGGGTGAGGGTGTGGGAGAAGGATTCTGGACATCTGCGTCCCACTAAAGCACTTTTCTCTGCACTTGGAGGTTATCTTATTGTGGAGCACTGTGTGGATGCATCCTTGTTTTTGCTGAGTCCTCAGTTCTGCCATGATACTGGTCCTCTACTGCTCAGCACCCAGTTCACATCCTGTCCAAGGCATGCATACAGCACTGCCTGGGTGTAGGACAGAGCTTCCTCACCCATCAATAACACTGCAAATCCTCAGCTGGAGGTAAGAGGCATCCTCTGCCAAGCTCCAGAGCTGTCCGGAGAAACACACTCCAAGCCAGGCGATTTGGCCATGGGTAGTGACTAAGCAATCTGTAGCCTAATCCACCAGCAGATATCCTGATCTCAGCTCTTCCTAAGCATCAATATTTCAAGGCAAGGATACAGCTAGCAAATCTGTGTGTATTGGTGCATTTATACACATAATTAGGCCAATTTGTTCATGGTGACATAGCAGCTATGTCTTCTCTCTTCTCTAGCTCCTGATTTTTTCTCATTTCCAGTCTCTCCAAGAGTGGTAGTGCTGCTTGGCTCAGAGATTTATGTCTTTTGACCGTGCATGTCCAGCTTTGATCAAACACGTCTAACCGTGGCTTCTGAGCTTCCTTCTTGGAGGCAGCTGCTGGGACTAGCTGTTCACAGCCTCTGTTCCTGGAGTAGAAAAGGGCAGAAATAAGCAGTCGGGGGTGGGGAGGTGAATGTGAATATGGACACAACAGTGACTTTCAGCTCCTGGATATATATGCCGCAGAAGCTGGCAACACTTATTAATGCTTGAATTGATTTTAGAGCAGCCTTGGGGGCAGCTGCCTACTACAGGCAGATGCTTCACAGTCTAATGTGTTCTTCCTTGGTCCTGGGAAGGATGTCTGAGTGTAGGAAGGAATGGTGCTGGGCTCTGCATCTCTTGGGGATGGACAATAGTGCGTAACAAAGTGGTGCTCTGCTAAGGTTAATCAGAATTTCAAGTGCTTGGTGGAAAGTTGGATCTTTGGGTCAAAGAGGAATTCCTGACACCTGCACCTCTGCAGTGCAGGGATCTGGGCTGTCAGAGACAGGGAATCTCAAACCTTGAGAGGAACAACTTTTAAACTGGTGTAATCTAATCAGCAGAGTGCCCCCATGCTGTTTATTTTGTTGCTAAATTCAATTTTGTCTCCACAGTCCCTGCATTTCATCTGGTTGCTCTGCCACAGGGATGAGAAAGTACAAGATGTATTTGCAGCTGCCATGTAGGGGGAGCAGAAAGCTTTGTGAAGGAAAGACTGTCAGGGCTGGAGAAGTCATGCATGTCCTGAAGCCAGGCAGAGATTGTTGAATCTATGTGTTGGGGGCACATTGAAGGACAGTAGTCAGCCCTCTGGGTCAAAAGGAAAGAGTTAAACAGTGCTGGTATTTATACAGCCTTTGGCTGACTCCAGAGACCCTGGGATTCCTCTGCTCTGCACAGCGCTGTGTGAGACTGTGTGCCTCTGGGGAAGGGACAAGGTGTCAGTGGCTTCTGAGAGTCTGTGTTGTTCTCTCAAGTGCCTCTGAATATGACTGTGTCCATCTGATGCAGTCCCTGCAGCAAACCATGTTGACCTCTGCCTCCTGAGCCCACTTGGTGCACCACGACAGCTGCATCAAGGAGTGGGAGAAAGGCCCAAGTGCCTTTGGGAGCAGTGAAGTGGCTGCAGGAGACAGTGAGAGGGACAAAGTCAGCTGGGTGGCCAGTGTGATCTCACTGAGAAAAACACTGCAGCTTTATAAACCCATGTTCTAGGCTGCCTGCAGACTCAGGAAACCCATATTGTGACATCTTGTGCTTGGTTCCTGCTGTCTTGCTGTCTTGTGCTTGGTTCATGCTATCTCAGTTCTTTATCATCCTCGTGAAGTTCAGTAACTTATCCAAGCAATCATTTGCTGCAGCACAGGAAGCCACAGAGCCTTTTGCTGGAAATCATATGGGACTGCTGGGATCTCTTTGTGTGTGTGTGTGTGCGCACATGTGAGTATGTGTTGTGAAATGTACAGGCATGTGGGCAATATTGCCCTCTCCTGGACTGACTGTCCGGACTGGAAGAGCACCACTGGTGGAACTGCAGCTTGACAGATGAATTCTGTTTCCCTGCAAGGGTAATGTCCTCTCTGAACCTTGATTTCCTATCCACATCCTGCAGGCTGTTATAGCCAGGTCAGGCTGGGGACTAACTCTGTTCTCTGGAGCACCAGTGCCTGGGCACCCTGAGCAATCATGACACCTCAGGGTCAGGTGAGGTCTAAGGGAACATGATGAGGAACCTGCCCCCTCCAAACAAGGTCAGCTTCAGTGAAACCAGTAACTAACAGCTCTGAAAGGCAATGAGTAAAAATACATGAGGGTATGAGGGTCACACTGCTGATATTTGTCCCACTGCTGATGCATTGTCTCCTCAGAGGAAAGAGAGTATTGCAATCTGTGGAACAGTCAGGCCCACATCTCTCCCCAGGTCTTTGGTGTGCTCTTAATTAACACACAAAGCCGTGGGTCTTGTAGAGCTGGAGGACAGAGTGAGACCTGTATAGAACCCAAAGGGATTTGGGAGAGTAATTGCACAGGCCATGGTCACCCTTTATCAGGGGAACAGAGGGTACCACTGAACAACCTGTACGTCTCCTTCCTCATCCATGGAAGAAGCACAAAGAGAGAGAAGGTGAACATGAACAGTATGAGTGAAAGACTTAGGAGTGAAGGGATAAGGGGGATGGAAGGATCACTTGAATACCCAAGGTTCACATGCGTACTTAACAATGATGCTCCATTCCTTGGCTTCCTAAGCATCAAACGAGGGGCTGTGTCCTCCCTTCCTTCATCGAGCTCCCTGGGACAGGGTCTGTCTCTCACAACATGGTTATATGATGCCTCTTATAGTGGAATTGCCAGACTAGTCAGGGACTGATAGCACATATCTTCAAAGGAGGAAGGAGCATCACTGAAAGTGAGTCCGAGGACCTGTCCTGGTGACTCTTGCTGAGCAAGGCAGAAGTAAGTAGGGGCCCAGCCATCATTACTGTGGAAAATGGATCAAAAGCCTCATCATTTTTTAAATAAGAAACACTTAAAAAAGAAAAGCATTCAGCTCCATCTCGCTGTATATGTCGCCAGAAAGGGCATCATTAAGAATTCACTGCAACTTCTGCACCCAATTTTCCAGCCCAGTGCTTTGTCCCGCTTGTCTTGCTCCAGCTCCAAAGACAGTGGAGGCACTGCCATGAGTACCGAGGGACAAATGGGACCTGAATAACAAGATGGAGTTTGAAGAAAGGACGAGGGGAACCGAGGACCTCTGGTGTGAAGTGGCTGAAGGAGGGAGAAGCACAGCTAGGCAGGAAGAATGAGGAAGAGCCAGGGTTGCCCACAGACCTGTGAGCAAACAGGCATGAGCCAGCCCCAGATGCTGGCTGTCATCTGCTCACACAGGCAGGGGGATTTCCATAGACTTTATTCTTCCCTACTCAAATGGCTGGTGTTTATCCAGAGGTGGCTGTAAGGGTGTGACTGGGGATTCCTAACAGCTGGAAATGGCCCACAAGCTGTCCAACCAAGGTCTTGAGCCGCAGGACAGTGATGCAGCTACCCAACAAAAATGGCCGAGCCAAGCAAAGCTATGTCATAAGGTGAATTCGTCAGGACAAGGAGGTGCTAAGCCCAGCAGGCTGAAGCTATAAAGGCTGAAAAGGCTGTACATGTATTTGAAGGGCTTCAGTTGAAGGAAAATGGCTGCTTATTCCCATACTATCTGGAGGAAAACAGGCTTCATGCAGGGCTTTGCTCAGATTGGGCACTTGTCCAGAAGATGCATGAGATCCCAGCTTCTCATCCCCTCCTTGTAAGCCGGGCAAAGATCATTTGCCTCAGTTTCCCTGCAATACATTTTCTCTGTCTGTCTTCTGTCACTGTAATCCACCAGGCTTCCTGCCTGTGACACCCATTTCTCCTTCTCTCTGCTTCTCAAGTGGCAGCCAGGGAGATAATTGGTATTTTTGACACTGTCTGTTGAGCACTTTGTGGCAGGAGCTGCCAGGATGAAGTGGTGAATTAGATAATTAGGGTTAATTAGAGGCTCTACAGGGCTTTGTTACCATACTCCATGAGAATGGTGCAATCCTTTCAGGGCCGATACATGGAATGGTGCCATCGGGGCAGAGGGGAGAAGTGAGGAGCTGCCAAAGGCATTTGCACTGGTGATAGGAAAAGGGCAGTCCTGCTTCTTAGTGGCGTTGGAGGTGCTGTGGTAGAGCAAGCTGCTCAGAAGGGTGAGAAGCAAGGCTGGACACAGAGCACATATAAACAGAGGCCTGAGTGACCTTCACTAGGCCCTGAAATGCACCCACTGCTGCCGGTGGCAGCTCTGCTCTGTCACGCAGATCCCACCTCTGTAAGAAGGGGTCGGGGTCTTTCCTGCCCCTCTGAGAAGAGCAGGCTACCTGGGGTTGTGGGTATGGTGGAAAAGTACTTCTTTACCTAGCCCTATTGTGCCTGTCTATAAAGGAAAGCTCTTCAACTTGCAATTGTTGGCATGTAGGGGCCCTCTGAAGAGGTCAGCTTGGCCTTTCTACACCCTCTCGGAGAAATATGGATTTGGTCTTGTTGCTAGCAGCCTTTGGAGTGATCAGTCCAGCATATTAGGGAATCTTCCTACAGAAGAGTGTAAATCTCAAGGTCACTACATTGCTGCCCAAATTACCCCAGTTGTGACACTACTAGTAATGGCCTTGATTGTACAGCAGGGGAGGCAGGGGCAGGCCACTTCTATCCTGGTGCCATCCCATCAGAACCAGGAAGCTTCCATGGAAAATACTTCCATGAGGGATTAGGCACTTCCCCCTGCAAGACCCACAGGCTGGAATTTCTATACAAAGGGCACAACGTGGAGGAAGTCAACAGACTTGAGTAAAGGCATCACCTCAGAAATGGCTGAAGCAAAGGAAGTAATTCTTACAAGCAGGGGTCAGACTCAGCACCTATAGTCTATAGTGAAGGACAGAGAAGAATTGGACTCTATGCGTAATAGCTCAGTTGGAGAGTAGCTTTGGTGGGCAGAGAAAGAAAATCTCAATGACTCCCTCAGACTCTTGTGTTGCAGTGATCTATTAAACAAACAAATGCGTCTCTGCATTGAGCTTAATCCCACGTGATTCTGGTATTTTTAGAAGCTTGTTCATGGATAGGTTAACCAGGACTTTTTCTTGCTTCACTTGCAGGAGCCCTGAAGCCAGACTCCAAAGATTCCAGTGGTGACCACTAAGTAAGATGGCATGAATGTTACCTAATGTACTATTATAACAGCTGAATTAACAGCACAAAAGTGTAACTAGTCCAGTATCTTGTCTTGCACAGAGGCAGAGGCTAAGGGTATTAGAATATTAGAATAGGGCAAGTAATAGGCTGTCCATTGAATTATACCCAAGTCAGAGAGATGTATTTGAAAGTGTAGTTTCTTTCTTTCTTTCTTTCTTTCTTTCTTTCTTTCTTTCTTTCTTTCTTTCTTTCTTTCTTTCTTTCTTTCTTTCTTTCTTTCTTTCTTTCTTTCTTTCTTTCTTTCTTTCTTTCTTTCTCTTTCTTTCTTTCTTTCTTTCTTTCTTTCTTTCTTTCTTTCTTTCTTTCTTTCTCTCTCTCTCTCTCTTTCTTTCTTTCTTTCTTTCTTTCTTTCTTTCTCTCTCTCTCTCTCTCTTTCTCTCTCTCTCTCTTTCTCTCTTTCTCTCTTTCTCTCTTTCTCTCTTCCTCTCTCTCCTTCTCTCCTTCTCTCCTTCTCTCCTTCTCTCCTTCTTTCTTTCTTTCTCTCCTTCTCTCTCTCTTTCTCTCTTTTTTCCTTTTTCCCATGAATTTATTCAATTGGAATTTTAAACCAGATGTCTGGAAGTCTTTAAACTGATGATAACCAGAATCAGGGAAAATAAAACAGGGAAGGCTCATGCCCTGTTCATCAGAGACAGAAAGAACACTGTGACAAATATACCTTCATGCTGATCCAATACATTCATTTTTCTACATTTCTACACATCTTGTTCAACATCTGGTAGCCTTGTATCAAGGTCTATCCAGCGAGGCTGCTGCAGCAGTCTGAAATGCTAGATAACTCTTAGCCTGATGCTAAGATCATCTGACAGACCTGATGGAAAAACAGCTGCATCTGAAGCTTCCCAGCATTGCAGCAGTGAGACTCATGGTTTCAGAACAGGGCTTCTGCAGCTGCTGTTGACAGTTCTCCCAGGACACAGCAAGTGCTTGAATAAAACTCTGGCCTTGCAACTGCTTGCCATGGACTGAAAGGGCAAGTGGGATGCTCAGATAGAAAACAAACAAACAAACAAACAAAAACTTAAATGCACGTGACAGCAATCAAATGAATGGGAAAGAGAGCTGCATGAAGCTTCAGCTTCTTGTCAATAAAACCATATAAATTAGGACAGTCCTGGAGACCTTGGGCACCAGAGTCTTCACAGTTACTGTCGCCAGCACCTTGCCAGGTGTTGTGACCGAGGCCAGGTATGCCAGATCATGTGAGAGGGGGAGAGCCATGGCACTGGGAATCTTCCTAGCAGCAAAATTTGCCTTGTGATGGAAAGCTGATGTCAGTGACTGCTGACAATGAAAGACACTGGAGTGTGTGGGTGGAGTGGAAAGGTAAAGAAATCAGGAATTTGTTGGTGAAAATAGAACAAGAAGAGGAAACATATATCCATGACCCCTTCTGAACCAAGATTGGTCTTAAGCCAGGAAAGTTCCTGTGGGATTGATCCTGGGAGATGAAGATCTATGATAGATGTGCTAACGACTTTGCAGTCAGCCTCTCATCCTTTCTTGAGCAGATGGTAGGTGTGCTCTGTACTACTTGCCTATGGGACACAGTGCTGAATATCTGAATAAGCCTCCAGGTGTGTTCTCATGGCTGCCCAAAACCTTAAAGCTGACAAAAATGTGCAGAGGTATATAAGTGGCAAAAGGAATGCTTGGGAAAATGTGAGCTGAATGTGGAATGTGCTTTGGTGATACTGGATGTGGAAAAGGCTGAGATACTGAATGCCTTTTTCACCTTAGTCTTTACTAGCAAGACTGGCCTTCAGAAATGCCAGACCCTGGAGACCAGGGGGACAATATGGAGCAAGGAAGACATAACTCTAGTGTAAGAGAATCAGGTTAGAGAACATTGAAGCAAACTGAATGCTTATAAGTCCATGGGCCCCAATGGGATGCACACAGGAGAGCAAAAGGAGCTGGCTGATGTAATTTTGAGGTCACTCCTGATAGCCTTTAAACAATCACAGCAACTGAGAGAAGTGCCTAGGGACTGGAAGAAAGCAAACATTACTCCTATCCTCAAGAAGGGCAAAAAGGAGGACCCAGGGAACTACAGGTCAGTCAGCCTGCCCTCAGTCCCTGGGAAGGTGATGGAGCAGCTAATCCCAGGAAGCATTTTCAGGCACATGAGGGACAAGAAGTGCCACTAAGATGAAGAGACAGGAGCTTCTTTCCTATGAAGAGAGGCTGAGAGAGCTGGGACTGTTCAGCCTGGAGAAGTGTGTTTAAATTGAAGGGAACTAAGAAAGAGGATGGAGACAAGCTCTTCTCGGTGGTGTCCAGTGCCAGGACAAGGGGCAATGGGTGCAAACCAGAACATAGGAGGTTCTGTCACTTAGAAAAGCTCTACTGTTAAAATATAAATGCTTATTTTCACAGAGACCTGGCTGTAAAAACAATAACATATCCGTACACTGACTGGTGAGCTGGAAGGAAAAGGAAGCAGATTAAGGAGTTGTTTTGATGATCCATTTGCATATGGGTACCCATTGTGGTAATCCACCCCTGCAATAAGGAGGAAGAGGGTTATCTATTCCATAAGGTAGTTGAGTTGCAGTTTGACATGGTCTTTCAGAGCTGCTCTTTAGGTTAACCTGGCATTCAGGCTGATGCATATGAACCTGGCACATGTTGTGAGCATTGCTTTCTGGTAGGTAATACAGCCAAAAAGACCCGAATCTAAAGCAAAACCCTCATGCACCTGCAAATGAGGGCATGTCTGGTGAATCCTAGGAACTGAGGCATGTTTCTTGCTAAGCCATAAGAGTTTGTAAGGGGAGGGAACTGAGCCCTGAACAAATGAACTAGTAGTAATACATCAAAACAAATGGTACAGACTAGCAGGGAGTGAGATACTGTGAACAGAGGGAATAAGACACAGCCTTGTTCCTTCAGACTCCCACCAATGCCAGAAAGAAGATGAGGCAGTAGAAAAAGAGGTGCATGCAAGCATGGGTGTGAGGGAGAGAGACAGCGTGTGTGAGACACTGTGAAGGAACAGGATCCTATACAATGTGTGAGAGACACATATCCTATATCTTTTGTGTTTGTGTTAGAGCTGCGTGCGTGACAGACAGACTGTGTGAGAGAGCCCAAGACAGCTACAGCATGCATGTGAGGGGGAGCATGAGAGGCAGACAGAAGGAGGGAGGTGAGCTGAAGTGCTGCTTGCAGGAGCCTCCTCTGCAGGGCCAAATGGCCAGCACAGCACAGCCAGGTCCTGCCGCTGGCAGATCCAGCCTTGTTTCACCACAAACTCCTGGTGTTTGGGAGATGGGATCATCATGTTCCTTCCCAGCACCTGCTGGGCTGGAGCACATCATCTGTCCTGCTCCTGTTGCCTCTGCAGAGATGATTGCCTGCCATCCTTTTGGGTCTGTTCTTTTCCCCAGTCAGATTGCACTGCTGATAAGGATGGGGTTAGGAATTATCGCACGTGGTATTCAAGATGTTGAGGGCCAGTCTTTCAGTGCTAAGCTCAGAAATCTGTCCCACCTTGAAAAATGATCCTTACATTCTCTTTTGCATGAGGCATCCCAGACCCTATGGGACCAGAGCAGGCAGAAAGCAGGGTAGAAGGGGGAGATGAAAGGAAGGAAGCATTGCCCCTCAAGCCTCTGAGCATATCAGCTGTCTGCCTTGGACCACCCACTGATGTGGAGGAAGAAAACCTGTTTGGGGAGAAGCTGGAGACAAATGGCAGGCATTTGATGCAGCCCGTGGAGTGAGTTAGTGGTGTGTTGGCAGCTGTGTTCACCTTCCCAGCCCAGTGCTTCCCCAGTGTATATGATGCAAAGATAGAAGTTCTCAAGGACTCAGAGGTGATATAGAGAGTGAAGATGATGGACAGAGGTCACACTCAGGGCATGGCTCTGGTCCTTCTTTCTCTGCCAGTGCTGACAGCTCATGGAGGTTTAAGGATTCAAGTCTGGTGCTCAGGGACTCGTTCATTTTGGTCAGGGCTCAGCAACAGATCCCTCCCAAACCCTGCAAGGGCAAGGGAAACTTAAGTGTGGTGACAAAACAATGGTTTCTGCCGTGCTCATGCACTGGGAAATGCAGCTCAGCTCAGTGCCAGCTGGAGGAACAGCAGCACAAGCCAGGTGGTGGGAGCAACCCTCCACATTTGAATGGTTGTCCTCAGAAGAGAATTAAAAATGAAGGAAAGGCATCCCAGCAAGGCTCTGTAGATGGCAGACAGCACCTTTGCTGCAAGCCCCAGGGATCTGAAGGGTGAGATTCTGGCTTCCAGGTCCATTTTTAGTGCCCTGCGTTATCTGAAACATTTGCTCAGGACTGGCAAATGCCACGCAAGACAAGTGGGAGATATTCTGGAGGAGAAACCAAAGCCAGGTAGGTGACCTTGCACTGAACACCAGTTTAGGGGCCTCTGACTCACTCCTTGACTGACATCATTTCTGCTAACCCTTTAAACCAGGGCCAGCATCAGCACTGCAGATTTGCAGAGGCACCATGTGACATCATCCCCAAAAGCTCTTCAGAGCCTGGCTGATGTCATCACTGCAAAGTCCTGGTGCAGGGCTGACGAGCCCGTTCTTTCCTGGGGACAGAACAGGTCTTTCCAACACTTTTTTTTAGCTGGTCACAAATTCACACGTGTCTTATCACTGCGCAGCAGTAGCACAAGGTGAAAACATCATGTGGCTTTTGGGTCTGGTTGGGAACATGGTTTGTGAGCTGTACCTTTGATTTGAGACCGTGACAACACATGCGAAGGCTCTGATTTGTGCAAGGAGTGTCTCCTGTGTTGCCACATTTCTGTGATATGTCTTAGGCACATGAGCAGGCCATACCCAGCCTATGGGCTTTAGAAAAAAAAAAAAAAAAACACACAAAAAGAGAGGTCATGTGTGTCAGCCTGAAAGGGTGGCTGAAAGACAGACCATCAGCGTGAGCTTTCTAAGCAAAAGAAAGACAACATCATACCTTCAATCTGCAGTATGAGATTCCAAGAAGCAACTTTTAATAAAAGGCAGCCACATCACCCATGCAAGCCTCCAGAGACGCTGCATGATGTCACTGACTTGCAGTCAATTGCAAGGTCAGAGCTAGAGACCAAAGACTGGTGATCCACTTGAGCGCAGCGTAATGCCCAGCTGACCACTCTGAATAACGATGATGGCACTAATGAACACTTGTTATGATTACTGAATCAGAGCTAGCTGGGGAATTCGAGCTCCTGCCTTCTCGCTGTACTGCAGGGCAAGTGTCTGAATGCAGCTACCAGCAGGAGTGCCTCGGGAGAGAGATATGGTCCTAGATAAATGCCTGATTCTATGCCTTCCAGAAATCATTGATTTATGTAAGATCCACGTCGCTGTACTTCACACCCAGAGAGTCAGATGTCCCTGGGTTACACCTCTTCCATCCAAATATGCATGTTGCTGCTGTCCATGGGGTGAAGGAGTCTTTCCTCATCACTGCTGCCACAAGAAAGGAACAGTATCATTACCTGTCAGGCTGGGCCGTGGGTTAATTCAGCTGGGCTGAGATTTTGATTAACTTGTAGGGATATGCAGAAGTGTCCCTGGAGCAAAAGCTGTACCCAAACAAAAAAATCAGGCAAGCTATCCATATTCAGCTCCACATAGCATGCATGTGAGCACAGAGAGGTAAGGTGCCCCTCTCACTGCCCCCATGCTCTCCCTGGGGTGCTTGCTGCAGTAGCTTGCCCTTTACAGCATCTCCTCTCCTTGGAGCCAAAACCTGAGTCGTGATCTTGAGTGTTCCCACCGTGCACTCACTCTCTGTTGCCCTGCTCCACTACTTCTCCCTCTGCCCAGTGCCTGCTCCCTGGTCACATTCCTGTGCCCGTGACCTCCGTCGGTATTACCTGTCCATCCCCATCAGCCTCCGAGCACAGAGACAACAAGCTGACAGGCACGAGCCAGCCCTGATGGGAGAGAGAAGATAGTTCCCACCACTCTCTCATCAAGAGGCCCCTCTCAAACCGCCCTAATGAGATTCTCCTTGCGGCCCCTGTCAGCTCTGCCTTTCTTTGCTGGCTCCTCTGACAGATGGATGTCAGTTCGGGGAGAGCTGTTTGATGTTCTTCGTCTTAATGAAACTGATCCTTGGGCAGGCGCTGTCTCCTCTGCCTCTAGGTACCTGTGGTCTAGCGGTGTCAGGCTACTCCGTGCTTTGTCATACTGGCTCCTAATTAGTGGCTGGCTCCCGCTGCCACTGAAGTCAACAGGGAAAACATCCCTCTGGCTCCAGTGGAGCAGGAGGTGGCAGATAGGAAAGTCGGTGCACAGAGAAATGGCAAGGGTCTGTCTGATCTTCCCATCCCTTCCAAATATTACAGTCATCTCCTTTTTTTCTCTTTGCTCATCCAAAATACAGGGATGGATACGTAGGCAGCTCTGTGTCTGCTCCCTGGCTGCTGCTGACCTGTTGTGCATACACTGTGCTGCGGGGGAGAGAGAGAAAGAGCAGGGCTCCCTCCGGCCACTGACCTGGGGCTAGCTAAGAGCAGAGGAGAGATGAAAGTAGGGGATAGACAAACAGAATGGGAAGGAGTGCCGAAGGAGGACAAGGGCAGGTGGAGGACAGACACAAGTACCAAGATGCTGCCTTTATGCTCCAGGAAGGAGGAGTCAGTTCCCTGTCTTTAGAAACCCTTGGGCAGAGCTCGCACTTTGATATTTCTCAGACCCTGCCAGCAGCACAGATTTTTGTTTGGTAAACAATTCCTTGCTGGATTCAGCTGAAATCTTGGTCTGTTATTATTAGTATTTGTTGTTACACAAATATGGGGAAATCTAGATGACCCGAGATATACAGGTGGTCAAGATAAATATTGATAAATCATCACTGGCACCAGCAGCTCCCAGCTCCTCGTTGGTCGCACACTTTTTGGATGTATCTGTGTGGGCTGCTGCAGGGAAAGATGACTCCATCCCAGACAGACCCAGCACAATCTGCAATCCCACTGCTGGGAGGTGTGTGGTAAGGTGAGCAGATGTACATTATAGGGTCCCTGCTCTAGACTTACGCCCAGAGACTGTGCTGCATCTTTTTCAGTTAAGTTGTTGGCTGAAGTTCAAGCTCCTGTACGTTGTTTTCTGCTAAGGAGACAGATTAATTATGGATCTAGAAAGTTCTCTGGGGACAGCCTCTGCTTCCCAAGGAAGTAGAAACTGCTCCTTTGATGAGCCAAAATTTAGGAGTCAATTTCTTTGCTTAGAACTCCAAGTTGATGCTAGCCACTCTGATGCCCCCAAAAAATTTCTTCAGGCTGTTCTTAGTGCCTTTTCACTTGATGTCTTTCTTTTCTTCTTTTTATCAGGCTGCAATTTCCAGTGTTTGAATACTTTCTCATTCTCTCCTTTCACATACATCTTTGTTTTGGGCAGTGATGTATGCCTGTGTGTAGGTGATAGCCACCATTGCCTCACAGAGGAGGTTAATAGCATCCTGGAGCTACCTGAAACAACGACAGCATCTAAATCCACATGATTAAAGGACGTTCGATCAGATCGTAGCAGAACTTATTCAAAATCCAGTCAGATCATCCATCTTTATCCATAAGCAAATGCAGGCTCCTTAGCAATCCTTATACCTGCAGCATCATTTTTATTCATCCCTGGCAGGTGTGCACATCCCTGTCCTGGATTCCACCCTGCCTTTCCAGTAGGGATGCACCTTTGTTTGTATACAGGCTTCTTATTGCCAAACTTTTCACAGCCAGTTTTCCTTTTTTTTTTTTTGCTTTAGAGAAGCACATATACTTTTAAATATACTTCTCAAGAGCTCAGCATTGTTCCCTCTTCATCTGACACAAGGAATTGGTGCTTTAAAGGAGAGCAGCCATTGAGAGACCTGGAAGCGAAGTATAAAGCTTGGCACAAGCCATGCAGAAGGGAAGGGTAAAGATTACAAAACAACATCCGTAGCTGCTGTTTGGAGAGGTGGAGCAGAGCAGGAGAGGGGAGGCAGAAGGAAATGGTTATCCTCGAAGCTGAGGGCTGCTGGCCCCTCTCAGGAGGGCTCTGCTTGGCTGGGCAGCTTATTAACTGAAATGGAGAGAAAATAGGGAATATTCAGGACAGAGCAGCAGATAGAGGGGGCAAAGGAAGGCCTGATTGATGAGGGAAGATTAAACACTAAATATGTTTAGCTCTACTAAGTGATGACTAAGAGGATGTGTGATAACCATCCTTCCCAACTGAGAGACGTGAATAATCATGTGCAAGTGTGTGTATATGTGTGTGTGTGCATGCAAATGCTTAAGGACAGTGATAAGGACAGGGCATTGCTTAAGAGAGAGACTGCACCGGCTACTTTGCCCCTGTGCAGGCTCCAGACAAGCAAAATCACCCCATAGCATCAAAGGAGAGACCAGTCCTGCTGGGAACCAGAGGAGATGGGGGGGGGGGAGGTTGGGTTAGGTGGGAGATGGGATGGAAAGGAGGGTGAAGAAATCTCTTTGTTCTGTCTCCAGCTACAGTGCTCTCCTTTGTCACTCTGCCCCTCTGTTTTTCATGTTGTCTTTTACTCTTTTGGGTTTAGTTGCTCTGCCTCATTTAGTCTCCAAATACCAGTCTCTTTGTCCTGCTACCCACCCTTCCCTGCGTATCTTGTCTTCATTCTTGGTTGCTTTGTTCACAATCTCTTCTCTCTGTTTCATATGTCCCTCTTCTCCTTGCTTTTCCCTTCTCTTGCTTCTCACTCTCTCTCTCTCTCTCTCTCTCAGCAGGTAGATCTGCATCTGTGATTGAAGGTTCATTTTCCTTTCATTGTGTGGGTGACAAATTCTGACTTGGATAATCACTTATGAAAAATCAAGAGAGAAACAAACAGCTCCAGTGGCACAGAAACTGGCTGTGATGTGCATGTGTGGAGAGGTGGGAGAGGACAAGGGGTGGGAGGGTACTGGGCAGGGTGGGAAGATGTTTCAGTTCTCAGGATGGGAGGTGGGGGTCAAGGATGCCGAACAGATTTGGGGCAAATAGGAAATCTCTTCCTTGGCAGCTTTGGCCCAAGTAAGCAGAGTGGATTGTGTTTTCTGAGCTCTGGCTTCCCAGAGAAAAACTGGGTTTCAGTCTTCAAAATAAGAGTGAAGTAAGCTAAACTGGTAGAGCTATGTAGAAGTTTGACCACACTGAGGTGCAGGGCTGGCTCTACATGTATTTATCCATATTTCTAGCTCTAACTTGAACCCCACAGAGTGCTTAGGCAAAACCCCACTCTGTGTGCTGCTGTTACACCATGTTACAGCAAGCATTTGGACGGGTCCCTCTCCATCCAAGCTGTGTGACCGTAGGCATGTTAAGGCACAACCAGGCAGGTTCATTCCTTCGCCAGAGCTCCAGCAATCCCTCAGCACTTGTGTGAGTGGTTCTGATGTGGACAGTATGTGCCTTGTTCCTGTTCATAGGGCTTTGGTGAGGTTGACTGCCCACAGAGAGCATCTCTATGTAGTAGTATGATCCTTTCTTCTACCTGGCAGGAGCTGAGTCAGTGCTGCTCACACAAAGTGGGAAACCTCTGTGTCTCCTGGCATGGTGGTGCTCAAAAAGGCAGAGTCATGACGATGGCACAGGCACTCTCTGATGCTCCCCGCTCCCCAGGGACAACTGGTGTCAGACAGAGGATCCAGGCTTGATGGTATGCCACAGTGAGCCTCAGCACTATCAAATGGAAATACTTGCTTCGCTACACACAAAGCTGATGTTGATTCACTGGAAAGCAACACAGTTCTCGGTGTGGATAGACCTGCTGCAATAAAGTGCTCTTGTTTCTCCCACAGTGCCTCCCTTTTGCTTTAAGACTCTGGGACTTTCAAAGTCAGGGTTTCACCATCCTATTGGTGAGCAAGAACAGTCAGGGCTGGGGTAGTAGGATACCATGGCTGATCCAGATGAAGAGAGGCCACTGATCCACTCATCTATCTTTCTACACAGTCCTTAGAGACTCCAACCTGCAGGCCCCAATGTCAGGGCAACACCTCTACCCTCAGAACTGATATCTCTGTCTGAGAAGGCATTCCCCCGTGCTCTGAAGGAAACTTTCTTCCTGGAACATTGGGAAATGAGGTGACTGTGGGATGTGGGCTGGTGGGTGTGTGGAGCTGTGTCTGGCCAGGGCACTTGGGCAAGCAGAGAACAGAATTCAACAATATACATGGGCATGAGCAAGGCACAACGGCAAAAAGTTAGGGGAGCTAGAGACCTGCAAGGGAGACTACAGCACCTTTGACTTAAGAGCTCATGCCCTTGAATCCTCTCATTTCATCTCACCTTAACCTTCTTGGCTACAGCTGCTTGACCAGGCATCTCCAGCCCTCTCGGACCAGATGGGTGGAAGGAGCAACTGTGTTATTAAGGGATGCATGTGTGCGTTAGCACCTGGGGCTGTAACAGCCCCATGTTCGATGGGTTCCTCCTCAATGGAGCCCAAGGGAGAAATGCCAATAAACAAACCAGATCCTGTAGGAGGCAGAGGCCGGGGTAGGGGCTGGTGGGCAAAGGAGGGCTGTCTGATTGCTGTGTGTACCAGAGATGTCCAGAAAGTCATCAGTGAGGAAGAGAGAGTGGGAGAGGGTAAAAGGTGAGCGAGAAACTGCAAAACTGGCTGTGTGTCTTTGTTCATTCTCTTTATTGCTTTGTTAGAAACAAACTAATGACTTGGTGCCCCCTCTCCCTACCCACCCCACTGGCTGCCTAGTCCCCAGCTCTAGTGGGACAAAGCTACTGAGGGTGCCCAGGAAGGTGCCAGATGGGCTGCCCTGGCTGTATTGCCTTCTTTCACTCCTCCACCCTCCCTTTTTCACTCACCAATATGGCATCGATCTGTCTCGGTGAGAATTCCCATTTATATTTCAGCCTTGCCTGCGACACCGTCCCCAAGCCCCTGCAGCTCTGACGCGTGCTCGCCCGCTCTGCTTTGCTCAGCCCCTCCTTCCCCTCCTCCTCCTCCTCCTCAGCCCCTGCCTTGCCTCTCACACAGTCCTCCCCTTCTCCCCCGACTGTCTCTGCATGCCGCCGTCTGCCGTCTGCTCGCTCAGCCACTCCATCTTCCCCTGACGTGGCTCGGCCCCTTTCCCTCTGCTCCCAATTAGCAGGGCTGCCAGGTTTAGCGGGCCGCTGGCGCTGGGGGCCTTTGAGTTTTGCAAGCCTCTTGCAGGAATAGCAGCTTGTGCAACCTCCTGTTGCAGTGGCTCACCCTCCGCACCCAAAACCATCCTCCAGTGGTGTCTGTCTGTCCTTCCACTCCGTCAGTGAGCTCCTGTTGCGACTGGGGAATGTTGCTCAGGGATTCAAATGAGGCTGGGAAGCAGGTGCTGCCCTCATTGGAAAAGAAAATATAGTACAGAGAGAGAGGGAGGAGAAGATGAAAGGAGCAGGGAGATGGGAGCCAAATGTTCTTGCTACTGTCAGGGAAAACGATCTTGGTCCTGGAAAGGGCTGGGATCCTCCCATCCTGCCTCTCTCTTCACCGGGATCAGAGCAGTGAACGGAACAGGCAGGCAGAGCCCTGAGATAAAGGAGATAAAGGGGATGTGCCATCTGAGTGCAGGGCTGATGACACACGGCCAAAGGGGAAGGGGTGGCACTGACTGGGAAGGGCGCAGAGATCCCCCAAGCCACAGCACATGGGGAGCAAGGGAAGGCACCTCTGACACACACCGGCTGTCCCTCCCTGGTAGCATTGCCACCCCACAGCACACAGAGAGCCAGCAGCCCTGTCCTGTCCCTTCTCACACCGAGGCACTGCTCCCACCCCTCTCTGCACTGCAGGAGTGAGGAACCATCTGAGGAGCCCCTGGGCAAGGCAGATGATGCATCAGGAGACTGCAGGAGTCCCTTGCTGCCTGCAGAACAGATGGGGCTCTTGCTGGCATAAGGGAGGGTGACAACAGAGCAAAATGGAGGACACTGGGGCCCAAAACCTTCGGACAGCCTGCAGGAACCATGCATGTCAGTGTCTTCTTTCTGGCTCTGCCTCTACCTGCTGTCCCATCCTCAAAGCAGCCACTGAAGCAGAGGAGATTGGAGGCTGCAGCATTTCTAAGTCACTCTCTCTTCCTCCTGTCCCAAAGCATGGTGCTCCCTCCCTCTCCCACTGCCAGGCTCAGCACGGCAGCCCTGCTCATCCGCACAGCCAGCATTTAGAAAATGCCACAGCTGAAATTATCCTGTCCTCGGGTCCCTCCGCGGGAGGGCTGATGTCACTGTGCCTGCCAGCAGCCAAGCAGAGAAGCCAAGCAGCCATCCTCCCCGGGCACTCCTTCCTCCTTCTTCCCTGCTCCAGCCCTCCTCCCTCTGCCATTCACATCTAGCACAGCTCCTTGCTCTATTCAGCCTTCCTGCTGCGAGCTCTCGAGGAGCCTTACAAGTCCCCCGTTGCTGCTATTCTCCCAGATCTCCCTTGAAGCACCTGCAGGACAATTCAACGTTTCCCTCCCTCTCCACCCCACATTACGACACCCTCACGGCTGCACGCTGGGGGCTGTGCAGGGCAGCAGTTCTGGGAGCTACGTGTTAGAGAGGCTGAACTCTCTAACACAGATGCAGAGTTCACCCTGCATCCTCACCCCAACTCCCCGGCACTTCAGCAAAGAGCGTGTCTGAAAAATGCAGAGAGAATTAGCGAGATTAAAGTTGGAGAGTAGGTGACTGTCATACCTGGTGTCTCATACTGGGGCACTGGAGTGGGTGGGATTTCTCCAGCTCAGTCTTCAATTAAAGCTTGCTCTGGCTGCAATCCCTGCGTTCTTGCTGCCTGTCTGGGCTGGGACCCTTTGGGTGCCCCCAAAAGCCTGTATCCCTAACCACCATGAAGGAGGCATACTTAATGCTCTTGGTAATTAATGAGTCCTGCACCTGCAGGAACAGCGATGCAAAGAACAGAAGGGGTTTCCTTGAGGAACATCAAGAGAAGAAGTGCAGTGGGAGCAAACTGGGAAAAATGTAGCAGAGGGATCTGAAAGGGGTGAAAATGTAGGTAAAGAGGAAGGCAGACACTGAGGAGCAGTGGCACAGCAAGGGATGGGGTTCTGGGAGTGAAAGGAGCAGAGGATGAGGCAAGGGGTAAGAGTGGAAGAGAAAGGGCCAAAATAATAACACAAGTGAGGCAACTCCAAGGCCATACACTTGGTGCTGTGCAGGCACAGGTGACAGAGCAGAGTCTGCATGCCAAAGTGTCTGATCCCAGAATGGAAGTTAAAAAAAATGGATTTTCATGGTATTGTGGGATGTTCTGCCATCATTTTGCACTTAGATCGCTTTGGGGGAGGAAACACCACCAAGCCAGGCAGATACCTCCAGCAACTCTTCTCCCTTAGATCAGTGAACAAGACTGAGAAGAGATGAACACAGGGATTCAAAGAAAGCTTCTGAGAAAGTCTTAGCCTGCTCCCAGCAATTCAACCTCCAGCACTGGGTGGTCCTTTCCCTTCTCTTGTCCTCCCCTGCTTGAAGAGTTTCCAAGCCGAGCATTGCTGCTTCCAGGTCTCCCCGAGGAGCATCTCTGAATGTTGCAGGCAGTAACCCGGAGAGCAGTTACTTTCTGATTAAAGAGATGAGGCTCCATTAGTGGAGAGAGGGAGCAGAATGTGAACGAGAGAGGGAGCCTGCCATTGGCAGAGTCCCCAGCCAGTGCTTTAGGCTGTCCCCATTTTTGGTGCCATTCATCAATTTAACCCAATAATGTGCTGTGGTTTTAAGTGACTCCAGCACTAGAAACTCTGACAGGCATGAGATTTATGGGGTGATGTGCAACAAAGCTGCTCTCTCTGCCAAGTCACGCATTGTGCTCTTTTCCTGTCTTTCTTTCCCAGCCTTTGTGGAGCTGGCAAGCTGGGGCCTCACCAGCTCCTCCAACTGGAGGAGACAGGAGAAAAGACCAGCGTTCCTGCACTGAACTGAAGGAAAAGAAAGATCCTGCATGAAAAATGATCAATATGGGACATAAGGGGGACAGAAAGACATGAAGCAGACTTAGGATGGTTTTCAGGAGAAATCCAGAGCATTTAGGCTTTCTATCCCTGCTCTCAAGCCCCCCTCCCTGTTACCTCTACCTATCCACAAGAATGGGCTTTACGCTGAGGTATTGTAGCCCCTTTGGATCTCTTCAGTAGGCTCAGATCTATTATTTTCTCCTCCTTTATTCATAATATGAGGCTCACCAGTGCTGTCAGGAGCCTATTGGGAAGCAGAGACCAAGATTTTTTTTTTTTTTTTTTTTTTTTTTGTGATAACTGGCAAACTGCCCAGCTGTGGGGCTCCCAGAGTGGCTAAGGCCAGGGGTGCTGAACAAAGTGCAGCAACAGCAGGGGAATTGCTGCAGTCCCCTCTCAGATTTCTCAGCCAAATGGCAACCCAAGGAGCACTCCAAGCCACACCAGAGGCTCTCGCTTTGACAGCATCCTGAGTGGGTGCTCAGTGGGGCCATGGTGCTTGGGAAAAGGCAAGAGGGATGTGATGGAGGTGGGGAGGAAGAGCTGAATTAGTAGACAGCAGAAGGGAAGAAGGGTCCTGGGAAAAGAAGCAAGCATGAGAGAAGAGTATTTTGTATCAGTAGGGCATGAACCAGAAAGTGTGCACTTCTTGAGTGCTTTGCTTCCCTGATGCTCTTCTACTCATGCACTCTGTGCTTATCCCCTTAGATCCCATTGCTGTTGGATTTAGCAGCGGCCCTATTAGCCTCATGCTAGGTAACCAGTTTGTGGTGAAGATAAGGAGAGAGAAGCCCTCAACCACCTCTGGCAGAGCAGCTGTCACAGTGCATTGGCTTCCAGCCCCTTGCCAGCTGCCCCCAGCACCGTCTGTCCGTGCGAGTTAAGGGCCTTCTCCTGAGCTGCTGAGAACTGCCACAGCTCGCCTGTATCATTCACAGCATCCATGAGCACAGAGCTGCTGTCCGGACATCATATGCCCTGCAGGTCCCTGGGCACTCAGCTGGTACGGAAGAAAAGCAGCGTGTATTTGCACGCACACACACTAAGTGTGCAATGGCAGCCTGGCCCAGCGCCTTGCAGGCACAAACCCAAGCTGCCAGCTGGTTTTCAAGACACTTGCACTGAGGAAATGGGTACACAGGGTGGGTAAACGTGCGCACACACACACACACACACGCTGTACACGCACAGCCTGCACACGTGGGCGATGAGGTCTGTATGTGTAGGTGCACGTGGCACAAAGCAGTGTATGCACACACAGTGCACAAGCATGTGTAGGCACATCACAAAGTGTCTCCCTTACCCTTCTTATCCTCAGGCTGGAAATAGAATTTGTTCTCTGTTGTATGACCCTGCATCACCCCACTACCACATCATGGATTTTGTCCCCCATTCACTCAACTTTATGAAATGACTGAAACTGATTTGGTCTTCTCACACCAAAACCTCCTGTCACCTGCACATGGCTTCTCCATTTACCTTATGTTCTCCTCCAAACCTGTCCTCTCGCCCTCAGCTAGGTATAAATCCATGGATGCCAAGGCCCAGCTCCCCAGACCTCTAGTGGGATTGCTCACACTGTCTTGCTCCTGAATTCCTCTAAAAGGGTCAGAAATCCTTGTATGCTCCACTCCTCCCCAACCACTCTCCCACGTTTTTCATGGGGACTGGCTGCTTCTCTTTGCTTTGAAGGCATCATTAGCATTACAAGAAGGGCTGTCAGTTCACACCAGCCAGGTGAAAAACAAAATCACTGCAATTAGGAATTTATTAGAAAAAGTACCCATAGAGTGATGGGGAAGCAGTGGGCTGCACTTACTGCCCTGCTTTCCTTCCCTTGCCTCTCTTCTCCTTCCCTCCTTCTTCCATTTGTCTCTCTGCTTTTTTCTCTTTTCCTTCCCAGTCTGTTTGCCTCCCTGTCATGGCACTACCTGCACATTACCTGGGCCCTGTACAGCTCTGTGGATGAATGCTGCTGTCAGATCCAGCCTCCCCCAGCTCCACACACGCAGGCTCCTGCTTCCTCCCCATCCCCTGCTAAACGGAGCTGTCAGGAGACCGTTTATCCATAATGGCCCTCTGTGAGAAATAAGGAGAAGGAAACGAAAATGAAGATGGTCCTGATGAGGTAGAAATACCAGCTCTATACCACGGTGGGTGATGTCTGTTGGTTGTAGAGGCAAGAGAGTAGGAGTGGATGAAACACAGGGAAGGCCCAAGGGTTGATATGCTGTACTAATCCTTGACTTCCTTTGCCAGGGAATCCGTTTCCCACTCTGGGTTGGTCCTGATGCATTACAGCATGGGGAATCTGTTACCCCGCTGGGATTTCGCAGTTGTTCCTGCACAACAAGCAGTAGCACAACTGCTCACACGATTTCACAGTGGTGACAAAGCTGGCGCTCATGCCCTCCTGCCCTGGAAGGGCCCATGGGGGCAAAGGAAACAATCTTTTAGGCTGAATTTGAGCTTTAGTGCTCCAGAACACTTCTGGCAGCAGCTGTGGCCGCTGCTCTGCAATGCAGCCTTGTCCTGTGCTGAGCCCACGTGCACTGGGACCACATCATCTGCACCTACTTGATGTGGCAGGGCAGGAAGGCAGAGCCATGGCACGCTACAGACAGGGCTCCCTGGCTTCACAAATACAGGAGGAGAATAGCAGGGTATGCTGCAACCTGTGTTTTATCCCAGTCTGGATGAAGCCTGTGCAGGAGCACAGCTGAGTCTCGCAGAGGAGGCAGCCCAGAGCCTGCAGCAAAGGCTGGTGATGCACGAAGAATGTGTGTGCAGATGGAAGGGGTCCTATTCCTGCCTTCACACTAAACCTTTATGCCCTGTAAGCTGGACACACCATGAGTGACTTTATTTAGTACAAGTGAGGGGCTGTAAGTATGATCCCCTAAGTATAACTATAACAAAGAGCTAGGCATGACCTAGCAAAATTACGTGGGAGCACAACTTCTCTCTAGGGTTAACAGACCCTCCTTTGTGTCCTTCACACTCCTCAGCCCCCCTTCATCTACCAGCAGGGACCAGCTCTCTTTTCAACATCTCCATCCCTTCCTTGCACGGCTCCCTGCCTTCTCACCCTCCCTGGCATCCCAGACCATGTTTTTCACATGAAGCAAGCTGTGCTCTGGCACCCTCCCCTCCCTGCTGCCCTGCCCTGGATAGCCATTCATTACAGGCTGAGGACACCGGCCCCCAGAGCACAGGAGTGCTTCCTCCTCCTGAAATATTGACACAACCCTTTGCCTTTCCATGCCCATTAACTCCCCTCTCCCTGCGTCTCCTCATGCTGGCTGTTTGTCAATCCTCTCTTCATCTGGCCTTCCTTTTCAGAAATTCTTTTTCATCTCTCGGAAGCTTTTTATTTTTCCTTTTCTTCCCGGGGAGGGGAGCAGGGCGAGATGGCATGCAGGGAGGAGGGCACTGCCCCAGCCTCTGCTAGAAATACAAAGGCAGATTGTGCATTGCACGGCTCTTAATTGGCTGCATTCTGGCATTTCGGGGCCCGTCCTTGCTGACAAAACAGAGAAGAGCAGTTCCATTGCAGCAGAAAACATTGCAAGGAAAGAGATTCCTGTTCAGTGGGGGAGAGACAAGGTTGGACACAATTTGTCCAGAGTGACCCCAACCAAAGTGAGCCCCCCTCTCCTCCTGCTGCACTGGAGCCAGCTGTTTGCCTTCCTGGGGCTTTCCCCTCCACCCCGTGCATCCGATGAGTGCTCCCAGCAGGCATCGTCATTAAATGTCAATGCAGGATGAAGATGAGAGCCGTTAATTGGCTTGCTTGTTGTATAAACAGCCTGGCGGGGCTGTTTGGGCAGTGCGTCTTGAGTGCCCAGCAGTAGATTTTGGGCGAAGGTTTTTGGGGAGCGGGTCTGCGAGGCCCTATGTGAGATACATCACTAGAGGGAGTCAAAGACCTGCCTTGTGCTGCAGCTCGGTGCGACCCAGGAGCCTCCAGTGAGGGACAGGACTGCTCAGCTGCTGGTGTAGGGTGCATGGTACCCCCATGGTGGGTACAGAGCTGTGGTGATAAGGCTCCCCTCACTCACAGGGATCCCGTTTGGTCTGCTATCCCGAATTCCAGCCAGGAATTCACTGTAGGAGAGAAGAAGAGGTGAAATACCTTCAGTTCTTTCACCCTTCCCTTTCACCCTACCTGGTAGGTACTCTATCCATGACCTCAGACCTGGCAGCTCCTCCATCCACCACGCCACTTCCCCAAACATTTGAGCAAACGCTTTTCAAGGAGGTAGGAAACAAAACACTTCTTTTTGAGTCAGATGAAACAGAAAAATGACCATCGTGAGGTGCGAGGAGTGCTTGCCAGCTAGGACAATGAGGAGACACGGGTATGGTCTCCCGAGGAACGTGAAATACATCAAGGTGGGAGGGGGATTTGTGGGGGTGGAAGGGGATGCCTCAGGAAGAGTTAGCAGTGATCTGTGGAAGAAAAGAAAAAAAAAAAAAGGTTCAAAAAAGCAAGTGGGACTTCACGCCTCGTAGGACCGAGGCTGGGGTGTTTATATCAGCTCGACTCGCCTGGATTTTTATTCCGGTGGTGAACGTGTTCTGAAAACAAACAGAGCATCGAGGAGGAAACTTGTGGAGCGAATGTGACTGCTTTTTTGGTTGCTAAGCCATCTGTTCTGCTCCGGCAGCTCGCGGAGGGCCCTGCCACCCCTTCTGTGTCTGCACGCGCGTGTTTCTGCGTGGGCGCCTGGCGCTGGCTGGCGTGGCAAGAGGGAGTAGTGGGGCGGAGGGGGGGATGGATGGATGTACGCTGGGGAAGCCGGTCGTTTGGAGCAAATTTGCTTGGGGAAGGGAGGAGGGAACTTGGCTGTGGCAGTGTGTGCAAACAGAAGCAGCGGAGGGCAAGGCTGGGAGGGTGTCTGTGGGGCTGTGCTTTTCTGTGGGGTGTGTGCATGCGTGTTGGGAGCTAGGATTGCAGGATTGGGGTGTGGGTGTGGGTGTGATCAGTGCAAAGCACCACATCCCCACAGCTCTGCAGACGTCTGTCTGTGCACACCAAGGAGGAGTACTGCTGTGGAGAGCTGTCCTCACACCCTTTCATGCCCCAGTCTCATCCGTCCTTGCCAGACGAGGCAGGTTTCCATAGCAGCTGACAACATCCCTGTCTCACCTCTCAGGGGAACAGGCCACAGCAGCTAAAAAAAAAAGATAGGTTGTAGGGAAGAAACTACAGGGAACACAGCTGGAATTCAGGCGGTAGCCTTCTGAGGCTGGTGGTGGTCACCTCGGAGCTCAGAGCATTCAGGTACTGTTCAGAGGGAGAGCTGCCAGTGTCATTTTGCTGAACATCATTCCTGTCTACTCAAAGCAGCATAATTTAGGGAACAGACTTGAATGGTACCAGTAAGAGGGCCAGTACTACTCTGTGCAACAGCTGGTGTCCTCTGACAAAATGGTGGTCCATTCTGGGGATAATATTACCCTTTTTTTAAGCACCCTTTTCTTAGGACAGGATTCTGGATGTTATATCCACCCCTAAATAATCACAATCCCACCCCCCTTCAGATTTGTGCTACTGGAGGGAAAACACAAATATCTGTAGTGTCTAGTGATGATACATCAGTGCTCAAGTCTGGGCTACCATTCACCTCAGCGATGGAAAAATGTGAGTGAAAACCTTCAGAAGCAAGGTGTTTGGCCAGGAGTCCATGCAGGACAGCAGGCAATTGGGCACAATCAAAAGCAGCCAGGGTAACAACAGCATCAGGAGCATCTCCCACAACCCTTGTTGCAATGGTCCCAAAGTAAATAACTTGGGGACACAAAGGAACTGACCCCAAAGTAAATAACTTGGGGACACAAAGGACTGACCACCAAGTCCTGCTTTCAGTGTACCTTTGGACAGCTGCATCTCAAACATCTGGGCAGGGAACTGCAGCCCACGTGGCAAACAGAGCTGGCAGTGGGTCAGAGGTGACCCTCATTAGAAAGTTATCAGTGTTTTTCATTTTCATGTGTCAGGACGGAGGAAGGAGACCCTTGAGAAAGCATTTGTACCAGCTGTGAGCTGCGTCAGTCTTGGGAATGCAGGCAGAAAAACAGGAGATTGCACAAATCAATACTGTTAATGGGGAGACTTATTGACTTCAGCACCTGAGATAGGGACGTAAAAATAGATTTAGGAGAAAGCAGTGGGAAAAGAAAATAAGTGGGTTCTGCCGAGAAAAAGAGAAGAGAGAAAAGCAAAAGAGGAAGAGTTTGGAAGAAGGAAAGCCATGAGAAATGGAGGGAGGTAAAGCATGTGTGTGTGATGGGTACTTTGTCTAAATGGAAATGTGTAATCTCCCCATGTATAGGCAGTGTTTGAGAGAACCTGATAGGGATTTATTAGAAAATAAAAATGGCCTAATTGAAAGTGAGTGGAGACAATTTGTATTTATAATAAGAGAAATCATCAAATAATAGAATTGTTTAAAATCTATTAGTTTGCTCCACGCAGTGAGAAGAAAGTGTTGATTATCTTGCTATAGAACATATTAACAGGAGAGCTCAGCCTGCTGGTCCCCTATGCAGATTAAAGACATAATTTCTTGAAGCAATTTATTTTCCGGTGGGAAGAAGAGGGGAAAAAATGGAAAAATATGATAAAAGGTGCAATCAAGGCTTGGATTCTTAATTTGAAGACCTGCCTCTTATCTGCCTTCCTTCAGTCATTAGAAAAAATTATTCATTCCTTGGTTGGGTTTAAAGGTGCAGGAACAGACAGGGAGGCTGGGGAAAGAGAAGATATCATGAGGAGTTCTGCTGCTCGTCTCTTGAGGTTTAAGTTATTGACAGCAGTTGCTTCAAATCCGAGGCAAATCAACAACAGGTTGTGAGGGGCAGCAGCAGATAGAGCTTGCAGCTCGGCGTGGAGGTGCAGTCTATCTAATCCTTCATGAGGACAAGAGGAACGTGTTGCTAAACTGGAGATTAATTTGGTGCTGAATAATTCATTCATTCATTCAGTTTATGTCTCTGTTAATCTGATCCTTATAAACCACAGCGAGGTGAGAAAGAAATGTCTCTAGTATTCACACTTAGAGTCCCTTACAATCAATGGGAATTTAGACGACTAAATAGAAACTTGGCAATTAACGATATGTTTGGATCTGGAGATGGCCGTTGGAATATGATTTCTCTGGCATGCCCACTGAAAAGGTCCTGCAGGTTGGTGTTTATTCCTGTTCTACATTTTTCTCAAAGAAAGGTCTAGATCCCGTCTTGCATATTTTCTGCTGACTTCATTGTGAACCACCTAAATCCATCCGCTATAGTCACAGGGATTTGACAGGGCTCCTCAACACTTCCAGCCTACTCCATCCTCGTGTCATCTGCTTCCACTCTTCTTATTTTTGTAACCAGACATCTCTCACCCCACAGACAAAACTTCGATCTCAAAACTGAACCAGAATTGAGAAACTGAATTAAGGTTACAGAGGAAAGAGAGAACAGAGTTGCAGTTGTGGTGGGACTGGCACTGGATGTCCAAAAGAGAGTTACAGCAGCCAAGAGATCCATGCTAAGAGCACTTCTGTGGTCTTGGCCACAGTAGAGGTTCTCCTTCTCAGCCTGTTTTCTGAAGTAGCTTTAGTTTTTGTCTTAAGAGACAGCCTAGATGTGCCACGGAATTGGTTCTGTAATGGGCCTGCCAAAGCATTGTGTGCCTAATTGACACATCTTTGTGAGATAATGACTATTTTTGTATTTCCTTTGGATATATATTTACATAGTAATACCTTTCTAAGAGGCGTTTTCTGTTTGTGAATTTTTGTAAATCCTGATGTCCATAATTCAAGCTTTCAGTCAATTTTTTCCTTTTCTGCACCTATGATGTTTTCACTGTTTTTGGCATACCTTTTGTCACTAACACTTGTTGATTTATGTCCTTCCTTTCAGTTTCATTCTTTTACCTTTGCTCAGCATACAGACAATGTGATAAGGTCACTTTGCAGTGAAGAAACTTATTTTTCCTTTCATGATGCTTCAAGGGACATTTTCCTCAATATATCCTTTTATGATCTATCCCAGGCAGAGAGTGTGTCCCCACCTTCTAGAAAACACAAACAGTTCTTTTCCCACTTTATAGCTTAGCCAAAAACCTTCAAAAGTCATAAGTATCTTTCAAATATGGGTCACTCAAGCATATCCATGTGGATCCTACCTCTGATTCATCACCTTTAACTAAGTTTGTTAATGGGACTTGTTGCTATCACAAGCCCTGCTCATGTAGTATTTTATTGCACCCCAATCTGTGAGATTGCTCTTTTTTGGTTCCTGAAAAAATTGCTCTTTTTTTTTTTTTTTTTTTTTTTTTTTTTTTTGTGGAACAGTCCTGCTCTTGTTGGTTCCTGACAACTAGCATGCATCTCTTTCCAGCCATTACAAATGCATGTTTGCCACTTTTACCTGTCCAGTGAGGACAGAATCACCTGAAATTGCGAGCATACAAGAGGAAAGAAAACTGCATGACCAGAAACACATTGATACTTGGTTTACTGCAGATGGGTATTTATTAGAAAAACAAACATACATGAGTATGCAACACAGTACTCCCTCCAAATCCTTTTTCCATTATGAAGCACATGCCCACAGACATGTTCCCCAGCACTTCCCCAGCGAGGTGACGTGATGCCTGTAGTGTACTGTGCAGTGGGTGCAGTGTAGCGTACCCCTGACCAGATCCCTCAAGTACCATCATGGCCCCTCTACCCACCCAGCAGCCCTCACCCCCTCACATCTCACCTCATCTTCCTTCCCTCAAGTGGCACCTGTAGTTTGATAGCCCTTCAACTCTTGTGACTGGGTGCTGCATTTCTTGGCCTTGTTTCCCAAGTTAGAAGTCCTCATGTTGATTAGTGTGACTGACCAGACTTGGTTCCCATCACTGCCTCACTTTCTTACCATCCCTTATTGCATTAGAAAAGGTCCTTGACCAGATACCTTTAAAGCAGAAAACACTCTACTTCTACATACCCTTACACTTCCCTTTTCTCTCAAGCTCTGCAGGTGGGAAGGGAAAAGAAGAGGGAACTTGATAGCAAAACCATATCAAAATGGCTGTGGGCAAAGGCACATGGGTCTGCAGCAGCTTGGCTCCCAGCCTATGTGATTTCTTGGTTATGTACATGCATTGGTGCTCATGGTTACCCAGACAAAAGGGGAACCCAGACATAATCTTCCTCCTGCCTCTGATGTTCAACATCATCTCCACAGAACAAATTGCACTGCTCCCAAAATCACTCCTTTTTTTTTTTTTTTAAACAGCCCTTTGGGGTTACATCTATTCTGTACACATCCAGGACAGTCTGGGCACTATTCTCAGACTGTCTACACTGCAATTGTTAGCCCACTCCCCTGCATGGCTCTGGCTTGTGCAAATCAGCAACCTGCTACATGAGGTTCACGCATAGTTTGAGGGAAAGCCCATGCCAAGGGTCATTTATAAGGCACTTCAGTTCTGCTAGAGGGGAGGAGAGTTTAACCACATAATCATGAGCTGTTTCAGGGCACTTGGATTCAGCAATGAGCACAGTGAGCCTACAGCACTTTGACCAACACTTAGAGGATCAGCTCCACGTTCTGACCTGGTCACAAACATCCAGAACAAATCCTTCATGCTCTATCTCTGTTCACCCCTTGCAGAGGAGCCAACCAACCTGCTTTTGGGTGTTCAGTAGTGCAAGCTAGTGGAGAGATGGCAAGGATGGCTTTGACAACACCTCAAGACCAAATCTTGGCAGGGGATTCCACTGACTTCAATGACTTCAATGCAGCCAGGAGACAATACCAGAGTGTATTTTCTTTGTTCTTTGCTCCACTTCTTGCTTCACATATGTTTCTTGGAGGCAGAAGAAGGTAAGCCTTGCCCTCTGTCCTTTGCTAGGCACATGTGTGGGTATGGGGCTGTGTGCGTGGTGTGGACAGACTTTCCTCAAGAGGCAAAAATGCTTGGAAAGGAGCTGAGAGAAAGATGTCAGCGACAGATTTGTTGAGGGGTGGGGGGCTGAAGAAAACCTGATATAACTGGGAACAGCAGCCAGGCTGGGCTGGGGAGACAGAAGAAGGGATGGTAGGGACTGGGGCTAGGGATCAGGCAGAGAGCAGTCCGTGTATCTCAGTTAATGCTCTCTGGCAGAGTAGCAATGCTAATGGATATTAAAAGTGTCAGCTTCAAGATTTAGCAAAATGGTACCTCTCCTGATGCATCTCATCCTGGCACACAGAGCCCAAAGCAGAGAGGGAATTAGGGCCAGCAGACTGTTTGTGCTGAGTACGGGGCTACTTTCCTCTTGTCAGGGAGCTTGTTCCCGTGACTCCACATCTCACCGTGACTGTCCTGTGCGGTGCTGTGTGCTAACAGCATGCCTGTTTCTAGCTGGGAAGCCATGTGCTAACGCTCACGTACATCTGCTCTCCTCCTCTGTGCCCAGTGGTTATTCTTGAGAGGAAAAAAATGGGAGACAGGTCCATCCCTCGAGGGGGAAGAGAAAGGTTGGGTATGGAGCCATCTTCCCATGCCCCATGGAGTGGAGTGAGGTGGGGATGTGGCAGGGGTGGTTGGTTGCTGGCTGGAGCCCTGTGGGTTGGATTTTTTCACCTCAATCTGATCTGCCCTTCCCTTGTGCCTGTGATGTGTTTTTTTTTGTTGTTGTTGGGTTTTTTTTTGGCACAATAATGGTGACAACTGATTTCTGGTTTGGGTGCTGGGTGACACAACTTGGGTGCCATACCCAGACCTCATGTCAAAGTAAAACCCAACTGAGTTTTGTCCTACTGCTAAGCAGCCACAGCCTGGCTCAACAGAGCTGGACTCCATCTCCCTCTCCAGTTTTTCTTGGCCACGTTATGATTTGATCCATCTTTTCACCGAGTGGCTGGCTGCCTCACTGCCAGCCCTGCAGACGGATGGTCTTGTTACCCAGCCAGCTAGGGAGCACTGCCCCTGGGGCTCTGGCTACTCAAGTTGTCAGCGACCCAAGACATGTGGTTTCCCTTGCAAACTCACTCACAGCTGAAGAGCAAACCTTTAAGCACCTCCCTGGCTTTCTCTGGGCTGGAAAGGAGCAGCGTACACAGAAATGCCTTATGCCTTCCTTGTGCTAATGCCCACTGTGCCGGAGGTGCCCACTTAAATTACACTCCAAATTACTAAATTACTGACACTGACAAATATTCCCTTACTTTAACCTGTCTCACTTCCAGTCAGTCTTATATTTTGGGTTGTGGGGTCTGGAGAGGCAGGGAGGCTGGCTCTGACTCTGTGTCAAGGTGAGGTTACGGGGACTTCTGGGGCATGCATCTTGATGTAGATAACCCAGATAATGTGGCAGGATGGTTCCCCAGTGGCAGCCAGCCAGTTCCTTCTCTCCTACGCTCCCTGCCTACCCCCTCATGGTAGTGAAGGGGAAGCAAGGCTGGCCAGGACACAGCCCACCCAGCACAATCCCCCTAGGTATGGAGTAGTCATGGAAAGAGGGAGTGGGCAAAACGTTAAAAGAACGAAAATGCAAGGAAGAAATAGAAAATGTTATTTCCAGTAGCCCCAACAAGAATAACATTGACATTGACGTTGACATTGACGTTGACATCGACATTGACATTGACATTGACATTGCATGCAAGTTCTGCGCTGCTACAGCAATTACTTCACCCCAAAAAGCTTCTGGTTCAGTAGATGAGGCAGCCCGTGAAGAACTGAAAGGGTTACTGCAGTATAATATCCCATTTTACAGAGGCAACATAATGAAAAAGAAAAGATGAAATCGGTAATATCTGGCAACATTGGAGGCCTGAGGCTCAGCTTCCAGGGAGCAAATTCATCGCCTTAAAATTCAAGATGCAGTCTTGGCCTTCAGGTACTTAAGGGGTAAGGGTATGAAAAATCTTCCTTGTTTTCAAGTGTTTCTGAAGGAGTTCTTGTATGCTAGTTCCTCCTGGGAGTCAAAACCTCTCTTGAAGACAGCCTGGTGTCTTCTTGCCTCTAGTCTATGATCCGATGA
Organism: Netta rufina; assembly: GCF_964035555.1. Lineage (NCBI taxonomy): Eukaryota > Metazoa > Chordata > Aves > Anseriformes > Anatidae > Netta > Netta rufina. Next base: position 152,448,453 of record NC_140123.1, on the reverse strand, counting down.
GCGGACGATCACTGGTCAGGCTAAAATGATCAGGCAACGAGGGAGCCTACAGCAACATCTCTAAATAAACACGAACACAGACTGCCCTGGTGCATCTCCCTGTGGACCTGCCTGCTTTCTTCTCACTTATTCATTCATTTTTCATTCATTTATCCTCTTCTCCAGTCCTTATTTTGCTTGTGCTCCTTCCTCCTTCCTATCCTGGATTTCCATGTCTAAACAGGTTCCCCAGCCCTTGAACACCTCCCCAGAGGCCACGACAGTGCCTGAGGTGAAGAATCCCTGATCCCAAACACACCAGAGAGTAAGACAAAAACAGATTTACTAATCAGGCTTCTCCCCAGATGCTCAAGCCCTGCCACCACCTCTTGTCTCCCTAATGCATAGGGATGATATGTGCAGGACCTGCTCCTTGCTCAGACAGAAACCTCAGAACTGGTCACCACCGATGGGAGGCTGGCCTCCTGAATAAGGTGAGAGCAAACAGCCTTGCAATGTGAATTGAGGGTTCCTTCTCACATCCATCCCTGTATCTAATCTAGTTTTCTTCTCTCTAGGCATTATAGCCTGAAATGGGGGCGAGATAGGGGCTCTGCAACAGTAGGAAAACAGCTTTGCCAAGTGTCTATCCCCCAAAAGGCATTTGACCTCCTCACCTCCTCCAGGGCAAGAGATTTAGCAAATTGAAGTCTCTCAAATGGTTTGCAGAGGAAAAGCACATCCAGTAGAGCAAATCCCAGCTTTCTGATTACAAACTGGCTTTTTATTTATTTATTTTTTTAGATAACTCTTAATGCACGTGTCCCCTCCAAATGCACCTGCACAGCCCTGCACTGCTCTGACCACAAACTACAAACCCAGTTCAGACCCAGTGCCTGTCTTCTCACAGCCCCAGTCCCTCTGCACCCTCTCTCCCTGTATCAGATGCCCATCCACACCCTCCTCATTCTGAACCCTTCCCTTCCCCAAGCCATTCCCAGCTCTTCCCCTCCAGCATCCCTGCTCCCAGTCTTCCTTCACAGCCTTCCTTCACGTTCATTTTCAGATTTTCAAAAAATCTCAAATTTGTCATTTGACTTGTCTCTTCCCAAGCCTTCTACTCACGTACTTCTGACCCACCTCCTCAGAAACACACTTTCTTGCTTCTTCTTCCTCGGGAGCAATTCTGCCCTTTCTCCTCCACTACTGACGTATTCTCACTTTTAAATAATGCTTATCACATCCTAAAAGGAGCAGAGGAAGAAACCAACATATCTACGGGACTTGGTGGCCACTAGGGGAAAGCCCCCCTTTCTATTCTGCTGTAAAATATTTTACCAAAGCCTTATGAGTACCACTACAGGTAGGGGAAGAGCAACTGGAGCAAGAAGGGCATACTGAAAGCATGTCTGATGAGGCGAGATGCTGAGCTGGTTTGAGCATTCTGGTCGCAGCAGCATGCAAAATCCCATTATGGCTTTAGTATGGTGAGTTTAATACACTGAACCCTTCATTGCTTCAGCTGCCCCTGCCAGGCATCTCTGAAATTCGTACCAACAGGTTTTCAATTTTTTAGCAATCCCCTGCTCACAGAAGCAGCCTGCCTGCACCGGGGAGGGGAGAGGATATATGCAGCAGCTCCCAAACCTGACTAAAGGACAAAGTGTTTGCTAGGGGTTTTCTAACCAGGCTGGATGACTTAGAATCTCCTAGCAGCATTCTGAACACATTCTGAGTTGTTGGTCTTTTTTTTTTTATTATTTCTTAATTAAAAAGAAAATAAAAGAAAAAATATTTTTCTGTATGTTATTACAAAGGACTGAGCAGAGCTGCAACTGGCGCAGAGATATTTTGATCAGGTGCTGGGAACACAGGAGAGTAAGCATTTAAGGGAAGAAAAGTCTAAGAACACACTTTACAGCAGGAGTTGAGGCATCTGATGGAAGGATTGTGTGGAAACAATGCAGATTCTCACCATTTTGCTCTAAGCATCATGATACTTAACATAAAGCCCCAGCACCTGGAGCTGGGGGAATCAAATGACATTTTCAATTCTCACATCAAATACAAAAAAAAAATAAAAATAAAGGAAGGAAAGAAGCAAGTTGCTTTCTCTTCTCCAGAGGGGCAAAATAGCCTCAAAATGTAAAACAAAGCAAGGGTCCCTTGGATATTCAAATGAGGTGTTTTTTTTTTGTTTTGTTTTGTTTTGTTTTGTTTTTCCAGCCCAGTTTTATGTTTGAAGAGCGTGGTGATATTTTGGTCTAGTTTAGGGTAGAGAAGCCCTTTTCCACTGCCTCCCTTGAACTCCCTCCAGTCCCTTGGTATATGAAGCACACTATCCCCTGCTGAACGCCTTGTGGAGAGGAGGCCAAGCAGTACATTAGCTCCTGGATATTGAAATCACAGCTCCACAGCACAGTCCAGGGCTGCAGCAAGGAAAACAATAGCCAGATACTTGCAGAACAGAGCCCCCTTACAGGATGATAATGGCTTCAGGCTTGCAAGCCCTCCCTTCCGTTCCTCCCCTGATACCTTGCTGTTTATTCTGGGTCTATTATTGGCTCTCATTTTGTATTTTCCCAATCCTGTATAAGCTCAAGCACAATCACATGAAAGGAAAGGGATGTCTCTGGTGCAAATTCAGAGGGTTTTCTCCCACCCTGCTATCAAAATCACAGGATCTTATCCATGCAGAAAGTGCAAACGTGGCTCTCGCTGTGCAGCGCTGCCTCTGTCCTCTCTCTCCTGAGGGCCATTCCTGGGAACCCTGGGGGAATTTGGGATGTTTTTCCCAGTCAGAAGGCAGCAGGCAGCAGACAAATCACTGTTATCTGCGCCTCTTCCTTCTCAGGGAGGGCCGTGTGTCTTTTTCATTTAGGTAATAACAGGCTTTTGGCAGAGCCTCCAGCACAAACCCAAGCTGCAGGTGAGCAGCGGGAGCTGGAGAGCTTGGCTCAGGTTTTAGCAACTGTCTTTGCACGGATAATAGGGGGTTTTCCCCAGAGCTCTGCCAAGGCAGGCTCTGAGCTCCCAGAGCAGAGCCTGGCCAGGAAGCAGGGAGAGCAGGAGGAGCAGCACTGCTGGTCAGGAGAGAGGAAAGGGAGGTTGGTGAAGGTGGGAGAGCAGCGGCACCTTTATGGAGAGGACCCAGCTGAAGGAGGCACCGTGGGGAGAAGTCAGAGGCAGAAGTGAGGGGGAAGGATCAGAGCAGGGAGAAAGTCATTCTGAGAGATGCTGGAAAAGAGCAAAACCGAGAAACATCAAAACTCTGGTGATGGCAGAAAGTCCAAAATGTAGCATTTCCCAAGGACTCAAAATACTGGCTATCTGTATATTTTATGCCACAGTGGGTGAAGGGTCAAAGACAAGCTCCAGGAACATCCTGACTGCTATGTGACTTTTCAAACAGGTGTGAAAATTTATATTTTTCTCCTTTTTTATTTTCGCTCCTGTGTTGCATTAGAAAATAAATGAGCACATGTGCACACACCCACACCTACACAGGCAGAACAAGCTCAGGCTCAGTCATAGGTTAAGTTTGCTAATTTATCAGTGAATTTCAAGGTGCCTTTCCCCAGATAGATAATTTTTACAAAGATATATATATTTTTTTTCTTCTTAAAAAAGGTTTGAATAAAATTTTGAAGAGGTTCCTGTGCCTGCCACCCTTGGTTATACCTTTTGGACCTTTTGCATCTGTGAACCCCAAAGTAGGCTTTGATTTAGCTGTGAATGTGACTCTGGTCTGATGGGGTTTTGCTGTCAGTCAAGTCAGGAGCTTGCTGACTAGCAATAAATATTCATAGAACTGATTAGACATTAATTGCACAAATCACCACCTCTTCAGCCATCCCCAGGAACCTTGCTTACACCCACCATGGTTAAAGGAGCAGCAGAAAATGTTTTCCTTGTGTAGGTGCCCTAAGGTCAGCCTAGGAGCTCAGAAAGAAGGACTGCTACATGTCTCACCTTGCGGTGTGGCTTAACACAGCCACCGCAGTCCTTCCCCAAATTCTGCTCCAGGTTGTGTTCCCACTCCCCCCATCCCACTGCACACAACCTCCCTGCAGTTAGCCCAACAGCATCAGCCTTCAGTCACAAACTGATGTCTGTACACAGGCTCACACACACAGAAATATGATAACCTGGGACAGGCCACATTCATCTTCATCGCAGGGAGGCAGCGGGATTGGAAATGGCACGAAGAGATGAGAGCGCTGCGCACCCCTGTCTCAGGCACTTAGAGCAGAGCCGCTGCAGATGTGATAGCGGTGACAGTCCAAGAAATCTTGGACAGGTCTTGACCCTGATTTGCCTCCAGCCCCCCAGGCTGGCCCCCTGTCAGGAGGGAGGCAGAAATGAGGCAGAGCAAGGCCCAGCGGAAAGGTCGTGGTGCTGTCATCGAGAGCCATGCTGCCCTTTGTGCTCTGCACCTTCTGTGTGAAATGCATATTCAAGCAAAGTTTTAGGAGGGAGGAAGAACAGCAGTGTGTTACCTTATTCCTCAGGTAACCAGTGGCATTACCACCACCAATCGTAAGGGATGGGGGACGGGAAGAACTGCTCCTGTTGCCCTCCATAAATCTGACTGCATCATTCAAATACAGCAATGATGTGCCTCTTTCCATACAAATGACTGATCCCAGAGGGTATAAGTCTGGCTGCCATCCCCCTGATGCTCTTGTAAGAGCCTTTTCTTTCTCCAGGTTTGTGGTATGAGCTGGAAGACCTGTCAATCCCTCTTGGTTGCAACCTCTGCATTGCTGCAGCAGGATGAGGTGTGGGGCTCACACGGCGTATCACAGCCACAGAGGGAACTGAAAGGCTGCAGTTCTACTCCAAAGCCCCTTTTTAGCTAGCAGAAAAGAGCCACTGGATTTTTCCCTTCATGTTAAAGGGTGTGTGACACACAGCTGAGCAGCTCCAGGCCAGCCAGGAGTGGTCAGTATGCCAGATGGATGCTCCAGCTCTGACACTACCCACCACCCCAGCCACCTCTCCTGCAGACCCTTGCTGTCCAACAGGCCTCCGTTTGCTCGTGAGCTCTTATCAGCAAGGGCAATCATCCCTTGGGAAAAGACAGGTTTGACCCATAAGCTTTGATGTGCTCTCAGTCCTGAATTCAGCCCGGTCTGCCTTCCACACTCCACCTCTGAAATGTTTTCTCTAGCCTTTGCTAGATATAAGCAGTGCTGAATGAGTCTGCTGGCTCCCTCACAGCTGCTCCATCTCTGCTGCTTGCAAGCAATTTCTAGAAAGCCTTTTTAAAATGTATTAGACTTCCAAAAAGGAGCTGATAAACAGGGACGGGAGGAAGGGAAGAAGGGGGAGGAGGCAGGATGCAGTGATGTGGTCTAGTCCACACATCCATGATATTCTCTTCCCAGGCCTTTTGTGAAAACAGACGTTTATTATGAAAACAAATTGGTGTGCACAGGAGTCCTTGGGCACACAGGGAGTAAACACCAGTCTTTCTGCACGCATGTCTGTGTGACCCACGTGTGCTGCCTATGAGCAGAAAAAGGAACGCATCGACCAGATAGCAATCTGACAGGTTTAGTACCTGAAGGTCTGTGTGTGTGTGTGTTTGTGTGTATGCACTTGTGTGTAGTGCCCTCTGAGAAGGAAATCTGTGATGGTGACCAGCAGCAACTCATTGCCTGGTGGTGCTATTCCAGTTATACAAGTTGTTCCCATCACGGGTTTGCAACAGCTCCAAGCGTGGCTGCCAAGGCACACTGATACAAGTGGATTGCCAAATTTTATAGATCTGGCCAGAGGCACACCCTGGCCAATTTTTGTCGTTTTGCTCCCTCCTCATGCAGACACATTGGTATTCAGCTGGCATGAGGTATGGGAGAGCACTCAGCGAGCGTACATGTTGCATTGCTGGTGGCCAACACCAAGTACCACTGTGTTCACTCAAACTTATGGCCTCTGTTTCTCTACCTCAGCCTCTGAAGAGAGAGGAAACACGGTCCATTTTCACCTCACCCTTGTGGTTATTTTGATGGGTGGAAATGACACAACTGACCTCCTGTGTGTTCTGTTTTGCTTCTCACATGTTATCCTCCCTCACCCCATTAAAAATAATTACCCTTTGCAGTGTGGGCATCTGGGGGAGGCATATGCAACCTGAAGAGAATTGCAGGAATTTGGGAAAAAGAATTGCTTGGGAAGTCTCTGCTGTCAAAGGAATGATCCAGGTAAGCTCTTGGAAGAGCTTAGCCTGGATTCCCTCTCCCAAAACCAGACTGTGGGCAGAAGAGCTACATTTGGGTGCCTTTTGGCACACAGAGCACACAGAGAGCCTGAGAGGCACTAAAATAGACATTTCTCACCCAAATCCTAGGCTCTGGGGCATCCTGTACATTTCTTTTCTACGTGCTGGAGATGTCGCTAGCATGAGGGGCCAGATTCTGACTTCTCCGCCCACCTCTGGATGTGACCTTTCCTCCTGCATTGCACCCAGAGCAAGAGCGGATGTGTGTGTGCAGATGTTCTGCATGGCAGTGGGCAAAAAACTCACTCCGTATCACATCAGTGACAAAGAGATTCAGCGCGGGAGACATTTGCAGGCGCGAGCAGAAGAAAACCTTCACGTTCCTTCTCCAGGGTGCGCACGTGCTTCAACCCCGAGACACACTCCCTGCCTCCCGAAATTAATTCAACGTTCCTGTGGCTCGGGCAAAAATAACTGGAATGAATAATCAGGTGGTGCAGGCCCTGCTGCGGATTTCCTGGTGGATAGAGCCCTCTGCAGGAAGAGAAAAGGCAGAGACCTGAGCCCCGGTATTTACCAGGAGAGCCCTAAAATATAAGGGATAAAATAGCAGTAGCTTATCGAGGCCTTTAACCCCGCAAGTGTAATTTCCCATAGCGGCTTTCTAGCACTTGCATCCATGCCATTCCCAGCTCGCAGAGTGTTTCCATTCCCCTTTTTCACCTTTCCTCCTGTCCCGTTTATTTCTCCCAAGAGCTGCCCGCCTGTGCCAGCGCTCAGCCCTCCTGCATCTTGGGTGCACTGCAGAGCTGCGGCGGTGCTCGGGCTGCTTTGCTGCACACAGGAACACGACACATCTTATCTCACATCCTCTGCTTTTATCACGAAAACGATCGCGCTGCCCTGAGGTTTCGGCTTGTTTCAGACACTTTTATTTCTTCACACAAGAGACAAAAGCACCAGGCGCCAGGTGAAACCAGTCTGTGAAGATGGGAATGCCTCTGTGCGTGCTTGCCTCTGTGTGTGTGGTGCGTACGCACCTCTGATTTGTCATGCCTGCTGGCTGCAGACCTTTCAGATGCACGGTCTGGGCCTCTGGGGTGGTGCCAGGAAGCAAAGTTTGCTGAGAAGCCATCAGCCAGGAGGAGAGCTAGTGTTTGGGGTTCTTCCCTAGGGGGACCCGTGGTGGTCCCTGAGTATTAAAATAGAGAGACAAAGACCCAGAGCTGCTTCCCTGGCCCAGCAGCCTCTGTGCACTCATTGCACACCTTATCTCCCCATCTAACAACAATTACTTCCTAAAACCTGTGTCTCAGCTGCAGAGCAGGGGCTTTCCAGGATTACAGCCCTCATGGCTATAAAAAGAGGCAAGGAGGGCTCTCTTCTGAACAGAGGGATTCTTATCTTCCCTTGTCCTCTGATTTCATCCTGGAGTTCCTAACTATCAGTGGCACCTTCGCTATAACCACTGGATTTCTATTCAAGGAAGAGAAACCAATGGAGCTTTTCTACTCTGCAACTGACTGGACCATGCTTTGCTGGCCTGAGAGCACCCACATGGTTCCTCAGAAAAATAACCAGGCCTCATCTGATAGCTGGAGGGGTTGCCTGTGGGCTGGAGACGTGCTGGAGACATTCTCTTCTCCCCTCAAATCCTGTCCTTCATGCCTGGAGCTATACGGAAGAACCCAAAGGCTAGACACTGTGGAGCCTTTGTGTTATGACATGGGAAATGCTCTGCCCACAGCTCTGACAGTCCTCAGAGGGTTGCACCCAGTGCCTCTGCCTTCAGGCTGGAAAAGGAAGAAGCAAATCTGCAACGTTGTCCTGTCAGTCATCTTCCTACCATGTGGGAGGCAGAGGGAGCCAGTACTTCTGAATTTCTTCACTGGAAGTGCCCCGCATGAGAGGGAGGCTGCCCAACAAATACATTTTCCTGCTGCCAGTGACCAGGTAAGGGCTCAGTTTTTGTTGGCAATCTTCTTCTTTCGGGCGGAGACCAGATCATAGAAAGGATCCTGTGTTATGCTGGTCCTGGAAACAGGAGGAAATGAGAGCAACAGCAAGAGATTTAATGCTGGAGGATAGCACAGGCGACCTACCTGAACCTGGCCAGAGAGCTCACCAAAAAGTAGGACCAGAAATTTGCAAGTAGGGGAGAATTTAACTATGGTTAGAGATTCTCCATAAGGGGACTCAAAACCCCTCAACATCAAGCAGTTGTTAGGCTGCAAATGTTTCTCCCCACTCTCTTTTTTTAGGCTGAATTCCCTGGTAGCCAAATAAATTGTGTGGCTGTTTGTCCCAGGGCTGGACAAAGACAGGCTTGGGCTTCCACTTCTGGTCTCCTCACCGTATTGCCTCAATCCACTCATCACGTTCTGCTGGTGTGGCTGCTGAGATCTTGTAGGACTGATGCTTGCCTTCAACCACCTTCCCATCTCCATCTGTTTTGCAGGCTTTGATCTTCTGCCCTTTGCAGTTGGGATTGAAGAGCTCGAAGCAGTTCTGTCAGACAGGGAACAAAATGGAATTGCAGGAGAGGACAAGGGGAAGCAAGGAAGCCTTGCTGCTTTCAGCCATGGGTGACAGGGTCAGAGAGCTTTCAAAAGGGATGAGAGCATCCTGTCTTTGAAATGCAATAGTCTCACTTTCCCTGCCCCAAGAATCCCCTTATGTTAGATCTCCAAACCATGCCTCTGAGGTAAACACATGCCTCCTATGAAGGGCTGGACACTAAAACAGCTTTCATGGAGAGGTGGAGTATCAACAGAGAAAAAAAAAAAGCCCCTTCCTGGGCACGTCCCCTGTCCCCACAGCACTACCCACCTCCCCAGAGCCAGAGCATGCCCCCAGCCACCTTGGCCATCCCCAGTGCGTGCACCCTCTCTTCCCACTGACCACCCGAGGGCCTGCCTTGGCAGAGTACCAAGCAGTGGAGACTTACTGGCTTTTTGGGGTCATCCACCTTCCGGACTGATAGGTTCTCCAGGGGGATAATGCCCAGAGGCTCTTTGTCCTGCAGGCAAGGAAACATGGATTAACACCCAACACATTCCCCACATCTCTGCCACTATACACAGCCTCTCTGATTCCCCAGACATGTGTGTCTTTGTGGAGGTGACAAGAGCACAGTGTGCCTAGGAAGACCCCAGGTATTTATGCTATGGGGAGCTTAGTTAACAACAGATCATGGCAATAGCTTCAGTGTCCAGCCTCTCCCATCATCCAGCCCAGAGCAAATGAAACAGGGTGGGAGAGAAGGGAGGTTTGAGCTCAGTCTGGGAGCATGGGGTTGAAGGGCAGAGTTGCCCCCTACACTCTGCTCTTCCCTGGCCCCCCGGGAGCTTGTAACCACCCAGGACACCATTTCCCAACCCGGAGTTAAGCCTTTACCGTGGTGTATTCAAAGTAGTACAGGCAGTTATCGGTCAGAATGAACCAGCGGCGCTTCCAGGTTTTCACACGTCCTCCTAAAGGCAGTGAGGTTCAAAAGCCATTAGTCCCACGCTTTTCCATCCTCCTCCCAACCCTGCTCTGTACACACACACACACACAGAGGCAGCCTGTCCCAGCTCTCCCCGTAGATCAGCCCCAAGGGGGAAACCATGGTGCTCCCCACCGAGGTGATGCCATATGGAGGATACACATAACACACAGGGAGCCAATTTTGCTGTGATGGGACCGGGAAAGGGAAGGGATGAGGGATATCTTTCTGGGTCCACTTTTGGAGCAGAAAGACCCTGTAGGAGAGGGATTGGGAGGAGAGAGCAGGCTCAGCAGCAGATTTCAACAGCAGGTGTCAGCCTCACCCTACCGCAGCAGTGGAAGGACAGTGGAGATGCTGGGTTTTGGGATGCTGAGTGGGCTCCTGAGGGAGATTTGTGATGGGAGGCACAAGGGCAGGGAACTCAGAGGAGCTACAGGAAGCCTGTCCCTTCCCTTACCTAGTTTCAGGAGCCATCCCTCGCGGCTAGGGTTGAAGAAAGTATGTGTCAGATCATTCCCATCATCTTCTGGTATGGAGAACGGCTCGTTCTTTATGCTCTCAAACAGATTCTGCCCCGGAGCATTGGAGGGAGGGAAAGAGAGAAAGAAAGAAAGACACACTTCTGACAAAGCTTGTACACAACCATCCTAGGCCCATCACTCTACACAGGGGCAGGTGGGTGAAGGGGGAGGAGAGTACTGGGGGACGGTGAGTAATGGGGATACAACAGCCCTCAATGTACACCTCAGAGGGCCTCAAAGGTGATTGCAAATTTTCTGCATCCTGTGTCAAAAAAAAAAAAAAAAAACCAACAAACAAAAAACAAACAAACAAAAAAAAAACATAGACCCATTTTGGAAACTAGAAAACCGCGTACCTGTATCAAAAACAGGCTGCAGTGACTGACCTCAGCATGTCATGCGAGGACTGCTGTCGGTGGCAACGAGGTAATACTGAGGAAGTGTAGGGGTGGGAGGTGGGTGACACAGACTGCAGCCCCATTTGGGCTCTGGGTTGGTGGTGCACCATCCAATGATCAAATGCTCTGCCGAGAGCTTATGTGCAGAGACCAACACGCGTATCTGCGTGACCGCAAGGAGACATATTTCGCAGAACCATGGCATTTGGCATTGATGATTACACAAAATGTGACTTTCATAACAGCAGAATGACAGAGAGGCAGGTTGCTAGCTTTCAAAGGGTACAAAGATGTTGCTCACATCGTTGGCATTTGTCATCGCTTATTACCCAAGTCATGAAAAAAATTAAAACTACAGCTCCCCCAGATTGCATGAAATAAATGACATCCTGGAGAAAAACCTAAAGCCTTTATCCCAAGGGGATGCTACTCAACAAATCCGAAGATGGGGTGTAGGCAGCCTCCCTGATGCAAAGCACAAGTTATTCCACCCAGGTTGGCTGAGTGAAACCAGACAAATGTCATAAGCCTGCCGAGTTCCACCTTGCCTCAGAGGGCAGGTCCTGTGCCTGCACAGTCCCTGGAAACTGGTAGCTCCATCTTTTCTCATAGGTGCCTCTCCTGTCTCTGTCTCCCCTTCTGCATCTTCATGCTCTGTGATCAGAAATGCTGTGGACTTGCTAAGAGCTTTATAGATGCTGGAAGAGACCCTGACACTCAGCTGGGGCTTGTTGGTGCTACTTGCATGAAGATATACCCTGCTGTGAGAGAATTCAGGCCCCGACTGGTGGGAATACTGGAGAAAGCTGCAGGTATTCATTTAGGTATGAACAAGGGGAAGGGATACATACTCTGGGCTACTTTAACGTTGCCACACAAGCACACATCCTCAAGAAACAGACAATTCCTAGGAAGCTAGGGCTTTCTAAGCTGGCTAAAGCAGATGGGTGTCCAGCTAGCTCTCAAAAAGGTGGGTGCCCCGTTCAGACAGCCCCAGACCTACACAGCACACAGACACCCGCTGCTCTGCCCCCGACTTCCTCCCACAGAGGTGGTGTTGCACTCCCTGGGCTGCTCACAGACGTCTTTTATAGGTTGTCTTTGTCTCGCACTCCCTGAGCACTTGCCTGCACACCACATGCACTGGGTGTATATTTAGGCCATCTCTTACACACTTGCTCTGTCTTTGTGTGTGTTTCTCTCAGTATGTCCTCCTCTGGCTCACAGTTACAATATCTGTTCCTCTCTCACACAGACACACTTAAAAACACAAACTTGCTTAAACCCATACTGCTATTCACTGAATGTCTCCAGCCCTGTCTCTTTTGTTCCATGTCCTCGCGAACAAGCATGTGTACAGCCTCTCTCCAAAGATGTTTCCATGTTTTCCAGATTTGTTTTTGTACCTATTGCCCTTTTTCCTTGAGCAGCCCTCCCCCTTACAGTGCAGAAGGTCAATAGACCTGCATTACACTGAGACCTCTGGACCTTTGATTCTCAGTGTACCCCAAGCCAGAGAGAAAACAGGACTGATGGAATATGGGAGGCCAGAGCGTTTCTTACCTTTAAGAGATCTTCTGGCAGGTCTGCTCCATTGTCAATGCCTCGGTTGATGGATACAAATCTTTCAAAGGGAGGTTTATCTTTCACATTGGGATTGTGCAGACTAGTGTTAAGCATGATGATAGAGAAGGAGAGTATATAACAGGTATCTGTCAATGAGAAAGGAAAAAGAGGACTGATGGCTTTTATCTTAGATGGCAAATCAATCCCCCCTCTAACAGGTAGCCTGGTTTCCTGTTTCTGGTGAACAGCCTCATCCCCTCAGCTGTAGGAGGAATAGAGAGGTTTCTCCTATGCTAGGAGAAGGACAGAGAGGGCTAGTGGAGAGCTGATCTATGATGGCAAGCTGGATAGATCTGGTCAGGTAACAGCTCTGCTAGCTGGAAAGTTTCTATAGACACATGTCTGTAAGTGCTATCCTTGTTGTGATGAGGTGCACTTCACATGGGGCTGGGAGCACTCCCAAGCTGTGAGCACTTACTTCTCAAGCCTAATCCCTGTTGGGATGGGATGGAGCACAGTAGCAAAATGAGGACTGAAGACCCTCAGCCTACTGAAAATCTTCACAGGAACTGGTCTGCCTCCTTTAACTTAAGGTAAGAGAATACAAAAAACGGCATCTACACTTCCAAGTGATGTTCTCTGTGCATTGTGAATGCACAGAATGAAGGCTTCTCTCTCTAGGAAACAGTGGATCTCAGCTTCACAGGCCTTCTTCTCCCCATACCTACCTGTGGATTGGAATACTCCTGGGTTACACTTGCAGTACCAGTTGGCAAAGGCCTCCATCATGCGGTCAATCTTCTGTGCTTCCCCAGGCAGACGGAAGCTCCATAGGAACTGTCTGTCAGGAGTAGCATGTCAGAGGGTTAGATGGTCTGCAAGGGACTTTTATCCCTTCCCTCAGCCCATGAGACACCACGAAAATACAGGAAGGCATCCCATCACACCACAGAAACAACACAGCATAGGAAGCAGGAGATCTGTTTCTCTCTCTACAAATTCCTTGAGTTCACCAGCCTTAAACTCCCTAAAAGGAGGAAGCTGAACTGAACATACTGTAAACACCCTTTTCCCTAGGGAGTGCTCTGCTGGCCTGTAAGAGAATGAGTTGCTCTAAGACAGAATTCCCTTTGTCACTGGCATAATGGACACTGTGGACTGATATATTTCTTGGTACAAAAAATAATAATCCCCCCATCCATTGAAGCTACAAATGACCCACCTCGCTTTCCCCATCTTCTCTGTAAATGGCTAGAACCTTCTACAGGCCATGAAAGAGGTCTTCCAATGAAGGTTATGTTAACACCTCACAGAGAAACAGGCTTAGAACCAACACACAAAGTAGGGCCTTGGGAAAGCCCCATCTCATCCCAGTGTGGCTTTCATCACCTTCCTGTGTGGTAAGACCCAGTGGGTGAGCAGGTTCCTGCTCCATCTGCTATATCCTACACAGTCACTCACCTTAGTGCCTGCACCAAGTTGAGGTTGGCAAACTGGTGACATGCCACAAAAGCTTGGAGGATCTGAATGTTTGTGGGGTCCCTGGGAGAGGACAGAGGGAAAAGATTAGAAGAGAGCCTTGGCCTTGCTCAGTTTGGATGCCCCGTGGTGTGATGACATGCACCTGGCTCCCTCCCAGCTTCCCCATCCCCTCTACCCAACAAGGAGCCAAGATGCATGGGCACCAGTCTTTTCTAGGAAGACTGACTCCAGTACAGATGGAAGGACAAGTAGCCCATACAGCCAGCCTTAGCCACACTCCAAAGGACATCCTCCAAGGTGTCCTGCCCACCCAGCCCACTACGGTGTGAGATCACATTCAGTCTCAGCACCTGCCTGTGGTCTCCCAGGGGTCATCTAAAAGGATGGCTGAGAGGGGCCCAGGCAGGACATAGCCTCCAACGGGCCTCCTCATCTTGGCTGGGTAGCTTACCTCCCACCCAGGTAATCCCCAATGGCTGTCTTGTTCAGGCCTTCACCCTTGTGGAGGAATTTGGCGATCTCCTGCAGGTCTGAGGACAATAGCTGTTGCTCAATCAGGTACTGGATCCCCTGGGGGAGGAGAAGCAAGACAGCAAAGTCAAACAGATTTTTGGGCTGGCACAAAAGTAGGGCTTCAATATCCTTATATCAGCCTTCACTAGTTTTGATGATTTTGTCTCCTCTGCTAGTCCCCAGCCCCTCCATGAGAGGCCACTACCATCTCCCCACCCTTATTCCATCCATCTTTGTCTACTGCAGTGGGTCAGTCTCACACCCAGCTCATCTATAGACTTGGAGAAATATTTCACTGAATGGGAAACTAAAGCAAACAAAAAAGGGCAGTGTAGGCCAAAAGTCCAAAGAGTCAGGTAGATTTAAGGCACTCAAAAGTGTTCATTTTAATATTTTCAATCAAAGTATCTTAGTGTTCTGTCCCTAATTGCCATTTTTTTCCCAAATTAACTTAAAAAAATAAAATATGTTTGCTTGAAAATAAGAAGACCTAATCAAGAAATTTATTCAAACAAAAATGTGGGCTTGAGACTTTTTTTTCTTCTCTCCATAATTTTCTTGTAGGCCACAGAACAGAAAAGTCTGTAATCTCTTAAGCTCCATCTTCCCCAGCCAGTAAGGATGGAATGTTTTTTTTTTTGTTTTTTTTTTTTTTTTTTAATACAGAAAGTCTGAGCTGGGCTGTGCAAACCAGCCAACATTCTATTTTAAAGAGAATTTCATGATTTTCAAAGTTACAGAAAGTTGAGGTTTGGTTCAGATTCATAACAGTATCTAAGAACACTGCAATTCTCCAGACCACACTCCAGCTCTCCTCACAAAATGCAATAAAGGAATGAAAATTGTTTTAGATCCATCAAAATGTTCTACTTCAACAGAATCAATTCACTTTGCCTTGTAATATATAAAAAAACCTATTTCTATAATGCCCCAAAGAAAAAGCAGTTTCAAAAGAAAAAATTGAAATGTTTGGGAGATTTCTCCACACTATTTTCCTTTCTTTTTCCCCAGATGAAATTTCAGTTAGATCAATTTAATTTTGCAAATTATTGCAGTGACGGTGGAACTCCATTTTCCAGAAGAAAATATTTCTCCCAGAAGATTTTGTTCAGCCATATTCCTGACGCTTACTTCCCCTAGACTCAGGAACTTGCCCTGAGTGCGTGGAGATAGGAACTCGTTTCATCAGCATTGCCTGGATGAAATACAGCCTTGGCAGGAAGGGGCAAAGACAGTTCCCTGCATTGCAAGACTTATCAACCTAAAGTATGTAGAAAAGAGGGAGCAATAAACAGAGATCTGGGTGTGCTTATTCTAAATTAAAAACAATTTGGACACATAGTATAGGAGTTTGACCAGGCTGACCAGCATTGAACTAATAACACTAAAATGGTTTGGAGTCAGAATTAGTTTGGGCATTTTTGCACAGCATGGCACAGTGATATAGAGATGGACACCTCTGGGGCCTCAAACCAAGGTCAGACAGAAAGACAGAAAGGAAGCCTGCTCTCACGTGAGCTGGAAGTACCATTATCAGTCCTTTAAAACAGCTCCTGCTGGCAGAGGGGTGTCCAGGGATTGACATGCACTCCAGCTGCAGTGTGGGCTGGGGAAAGCATCTTGAGGGTCTCAGCAGAGAAGGAGGCATGTAAAGTCGACACTCAGACCAGCAGCTGTCCAAGCTGCTAGCTGTGGTTAGCTGCTGATGAGCGGTTGTACAGTGCAGTTTGTGGTTTTCTTTACAGAGCTCAAAAACTGGCCCACCAGTGAGGTGGAAGGAAGACAAAACTGTCTTTCTCACATCTTCTCTACTTAGTAATACTTTATAGAGCTTTCTGCAGAGGGCTGAAGTCTGTGGGGTCTAGACCCCACTGGTGAGAGTCTCAGAAAGTGGAGGATTTAGACTCACTCGATGGTCCAACTAGTACTAATGAAACCAAAACTAATTCCAAACCAACAGAGGCAGGTTGGCCACTTCTGTTCTGAATGAAACAAGGAAACTGACACATTCTTAAAACTTCCCACCTTCTCTTTACCTCATCCTCCTCCAACACATTACGGGCAATTCTCAGCCGCACACAAGGCAAGAGCTGGGCTGAGGAATAGTTAGGTCTCTTGATACACTGGCAATGTTAAACCATCCTCCCTTTATTTCTTTTAGCTTTGGTTTGCATCTGATAGGATGCCCTCTGTGGGGAGTGCCCTACATGATGTGGGGAGGCAACACAGCTTGATCTTATCAAAATACTTTATTCAGGGATAGGAAGGAAGGTGCTACTGACTGGAGCCTTAGCAAGGTAGGAAACCAGCCCCACACTCTCTGGACATAGTTCCTTTGATATGGGCAGCTGCAAATGGACCAGCAGCCATGAGGACCTCTTCCTCACAGCTTTCTCCTCATAGCTGGAATGAACAAATCCTACCTTTTCAGGGTCCATGTTGAATTTCTTCCGACCCAGGGACAGAAGTTTATCCCTCTGTGACAGTTTGCTGCAAACACAAAGAAGAAGGGAAGTCAAACTTAGAATACAGGTGTTTCACTTAGGACACTCACAAGACAACTCAGATATCTCAAGGTAAGATGTCTAATTGTCCAGAAAGAAAGAGAAATCTCAGAGGAGAATAGAATTCCTGTTATCATTCCTGTCCTTGTTGTGATCCAGATCCCATTGGTGCTTTTGTTTTCTCAACATCAAGAGGGAGACTTTATAAACAAAGGAATACCCATCTTGTTCCACTTGCCTGGTCTGCTCGCCAGCGTTATGGTCTGTCTCTTGCCTCTCCTCATTTTGGAAGCATTCAATCTCTGCAAACACTTGGGCGATCTGTTCCTTCAACTTCTGCAAAAGAAATATCAGGAGAGTGAAGGTGATTGAGGGAAAAGCAACAGATGCAAGGAGCATGTCTTACTTCTTCCCTCAGCTATAGGAGAAGGCCAGGTCAGCTTGTCAGAACCAGGAAAGGATGTCTGTGAAACATGCACAGCTTTGATGTGACCTTGCCCATTCAGAAGGAATTCCAGCTGAAAAAAAAAATAATAATGGGATGGAGGGGCAGAGGGTATTCCCATGTCTGCTGTCATTTGGGGCTGGAAAATCAAGCTTAGCCAGCATGGATCAGTCTGAGAACTCACCCCAGTGCTGACTTCAATTCTTCAAACAATATTTGATGTGACTCCTTACATCATGCACATTTACTTCTAGTTTTTGCTTTGCATAGCCTAATGACACATCCAGGATAGGGGAAGTGGAACCAGTAACTGGGAGGCCAGTGTGGACCAGAAATGGCCACGTTGTGAAACAGACTTTTTAATGCTTCTGTCACTCAATACCAGTGAGCTGATACCTGTCTTGAGATGGAGAAAGAAAAGTGGAGGACAAAAAGAAGAGGAACCACTGCCAAATTTTAAGAGTCAGGTTGCAGAATCCAGTTTCCTTTAGGTTTGTGACAGGCCATAGCCTTCTTGGCTGGATATTCTGTGTTACCAAGGAAACCACGATCACGGCATCTCCTTGTTTCCCTTCTGTAATTTGGGTCCCCCTCAGAGCCACAGTGCGTCACAGCTCTCTTCCAGGAATCACTCAAACTATTCTTTTTGCAAAGCAGAATAGACAAGGAAAGAAGGGTTGTTATATGACAAATTTTGCCTCAACTAGGAGTGAGGAGACAGTGGTGGTGTGCACCCAGCAGAGAAACTGAAGTTCTCCAATATCCTACGATTCAAAAGATCTTCTGGACTTCGGTTTTGCTCTGACCCTTCATTTTGTTTTGCTTCGTCAGTCTGCCAGAGCTGGGCGTGTTCCTTAATAAGCGTTAGATATTGCACAACTGTCACAAATACGTGATCTTAGCTCATGAATTTCAAATGATTATCAGTGTTGTTATTTTCTTCTCTACTGTCTCTTGGCAGTGTAGCAGGCAAGATTACGCCCATCCTCTTTCCTCCTCTTTCTCCCCCACCAGACAACAAGCTCCCCTCCCTGGTCTTTTTGTTAAAGGGTATTGCTAAATAGATTCTGAAGAAATCCAGATGGGAAAAGATTTCTATTCCTAGGGACCTGTTCACCTGAACTCATCTTTCTCCACTGGACAATGCACACTGGCTAATGGCTTCAGGATTTAGAATATGGGTCAGTGTAGCCTAGCATCTTTTCTCTGCCCACAGTGGGTAAAAAATGTAGTGTTCCTGCTCAAATATCATGCTTCCTACAGTGCCCATTGCCCATCCTGAAATCCAAAGAGATAAAAAGCAAGCACAGGCAAACCACATGCACACATATTCATAGTCCGTTTTGCAAGAGGAGGCAAGACACCATTCTGATTTTGCAGCAGAAATGCTAAGTCTGGAAGCCTGAGAAGTGATAGGTAGTTTGGCTTAACCCTTTACTCTATTCAAAGAAATACTGCACTCATTCTCCAGGTATCCTGACATCTTCATGCTGTGCATGCAAACTCAGTGCAAGATGAGAGCACACATTCCATGGTGATGGAGGCAGAAAAGCAGCAGTTGCACAGCCCAGTGCATGACTGTGATGTGGTATTACTGACTGATTTTGAATCTGTCACTTTCAGACTGTTTAGGAGTCAGTGGAGAAATGTTTAGGTCTGCTAAAAGAAAAGAAGAAAAGCAAATTCAACCATGGAAGCTTGTGTGGAAGGTTCTTCCATCACACCTGTCAAAAGAGACTGGGTCCTTCAAGGAGGACTTGTTAAAGGTCCATGAATGGAACAAAAGTTTGAAAAACACAGAGGGATACAGCAGGTAACTCAGACTGATATGTCATTATAAGGTAATCGATAATTTTAAATAATCATAAATGCTGAGCCAAATCTCTGCCAATATGACCTAGTAAAATCACACTAATTTCCTTAACCCTAAATATGCAATCCCGGTTCATCCCAAACATGTTAATGAACTGATCACTCTTTCTCAAAAAACTCATTATGGTAGCTGACAACAGTACCACAGGTTGGATGAATGCTGGTGATAAATATGTCAGGGCAGCCCGCAGCTCAGAATTCAGCTTGGATCATGCCAAAGCAAGTGCTCAGGAGCACTTCTTCATGACCTGAACTGTTATGTGTAGAGATTCCTTGGTGAAGAGTTTTGAGAAGGTTAGGCAGACAGGAGGAATAGGATGGTCCTTACCTTAATGTCCTCTAAGAGCTCCTCTCTGTGCTGCTTTATTGTCTCTATTTCAGCCTCTTCAGCCTCGTTCAGGTCAGATGACCCTGAAAGAGCAAACCGTTGCCTGTGAAAATAGTACTGAGGCCAACATAATCACAGGAAAAGCCATCTCAATTTCTCAGTGCCTATCCTCTCCAAGGGTCATGTCACAGCAGCTCTGATTTCTATGCTCCAGCATCTATGTTCCCTGCTGTTGCAGCCACTGTGCCTGAGCTTTGCCTTGCAAAAGTTTCTCAGTCCAGAGCCAGCAGCACAGCCCCATACACCCCGCCTAGTAGCCAGCATCTCTGCTGGTAGACCTCTAACTCTCCAACAACCCACCCACGCAACCAGTTTTAGTCATTGCAAGCACAATGAAGAGGTCTTACCAAATGCTCTTTGGTGGTTTTTGTGTCAGTCACCCTTATGTACAAGGCCTTTTGGTTCAAGCAACCTGTGACCCAAATACTCCATCTAACTCCAAGCCTCCCATGAAGAGACACTTGCTTCATTGATTGATCCACCACAGCGAGAGACAAAAAATGGGTTGAGAAAGAGAATCAAGGTTTTTCAAGTCTGAGGGCAGGATCTGGGGAATGAAAGCCTTGCTGAAGAAGAAGCATCTGTGGGAGGCTGTTAATCTGCTTTCCTCCCCACTGTGGACTACAGACAATACAGAAATACGAACAGGCTTCCTTGCAATGTACAGGAAGTCAAACAGATAACAACAGAGCCCACAAAATGATTCATAAAAGACCTAGAAGAATTGGGGTGACAGTACAGCTGCTAAATATAATCCTGCTGAAGCACAGCCTCTCCAGCAAGGAGAAAGAGGAGGTGGCAGCACAGAGAGGCAAAGCAGATGGTAAGCCCCAGGAAAATACAGGGGGCTCACACAAGGCTGAGGGCACTGGAGCTGCTGGGAGCTCACTGCAGAACTTGCAGCCAGAATCCTTGCTGCGTCTGAGCACTGAGAGAGAGATTCCCCAGCAAGTCAGGGCAACTTAATGGATGCCCTGCTCCACTGTTTCATAAGCCAAAATCCCCTGGGCCTCCTGTCTTCCTGGAAAAAGAGGAAGTGGAACCAGCTGCCTTGGAAATTCTCTTAGTGTGGCTCTCACATGCAAAACAACTGCTATAAATATGAGTGGGGGAAAAGGGGAAGGAACCAGCCAAGAGAGACAAAAGGAAAAGAGGACAAAGGCAGTCATCTTGGAGTCCGTATCTTTCTTTCCTGCCGTGGACACAACAGCTCAGAATGACCTGCCTTGTGATCTTTTCCCCATCCTCCTGGCTGGTTGGGTTTCCATGAGCTAAATCACACAAAGGTGTGCTCTCACCTTTCTCAGGCTGCAGCCTCTCCCAATCCCTCCTGCAGCCGCTTTCAAGCATTGCATTCCCAGGGGAGAGGCTGCAGCACTGCTTGGGCAAGCAGACAGCATGAAACCAGGGGTGGCAAAGGCTCACGTCCCCTCCCAGCTCTGTGGGCAGCTCTCACGAAGAGCTGAAAGAAGCTGTCCGCTGCTGAGGATGGTCAAGAGAGGAGGAAAACCTGTGTCACTCGGTAGCTCGCAGCACAGCAGCGGCTTTGCTGCTCATCAGGCACGTCGCTGACTTCCCCTTGAACGCCAGTCCTGCCTGTGAGCAGTGCCTGGGTCTTTCAGTTTACTTTGGGTCTGGAGTGTGCAGGAGATGAAGCCAGCCTCTCAGTCTCCTCAGCTTTATTTCCCTCACCCATGTAGGGTCCAGTAATTATGGAATTATTTGTCACATTCTTGCTCAGACACTTTGTCACATATTTCTTTCCAATGAACCACTGCAGCAGGACTTACCTGAGGAACCTCTCCTTCCCCCACCACATGCACAAAGTCTGTGGTGTGGCTGGTTGCTTTGCTTCAGTTGTTCCCTGTCTGCTGAAGCAGCCCAAAGCATCTCAAAGAGACCTGAGGCTCCCAGAGGGCACCATCTCACCCAAACGACCCCCACCGAGACCGTAAATAACTCTGTCCCCCTTCTTCCCAAACCTCTGAAAACCCCAAGGGATTTACCTGTCCGGTGTGTCAAAATGAGAACCGTGTGGGAAAGGCTGTGCGTGGGGAGGGTGGATGAGAAGAAGCATGTGAGTCACGAAGAAGGGGAGGGAATCAAGAGATAAGACGGGGTGAAATAGGAAGGAAAACGATGCCTGGAGCAAAATTTGAGAGTGATTTACACAGAGTTGCACAGAGGGTGCTTGTAAGGTTTCCTAAACAGCTTAAGTCTCTGATTTCCTCAGAAAATAATTATGAGGTCAGCTCCTGCACGTTACTCTGCTTCCCTAACAGAAGGCCTAATGCTCTGCTGAAGGCTATTTTGAGGCTGTTCATCAACTGTACCGTATGCATTGGGGTCTACAGTTAGGGGAAGTGAATGCAAAAAGCTCATTTGGGGAACTGTCCACAGAAAGGCACAGAAAGCAGCAGAGGCAGCTGGGCAAGCAGCAGATAGTGACTAGGAGCAGACTGCCTTGCCTCTCCTTCCTTCTCCACTTTCAGAATGAGCCACATCAGCAGGAGAGGGAGGCTCTGAGTCAACCACTGCCTGGCTTACTCCAGCCCCTTGCAATGGCACAGGGAATTCAGCCCTGCACCTTGGGGGCTGGGGAATGGCTTTCAGAGCTGTCAAAGCCCTCACGACCACCAAGTTCCACTTCCCTCTAGGGCTAGATCAGGACACAGATGAAGCATAGCCCTTGTCAGGCTTCTCTGCACAAGGGAAATTTCACACTGATGAAGAACACCCACAGGTTTCAGGGGGATGCTGCCACCATGAAGTCTGTAAGTCCACGCACAACACGCAAACAATGTCGATGCTGGTTGGCATCCTCTCCAGAGAGGATTTGAAGTTGCTGCTTGGAATTTGTTTTCAGAGAGCGAATGTTGAAAGGAATGCACATGAGCACGGCACTTGTGGGACTTACACCTTGAGGCTGAGGTCTTGAAGACCTGCCAGTTCTTCACGAATTGCCCAGGCTTGTATTCTTGGTGCTGTTTCTCAAAACAGAGCACAGACTTCAATTCCTGTTGTGGAGACTTATGGCCTCAGCCTCCCCATCTGGAGGGCAGGTTGAAGTTACCCAAAAATCTGGGTGACCAGCAAAGAGAAGAACAAAGAATTCATTTCCCATAGCCATGGGCTGTGCAGAGCTGCCCACGTGCTAAGCCTCCAGTCCCAGGCAAAAGTATATGAATGGAGAATGTGGGATTTAGAGAATAGTAGTGGGAAGTGAGCACCCAGGAGAGCTGGAAGGATGGACTGCAGAAACAGCAGCAGATGGTTATCAAGAATGACTGTGTCTGTAGCAC
Source organism: Netta rufina (assembly GCF_964035555.1). NCBI lineage: Eukaryota > Metazoa > Chordata > Aves > Anseriformes > Anatidae > Netta > Netta rufina. The sequence goes on along the minus strand of NC_140123.1, from coordinate 152,425,767 downwards.
CGTTACAGACCATCCATGTGCTACCCACCCACAGCAGAGGTTCAGCTGGCCCATTTGCATGGTAAGGTCCATAAGCACACTCCAAGTGTGGCTGCTGAAGGGTTTGGGAAAACCTACCCACAGCAACACACAAGCAGAGCATCCTGGTGGGCACCTCCTGCGTGGGTGAAGCTGTCTGGTGGAAGAATTTCACCTCAATTCTTTATTTATTCACTTATTTATTTTTATTAATACAGCTTCTGTGTCATCTCCTGTGCAGACCACCACCTACACTGGTGCCAGGTCAGTAGCAGGAAGCTCTCCGGCTCCTCAGTCTGCTCCCACCCAATCTGTCTCCCTCTTGCAGCTACTCCACAGTTCTCCACCAGCTGCTGCCAGAAGAAATTCAAAATGGACCTCACAGAGATAGAATTTGCACAGTCCAGGGGGGAGAGGTGTGAAGAAATGCAGAACCCCACTGCACTACTGCAGCATGCAAATTTAAGACAAATAGCTTGGTAATTCACACCTTGGGTGAATGACTGTGGCATCATCTGATCTGAGGGCCTCCGTTTCTGCAGAAAGCACACCCCAAAAGAAGAAGCAAAACATAAGGTATCCCACTTCTTCCTGCCTGGTTTGTCTTACAGCAACTTTGTCCACCATGGCTTTCAGGTGGTGAGGGCCAGGTGACCCAAAGAGCTCTGCTTTCACTGACACAAATAGCTCTGCTTTCACTGACACAAGAGCTCTGCCAGAAATTGGTCCTACCAATTTCCCTGCCAAGCAAGCCTGGTACAGGGTTTGATCATGCTGTTTTTTTTTTTTTTTGACTAAGGAGCTAAAAGGTGCAGAAGAGTTGTTCAAAGTGGGCACTGCTTTTTTTCCCCTTCATTCTCTGTTCCACTTCCTACACACAAGAGCTGGCTAGGACAGAGGGTCAGACACATCAGAGCCATTCCATGATGATCCCTTTTCTTCCTGGCCCTTGTTCAGCCTCTGTCCTTCCTGCTCTCAGACATACTGTCTCAGACATTCCTGCTCTCAGATGCATAGAGCTTCAGGAGGAGGCTGAAAATGTTCAGTCCAGTAGTATCCCTTTCTCTGCCGAATCCCTACCACTTTATCCACCATCTGCTGAACTAGGAAATAAAACCCAAGATCTCTCTCAGTTCCTCAGATGTGGCTTACCTTCCCCACCCACACCTGCTTTTTTAGATTATTTCAGGACAAGGCAAGCCCACCTGCAGGTCACTTTCAGGTGTTAGAACCCGAATATAGTCACTAACCTTTGACAAACATAAGCAAGAGAGGCTACCAGTGCCAAAAGACCAGCGAGCTTGTTGCACTGGGACACCCAACTGCATGAGACACTCTGCAAATGCAAGCCAGCCTCTGCAGGCTTTAAGGAAACACCACAAAGGAGCTTGCAAGCCATGCCAAAGTTGCATGGAGAGAAGCCAAAGCTTATAGGTGCTCATCCCAAGTGTTGCATGAACCCTTGATATCCCCGAGTCAGCTCAGCTTAGGATCACAAGCACAGTAGGCACTCTGAGCACAAGAGACATTCGGGTCAGTGGGAACATTTCTCCAGATCTGGAAGGAGTTTCCTCACAAAAGAGCAAGAAAAAGCAAAACCTGCTGCTCAAGGCTGCCAAGCAAGTAACTGTACCACCAGGGATCTTCCACCATCTCTTTCCTCCTGCCACCAGCAGCAGCATTCACTTTCACTGCTGGGATTTCACGGTGTGCTCTGCCCCGTCAAACTGGGTGCACAGCCCTCACAGAAAACAAGACAAAAGGTGGTCAAGGCTTACCAGCAGGAGAAAAGTCCATCCTGAAGAGCCCAACGTGTTTTCCACAAAGCTGTTGCTCCTCCTTGCCTTCTGCTTGCTCAGATGCTTCACAGAACTGAAACGACTTGGAGCCAGTGACCAAAATTGCAGCAGCTTTAGGGGGGGCGGGTTGCCCTCTGACTCCTCCCTTCCCCTCCTCGTCCATCCGACCACATCTCATGAGCTTGTATCAGTGAAGGAAGCTGTGTGTGCACATTGCTCTGACCTAGCAGAGGCTCCTTGGCTACTTCTGCAATGCAAATCCACAAATATGCAATGCAAATCCACCCCAGCAGCTTTTGGGGAGAACATCTGAGCCCACATTTGTGTTTGAAGGGACTGAAATGAGCAGTGACGGTACCTTGGGATTTTGTCTGGGATCCTCCAGCGAGAGAGGGGGATAAAAGGAAGTTCCTGATTCAGAAAACCCATCTGATTCAGGAAGTGGTTTCATTTTAAAGGAAAGATTCTTCCTGCATTAATTCTGCAGCGGGTTGTGGGTGGGTGAATGCTCCAGAACTGGAGGGTGGTTGATGGAGGCCGGGGAGAAAAGCGTCTTTTTCTTCTTTTCCCTCTCTCACCCCCCACTATGTGATGTGTACTGTAGGTCTTGCTCCTTTCTTCCACTAACAAACTGAACTGAGAAGGAAAGTCCTCTTTCAGGTTTAGTGATACTCCTGCTGATGGAAAAGCTGGGTTAAAATGTTTTTAGAGGGAACCTGTTGTTCTCTTCGTCGGTGAGACAGGAGAGATGCTCCATCCCCCCAGTCCCTCCCACACATACACGTACACACAGTTCCAGAAAGCTGTGATCCCCTCACTTCCCCTTGAGTTAGTTGTATTTGGTTTCCATGTACGCTGTCATTCTTGCTTTCTGTGGTAGATCTCTGACACTGGCAATGTAGGGGAAAAAAAAAAAAAAAAGGAGAAGTGTGCAACAGAGCGCCATGCCAGAGCCAGAAGAATTGATGAATAATTAGGTCAAGGTAAAAATCAAACCAGATGTAATGTCCAGGCAGGACTCTTGCTTCCTCTAGCAGGACTGAAGCTGTTGAGGGACAGCTCCTGTCCATGCATGAATATTTACCTCTGAAGGACTCACATCCTTAGCACCCCCAGCTGTTGCTGTACTCACAGCAGGCCTTGAACAGGACGGCAAAGGAAAAGTGCTCTAATGAACCTCCAAACAAAATAGGAGATATCCCAGCCTTGAAGGCATTGTGTCAAGAGGTGGCAGAAATTCAGGATGGCTCCACACAGGCAGCTGGAGGCGAAGCTACAAATAACCTGTGAGTGTTAGGAAGGGTTAGTGGCAAGCATTCACCACTTACTTTCCATGTTGAGGGTGAATAGTTTTAGAGAAGAATCTAGAAGCTAATTTGGGAGGGATAAAAGGAAGAAGAGAGAAAGCTTTATTATGCAAACTGATTTCAAATCATCATACCCACATCTGCCCTGACCTTCAGCATGCACAACTTCTGGTCTTAATGTTTACCAGAAGCCTGCCTTTGGGTGACAGCTTGCCAAGAGCCCACCCTTGAGATTTGTTATCTGTCTTGGGATTTTGGGCCACATCAAAAGAGAATTCACTAGCACACAGTTCGTGTAGCGGGGATGGATTCAGCATATCACCTCCAATACCATCATCATTGTTTTCCATTAAAAAAAAAAAAAAAAAAAAGATGTTTCAGCAGATGTTTCAGCTGACATCAAGCAGACTTACCAGCTTAAGGCACTTCTTTGGAAGACCTGATTTGCCTGCCTGAAGGGTAGATTATATATAGAGAGACAGCTTGATCAGAGCTGTTCCTATACGTGTGGCAGGTCAAACCACAAACACCCTGCAAACACTAAAATGTATGTCTCTGTACACTGCAGAAATACTCCTAGCCACTCCAACAGAGACCAATGCAAAGCCTGTACCCGTGTCTCTAATCCATATGTGCTTCATCTCTTAACTCCTTCATGCTTCTTTCTTCCTACATCTTCACCTGTCTCCTGTTTGCAATCCCTGACTGCCCTATTTTGGGACCTTACTAACTAATTCTGGGCTCCACAATACAAAAAGGTTGTTAAAGTACCCAGAAGAGTCCAGAGGAGGGCAACAAAGCTTGTAAAAGGGCTGGAAGACATGTTCTGTGAGGAAATGCTGAGGGCACTTGGTTTGTCTGGTTTCGAGAAGAGGAGGCTGAGAGGTGACCTCATTACCCTCTGCAACTTCCTAAAGGGGGAAAACGGAGAGGGAGATACCCATCTCTTCTGGTCACCAACAACAGAACACAACAGAATGACATAAAGCTGCAGTGGGAGAGGTTCAGACTGGATATTCGGAAAAAAATATTTACCTTGCAGGTGATCAAATGCTAGAACAGGCTTCCTAGCAAGGTGGTTGATGCCCCATGCCTGACAGTGTTCAAGAGGCTTTTGGATAATGCCCTTAATACTACGTTTTAACTTTTGGTTAGCCCTGAAGTGGTCAGGCAATTGGACTTGGTAATCTTTGAAGGTTCCTTCCAATGGAACTATCCTATCCTATCCTATCCTATCCTATCCTATCCTATCCTATCCTATCCTATCCTATCCTATCCTATCCTATCCTATCCTATCCTATCCTATCAATTTAGTTCAATGCTGACCTCCACTATTTGCATTTGGCTAATTCTGGTAGTTTTATTTTTAACAGTGGTTGTCTTTGATACACTTTCACTTATATCAGCTAGAGGAGTCTGAATAGAGCATATACCATCATAAAACTGCATAATTTTATTCCACGTACTAATGAAACACCTGCAAGACATGTTCCTAATGAGGGAGCACAAGAAGTGAGACAGGATCATGTAACTAAACTAAGCCTAGAGCATCTCCCATTCTTCCCAAAGTGCAGGGTAATTATATCTCCCCCTCCATGCCCTTATTCCCTCACCCATTCACATGGCACACAAACCGATATGGTTCCAGGCTTACCCTGCAGCAAACATGCGGCTCTTCTCTTTAGGAATCCTAGACCCAAATGATAAGTTAACAAGCTTGAGCACACCAGACAGACAATATAGATTTGTGGTGAACGCAGGTAGTTAGTAACACTATTGCAGCCAGCAATGCATCTGGAAATGCCCTTAAGTATGTAACACATCTTCTGTGCTCATGGCAAGAAAATACCACGAAAGAGCTACAGCACAAGCCTTTCATTATTTCAAGTGAAAAAAGAGTGGGCAGACAAAGGAAAAAACAAAGAGAGAAAGAGCGAGAGAGATGAAGAGGGGAGGAAGGAAGCAAGTAAGTAAACAAACAAGCAAGCAAGCAAGCATGTGATAAAACTTAAGTTTTACCCCAGTGTTATAGAAACATCAAATGGATCCTAGGGGAGATGAGAGTTAAATGTTTTACTGTGTGGTCAGAACTATGCCATAGCCAGTGGCTCAGAGCACATGGGTTCTCCCACTGGTGTTGTCAGTTAAGGTCAGCATAGATACAGCCTGGCTCACATACAGACTAAGCAAGGAAAATTTGACATGCAGCAAAAATCAGCTTATGCTGGAAAATACAGGGTATCAGCTCTTACATTGGGCACTGATTCTGGCATATTTCTCCTAGAGAAATCTAGAGTGTATGTGGCCTGTACATTCAAAGAAAACCACTACAATGACTACTGCCACATCTGCGAAAAGAGTAGCCCAGATCACATCGAGGGCATGTCTCTTCAAGTAATGCACTTCCTGGAAAAACAGGAGACTAGAGGAAGAACCAACGAACATTTTCCAGGCAGCAGAGATTATTTTAATAAGGCAAAGAATAGAGATGGGACTGGTGAGTCCTTGCTCAAAGACAGGCCTGATCCAGAGGTACAAAGTTTTCTTAGCCAAGCAAGAAGAGGTGTCAATGAGGGAACAAGAAGATTGGGAGGCAAGGGTGGTATTGTGGGGCCTAGTTAGTATCAAGGTAAGTTAAGGGGACTGGGACAGGTCAGATATTTCTTGGGTTGGGTTGAGATTTGGCCATTTTTGTCCTCTTTTCACACCTACCAGCCCACATGAGAAGCAGTTCTCCAGAGCTGCTGAGAACAGGAAGAAGAAGAGACAAGTCCCTGGAAATTAGCACTTTTGATAGCAGATTGGGGCTAGATCCAGTAATTGCTACTGCCACTGCACATCCTTTCCAGCCGTGGTTATATCAGACTGGAGCTGTGCAGGCAAGAGGGGAGAGAGTTTGTAATGGGGCATCCCAGCTTGACCAGCAGTTCTCATCTCATTAAGCCTGGTACGTTAGGCTGACTATTGATATAAACTTAAAATAATTATGTAATACAAATAATTCCTACTGCTTTCAAGGAGATAAAAAGAGTGACAATGCCAATGCTGAATATTTTTCTGTGCTGATGATGTCAACTATTACAACAACCATGCACAGATGGGCAAAATACAGGTTTGCACAACTTCAGTAGCCTCTTCAAGAGGTGATCCAAGGTAAAGCAGCACTAGAGCAAAGACAAAAACACAGTTTTTCATATAACAAATAGAATAATTGCAAGAAGCAACACAGACTGACAGCCAAAGCAATAACTCAGGGTGGAAATGTGAAGGCAGAAAGTAAAGTTACTAGTGCAGAGTACCCGAAATAGGCTGTTCTCAAATGCTTTTACTAGTTCAACAAACTAGAATTAATTTATTTTTGAGTTAGAAAGATGGTGATTATAAAAGGCCATAGTGGGGGGAAAGAAAAGGGAAAAATATGTTATAAAGATTACAGGATGTTTGCTTGGTGTCTGATAAACTTGAGTGATGAGCCAGAAGTACTTTTTTCTTGTATTCAGATATGCAGCAATATTAAGGCTTTACGCCTTTGCAGAAATGTAGAAATCAAGTGGAAGATTTTATTTTGGTAGTTCAGGAAATATTAGTCCTGTTAAAGAATAGCTATAGACCTCCTTAATACTCTGAACAGCTCTTTTCACTTCCCTCATGCAGCCTTCCTAGAAGATACTACAGCTTACCATGAAAAGACATATTAGATCTGGCTTTACAAAACAGTTTATCTAACAACTGATAAAGCATGAAGACTGCTAGCACGCAAGAGATCTAAGTCAAGCACTTGACACTAAATTAGAATTTACACTTCTACTCTAGTCCCTGTTACCTCCCCACAACAAAAGACAGGTGAAAAATTACGTTGAACCATGTGAGCAACTAGTGAGAAAAGATGCTCGGTCAGATATTGATTTATATTTATCAGCATTAAGTAACAGTGGTATCGGTGATATGGAGGCTGTCACCAGCTGAAAACAAAGTGTCTGTAAGAATGGAAACTGATATCAGAATCACCAGGGACATGCAAAAGTACAGAGAAGGAGATAAGGCCAAGCCATAAAAAATTCAATGTGATTTAGGAGTCTGTGAACAACTTCTTAAGTGAGGGAAGTGCAAGTACAAATCAGCCCTCACAAGGACTTTGATCCTCAAAGGTCTTCTGCTTACCCAAACACATAATGGAGAAGAGGTGAAGGAATTGAACCCCTCTCACTGCTCCAGACAAGAGGATGGCAGTGGACCAACTATGTTGCCCCAAACCAACGAAGCTGAAAGTGATCACAGCCAGAAGACAGACTAGCCACCATGATTAAATGTTTGGACCAGTTGTTCCTCAGCTCCAGTAGGGCTGGTCTTCATGAAAGTCCACAAACATGACAGGTCCAAGACTAAATAAACACCATTTTCAAATTGAGTTACTTCTGAGCTTGAGTTACTTTTGAGTTATGTCCTAAATGTAGGCAGTTTGTGTTCAGTGCGACTGGATTGGAAACTTCATTTTTTTATTAACTTTTGGTTGACGGGGTAAATTTAGGATAGAGGACCTCTGGTATGGCCATATTAGAAAGAGCATCATGGCCTGAGATGCATCGCCCTGTTCCACTTACAATCTCAGCACTGAATTCAGGGCAGGCTCTCAAAGAAGCATGGCAGTTAGTGGGAAACCGCAGCAGTGAGAGGAGAGGGGGGCAGCAAAAGGGAGGGGTGGGAGCTTTGGAGAAGAATAGAAGCAAAGAAAGAACTAAAAGCGGGAGACAGATGGTATGAAGCTGTGTGAATGGGGAAGTGGGAAGAGGCAAAAGGGGAATATAGTAAGAGGGACAGTTTGCAGCTCAGCCAGGCTGAATCAAGCTAATGTCTTCCTTGGTGGAGGCCCAGCACACACAGAAAACATCTCTTGTCCACACAGAATTGCCTGAGCAATAGGTCATATAAAATAATTATATCAGGGCCCAGGGTAATAAGGATACCTTCTGAGGCCATGGCCCTTGTCTGCAAAGAAATGAGACCCATATTCCCCCCAGGAAACGATTTTCCTGCCACTCCTTCTGTGCTGAAGCACAAGCCTCCTGCTCAGCTTCTGCCCTCTTGTGCAGGGTTGTGAAGCTCAAACAGCTCTGAAAGAGGCCCCTGATCCTTGTCGTGTCCTCACCGAGAGAACAGAACACCACAGAAAAAGGGGGAGAGGTGGGGTGACCCAAATTCCTCTTTGCTTTGCATTTTTCTGGGGGTAAAGAGCTAATGTTACGCATCTCCCTTGCCCACCATCCCACATAGGTGCTGTGCAAACCCAGAGCCCTGGAAGTGTCTCAGAGCAGAACCATCCCACTGAGCAATTCTTTGCCATAATGCCTTCCTCAAACTCAGCAAAGGGAACAAGAAACCCCAGAGGGATGCCTACTTTCCCTCGGCCCCGCTGCACATGCAGAAGGAAACTCATGTCAAGAGCACCTCTTGGTGGTGTGAGAGCACATCAAAGCAGCAGCAGCAGCAGCTCTGTATGTGCTCACTTAAGGGTTACAGGGCTATTTCCTGCAGTTTCCTTCCCTCTCCTTCAGCATACACAATTGAGAAGCTTTAATGTAGCAGGTACTAGTTGTTCTCAGAGCTGTTAGAAGGCATATTATTTAAATGTAATAACCTAATTTTTAATAATTTAAATATGATAGGAAGAAAACCCTTAAAAACCTTTACATAAAACTCTATTGTTCCTCTATGCAGCTATTGGCAGAGGAGAAATGCATTTAGATTCAGAGCACAGATCTCTGACTTGGAAGAAAACTGACTATCCATAGCAGTAACAGGCAATTGTCTTTCAAAAATGATTTGCTCAGGAGGGGAATGGAGATACACCATTTTACCTGGACTTTTACTGCTCATTTTTGGCCACACAGAACTACAGCGGCCATGAAATGGGGCTCACCTGGATGTGAGTATCAGCAGTCCCTCCTCCTTGACTGCTTTCAACTCTTCTTCTTCTTACCCTCTCCATTCCATGCTGCCAGTCCCACAGGCCCCCGTGCAGGACAGCAAGGACAAAACCACACACTGGCAGTCAGCAGGTCATCATCACTCTGTCCCAGGTAGCACCCAATATATTCTCCAGCTCTTTCCATCTCTTTTCTTTTTAGCCCCCATCCTTTCCACCCCAACTGTCCGCACTCTGTTCTTCCCACCCTACACCTACCAAGGTACCTTGGGGTTATTTGAAACCTTCAGAGAAATGCTCAGTTGTAAACAGAAATGTTCTTCTTGATAAGGTGATTCCAAATGCAGTTTCAAAAATAATTCACTTTCTGTCCCAGGCTGTCTGCCCAACCTAGAGCTCCCTGAATACCTAGGGTCCCCAGCTCCCAGGACCCTCAGGATCCCATAAACCTCAGTTTTCACCCAGACACCTGCCACAGAGAGCTCCCAGTGTGTCCAGTTGCCTGGGAAGCAAATTGCCATCAGATGTCCCAAAACTTTCTAACTGAGACGTGGCACAGCTTTCCAAACCTTTTTGACAAATGGACTGATGTCAAGCTCAGATTTTTTCTTGGATAACTCTGCCCCTCGTGCCAACAAACTGCCCATGGGTTGCACTTCACATTTTGCTGGTTTTGCAGGCTGGCTACAGTCCTCTTTCTACAGCCTGCAGACCTACCTTGACACTTGCTGGGCAAGGATGTGGGGTTAGGATGGGAAACACTACTAGCTCTACTAGCAGTGCTTGATTTGAGAATTCCTGTTCCAATTCCAGCTGTAAATATTGGGTATTTTTTTCATCCACCAGTATCATTCTTTATAACCAGGTGTACCTGCCTTCTAATCTGACAGAGTCCCTACCTCCTGGCCCACTATATTTCTTCACCTGCCTGCTCTTTCCAGCTCCTACTGCTAGTTTCCTGACAGCAACCTTTGTGACTCTCTTCTGTCCTTCTCTGACCTGTATTCCCCTCATTTCCACAGCCTGTTCTTGCTCTTGCAAAGGAGTCAGTGGGTTTCCTTTCCCCCCCCTTCCCTACCACCCACAGAGGGAACACCTAGTACAGCTGGTAGTTTTGTGCTTCTGAAATAGCCGCAAGACCTGGAAACTTTCCACGGTTGAATGTTTTTGGGTAGCGGCCAGCACTGTGTGACGGATGGGAGAGCTGTCCTCCTGAGCGGGTCAGTTCCAACAGCCTCCCGTGGCTGCTGCAGCACAGAGGTCACCAACCTTTGAAAAAGCACTTTCCCTCGGCATCCCTTCCTTCGGGAACATCCCAACTTAATGCCCCCTGTTCTTGGTCTAACTGACCTCCTGACAAAATTGGAAATTCTAATTAATTCTGTGTCACCACATCCCTTCTTCCCTAAAGTGCATCTCCTGCCCATCCACTCATCAGTTTGTGGGGCACAGAGACGTATAGACACGTGCTCTTTTCCAGGCTTAGCATTGCAAGGCAGAAGGAAGGAGAAGCTCACAGACCCTCATTTTGAGGGGCAAAAGGAAGGAGTAGAGCCTCCTAGAATGCTCAGAGCCACCTTTCCGCTCCATGTCTCTTCTTTCTTCAGGCTTTGCCTCTCCTTATTGCTTAGCTTTAAACTCTTTTACCTTCTGAGCACAAGATGAAGGAGGTCTAGCAGCAGTTTTCATTGGCTACTTTTGCACGGAGGTTGCAGGAAGGGTGGGTAGGGAGAAATTGGCTTGCATGAACTTCTCTGTTCCACCAGTCTTGGCTTTTATAGTAGCAGCAGAAGAGAGAATATTCAGTTCATCCTCTGATGTGTTTGCTCCACTTCATGGTAAACACGTAGACAGAGCCAATACTTCTTTGTACTAGCAATCTGGGGGCAGGTGGGGAGGTGCGACAGGACCTTATTGCCACCAGTGTGGTGGGACAGGGCAGCTGTGGGGTGGCTGCTGCTTCATAGAGGCCACTTCAGTTCCTTGTTCAGCTTTTGCAGAAAATATTATTCCTTGTGACGTTTTGTCGTTGACACGGATTCTGGGAAGACATGAAAAATCTCCATTGCTCCAGCTCTTTATTCCTCCCCAGGTCCTACTGAAGACATCCTTGCCTGTTTACACCTCCTCCAAAGTTTGGATGATGAAGGAGGGAGGGGGAAGTCCACCCCTCCGGCCTCCCACCCCTCTCTAAGCTTTGTTCATCTCCCGTATAAAAGCAGTTTGGTGCCCCCAGCCGTCCGCTGGGATGGGGCAGGAAGGGAGTGGGTTGAGACACACGGGGTGAAAAAAAAGACAGCAATAATCTCCCAAACCACAAAGTCAAGCACGCCCCGCCTTCAGCTAACGGCCTGGGCTCAGGGCTGCGGTGGGAGGGGAGGAGGGACCAGAGGGCGATTGAGTAAAGTTCCCTCTTCCATTTCCTCCCTCCCTGCAACCTGCCACTCGCCTCAGCTCAAGGTCTGATAACTCACATTTGCCCGCTGTTTGCCTTGGCCTGACTTTCCTTTGCCCCAGGCACTGTCCTCCGCCACGGGCCCAGGGACATGCAAGCCATCAAGTGTGTCGTGGTGGGAGATGGGTACGTACCCCCTTCTTTTTCTGTGGGTGCGGGGAGGGAGGGGTGGTGGCAAAGGGTGAGGAAGAAGGTCACTGCTTGGGGAGACTTCCCCAGGCTTGCTGCTGACCTCTGGCAGCCTCGCGTTGCCTTTCTCGCTCTCTGTGCCTTCACCAGGGTGAGGAACTTACCTCTGGGGAGGCTGGGGGAGGGTGGAGGAGAGGGCATTTTGAAGGGCATCTGCAAACGGGCATGGAAAGTGGGGCTGTCCTTCACCGGCTTGGCAGATCTGGCCCGCACACAGGAGGTGGTGGCGTCGCTGCCAGGCTCAACCTGTAGGCAGGAGTCAGGTTGAAAACCCGAGAGGTGCAAGTGCTCTCCTGCAGGGAAATGGCTCCTTGAAAGCCATCTGCTCACTGGGGCTGAGAGAGGACAGGGCACTGCGGTCCTGATCCTGGTGTATGCGTGTTCAGACACCTTGTCTCCGCCTCAGGGTGTCGGGGAGAACATTTGCAAGGGGTTTCTGTGGGCACCAGGAGGAGGAGGTGCTCGCACTGAGGTGGGCACAGGTATGTACCCCTTTGGGAGGGGGAGGCAGCCTGGCCTGGCCTTCGCAGCACTTTGGCAGCTCTGCCCACATCCTGTGTGCTTTGGAAATGGCTCGATCTAGGGGGACGAAAAGGGAGGTGTGGGGGACCACGTCTACGGTCCCCCTGCCCTGTGGGATGAGGGGGTGAGGGGAGCAGAGCCCAGCAGGTGGGCAGGATGTTTGGCACGGAGTCGGTTAATTCATTTCCCAGCTAGGAGCTGGCCAGACTGTTATCTGGGGCAGCTATCAGGTAACAGATGAAAAGACATTTGCAGCAGCCCTGCTCCCCACAGTCACTTCCTCCTTCAAAACTACCCTGGGGAGGAAGAAGTCTTTAAACATAACAATAAATGTCAGACATATTTTCAGGGGCTGGGGGAAGGGAGAAGGAAGGAGACAGCCCCTCAGAAACATCGTTACCTCTCAGCAAAGTCCCCTGAAAGCTGCAAGCTAGAGCTGGATGAATAACGCCACCAGGCATTTAACCATTGCCTTGTTAACCCCCAGCTTCCTCTTCACCCATTGCCACAACTCTTGTAACCACCCCTCAAGGCACCGTTCCCTCATAACAAGGCTAACCCCACTACGTGTCCTGCTCTCAGACCCTCTCACTTCAACCCCTCCTAAATCTGTCATCTGCCCCATCATTTTTTTTATCTGCATGCTGCACCTCTCCACCCTCCATCTTGCGACACAGAAGTCCAGACGTCCCCCATCACTCTGAGGTCTCATTTCACCTCCCTTCACCTCCCTCCCAGCCACCTCCCTGTCACCCTGCCACAGACCAACCTTACTAACTACAGGACCTTAACTAAAACCCCTCATGTTCTCCCATGGGTGTTCTGGCCCCATAGGCCTCTCCATCACATACCATCGACCTCCTAGCGCTCCATGAATTCAGTCCCAGGAACCTGCAGGTGTCCAGATCTCTAACCCCACATCTCTCTTTGCCATAACCTTCACCCTTTCACTGACTTCGTATTCCTCTCAGTTGAATCAGACTAATTCAGAACTGTTCACCCTTCCACCACTAACTCACACCCCCCAACCCCATAGATCTCCTGAGCCATTCCCCACACACTTTCAGGAGGCCTCCATGGCACTCCTTCAATAACAAGAGGGAAGCAGGGGAGCTGGGGAAAGAGGGAACTCAGAGAGGAGGAGCTCAGAAAGGGAGGTGGCAGAGGGAGGAAAAAAGAGTCAGAGCATGTTGAAGAGCTCTGTTTCCTCCTCAGCTGCTCCACAGTGCAGCGACCGGGGCAGGTGCCTTGTGAGCAGGGTGAAGATGCCAAGTGTGCATGTCAAGGGCACAGTAAAATGCAGGGCCACAGCTCTGCAATGGGAGACCTCACAGTTACAGCTGAGGAGGCCGGAGCATGGGTCCATGGCCAGCAGGAGTGCCTCCACCAGAAGGACGTAGGCTTTTCCCTCAGAAAAGGCACCTCCTTGATCCTGCAACTGTGGTTGTAGGCTGAGGACAGAGGTTGCTCTTCCCACTTCTACTTGGCACATGCTGAAACTGAAGCCTGGCCAGGCTTTCCCAGGCCACACAGACCTGAGAAATGACAGCTGAGCAGAAAAAGGATTCTCTGTCCCGTACCTGCCCTGGCTGCTTTATCTTCTTGGAATTTCTCTCTACTTTTTTTTTTTTTTTTGCCTCACCACAGGCTTCGCCTTGCCCATGACACCTCCTCCCCTTGCCTGACTGCCCGTTTCCCTTCTCTGTCACATCAGTGCTCTCACCCAGCCTTGGGTTATGCTGCTACCCCATCTTATTTGCTCTCCACCCTGCTGCAGCATGTGGGTGGGGGAGGCTGAGGAGAGAGGAAGCACGAGCTACATGCGCAGAAACACCACAGGCAGCCTCAGGCAGCCACAAGGAGAGGCACCTTGCTGGCTGCTGGCGGCTTCTGGTGTCGGTGATGTTGCAGCTTGCAGCAGCCTGCGGATGGTACAGATGGGCAAGGCTGCAGACAGACGGACAGCTTAGCTCTGACACTCCTGCACCAAGTCACTACGTGTATATCCTAGCTGTGAGTGTGCAGCACTGTGCACGCACCAGAAAATGGGCTCACCCCCAGCTCGGAGTGGATGCATTTTGGCTGAGTGATCTCTGTACCAAACCATAAAAACAAGCCTTCGTGCTCAAAGACAACAAACAGCTCTGGGTGACATCCTGTCTTCCTTTCTACCAATTGTCTGTCCTATGGCTACACGTTGTCTGGTTCTGTGAATGTGTTTCTCCTTCCAGGGGTTTCCTAACAGGGCTAACTTTGAGGCATGGAAGGATTTCCCCATCCTCATCTCACCCTAGCAAGACTGATGGCACAACCATTATTCCCTGCTATGTTTTTTCTTTCTCTTCCAGAGCTGTGGGGAAAACCTGCCTCCTTATCAGCTACACCACCAATGCCTTCCCAGGAGAATACATCCCCACTGTGTGAGTGACACATCCACAGTCCTGGGGTGGGTGGGAGGTGGGAAAGTAGGGTGCAGGAAGACCTGTTCTGCACTCTGAAGGCTGGGTTGCAATCTCCAGGCCAGCAGAGGAAGAGCTGCCAAACCAACAAAAGTGCCTCTGCACTTCTGGTCTGTCATTCACCTTTCAGCACAATGGCCTTATAAAACCCTAGCATAATTGGGGTATTTGGGAAACATAAACCAACCCTACCTGCCTGCTAAGTTTACAAGTAGCAGGTGGAGTCTTGCAACGCGAACCAGTCAGGCAATGGGCTACAAAAATGGGACCAGACCCAGGAGAAGATGACTGTCTGGACAGGGGTCTACAAACCTTCCTTGTTTGAGGTAATGTCTTCAGAGCAGGCCCTGATAACTCTGGTGGTAAGAGTGCAGGATTCAGATAAATGTCAGAGCAGAAACACTATGCAATTCAGCTGCCTTTGGCTGAGTGGTCAGGTGCATTTTTCTCCCCCCATTACGTGGGGTATGTTTGGAGACACACACCATGCATACTCGTACCATACCACTGGGGTGTGGAGTATGACTACACGCTCCCTGAGGAGGGAGAAAGAGTGTGTCACACTGCCAGTTCAGGTGCAGGAAAACCTCAGAGCCTCACTTTTTTTTCCCAGACCAATTTGCATCGGAAGCTGCAATAATAACTGTGGCAACAAGAACCCATCTCACCTCAATCTGGTTTTTGCAAGGACATCATCCCTTCCTGGCAGGTGGCCATGAAGCGGACATGCATTTTGTGGGCCACAGACCATTTATCTTTATGCCTGAGATTTGTGGCTGGAGATGGGGAACAGAGGCCATTTTATGCCCCTAGGCAGTATGGCTTATCTTACAAAGGCAGCGTGTGCCATGAGCACATTCAAAAGGTCTTTGCATTGGTTCCTTCCCATCTCTGTTTTTCTTTATGAAGCTTATGAAAAGATACACCAAAACGAACAGGAAAGAAAATTTTCCGAGAACCCAGGGCAGAACACCTCTATGGATGTAAAAGCCATTCTTGACAATATGTCTTTGTTCCCAAGCATGCAATCCTGACAGCTGTTCTCAAATATTTCATTTTATGCTTTCAAAGAGGAAGGGAGCACACCTGGGTATATTGACCTCTGCTCCAGCAGAGATGTTGAGGAGTGCAGGGCTTTGGGACAGTTACAGAGACATGTGTTGTTCTTCCCCACTCTCAAGGATAAATCTGTGGTTTAGAGCACAAATGAAAAGCACGGGGACTTGACTAGAGTAGGAATGGTTGTGGGAAGGACATTGAGGAGATAAGCAGGAGAATCACACATTTATTGATCTGCATGCAAGACGAAGAAGGTGAAGCTGCAGCCAGGCACCTGTTGAGGACAGCTGGGTGATGGGGAGGATGTTGATGTTGAGTGGAAATTCTGTCAGATAGAGGTTCACAGGAAACCAGCATCAGCCACGTGAGCTGAGAAGAGGAATCACTACGCTTTGCCCTGGGGTACACACAGTGAATTTTCTGCCCCACTGGAAGAGCTCCCTCTTCTAGTTTTTTGAGCCATGGTTTATGCCTCTGCATTTCAGGTTCGATAACTATTCCGCCAATGTGATGGTTGACAGCAAGCCTGTAAATCTGGGGCTGTGGGATACTGCTGGACAAGAGGATTATGACAGGCTGAGGCCTCTTTCTTACCCGCAGACGGTGGGTCACATTCCATGCTCCTCCTCCCTTGTTCCTCTTTCAGATATGTTTCCTTTCCCTGCTGAAAAATCAGCATTTGCCATACAGCAGTGACGGGATTGTTCCCTTCTCTCTTTGCCCTTTTCTGACAATATTTATGTTGATACACAGTGCCTGGATACCCTAAAGGTAAAAGGCATTTATAGGAGTTTTGAAGCCCTCATCTAAATGTCATTACTGGGTTAACTCAGCAAGAAAACAGATCCTCAAAGATACTTTTGAGTCCACCTGACACCGATTTCAAGGTGGGGTTAGATGCCTTACACACCTCTGGTGAAAAAATGCCCTTCTTATGAAACCCAAGTGTCTCAGGGAATTTTGGAGCTGAGGCAGGAGCTTTCCACATTCCTATGAACCCCTATGCTGGCCTCTGACCTTTACAAGAAATCAGGTGTGTGGACACATGTATTTGATCCACCGGAGCCTCAACTAAGCCCAAGCCTCTAACAGAACAAATGGATGGTTCTTATCAGATACCGTGTTCACCGGTTTTTCACCACATTGTCAGAGTGATTTTAGGATTTCAAGGTCACCTCCCCTGAAGTTGTTCCAAGCAGTCTCTTGGCAAGTGCAGAAAGACCCTCCTGCCTCAGGCATTGGTCTGAAGGTTGCCATTGCAACCAAAAGGGCTAGGAATTGAGGGCACAGTTTGTTTCAGCTAGGTTCAGCCACCTGAAAGTCAGATGCCTGATAGGAGCTGCTTGCCTAGGCTCCTTCTGCAGTCAGTGCATATTTCTCAACATGCATATTTCTCAACAACGTGCTTGCACCCACTGTGGGACATGTGCCACGCACAGGTAGGGGAAAGTCTTCTGAGCCCCTGGTGGCTATAGAAGTATGGCAATGTTGGGCCTGACACTCCTGCTTAAGATAGCTGAAGTTGGATAGAAAAAATATAACCCTGAAGGGTTTGCCTTTGGGGTTTGGCTTTGTTTTGTTTTTAATGGAAGTCTAACTTCTGCCATGCACAGGAAAAGTGCTTATGTGGATAACATCCTCTGCCTCATTTGCCTCCTGAATGTGCACTTTTGGAGTTCAATGCAGTTTTTTCTCAGCAGCAGGCAAAATTATTCTGTCCTGAAAACTATCTGACTTTCTATGAGAAATGAACAGGGCACTGTCAGACCGTTTCCCATGAGGATGAGTGTGCCTACCACAAAAACCCCATCCTTGTAGTTAACATTTTGGCTCTTCTGATAGTGGTGGCTATGGTTACCATGAGTCAGGGGAGCAAATATTCGTCTCTCCTCTAGAGACAATCAGCAGAAGCCTGGACTGTGTCAGATAGTGAGAGATAGCTTTCCCCAACATGACCCTTCTTGGTGCCCACTCAGTTTTGCTGTCCCTTCCCTGCCTTCTGTATAGCAATCCCGTGCGCTCATCCTAACTCTGCATCTTGGTTGTATGCCTACAGGACGTTTTCCTGATCTGCTTTTCCCTTGTCAGCCCAGCATCTTATGAAAACGTCCGTGCTAAGGTGAGATGGTGTATCCTGGTCCTTCAAGGGTTGTGGAGGGTGAGCTTGGTGTTGGTCTTGCAAAAAGAGTGACTGTGGGTGGAAACTGCTAATGAGATGTCTAGACCCAGAGAGGTAATGTCCTTTTTTTTGTGTCAGCCAGAAGGAATTAAAACATAGTATTTCCTTCCTACAACTTTCAAGTTTCTCCTTGGGTTTCAGGGAGCCATGATTGATGGCAAACAGCTTGTGCTTTTGCCTAGTAGACTATGCTCAGCACCGCCTCTCCTTTCACCCCTCACTATTCCCCTGCTCTGATGTTTCAGTGCCTGAGGGCCTCAATTCATGCTTTGAGCTCCATGTGAAAGATTATGCCTATGGACCTGGAAACAGGCTGGTCTGGGCCAGGGTATAGTGCCCAACACTGGGTGGAAGGGCAGTGGGGAAGAACAGGGTATCAGCTATCTTGATGGATTTTTTTTCAGGCGTGCCTCTTCGTTTCCCCTTAGATGTCTATATGTGTAGTTATCTCTCTCATCTTTGGCATTTTGCTCCCCCGCTAGTGGTTCCCCGAGGTGCGGCACCACTGCCCTAGCACGCCCATCATCCTTGTGGGCACAAAGCTGGATCTTCGTGATGACAAGGACACCATTGAGAAGCTGAAGGAGAAGAAGCTATCCCCCATTACGTATCCTCAGGGTCTTGCCCTGGCCAAGGAAATCGGTATGTGCTTGCAGGCAACATCTTGGGCCTACTGAAAGGAGAGAGGCAGAAGATAAAGGCTTCCCCTCAGCCTAATGTGGCTTCCTTAGAAGTATTTCTGAGGAACATAGGGTGACACATGAAGGGCAAAATGAACTTTGGGAGGCTCAGGAAGGAGGTGGGCTCCTTGACGAAACCTCAAGACCTCAAGCCTCTGTCTTCTGCCCCTCTCTGGATGCCACCCTCCACACACATGCAGTACACATACACAAGTGCCTACATACACACTTGCATGCCCTGCTCTCCTTTTACTCTGCTGTTTCTATCTGGGCCAATACTTTTCTGTGAAAGCCGCAGCTGCTCTGTGGGCAGAGGCCTTCCGGAAATAGGCGGAAGACTGAGTTTTCTAACATCTCTCAGGAAGAGCTGCAACTGCAGCTTCCTGTTCCTGCCTCTGATAAGCGGGGTTTATGCATGCAACCCCACACACTACATGTATCTCACCCCATCTCTGGACACCAGCCCCCTTCTGTGTTCTGGGACATGCACCAACACCTGTGCCTGGTAACCCCTCAGATGCAGCAGGCAGAGAGAGCAGAGAGGGGAAGAAACCCAGCTTAAGGGAGGAGTTTTCAACTGGGAGTTTAGAGGAGAGGGTGGCCAACCAGGATATCATAGCCAGACTCATGCAATGGCTCTGCTTCGACTACAGGAGTGGGGAAAAGGCAAGCCCTGGTCTTGTAGAGCTGTAAAGCTTTGCCCTGAAGTCACTACTACCTGAGTGAGTGAAGTGTGTCCTGCTAATGCTTAATGGATTTGGTCACACAAGCCCTGTCTACTCAGTTTGGGCAAGAGCCAAGTGCCTTGCATGAGATCTCTGACAATTCTGGAGCCCAGAGTCCCAAAAAGGAGGTGCTAGGTGGTTTAAGATGCCACTGAGGGTGCTTGATGCCAGGCAGACTGAGTGACACTTGAAGCCTGCGGATGCTTGAGGCCTCATCTCAGTGATCTGTGGTATTCCTCCTCCTCCTGCACGGGTTCTCTTCTGAGTCAGGACCCTTCACAGCAAGCTCCCAGATACCCCCAATCTTCTTCCTCCTCATGACAGCACCTGCTTTCCTCCCAACAGACTCCGTGAAATACCTCGAATGCTCGGCATTGACGCAGCGCGGCCTCAAGACGGTGTTTGACGAGGCCATCCGAGCAGTCCTCTGTCCACAGCCCACCCGGACAAAGAAACGAGCATGCAGCCTCCTCTAGGAGAGTAAGTGTGAGAGGGATCTCTGGGGAAGATACCAGTGGCCCTTTGTGTCTCCTGCACCCAAATGGTTAGGACCTGCTGCGTCTGGTGGGATGGGTCACCCTCAGAGAACAAGAGGGAGACAGCAGTCATGCTTTGGGAGAGGACAGGACGTGGGGAATGGAGAACATGGGCCCCTTATCCACTTCTCCCTTTCTGCCCATGTGCAGGTTTGCCACCATCTCTGGGTGCAGGGAGGCACAGGATTTCCTACCCCTGCCCTCACAGAAAAGGACGGTCTGTCACTTTCTGCCACTGAGGGAACAGCATCCAAACCGCCCTGGGCATGGCCAGCTGTGAGCTATGCAAAGCTACAGCCTTTGCCTATAAATAAGGCAAAAAAAAAAAAAAAAAAAAAAAAAAGCTGTTCCTTATTCATGGGAAATTGCCTAAATGGCCCTTCCTCTTACCAGAGCCTGCTCACCTCAGGGGATGTTCTGTGTGGCTGTGCATTAGCAAGCAGCAGCTGCACCCCCAGGACTCCTTTATTACTCATATTGTCCCTTCCTGCCCTTCCCCTTCAACTCAAGGAGACAAAACTTTTGCCAGAGCCTGAGGAGAGAGAAGAGTGAGAGCTTTCCAACCAGGGCCTGGCCCTCTTCCTTCTCCTACCACCGCCGGGGCCAAGGGAGGGAGAGCAGGAGAACAGCCGAGCGGGTCTCACAAGGCCTGTCCTTGTATTGTTTGCAGATCCCAGCCCCATCCTGACGCCAGGCTGTGCCCGACACGCAGGAAAGCGATGACTCCACCATCCCGGAGCTGAGTACCTTCCAGCAGTCACTGCGCTTCTCACTTCTGCTGGCTTGAAAGACTGTTGTGGGTCTGTAGCACTGGTTCGACCGTTTGCACAACTGCCCCACGCCCCGGCTGCCCCTTCCTTTCCTCATCCTGAAGTCACAACGTAGTGAGTAGGACCCAATAAAAAGACCGTACGTCCTTGCCGTGCCTCTGGTGTGTCACAGCTCAGGGGACAGCGGGACAGCAGTGAGCAACATTTGGAGGCACCCGATAGCCTTAACCCTCCTTTGGAAGGGGATACCCAGGTGGGACCACTCTGAGCTTGGTTCTGGGGAGCCCAGAAATTGCAAACACGGTGTCAGCAGGGTGATCACACCTTGGCTTTTGCCCTTCTCAGGCTCCCCGTGTCCACTTGAAAAAGTTTCCTCCTCCCCTAGCAAAGCTTTGCCTCTTCTGCAAGCTTTGGGAGGGGACACCCTTACTCAGACTGCTCTCTGCAGTGGCTGTCCCTGCAGGGTGCTGGGGAAACCCTTCCACCAAAACATTTCTGCACGAACGCTCCTCAGCTGGCGTCATAGGCGGTCATATCGGTACCCGCACTTGCTCACGCCGCCAGGCACAGGCAGAGCGAGAACAGGAAGGGGGAGGGAAGGGAAAAAAAAAAAAAAAAAAAAGAAAAAGAGAGCGCGAGAGAGGAATGAGTCACCAGTCCAGACAAATTGCCTCCGAGTCACTAAAATTAAGCCGGAGAGAGTGGTCCCAGCGGTACGATGGATCTGGCAGCTGTGAGCACCTGCCTTTGCTGATGCATTGCAGGGACTCGAGAGTCAGAAGTGCTACAGGGTGGCTGCCACCGCCACCGCTTGCAGGTGGGAGGAGGGCTCCGGGTGAAATGATTGGCACTGCAAAATCCTGCAGTCCTGGGAGGGCACGGGGAAGCCGTGGAGTTGAGCCAGCTTCCCTCTCCTCGCTGCAGCGCTGCCGCTGAGCTTCCCAGGCTGCGTCCTGCACCGAGGGGTGGCGTGGGTTGTGTCGGCATCATCCTGCCACAGCACAGCCCCCGAAGTACCCTGCTGCTGGGGAAACTTGTGTGAGTGCAATTCATGGCTGGATCTGCCTACAGCAGTTCAGTGATAGGAGACACTATCTGCTGGTACCTGCAAAGCCATCCTGGAGGACATCCTGCGGCAGCGAGTTCCACAAATGCCTGCATTGCACGTGAGCTGACAGACAAATTGCCCAAGCCCCACACAGGGGTAATGCAGATTGTGCCAGCACCGCTCCAGAGGAGCACAAGTCTCAGGTGAGGGTACATACCTGTGGGTGGGCAAGGGACAGAAAGCCCTTGAGACTGGGACCCATCCTCCCTAAAACATTGCAAACATCACCCAAACCACTGAATTCCCAGCAAGTTGTTGCTCTGCCTCCAGTTTCAAAGATTTTACCTCCTCAGTGTGTTTAATGCTCTGTCTCCTATCCAATGCAGCAACGCAGAGGGAGGAGAGGCTTGCCATATGCATGAAGCAAAATTAGTTAATCTGTGGAGGGGCATGAGCTGAGCTCCCCTTCCAACACAGCTCGAGCAGCTTGCACAACCACCGGTGGAGCTGCCTGAGGCTGAGAACGGGGCAGGACTCCAGGCATTGAGGAAGCAAGCTGGAGAAATGGAAGTTGTGGTCCTGTGACTGTGCGTATGCTAACACGTCCTGCAAAGGTTAGCTGGCGTGGGCAGGCCTCTGCTGTTGCGTGGCTGTTTCGAGACACGAGCCCTTGGGCTCTCCGCGTGGTGCATGGACACAGCCCTGCCATGACAAAGACAACCACTGGGTGCTGCCCATGCCATTTCTTCCCCAGTGAGAACTCATCTCTGCTGTGGCTCCATAGAGCATGTGGCCAAGACCCCAGCAGAGGTGTCCTGGCAGTTTTCTAACCTGCATTCACCTGTTCACCTTTGAGCAACACTGGCTGGACATAAAATCGCACCAGCAGTTACGGAAGCCCAGGTTTTAGCCCATGGCTATGTTCTTCTAACAGAGGTACTCCCTGCTTGTGCTGAGGCTGGAATTGGCTCTAGGAGCTCAAACGCTCCTAACAGCAGTGCCAAATGCCAAGAGCTGTGTGACTGCACAGTACAGGGAGACATCGCTGTAGGCTGCAGGGCAGGGAGGGAGTGAGGAGTATAGGGAAGCACTCAGAGCAGGGAATGGGATGGGGAAATCCTGATTTCCTTCCTGGAGAAGTCCGGTTACAAATGAGCTGAATTTCTTGCCCTGCCCCATTTCTTCTGGGTCCACCCTTTGCTGCACAGATTAAAATTAATGGGAGAGTTTGGGGCTAATTAGTTTTGTGTGTTTTTATTTATTTATTTATTTATTTTTATTTTTTTTAATTCCCCTAAGGAGGTGTAAAAGACATGAGATTCTGCAGGGAGCCAGGGCAGGGAGAAAGCCAAGACAGACAGCCCCCTATTTGCCCATCTGCTCCCCGCCGGAGGTGCTCGAGGGGCAGAGCAGAGGGCAGCAGGATCTGCGTGCTCAACACCACCCCTGCCTCTGAGCATCTTGCCAGCCACAGGGCTCTGCTGTCAGCCTGCAGCTCCGCGCAGCACCGGTCCCTGCCTGCAAGATGCTGGCAGCAGGGAGCTCCCGGGGAGGGGGGCATTTCCACAGCGCTTTGCACCACCATCACCCCTCGCTGAGGAGGTCCTGGCGGAGCTGAATCCCCCCCGCCACGCCACTCTCCCACCACACAGCTGCTCTCTGCATCCCTTTCTTCCCTCATCTCCCCTCCACTCCCCCCGGCTCCCTCCTCCTTCCACCCCGCTCCTCCATCGCTGCCTCCCACCCCCTTCCCTGCGCTCTCCCCTCTCTCCTCTCTTTCCCCTGGTCTCTCTCTCCCCCTTTCCCCTCTCCATCCCGGTCGCTCCCCTCCCTTTCTCCCTCTTCCCATGCCCTATCGCTCATCCTTTCATTCCCATTCTCCTGCTGCTGCTCCTGCGCCTGGCGCCCATTGGTCGCCAGGATCCGTCCCCCAGCAGCTGCCACCCCTCTCCATCTGCCACCCCCAGCCTCCGAGCCCCCTTCTCCTGCAGATGGACAAGGGACCGGGGTCCGCTGAGCCACCAGCGTGGGGATGAGGGGTCTGGCATCCCTTCACGGCCACGTCCCCCCCATGAGTGGGTCCTGGGGCTGAGGAGGCGAAGTCCAAGCAGCAGGCAGAGAGGGGCGATGGGCAGGCCCAGGGAGGAGGACGTGCCTCTCTGCTGATGGGACATTTTAGGACTCGCTCCCTCCTGGGACTGCTGTGCTCAGTTGCTTTTAAGAAAGCAAGGGGAAGGGGAAAACTATGACACGGATTCTCCCGGTGGAGCAGAGGAAAGCATGCGTCCCAACGACACGTAAGTACCCGGCGGGCACTCGCTCTTCCCGGCTGTCTCCCGCGGGCATGAGTCCACGCAGAAGTTAACTCCGAGTCCCAGAAAAGCCTGCTGACCCCCCTGCTCTGCCAGCACAGCCTGGCCCACACCGTTTTGCTCAGCCCTGCAGGGAGGCAGCGGCCGTCCTGAGCCGGGATGGGACCACGGGAAACTAGGTGGGCAGGAGGGGAGGGTGGCAAGGGGCTTGCAAGTTGCTGGGCTCAGCGGTCTCTCCCAGCTTTTTGTCCTGTTTTGCAACCAGGTTTTAGCATCCCCTGCCTCCTCCCAAACAGTGCAGAAATATAGAAAAAAAGATTTTTTTTTTTTTCCCTAAAAATAGCAGTGGCACTAATTCCCTGCCCCTCCTTACCTCTCTGCCCACCCCTGTTCTCCAGCTGTATGGGCCAGGAGCATTATAGCAGCAGCTGTTAGGAGATCCCAAGCCTCTTGCAACAGGTGCTTTTCACATCTCTAGGGACAGACCCCAAGCAGATGCACGCTTTCAGTCTGAAGCCAATTTTCCTCACCACTTTCTACCTACGTGGGTGCTGCCAAAGCAGCCAGCAGCGTGGATCCGACCCAAATGAGGCACTGATGTCCTGTGGTTGTTCTTTAAAACCAGCCAGAATATCTGCTGTGGAGCTTGGGTTGGTAGATGGTACTCGAAAAAGTTAGAGGCGCAGACAGACCACGCCTGCTAAAAGACAAAGTTTCTCCACCATAGCTATTTGAGCAGGAGAATGAGTTTATAGCAAATCTGTGTTTTGTGATTTATGCTTTAGCGTTTTTGGTAGGGCTTTTGGACCTCTGAAACTGGCTTTAATGTACTGCTAAACAGCCTGAGCCACCAGCTTTGAGGTCTAGACCCCAGACACTTCCCCACATGCTTTTCACCCCAGCATGAGCGTCCTTATCCATATTTGACATCCATGGGGCTCTTCTCCAAATGTCTTTATGGAAATTCATGTGCATGAAGGAGGAACATCCACAGGAGTTCCTAATGATGTCCTCACATTTTAGAGGATCATCTTTTTTATGAACACATTGTTCTGGTTTCTGCCACCTTTCACAGGGATCTTTCTCCCTAGAGCAGCCACTGCCCTCCCCTTTCCAGCAAGAGCTAATGGGCACATGCGTCACTGGAACAGCAGTGGAAAAAACATCAGAGGAAAGATCCTGGAGCTTAGAAACTGAGTATCAAATCATTTCCTACTCTGCTTATTTATTGCATCCACTCATGATGTGTGGGTCAACCCAGTACTGCTGGACCCCAAGAGATGGTCTTCCATCAAGACAGTGCTTCACAGCCCAAGGCACATGAAAAAAAATCCTAAACAATTCCAGTCCTTCAAAGCCCATTGAAGTATAGCATAAAATGTTTATGCAATAGCCAATAAGAATGGGCTTAAGATAGAGTTGCCCAGTTGTCTTTTAGTAGGACATATCAGATGAGGTTATTTCAGCATAAGATTTGGTACATTTGTGGAGTCAGATGGGTTTGCCTATCTGATATTCAAGGGATCCATCCAAAACGCAGGTCTCCCCTGAGGTTCCCAGAAGCTGAATGACATCAACAAAAAAGACAAAAAGCTGTACTATCAAGACATGTGTGAACGCTGTTGGGATGCTTTGTAAAATCCTGTCTTTGAGAAAAGTTTCTGGAGTGTTTCTGGCCACCTAAAGGTTGTTAATATTGGGAGTCCTTTCCTTTGAGATCCCCAGGTTTCCTTTCAAGAACAAAGGAGCTTCAGGGCCCTAAGAGATCTATCGGGATGTGTAAAGGTGAGCCTCAGGGTCCCTGTACTCTTCCACCAAGTCATCATCATTCCCAAGGAGCTGGTGCATCAAGACGGTGACCCTGCCAGTCCAGAAAATTCTGCCAGAGCTGGAGTGATTGGGAAAGCATCACACGTCTCCCCTGCATAAGGTATGTCAGGGTGTCTCTGGTCTGGAGTATATGCTGGGCACTGTTACTTGTCTGGAGCCCTGACTATAGACAAAAGGCACATCCTTCCCTTATCTGTCTCTTCTCTCCCTGCAACTTCTCACCCAGGGTCAGCAGAGAGCTGGTGGAGAGCTGAGAGCTTGTTTGCTCAAAGCTCTCCCTGAGTGAGCTGAGAGTGCTGTTTCCATGCCAAACCCTGATGTGACGGGCAATTGGGCAACCCACATTAGGAGGGCTGGGACACGGCTTTGGTGTTGTGAACAGCTGGGGCAGGCAGAGCCCCTTCCATTAGCAGTGTGTTGCAGGGTGCAGAAGGAGAGAGAGAAAATGACAGAAAGACGAGAGAGAGAAATGGGTTGATCCCTCTTGGAGTACCCAAAATAATCTATCTCTTACTTTACTTTCAAACTAGCGTGACACAAAAGAGCGACTCTCCCTGTACCAAACCTACTGCATGGTTCTTTCCCTGAGGATCTTCCCCTGGAGGAGAAGACCTACTGGCCACTCATGTCCCTGTTTATCTCTCCATGCCCACTGTGCCTCCCAGGTCTGGATGGGATTGTTATTGTCCCACATGTTCCCGTGGCTGCCAGCATCCAGAAACCCACCTTGACTCCCCACACCCGTTCACATTCAGACTGTTAATTGTTCAGCTGTCGTATCCCCAGTGTAAATACCCTTTCTTCTCCTCTTCTCACCTGCAGGTTGCTGACTGATCCTGCAGGGAGACCTCCCCTTGCCCTCTGCCCTGCCTCTGCTATGGACACTTCTACTTTCAGCCTCCCCACACCGGCAGTGTCAGAGGAGGGGAATGCCTCTGGTAGCTGGGCAGGCTTCACCACCGCCAACAGCTCCACCACCGCCAGCCCCGGTGTGGTTTTCAGCGGTGTCCTCATCCCCTTGGTCTACCTCATTGTCTGCGTGGTGGGGCTGGTCGGGAACTCCCTGGTCATTTACGTGGTCTTGCGGCACTCGGTGAGTGAGTCGGTGACCAACGTCTACATCCTCAACCTGGCCCTAGCCGATGAGCTCTTCATGCTGGGCCTGCCGTTCCTGGCCGCACAAAATGCCCTGTCCTACTGGCCATTTGGGTCCTTCATGTGCCGCCTGGTGATGGCCGTGGATGCTATCAACCAGTTCACCAGCATCTTCTGCCTGACGGTGATGAGCGTGGACCGCTACCTAGCCGTGGTCCACCCGGGGAAGTCCTCCAAATGGCGGACAGCACGGGTAGCCAAGGCCGTGAGCGCGACCGTGTGGATGCTGTCATCCGTAGTGGTGCTACCCGTGGTGGTCTTCTCAGACGTCCCCTTAGGCATGAGCACATGCCACATCCAGTGGCCAGAACCTGCCTCGGTGTGGAGAGCTGGCTTCATCGTCTATACTGCCACCCTGGGCTTCTTCGGGCCGCTGCTGGTGATTTGTCTCTGCTATCTCCTCATCGTCGTGAAGGTCCGCTCCTCCGGCAGGCGGGTGAGGGCTCTGTCCTCCAAGCACAAGCTTTCAGAGCGCAGAGTGACTCGCATGGTGGTGGCCGTCGTGGCCGTCTTCGTCCTCTGCTGGCTTCCCTTCTACGTCCTCAACATAATCAATGTCGTTTGCCCACTGCCAGAGGAGCCATCCCTCTTCGGTGTCTACTTCCTCGTGGTGGTGCTGCCGTACGCCAACAGCTGTGCCAACCCTATCATCTACGGCTTCCTCTCCTACCGCTTCAAGCAGGGCTTCCGAAGGGCCATCTTCAGGCCATCCCGCCGAGTCCAGAGCCAAGAAGTACCGGCAGGTCCACCAGAGAAGACGGATGATGAAGGGGAAGAGGGGGAGATCAGCAAGATTGCCCAGAACGGCAATGACAGGCAGGAACGCCCGCTATGCAGCGGGGCAGGAGAGAGCAATGAGCAAAAACCACTCCCTGAGCAGCCTGTGGGCTCTGAGAAGAGCAACAAGCTGCACGTCAGTTATTTATGATGAAAGGGACGGTGCAGGGGAAAGAGACATTGAGAGGTGGGATCCCCTTCACCCTCTCTGCTGTTCCACCTCAAATGCAATGGGCAAGGTCAATACAAGGGAATATTAAAGGTCAAGATTATGCTTAAGGATGAAGAGGACTCCATGAGCTTGTGGAAAAAGCTTATGAACACGAGAAGCAGTTTGCCCTGAAGGAAGAACAGCAAGGAAAACTCTCTGCAGCTAAGACCTGCCAGCCATTTGCATGAATGGCTGACCCTTCTCTAGCTCTCCAGCAAGTCTTAGGGACAGCTCCTGCACTGCTCCTGGCTGGAGACCACGCTGACTGCTCAAATCCTGCTCTTTCTTTCTGGGGTTCTCATGGACTCTGGGCAGGCTGATGAGAATTACCTGGGAGAGCAAATGGGATGTTTCTTTCCTGAACTCTGCAAACTTCAGGTTTTCCTGGTGACTCTGCACCCTGGTGGATGATGTAAGAAGGGTAGAAAAGAACTTGGCAAGGCATGGGTTGGAAGCAAGGTTTATTACAAACTGAAACACCCTTTCCCTTTTCCTCTTCCTCTGGCTGACTGTAAATAAACAAAAAATCCTTTGGACTTAAAGGCCAACTGAGCAAAGCCACTCTGTGTGTTAAGAGGAGGGGGGATGCTATAGATTTGGCTCTCCTGGGAATACACAGTGTCTCTGATCTCTGTACGGAGCAATGTTTGACTGGTACAGGAGATCAAAGCATGTATCAGCAGAAAAAGGGAGCAGAGGGGGCTTGGGAGATCTCCAGTGTGTGAGATTTATGGATGCAGAAGTCTGGGAAATACTACAAAGTGATGGTTCTTGTGGGAAATGAGAGCATATTTGGCTCTGGATGGGGAAGAAATGATGTGTCTGCATGTGCACGAAGGTGGCTGTGTGTGAAAGTATGCAAGTACATATGGCAATGTGTGTGTGTGTGAGCGTGTGACTAGTGTAAGAGTGTGAGAGGATGTGTGTTGCTGAGTGCTAGGGGAGAGCTTGCTTCTGTGCGTGTTTTTGGAGGGAAGCTGTTGGTGGCTCTGAGTGTGCAGGCTGGAGGAGCAGCAACGTACAAAGGCAGGTGGGATGAAGGTCTCTCCATTCACTTTGGCTTCACTCCTGCAGGCTCTGCTAAGTGTCTGTCCCAGAACCTTGAACTTCTCCATGAATGCTACGCTACAGCCACCAAGAAGATTCTCATACCAGTGCCCTTGGTCATGGGCACGTCCCTCCACAAATAATTTAGAGGAATGGAAGGGAGGGACCCATCAGGAAGAGACATGCCTCCCTTAGCTCAGGAGATGTCGGAGGAGGCAGTCTGTGGAGGATCAGTGACAAGAGCTGGCTGGGTGATCAAAAAAGTCTCACAGGTCACTTGAGAGAAGTCATGAGGTGTGAAGGGATGGCTTGGGGCATGGGTGCTGGCTCAGAGGACAAAGCTCTGAACTGGGAAGCAGAACAAGCTGCAGTAGCTGAGGATGGAGTGAACAGAATGACTTTGTGAGGAAGCACGAGACAAGGTCACCCAAAGATTGTGTGGGAAGAAGTGAAGGTCTGGAAGGCGTCAGGGGAACGGAGTGCAGGACACCTGAGTTTGGGAAAGGACTGTAGCAGGGCTTCAGGTGAGGAGGCATGCCTCAGCCAGGCCAGAGAGCAGAGGAAGGGTGGGAAGGGATGGCAAAAATAACCAAGATGAAGACATTTAGCTAAGCCCTCCACCACCGGTACAGCCACCACCTCCCTGACCGACAACACTTGTCCCTGTGACTCCTCCACCCTCTTGTTTCCTCTCTGAGCCCGGGACCCTGGTGCCAAGCCATCCACGCCTGCAGGCTCAGCCTCAGAAGCCAACGCTGAGCCACCAGTGACACCACCCACCTTCTGCTTAGCTCCTCTGGCAAAGTGTGCTTGCTCCCCTAAGTGTGGGCAGTCATATGCTGAGGAGTGTGGCTCAGCTCCTGGGGAAAAAAAAAAAAAAATAATAAAATAAAAGTGCTTGGTAGCCATTTTCTATCCTCTGCTGCATCTTCACATCTCCTCCTCCTTCCATCCATGCACCAGCTCCCCACGCTGTGGGCCCCGGTGAGAAAAGCAGCCAAATTATTCATGGCCGTGGGATACACAATCTGTTGCACTAAAAAGGCCTCGTTTTATTTTTTATTGTTTGGCTTGGGAAGCTCCTGCAGCATCCACTGGATGAAGAGCAATAAATCCTAGCAGAATGAAGACGAGCTGCAGAAGCTCCTGCCTCTATAAGAGGCAAGAAAGAGTAGAAAGTCAGAAATGTCTGGCTACCAGGTGGCCAGATAAAAGGACAACACAGCACTTTAAGTGGGGGTCTGTGCTCTGCCTTTTGCAGAGAGGAGTAGGGCAAGGGGAACGAGGGGCACAACCAGCACAGAAATACCTGTAGGATAGAAGAGAAATGCTGTCAGCTGGGGAGCACGGCGGTGGTTGATGAGCAGGCACCGAGGAAGGTGTGAAACACGGGATGAGGACCTCACAGGAGGCAGCTGAGCGGGATGGGGGGCAGATATGGGAAGGGTTTCTTTCTCTGGAGCGGCTGCACAGCTGCCTGGGGAGGTGGGGGGAGCTCCCCGGCTGCCAACACTTAGCAGAGACGCTCTCCTTCCCCACCGAACCGAGCTGGGGCTTCGTTTCGCACGCCTTTGCAGGTCCATCTGCTGCAAGTCACCAGTCGAGAAACTCCGCCGACTGCTTGGCTTCTTAAAACACCTACATCTCCAAAGAGCTCAAGCACTGCAATGCCTGCACTGATGGGGTATGCCACAGGGACACCTTTTTGGCACAGGGGATGTGAGCCCACCAGAAAGGCAGCTCTGCAGGGGAGCCAGCTGAGGAAGGGAAAATTGGGGGTCTTTAGTTTGAACAGGAGTTCAAATGAAAAAAAAGATCACAGGTATCATATCATTCTGTCTTTGGTTTCTTTCTCCCCCCTACACCACAGCTTGTATTTCAGTGACAAACCGGGGGGGTGGGAAGAGGTGAAATGAGGTAAACCAAGAAGAAGATTAGGGGGAAAAAAGAAAAAAAAAAAAAGGTATTTTTGCCTGAAATTCATGAGGAGAAAATGAGAGCTACAAAACTCTGCAAAGTGTCGCCATCGATTAAAAGGCATTTGGGAATGATGAAGGTTACCTCCCTGTCTCCCCACACTGCCCTCTCTCCTCGGCTCTTTCTCCCTCCTGGTGTGTCCCCGGCTCTCCCTGTGACAATGGCACTAATCCGGGTGCCCTTGTGGTTCTCCTGAGGACAGCACGGCTGGCTCTGGGCAACCCAAAGGCCACAGGGACCGTGCGCAGCGGCTCAGTGAAATTCTGGCCGTGTGTCGGGGGGGGATTTGTTCCAGTCAGATGTGGAAATGGATTTTTCTATTCTGGGTGCGGAGGCACGGAGATAAGGGCTCCGGCCCTGCGCCGCACAAAGGGTTTTATTCTCATCACGTAGAGATGGGAGCTGCAAGACTAGAAAAGGCCGCAGTGATTTCAGCAGTGTTGTGCAATGTCTCTTCCCAGCGAGTGTTTGATCGCAGGCAGGGTGTGAGAGATGCGGGGAGCCCATCCTGCTGGCTGCCGAGAGCTCGTACGCACATGTCAGAGTGCAGAGGAGCAGACACAGAGAGGCGTATGCACGCGATGCATATGCATAGATGCAAATGAGTGTTTACGTGACGGCGTGGATATGTGCGACCATGTGAATGTGTGTGTGTATATATATATATCCACGTCTGTGGGTGCTTTTAATTCACGCATATCTGCGAGTGCAGGAGAGCATACGTGGCCACCACGAGGATGCACGCACGCCTAGACATGCGTGTAACTCCTGCACGCCTCAGCCCAAGCGTGTACGCGAGAAGACAGCACATCCACACCCCCACAGCCCAGGCAGAGCCTAAAACTGGGAGCTGACAACGTGATGGTGTAAATGAACCCCCCTCACACACACACACACACACCCAAGCACATTTCTGCCATCCCAATATCTGCACTGGGCAGCTTCGGACCCCCTCTGTTTGACCCCTTCTTCTGGAGAGAAGCTGGAAGGGCAGGGAACAGCGGTAGGGGAGGGGGTCCTGCAGTAAGGGGATGTTTTCAGGCTGTTCGTAACGCAGCCCACACTTTAATGTCATTTGAAGCTGTTGTTAGGGAGCCGGTGTATTTGTAATCAGCAGGGTAATGCAGTGGCTCAGCACAGACAAATGCAAAACTGTCCTGGCTGCTTTCTGCGTCACTTGCTGCACAGGACTTGGAAAAACGGGGTGTGGGGAGGGGGATGAAGCAGTTAACCCGTTGTCGAAATAGGAGAGCTAGTAGTTAAAAGAGGCAGGGAGATCAAAAAAGGGAAGCCCCCCCCCCCCGAAAAGAAGATGCTCCTGGCTCTCCTGAGGATGCAACAGAGAACTGAAATGCTTTATCTGCTCGAACGAGTGGAAAATATGCAAATATTTGCTCATGAAAACTTGGTGTTCTTTGCCTTCCCAAGCATAAAATATGCAAACGCCACGCAGCGCACAGCCGGCTCGCTCAGATCTCACACTCAGCACGTCATGCACACACACACACACACACGGCATGTCCATGCAGCCAGCCGTGGCACATCCCTCTGCACACCACAGACAGGGACGTGTGGGAAGGAGATCTCTGTGCCTTGACTCACTTGCAGCACTGCTGTTTCGTCTCTTCCCTGCAGTGGTCTTTAAGCTAAGCTGGCAGAGGGGACAGGGGGATGTGTGCCAGCACCCAGCCTGCTGCCACCCACCGGGATGCCATCCCCAACCACCTCCTGCTGCACAAAGCACGGTGCTTTGCTGCACAGGTATCCAAAAACACCTGGCGTGGTGGACCAAATGCCTGCAGAATGTGGCAAGAATCTGTTTGACCAGGTTTAGGACCCGCTTCAGGATGGTGGGACCTCTTTGTTTCAGCCTCCCTGGTGTCAGGATGGTTGAAGCTGGAAATATCACAAACCCAGGAGTTTCTGTGAGCTCTTAAAGAGCAGCTTCCCACCTCTTGACACACAGTGCTTGTTTCTCTGGTGAGAAAGCTCATGGGCACCTCTGGAGAAAATC
The DNA here is from genome assembly GCF_964035555.1 of Netta rufina. Lineage (NCBI taxonomy): Eukaryota > Metazoa > Chordata > Aves > Anseriformes > Anatidae > Netta > Netta rufina. The sequence goes on along the minus strand of NC_140123.1, from coordinate 152,392,775 downwards.
TTCTTGACCTAACCACTGTTCACCTTCCAAAGCACTCCTTGTGAGAGATGAGATGCCCCCAGGAGCTAGCTACTGTTAATAGCTGCTCACTGTCCCCAGGAGAGGGCTAGGAGTGTGTGTAGGATGATGGTTCAACGCAAGAGTAGAAGCTCCTGGGTCTAGATCAGAGTGGATGGGGAAAAGAGGAGCCATTGAGGTGGCAAGAGGGGCTCTAAGAAAGGGTCACCTGTGGGGAGAGGGCAGCCTGGATGACATGCATTGAGCTGCAGCACATCTCCAGCTGATGCAGGGTGCCAGCAGGTCCCAGATATCCCATTCAGATGTGCCTGGCAGGCACAGCACTGAGATGAGCTGTGGGGGACGAGCACAAGCATCCATCGTTCATGCTCAGTGCTGGAGACAGCCAGCTCCAGCAAGGGTTTTGCTCTAGCTGCAAGCACAGGTGAATGGCTCTTCCAGCTGCTCCACGTGGCGTTTAAGCAATGCACAGTAAAAAGGAAAAAAAAAAAAAAAAAGGAAAAAAAAAAAGAACTAAAAAAAAAAAAAGTAGTAGGTTTGCCAGGCTTTGTTCCATGTGAGAAAAGCCAGGCTGCCACGCTGACAGAGCAGGCCACAGAAGAAATCGCTGCTGGCAGAAGTGCCCTCAAACGCTGCCGCAGGAGGCTGCGTAAAGCCAAGGAACGTGTCATTCCTCGCTGATCCAGGCCCCGCTCGGGCAGCAGCTATGAGTGAAATGCAGCCACGCAGCTGACTCGTAGCAAGCCTGCACATCCTCAGCTGTCCCCCCGCCAGCGGCTTCACGCAGCGTTGGTGCTCCTGGGTAGCAGGGACTGGCTGCTGCACAAGTCCGCGGGCTGGGAAAGATTTCCCTTCCCACCCCTCTCTGCAATCCAGCCTGGGACGATCAGCCATCCCCAAAAAACAGAGCTGGGATGTGCCAGAGGGCCTGCTGCTGTTACGGGGTGACTTGGGGCACCCTGAAAATCACCACCACCTTTCCATACCCTGCGTGTCCTCCTCCCCATCTGCAGGCGCTGAGGAAGAGCGAGGCCACGAGTGAGGCCAGGGCTGAGCAGTGATGAAGAGGAGAGCCCCAGCCCCGGCTCCTTGGGGCACGTGTGACCTCCCTCCCCGAGGGTGGCGGAGGCAGCAGCCAGGAGCGTGAGCTCTGCTTCCAGAAGGAATCAGCTGAGCAAAGCACGGGGCGGGTGGAAGGAAGGAGGCAGGGAGCGCGAGCCAAGCCCGACACGGGGCAGCGCAGGGGGGGGGAGGCACTCACCAAGGCCTCCGAGGCGGGATGGAGAGGACGGTAATTACATAAGAGCACTTGGCGAGCATCTGGCTGGAGTCAGCTGGGCCCCGCCAGCCCTCCCTCCCCTCTCCTTCCCTCCCTCCCTCCCTTCATCCCTCCCTCCCTCCCTCCCCAGCGCTGCTAACCAGGAGCAGCTGAGGATAACACCAAACCCAGCACGGGACCCCTCCGGAGGGGTGCGGAGGTAAGAGCTCCTCTGCTTCCCCTTCCTGCTTTGCGCTGCTCTAGGAGAGTGTGGGGAGAGGGCTGGGGAAGGGGAAAAGCGCCCTGGTCCAGGAGAAGCAGCCAGGAAGGGGAAGGGAAGGGGCTGCTCCTCTGCCTCGTGGTGTGGACGGACGGACGGTGCCTTCGCAGCAGAGGGAAAGCTTGGGTTTTGCCACACGGGTGGGTTTGTGGTGGATTCCTGCCCGGGTAGCAGGGCAGGGGGTCCACGTGTGCGGGAGGAGCTGAGCTGCACACAGGGGGGTGGGAAGATTGGGGAGACACCAAGGGATTTCCTTCCTTCTGTACCTGGCAGACAGGGTTAATAGGATGCAGGGAGTCGCTGGGGGAGAGCCAGGCTTTATCCCCTCCGCTCTCCTTTGAGGGGAGGGCTTCAGGAGAAGGAAGGAAACGCAGGAGGAGGAAGCAGCTGCTTTTCAGCAGGGATTGCTGTTGTCCAATCTGGCCAGAGCTTCCCTGGGCTGCCTCCAAGGCAGTGTGCAACAAGGGAGAGGGAGGCTTGTTGAGCACGCAGGGTGCCTCCAGGCTTGGGTTACACTTGGAAGTGTGGCTGGCACGGGGACAGCGGATAGAGCTCTCGAAACCCGTCATATGAGCACGCAGCCATGCGAGCCAAGACCTCCTGTAAAAGTGGCTGCACTGGCAAAACGCTGCTGGTACAGCCCATTCCCTTCAGGGATCGGGGTGATATTTCTCTGGCGATGGTGTCTTTGCTGGCACAAGTTGCTGCCCAGCAGGGCAATGCCACCAGAGCAAGTCTTTTTCTGCTGCTGGCTCCCCGAGTGTCCTTGTTCAGCTTGGACAAGACGTGGGGTGCAAGGTCCTGCTCACCACCCACTGCTGCTCTTCCAGAGAGATGAGAAAAAGGCAAAAGCCCAGCCAGCGAGGTCCTCCACGGAGAATATTTGCTCGGTTGTGAGCAGCACCTCACGTGTGTGGATGGAGAGGCAGGAGGGAAATGAGGGCAACCGCTTTCGTGCTGCCTGTTCCCCTAAAAAGGTGGAGGAGGTCAGATACAAGGCAGAGAGCTGCAAGGAGAGGTAATGTCATGCTTGGGAATAAGACCTGGGAGAGTGAGGCACTGCAAGCTTTGATGAACAAGGAGGAAGACTGCCTTCAGTGTCAGAGTCTCCAAGTTTTCTTGCACATGAGAAAATGTGTTGGCTAGCAGCAGTAGTACTGCCAGCTGCGGAAATCCCCAGCAGCAGCGGGCAGAAAATACAACTCATCACACAGCGAGCTGCTCCCGTAAGCTGGCGAGGCTCCACCGGCGAGCAGCATCCCTCTGCCCCTTCCCCTCTCCCCAGCTCTCATTTTCCAGAGGGGGAAACCGAGGCACAGGCAGAGGTGGGAGGCTCAGTGCTGGGAGCTTGCAAGCATGGCAGTGAATTTCTCAGGCCTCCTCCGGCCGCGGCTGGAGGCATGCTGGCTCCGTGTTCATTGAGCTGCAGGCTGACAGGCAGCCCGAGAATATCTCCAGCCCTCCCAGCCCCCTCCCTCCCTTCCCCCCGGCTTGCAGCACATATTTTCCCAGACTTTTCCGCTTGCTTCTCCAGTGGTGCTGGGGTCCTGCCAAGCGCCAGCCACTCTCTGGGAAGCAGGGCCTCCCGTTCCCGAACCGAACAACTGGGAGAAGGAAAACAAAAACATGAAAAAAAAAAAAAATAAATAAAAATAAAAATCCAAGCATGCTTAGGCATGCACAAAACCCTTTTCCACCCAGAAGCCTAGAAGTCTTCTCCAGCTTCCCTTGGAAACTGTGCAGTGCTGACTTGGCACTTCTGGCCCTATTGCTCACCCTCCCTTCTGCCTTCCAAGGATGCACATGTGCACCCGCACGGGGTGTAGGTTCCCAAATCCAGTTTTGCCACAGAACCCCTAAAATCTCCTTCCTCCCCCCAAACGGCCCTCACCCCAGCTCCCAGCGCAGCTCACCCCAAGGGCACAAGAGGATCAGCTCGGCACCAGGCTGGGGGCAAAGACCCTCACCGGGGCTTGCTGCAGAGCCTCAGGTTTGGCTGGTGGCAGCGGGGCTGAGCTTTGGGCCAGCACAGCCCTCCTGTGTGAACTTCTCTGCCCGGGACATGACCGGGGCTTGACACATGCCCGAGCACAAGGCTTGGGGCTCTGCCCAGGGAAGGAGGATGACCAGAGAGGGAAAAAGCCAGTGCCTCTCCCATTTGGCAGATAAACCTGCTGGAAATAGAGTGAGAGGCCACGGTGACATCCAGAAAGAAACAGTACAGGAGAGAGTGGAAGATGAAAGGGAAGTCTGGGGATGATGAGTGGGAGAGAGCATGGGCAGCCAGGTGAAGGGCTGGTTCATAGGGCAAGGGGCTAACCCAGGGGGCCGGCAGAGGGGGGAATCCTGCACCATCCCACCACAAGACGCTCAGGATGACACAGTGCCTTGCTACCTTCCCACCCTTTCCATAAGGCGCAACCCATTCATTCTGCCTGCAACTCACCAACCAGGCTCGGCTCTTTGGAAGAAAAAAAAAAAAAAAAAAAAGCAGAGAGAATTAAAAGCGAAAAGAAACCACCTAGGAAAGAGTTAAGAAGCACTGAAACCTAAGCTGGTTTGCAATGGAGGGCGCCCAGAGCCAGGGAGGAGAAGGGAGGGAGAGGAGAGGGGGGGGAGCAGGTCCAAGCCTGGGCTGTGCACCCTGCCAGTGCTGAGCAGAATCGCTGCCAAGCCGGCTCCTGGAGCCATGAGCCCTGGGGCCAGCGCTGTGTGCGGAGAAAAGGCAGCGAGCAAGGGGCTGGGGAGCACAGTGGGGAGCCCTCAGCCTCCAGGGTGAGCTGTGCTGGGGGGCAGAGGCTGGGAGAGGGGGTTTCTGAGCATGTTTGCATCTGTCTTTTGCACACTCGCTTCTCTGCGGGCTGCCTGCTCTGCTTTTTGCTGCCTTCCTCCTCTGCAGGGGAGCAGCAGCTCCTCTCTGGACCTGCTGCAAAGGCCTGCGGCTCCGAGGAGTCGGCCAGCCCTTTGGGCAAGGCGCTGGGCTTCGGCTCTCCTCCTGTGATGGAAAGGAAGAGGGGAGCTTGGTGGAAGGCCCTAGGAACACAAAGGGATGGGATTTGGTGGGGATGGGGTTTTGGTGGGGAAGGGAGGGGGCTGGGGTTTAGTTCCCAGCCCACCAGTGAAGGGGTCTCACTGCAGGGACACGTGGGTCTGGCTCCAGCTGGGGCACTGGGTTATAACTCCTGTGAATGGCTGATACCTGGCAGCTGGAGGTCTGGTCTGGAGAACTTCTTCACAGCCTTCCCCACAGATTCAGCACCCTACTAAGCCTTTTGCTGACGGAGCTACGTGGCTTGCCATGTCTCCTTCCTCTATCCCTGCCTGCCTATTGAGTCTTTGAGTGGCTCCAGTGGTTTGCCTTGAGACAGGCTTTGAGGGTGAAACCTTCTTCCACTCTCCATCGGTCTGGGTTGAAGGGTGTGGGGCATCCTCTTGGGCCATGTGGTTGCGACCCAGATTGCAGCCTTGAACCTCCAGGGACATCAAGCATGTAACACCTTCCACGAGACAGTGCCTGTTTGTCCTTCCACTGTCTCCAGCCACCAATATCACCTTCCTGGTGATATCTGCTCCATCCCCTCTGTCCTCCCTTTCTTATGCCTCACTCCAGCCCTTCCTCATGTCTTCCCAGGTCACCATGGACATAATTTACCTGCGCACACCCCTGGCCTTCCTTCTCCTCCCTCTTGTTGTCCTTGGGGCGCCCACTGATGAACCCAGCCTCACAGAACCTGCCCCTGGTGCTTGCAGGCGCTGCTGTGACCCCCTGGACTCTTCCACGGATGCCTCCCCTCACCCTCCCAGCCACCGCCACCTGCCCTACCCAATGCCAGAGGTGCGTCCCTATATCAACATCACCATACTGAAGGGTAAGTGCCCATCTTGGTCCCCGGGGTGCCAAGGCCTGCGTGGGGCCAGCTTGTTCCACCCTGCTGTGGCTGGCTTGGCTAGGGGTAAAAGATTTAGAAAAGATTTAGATGTTTTAGATCAGCTCCTCCCTCCAGAGCCTTTGCTGTGGGCAAAAGCCTGTTCCCAGCTGGATCCTGCTCTGGTCATTGTTGCTCTGCGGTTCCCCTGGACAGGCTGGGCAGATGTTCTCCCTTCCCTGCCCAGCCTGGAAATAGCTGCAGCCCATCAAAGCTCACAAGAGTGTCCAGGGGGCAGATAAAGGCCTGGATTAGAGTGGGGTGTTGCAGCGAAATCTGTGCACCAGCAATTTTGCAAAACCGCATGGAAGAGGGACAGGAGAAAGGGAACAAGGCACAAATTTAGGATGCTGGCACTTTTGGTGGAGGCTGCTCTGACCTCTGTCTTCTCTTTACACGCAAAGTAAGTTCTGGTGTCGTTCTCTCTATGTATTAATGCCTGCCCAAGCTTGTGACAGGCCGTGCATGAACCCCATTACACAGGATGCCCAGATGTTGCTAGTATCCTCAAAGTACCAGTCCTCTAAACTTTACTGCGCCAAGATCAGCTTGGATCTTTACCTTTTAGTCCCACTTCTTGCCCCTCTCTAGTTATACTCTCCCACAGGCATCAGAATTTCTTCCCTTTCTCCAGCCTACAGCAAGCACAGTGTTCAGACTACACAGATAACTGGGTCCTGGGAGATGTGTGTAGGAAGGGCAGGGACTGTGGTGTGGGTAAAAGAGTATGGAGGATGAAGATGAGGTGAAGAGCCCCAGCAGTACTTTGAGCTGTTGTGCTCCATCTTGGGCTGGAGACTCCTAGGGACAGAGCCTAATGCCTCCAGCAAGGCCGTATCAGGTGGTTAGTAAGAAAAGAGACCCCAGTCACACCCACAGCTCTGCTGGCTCATTTTCCATAAAGCACAATGATACGGTGACCCTCAGGAGCATTCCTTCTTCTGGCATTGCCCCATCCTTCAGCAGTCCTGTTTCCTCATTGTTTTTTCTCACTGTCACTTCCACCTCTCCCTCTGGTATCACACAGGGGTTGTGTTCTCTGCTTCCTCTTGTAGGAGAGAAAGGAGACCGGGGAGAGCCTGGGATGCCAGGGAAATGGGGCAAAGAAGGGCCCCGAGGAGAGCGAGGTGCCCAGGGACAGAAAGGCAGCAAAGGACAGATGGGCACAGCAGGGGACTCCTGCAAGCACCAGTACGCTGCGTTCTCCGTTGGTCGCAAGAAAGCCCTGCACAGCAGCGAGGGCTTCCAGGTCTTGATCTTCGACACTGTCTTTGTCAACCTCTACAGCCACTTTGACATGTTCAACGGCAAGTTCTACTGCTCTGTAGCTGGCCTGTACTATTTCAGCCTCAACGTCCACACCTGGAACTTCAAGGAGACCTACATGCACATCATGCACAATGAAGAAGAGGCGGTCATCTTGTATGCCCAACCCAGTGACCGCAGCATCATGCAGAGCCAGAGCCTCATGCTGGAGCTTCAGGAAAACGATGAGGTCTGGGTGAGGCTCTACAAGCGCGAGCGGGAGAATGCCATTTACAGTGACGATGTCGATGTCTACATCACCTTCAACGGGTACCTGGTCAAGCCCAGCCTTGACTAATTGCCTCTCCTCCTTCCCAAGGCCTCTCCGGCCTTCTTCTTCTTCCTCTCTCTCTCTTTACTGCCCGCAACCACTGCAAATCACTTGGAAATGGGCCTGTCAAGTCTCAGGCATCGAGTGTGAAACTTGCCACACTGTCTCCCACCTCACGCTCTCTCGCAGCCAGGCCTGTATCTGTGCATTTAGAGCATGACACTACCATCTCTCACCCCTCACCTTATGACCCCAGCTTAAGTTATTGGCTTGTTCTAAATCTGCCAGTGGGATGTGGCTGGCATTTAGGGTCCTAGAGTTAAAGCTAGGATGGTGCTCCTGGGAACGTGTCCCTCCTTGGGGCTTCCTACCCAAAAAAAAACTCCTGTAGAAAGGGCTATAAAGTTCCCACTGCCCAGGTGCACCCTGGCTTCTCTCTGTCCTGACTAGACATGCCAGTTCTGCAGCCTGAAACATGGCCCTAATGTCAGTGCTCACACCTGTAGTGTGTTGAGTAGATTGGGGTCTGCTGGTCTCCTGTAGCACAAGGAAGATATAGGAGTGGTGAGAGAAGATACTGTCTTTCCAAAAAGAAGTCTGTTGGCCTTCCAAAGTATGTCATTGACTTTCTGTAGACGCAGTTTTGGGTCACAGAGCCCTCAGGTTATGGCCCTAGCCTCAGGGCCCTGTGGCCCTTCCCCCATGTAGGCTGGCTGTAAAATGGTGGCCTGGTGGGACAGTCCTCTGCTGTGTCAGCCTTGCTCTTTGAAGAGACAGGGGCCAGACACATCCAGATGCTTCAGAGTCATCTGCCATTGAATCGGGAGAGCCCACCACTCTGTTCCCACTGGGGATCACAAGCACAGAACGAGAGAGAGAGAGAGCCCTGCCAAAACTCCCTCTCAAACCCCTGCTTGGTCTCAGTTCTCCAGCTCTGGGAAGCCAAGCCCAGTCCAGACGGGGTTTTCCCTTCCCAGGTGCAGACTGAGCCCGATTCTGCTCACTTCTGCAGCAGGGGTGCTCCCTTGGCCCTGGCTCCTGCATGTCATTATGTCAGTCCTCCTGAAGGTGGTTCTCTCACATTAGGCGTTGAGGGACTGCCGTTTCAGGGCCTGAGCTGCAGGCTGCAAGACCAACTGCAGTTAAACCATGGTTCCAAACCTGGGCGGGTTGGCACCTCTATGCCTCTCTGTTGGAAAAGAACTAGAGGCAAAGCAGTGGCATGAAAGGAGGCGAGACTTCAGCAGCTCATCCCAGTATTAAAAGCCTCCCTGCCACATGTTCTGTGCCCTTTTCTGGCAATCTCATTAGAGCAACTGAGAAAAACATGTGGCTAAAACAAACCCTCACTTGTCAGGTTGGAGCTGTTGCAGTGGGAAAGGATGCCAGCAGTAGGATTTTCTACTACCATTTGTTCTGGCCTCACTCACATCCCGCTGGGGGTGTGATGTTTTTTTTGGGGGGGGGAGATTGGGTGAGGCTGACTCAGCACTTTGGGAAAATCACTTTCATGAGTTTTGATGCTGCCACAAATAGCAGTGCCAAGAGTTGTCTTTTTATTATTATTATTATTTTTTTAGTCTCAGGACAGGACAAGCAGGAGGAATTGTATTTCTCCTCTGCCCATTGCTGATAATGAAGTCTTCTGACTTACGCTTCCATGGCCTTATGGTTAGCCATGGTCTCAGCCTATGGCACCTGTGACTACCAGAGCTCTCCGTTAGGAGATACAAAACAAATTATTATATTAGGACTCGGTCAGGTACACTCAGCCCAGGATGGCAAAGGTACAGGGTCACAGGCTAAATATTAAAAATTAACTTGAGAGAATTGCAGGACATTTTCTCTCTTGCCCTGCTTACTCTACCCTCCCTGCTTTGCTAGGGAAGCTGTGCAGACTGGAATGAGTTTTAGGCACTTTCTGCCCCTGATCCTCCCCACTGCTGTCACTGAGGCAATATGGATAAAAATGTGGTTTCACTGAGGCAAAGCCAGGTCTTTCCCAGGGAACCACGTGATGACAGGATCATGGGAACGGAAGGAAACCGAGTTTCTTCCTTTCCCTTAGCAGGTCAGTGTGTGAAACTGCTCAGAGACAGGATTCCAGGCAGTGGCGAGGAAGCAACATGCTGGAGGTGATGCTCAGGACTGAATCCCTTTCTCTCTTCCTAAGCCACAGGCTGCAAGCCCAGATATTGTGTATTTAGTGTCCCATGTCTCCCTGAAGAGAAGCCTCTCTAACACTCAATATCTCCAGAAACAAGCTTTTTTCTTCCTCCTTTTCTGTATTTTTTTGTTTGTTTTTGTTTTTTATTTACAGTGATAGGTCTCACGTGCTACCCATGAGCATCCAGATGGTGCCTATAATGCATGTGGTAGAGGAGGGCAGGGGGACCAAAGGGTATGTTTTAACAGGCTTCTTGGTGCTAAACAAGATGGCAATCCCTTGGTGCTAAATCAGATTTCAGGAGTCTTGGGTGCTTTCTGGAAGGTGTAGTAGGCTGAGTTGTAATGTACTGTGGAATTAATGGTGCTTTATGTTACAAAAACAAACTCCAAGAACTTTTTTTTTTGTGCGTGTATATATATATATAAATATATATATAAATTCTGTGGTATTAAACTTTTTTCCCTGGTTGTTTTGCACTTAGACCTATTTTTCCTTCCCAGCCTGTTCCTTGTAGCTCTGTGTACGGCTGAATAATGCAATGAAAAAGATAATAACCTGTAACAAACAGGTACAACCACTAACTCAGCTCTGAAACTTCCCTTGGAAATCCACAGCAATACCTATCTGTTTACTTAAAGACTTTTGCTACATTGATACTTTCAATTATGACACCTCTCTTCCCTCTCCTGGTAAACTTTTAAGCAAATTCAGGGAAGAATGCTTTGGAAGTTACCAAAAAAAAAAAAAGAAGGCAGCACAAAGTCAGATTGATCTTCAAGTACTTAACTAATTCTGTCGAGGAAGGCTGGGCTAAGGCCAGACTTCTCCTTAGGGGGATCAGGTCCTTTAGATTGTGAAATTTTTGGCAAATCCTTCTATCAAGTACTTAGTAAGCATAAGTGAGTTTTCCCTGTGGTGTTTCTGTTTTCTATGCCAAGAGGTAAAAGCCAGGAAGTGCAGACACGAGGGACATTAAATTGTTGCCTAGGCACTTGTGCTTGCTAAAAACAGGGCAGAGGTAGTTCCAGATTCAAGCTGGGTACACGTTTTGGAAGACCTGTGTGTGATGGCAAGGGCTTGAGGCTCATGTCAGGAATGCAAAGACAAGTGACAATTACACATAAACTTGGGGAAGATGGTGAGCATTGAGGGTCGGTGGGAGTGAAGACTTCAAGGCCTGAGTGGAAGATCTGGGAGGGTTAGAGTCCCAAGAGCAGGGAGGATGCTTATTGGAGGTCTCCATGCAGGTGGAGGAGGTAAGTGGGGTTTTGTTCAGGGTCCTTGGGGTTTGGACTAAGGGGATGAGCACTTGTAATGAGGTGGAGGAATGGACAAGAAAACAAAAGCAGATGCCCATATAGGACCTTTTATTTTGAGTCTCATTCATCTTCGAATAGCTTCTCCTGTGGTTTGACATGTACCAGACGGTTCATTTGGCAAGGGGTGGAAAACATAACCATGTGCATCCTTACAGGCCTCTTTAGCCCTCTGTCAGGCCCAGAGCTAGGGCTATATATATCTTAGTAAATGCGGTGATCTGTTCTATCTGAGACCAGCCCTCTTCAGGTTTTTTATTTGCTTCTGAGGAAGCAGTTAGAAATATGTCCTCAGGAAGTTCCGGGGCTGTATTTGTGCATGTTTCTGGCCCCTTGAGGTGAGATGCTGGTAGATTGGAGGTGCCTCTGTCACACTTACGAAAGCTGAGGAGTGAAGGAGGAGGGAGGAGCGGAAATGTGTAGCCGTACCTTCTAGAAACGTTTTCTATGGTTCGGTCCTTCAGCCTGTCCACTTGGAGAGGAACGTGCTACCTGACGCCTAGTCTGTTCGGCCCACTCCCTTGGGGCTAAGATGCATGCATCACTGGCAGGGACTTCAGCCAGTGCCACCCATAGCACCATAGATGTCTGGCTGGGGAGCTGCCATGGGTGAGGCTCAGCTCAGGCAATGTGGACCCTGCAGTGCTGTTGAAGGAAGAGCCCTAGAGCTGGAGACAGCTCTGCTGCCCGGTCAATGTGTACAGCTCACCGTGGAGACCTCCAGTCACCTCATTCACCCCATCACGTGTTTTCTCAAGTTCCTTCAAGGTACGGAATTGAATGATAGACTCACAGAATTGCTTGGAATGGAAGGGACCTCTAAAAATCATGTAGTTCCAGCTCCCTTGCCGTGGGCAGGAACACTTTCCCTGATCAGGTTCGACCAGGTTGCTCCAAGTCCCGTACATCCTGGCCTTGAACACTTCCAGGAAGGAGCCATGCACGGCTTCTCTGGACAGCCTGCTCCAGTGCCTCACCACCCTCATGGTAAAGAGCGTCTTCCATATATCAAACTTGAGGTGAGGGCTCATGTGAACCTCATGAAGGTATCTGCCAAGGGGTTGGCCCTTTAAACTGGTTTCCTGCGGGTTTGTGGTCTTGCAGGTACGAAGGGGGAGGGAGGGAGAGAAGGTAAAGTGCAGGAGATAGTGCTATCTCTGGGAGAGGAAGTGTGTGTCAGCGCCAGCTTAGGAGAAACTGGAGGCCCTGTGAGAGTTCCTTGCCCTGTGATAGCTGTGGGAAAGGAGAAGCAGGGCAAGAAAAGGGGTATGAAAGGCTGGGAGGGTGGAATAGGGTTTGTACCGGGGTGGGAGGACAAGAAGGAGACCTTCAGCTTTGCAGCAGGTGCTCACACGGACACAAGTGTGCGTGCCTGCACCCAAAGCACCATGGAGCAGCCATGGAGGAGGTCTCAGGCAGCCCCTCGAGCTTCACCTCAGCTTCCAACCACATGCAGGACCTGCCCCACGTCAGGGCTTTCTCCTCCATTCAGAAGGCTGGGTAACGTGGCAGGTTTCCCCTCCGCTCCAGCCTCCCGAAGCCCCCAGACAACCTGCTTCGTTTGCACCTCAGCCGTGTGGGTGGATTTTCCATGGTGGTAAAATAGGCATCTGCTGGGCCTGGCTAGGCTTCAGAGGCCATCTCGGCGCTGCGCTCTGCTGTCACACCCACACACGTCTACACGCGCACACACCAGCCCCACATGGACATCTCTCGCCTTCCTGCCAGCGGAAACCGTTGCCCTTTGCACGCCTGGCTCGCTCTGAAGATGTTATCAGGAGGTGGGTACGGGGGGCCGAGGTGCCAGGCCTCTTCTGTACAAGCGCAGCTCCTTCGCTTGATGGCTTGCCTTCCCCCGCTCTCCCTCTGTGATCTCTCTCCCACAGTTATACCACGGTGAGTGGCAGGCAGAAGGTCCCAGTCAAAGGCTTCTGACAGCTTCTCAACCCACAAACCAGTCCCGTCTCTTGAGCTTGCATTAGTTAACTCACAAATGGCCAGGGAATTATTGCAGGAGAAGCTCATACTTTTCCAAGCCTGTTGGCAATGGCTAAGAATGGCCCTTGGGTCTGAGAAGTTAAGGAGCAGAGGGCTCCCCATCTGCCCTGCAAGGCTGGAAATCCAGCCCTGGGTGAGCAGGAGGTAGGGCTTGATTTGCACTAACCTACTTGTACCCATGCCTTCGAGCAGTGATGCTTATCTGCATCAACCTCAAATCTGTTAATGTGCCTCAACCACCAGGGAGCCCAAAACAATGCAAATTGCAGCTCACCTCTGAGGTGTTAGAAGTGACCAAGCCCCACTGGTTGCCACTGGGGACAGCTGCAGTGCTTCAAAGAACACAAGGGAAGGGAGTGCCCAGCAAAAGGAGGGAGGACAACAGGTCTCCTGACCCACTGCCACCCATCCTGCAGGCATCATTTTCACTGATCTGGTCCCCTGCTCTGAAGTTTTGGCCACACACCAGGTGTTTAACAGAGCAGTGTCCTACTGCAAGACTTGGGCAAAGCATCCCAGAAGGAACAGGATGAGAACTTTCTGTTGCTCTGCCCTTTTCCACCTTCCTTTGCACATGATCTAACATGGTGATGGGAGGACAAAGAGAAAGAAAATGAGTCATTGGACATACGTAGAAAAATGGGTGCATGCTTCGTGGGGTGCCTGATGCTCACTGCATTCTCCTGCTGGCCCCACACATGCTTTTATGGGCTCACAGAATTCTCCCATACACACATTTTGTTTTCCATGTGTCCTTGAACCTTCCCCTTAAGTAATGGAATGGAGCAGATCACTAGAAAGGGCTCCCAGGTAACACAGCTCTGTTCCTCCAGCAATTCAGCACATCCTTTGAGAAAAGGACCCACAAGATTACCATTCCACACACAGTCCAAAACTCCTCCCAAACCCTTGCTTCACCCCGACTCCCACTTCTCTCCATCTGCTGTGTCGGGGGTGTTGTTTGACTCTTTAGAACACTTATGCAGACTTTGCAGTTGCACCAATCTTTCAAGGTTATTCCTTTTTTTTTTTTTTTCTTTCTTTTTTTTCTTTTTTTTTTTTTTTCCCCAGAATTTCCATTTGTTCATACTTCAGTCTGAAGCACTCCCCTGACCCCAGGACAGGCTTACTCCTCCCCCCCCTATCCGTAAGGTTGCCAGCTGCAGAGGCAGAACTGCTGTGCCTTCATTGCAAAGGCTGCACCAGGCAGGGACAGCGGTGTGCTGGGTCAGCACACAGTCTTGACCTGGAGAGTGGCAACATGAACTCTGTGGAAATGCAGAGATGATCACTGCAAAGCCCTCTGTTTGCTGCAGTGTTTGTTGTTTTTTTTTTTTTTTTTTTTTTTTTTTCCACTTTCCTCCCCTCTTTAAGCTCCTGTGCCTGCTCTAATCACCACTGCAAAGAGCTGTGCAGAGAGATTTCTGAGCGCAAAGTGCAGGGGAAGCGGTGGGAGGGTCAGGTGAGGACTGAGAAGGGCAAGAGGAAAAGGTCAGTGACGCAAGCCCAGAGCGATGGCTGTCCCTCAGCTGAGCTGCTCTGCTGTTTGTCCGTGGTGCGCTATTTCTTCTCGGCAACAATTCACACATCTGGGGACCACAGCTCCTTCCACCGCCCACGCTCTTCCTCCCCCCTCACGGGGGCCGAGCAGGGGAGGGGGGGAAGGAGGGAGAGAGCTGCTGCACCAGGCTGCCGGCTTCGTTTCCAAGACGGAAGGGGGAATAAAAAACCTCAGAACGGTCCTTTTCGACCACCAGCTTCCCTCTGGGCATAGAGGATGTCTGATAAAGGAACCTGCAGCTTGCAAAGGGGAGCAAGAGAAAGAAAGAGGGGATCCTTTCTGTTGGGGTGCAAGGGAGGGAGGTCAGCAGTGAGGAAATGCACTGACACCCTTCTCCTCCAAACACAGAAGCAATGGTGCAAATTTCCCTTGGAATTAAGGTGTCAACCATGGACACATGACTAAGGGATGAGACCCTGGTGCCTGTGGACACACGTTGTCCTTGGGCTGTTTCCAGGGTAAGCATTTGAGTGGAGCCAAGAGCTTGGCCCTCTCCGTGTTTCCCACCTTAGCTGCAGCTGTGTACGTGCATTTGTGTGTGTGAATGTGTGCACAGGTGCAGACAGAGGGCATTCCCCCCGAGACCTTCTCCACAGCCCGCTCCCAACTGTGTGGCTCAGCACCCTGACAAAAACAGCCCTCCTAGCCCAGTGCGGGCTGCGAGGGCTGTAATTGCTCTCTCGAGCTGCAGGGAGAGGAAGAATGAAACTACAAACTGCTGCAGTGCTCCGGGCCCTTTTCTGCTTCTTTTGCATGAGGTGCTGGAGCAATGCTCAAAAAGGCCTTTTCCAGAAGAGGAGGAAAGTGACATTCTGGTCTTGCCTTTCTTTCAAGGGACCAAGCCCCAGTTCCCCCGAGGCCTCTATATCCCATTTCCAAATACAGGTGCAGTCAGTGGGATTAATGTGATGACAAGTGGCTCGGGCTTCATGTTTATAGCACTGAATCTGAAGTTTCACACAGAAAGTGCTCTGTGTCACATCTCTCTCGAGGAACAATTCCAGGCTCCTCAGAAGCCCCAGTGGAAAAAATAGCCATTTCCACACTGCTTGCCTTTTCTCCAAGTGGTGGTCCCGAAGTGTTCACCAGGATTAGGTTAGCAGTTTTAGTAACCAGACCTTCCTACTCCAGGTCCTTGAGCTAGAAAATGGCCTCCATACCCTAAATGTGTGCCTCCATACCCTAAAGCCTTGTCTAGCTGCAGAGTTGCTCTGTTACAGATAGTCCATCCCAGAGGAGGAATCCCTGGGAGGAAAAGTCTTCAGAGAACCAGGGCCAGAGCTAAAACCATGACAGAGGTGGGGTCTCATGAGGGACGAGGAGCTCTTTGTGTTGACCTATTCCACAAAGCAGAACATCCCTAGAGGGAGTGAAGTGCCCTCAAGTCCTTGGGGTCAGATCATGGACATGGATTTCACTTTCCCATTTTATTCTTTCCATCCAGGGACACTGGCTGTGGCAATTGCCTTTCTCATCACATCTTTTGCCTCCTGAGGTAGAGAATAATGAGGACAGCGCTCAGGAGCAAAGAAGGTGGAGGAGCAAAATAGGGGTCTGAACTTGGTAAGCCACAGAGCAGGGGGAAAAATGTCTCTCCTGATAAAGCCCAGGGGAGAGACAGGAATGCAATTCAATGTGCAGAACAGTAAGGAGACAAGAAGCTGCCGACAAACAAGTAATTTCTGTTCAGGTGTTTTAATAACATGAAAAATAGTAATTGCCATAGTCACAAGTCAGCAACCTCCAGAAGGGCTTAAGGAGGGGGGGGCGAGAGTGTTGGCCTTCAGATGAGTATGACATCATCAAGCATATTTTAAAACAAAATTCAACAATCTAATAAATCCCTTTCCAACAACTGCTCAGATAGAGATGAAGAAAACAAAGAAGCAAGGAGAGCTCTGAGCAGAATGAAGCAGAATGGAGGTGGTTATTGTAATGAATTTTACTACGGAGGAGGAAGTGGAATGTGATTAAATTGAGAGGAGGCCTTGCTAATCAGAGCACCTGAGGGTTTATTCCCTAGAATCTCCTTGCAGTGTCATGTCTTAACTTCAAACAATTTTGACTGTACAATAAATTTATGAATTCTTCTCAGTGTATTAGGTCTGGAAGATATCATTGCTTAAATAGAGAGAGGTATAACAGCTTGACAAGCTGCAAAATAAAGCAGGGCTTTATATTTCCAAGACTGCCCAGGTAACAAGGTAATAATCTTCCCCAAGGACAAGAGCAGTCCCTAGTGCTGAATAGTAAACTGGCTAAGGTAGTACTTGTTGATAATCTTGCTTGGGTATAGATTTGGTATTAGGCTGGTTTCTGAAACCAGTGCTACCTTCATAGATCATATAAATTGCACGGATATCCCCTCTTCAATACTGGTCTGTGAGCAAGTTCACAAGGTGCTCTGGCCATGTGTTCTCCGCTTTCAATGCAAGGGGAACCTTCAAGGACTCACACAGGCACATTTTACTACTAGAAGCTAACAATGTCCCTGCAAACCTGGTCAGTGGACACCTGTTTGTGATGCAGGACCTTGTCCTTGCTCTGAGACTCTCAGTTCTTGAAGAAGATGGGAAAATGTCCCTCACATTTCTTTTTCTGATGTGGAAATTGAGACTCAGACAGGATGTGAGAACCGTGTAAATACGTCGGTAATCCCACGGGTATGTCACCTTCCTTCCAGCTTGCGCTGATGAGCTTTCTATCACAGATGTGTCAGTCTAAGAGCATCTGCACATGCAGATACCACAGTTCAGCTACCACTTGTCACACCGCTCTGCTCCAAACACGTGCTCTATTTCCCACACTAAGTCCTTATGCTCAGAAAAGGGCGTAGATACAGGCGTTCTTTCAGGTTCCTCAGCCCAAGAGTACTGAGAGACATGGAGTGCCAGGCCCAGGGTGAGAACCCAGGTCTTAAGTGTGTGTCTCTCTAGGGAGTGACTCTGTGTCCAAGTCGCCTTTGTGGCACCACGGGCAATGGCTCTGCAAATGTGACAGCTAAGCCTGCTCCACGCGCACCCATCAGGGAGGCAGGCACACACACCTAAAAGCTCTCTTTGGTCTGCCACTTGGGTTCCAACCCTTCAGACCAAGGTCCTGACACTGCCTAGCTCCACACCAACCTAGCAAGGAGTCAGGGCTCAGCTCCTGACTGAGAGCATCTCATGATTGCCCTATGTTCACGTTCATGAGTTTAAAGACGTGTGTTGACAGCCAGGCAAGCTAGGAGTGAAAGTGCTTGAAAGTAACATGCTTCCCCTCCCACCCTTGTTTCTCCACCTCTCTGGGCCTGTGACCATCACTGACAGGGAGGGAAAGTGAACACCTCCTCCATCCTCTCCCACCTACAGCCCCAGACTTGTCGTGGGTCAGCACTCCTGCAAATATCTCGTCTTCCTACTACTTTTATCTATGTTCTTACACAGCCTGCAGGGCACGAAAATCCCTGCTCCTGAACATTTTGTTCATCTCTGTATATATTTGATGTCTTCTGCTTTTATCAGGCAGATTTATCAGGTTACTCTCTGTGGGACAGAAGTTGGAAGGGGAAGAAACACTGGAATATTGTCTGCTGTGTAGGTGGCCTTAACACTTTCTGGCCAGCACGGTGACCCCGTTGTGGACTGTGATCCCAAAACTTAAATTCTGTTGCTTAAGTGCCTCTCCTCTTTAACACAGTTACAGAGATTAACCTGAGGGCAGCATTTAGCCTATAGCAACAGCATCCCTAGGGATGCTGGAGAAGGAGGAACAAAAAGAGCTCGATGCTTTAATGTCAGCCCAAAGTTGCCATTTTGATACAAAGCAAAGCCTCTTATAGACTGGTAATGTGAAAAAATTCAATAAAGAGATCGCTGATACAATAAACAGCAGTTCCCCGCAGAGCCATTTTAACAGACGTTTTTCGGAGTAGAACCACAATTTAAGGGGAAGATAACGGCAGATGTAATACAATGTTGTAGTTTTGAGAAGCACATGTATATGTATGGCAGGAAATTCAAAGTAAAGGTTATAGTTAAAAGAACATTATTTGGAAAGTACCAAAAATAACCTTAAAAGCGTCTAGAGATGTTCATAATGTATCCTGGCAGAAAGCAAACTTTGGCAGCCATCAGGGCCATCTCTGCCCTCATCTCCTCACCTCCTGCTGGCTCTCAACCCTTCCCACTGCTCAACTCCAGAGGGCCACGGGGACAGGACACTGAGATGGGTCTCCTGAGCCCTCCACTGAGCTCATCCCTGGTGAGTCGGATGGTTTGTAAACCACAGGCAAGGCATCCCAGTTAGCCTGGAACTCCAGCCCCAGCAGAGAGTTGGAGAGTTGGCAAAGGGAAGGGATTTGTTTAACCTGAACGCAGCTAATGAGTTGATAAATCATGGGATAATCCAATGCCACAACATACTTTTGCCCTTCATAGTTCTTCACTCTGTCTGTACTTAGTGAAAGTGTTCCCCTGTTCACCTTTGCCATCCTGAAGAGACTCTCAGTGGACATGCAACTGAAAATGAGAAGTTTCAGCAGCACCACTCTGCTCTAATGAAAGCAAGAGGGGAGGAAAAAGATCAGCCTGCCCCAGCCTTGAGGGCTAAAAAAAAAAAATTTACATTACTTCTGACACACTGATCTAACCCAAACAACACCTTTAACCAAACCTCCAACTCCGCACTTTTACCTGCCACTTTAACACTGCGCAGCAGAGTTCACGGGTGAGTTTGCATGCCTCAGTCACCATTATGAGGACAGGAAGGTAATCACAAGAACACCTCGCATGTGTCGCTGACAATGTGGTTTTGCTTGGCTTTTTAACTTAAAAATGGTACCATTCCTGACAATGTCGATGTAAAGGAGATAAAAAGTGCCAAGTTCTCAGTTGTGCAATGTCCTGGGCAGTCAAGTCTAAAAACCATGCTGAAAGCAAGTGTTTTTATGTGTATTAGATGGGGTCTGGATACATATGTGTTACCTTACCCATATGCGAAACCCTGTCTTACTCTACATAGTTGTTGCTTTAGTATATTCTCAGTGTGTTTCTGACAGAAATTGAACATACTAAAGTCAGTCTGTGTGTTTATGCATGGGTGTTTGACTGTCTGTTAGCTGATCTGTCAGACCATTCCTCCTTCCCCCACAATTTTGAAAAAAATCAATCAATTCCAGTTTCACTTGTCAAAGAGGTATATCCCCTACTGCCGTTAAGAAAAGCTGGCTGGATAGAGGAGAGCTGGCTCTCTTGTATATTGCTCATTGAGAAAGTCTTCAGTGTGTCATTAGTCCTTACTAGATACCCCAAAAATCTGCCTAAGAATTGATTGCAGAGACCCAGATTTAGAAAAACATAGCCTTCAATGAATTGGCTGACCAGATCCATACTTGTTTTCACATGTAGCATCTGCCCATCTTCACTAGTGACCTGGCACAAGTTAAATTTTACTATTCCACTATTTCAGGTACCATAGTACACAAACAGCCTCATCTGATTCTTAAACATTAAAATGGGGGAGGAAGAGGCGGGAGGTAGGCTGGGGGGTAGATCAGTGGGATTTTTTTTCCTAGATTAGCTGAGCAATAAAGGGGTGCTTTGTGCTTTCTTTCCCAGAGAGATCACTCATCTGAAGGAAGGTGCAGATTTCTCCATCTGAAGGACAAACGGGAAAAATGATGGTTAATACAAATACTGCATTGCAGCTGCAGAGCTGGCGATACCAAGAAGTTACTCACAGAGCACTTCATTGCTTCATCGGACGATTTCTGCACCAGAGGAAGTTGTGCTCATTTTAAGAGTTCCTGGGAACTGCAGCCTGTGGCCTGGTGATACACCCCAGGAGCTTCTTGCACCAGGATTTGGTGTAGAAAAGCCCTCGAAGCCAGGAAACAGTTTCAGGTTAAGCCAAGAGCAGGTGCCACACACAAAGTTATAATGCAGTGCTCCTATCAGTGCTCCTACTACTACTATCAACAGAGCCTGTCCTGTCTCCCACTTTCAGCCCAAGCCCCACACACAGACCTCTGCAACAAGTCCCCTTCACCCAACCTTCACAGCTCCCACCAAGAATATATCCATGCCCACAGGGCCCAACAGCTGTCTCCAACACCCTGAGGACATGCAGGGCCATAGGCCATTTCTCTGGGACTGGCAAATATGATCTAAACAGGTGCTGGCAGAAATGCTAAGAGAAGCTCAAGGCCTCAAGACCTCGAGACCCATTTCTTGGCCCTTCTTCAACTCATGGGCCATTACAGCTCCACCCTGGTGGGAACTTCCAAGGTGCAACTGGTACATTGTGATGACCAGGGCAGGTGAACGTACAGCTCATCTTCACCCTTGCTCCTGTTCGACAGGGGCTGGCTGGTCAGATTCCCCATGTTTCCCTCACAGAGGGTGGCCATAACTTGCCGGCCTTCAGATAGCTAGCAAGAACATCCATACGATGCCTCTGAGACTCCTAAACCATGCCAAGCATGGTGAGGAGAAAGGTGTTGTGCTCCAGGCCTCTGCCTTTCTAAGTGAGTGCTTGATGCTGGGCTGGAACCTGAACTGCAAGGCTCTGCAAGGAATGGCCTTGACCAGCATTGCACCCTCCTTCAGAGTGGCTCCACACATGGTTTCAAATCACTGTTTTTCTTCGACACCCTCTCTTTTTGAGGTCTGATATCTTCTGAAATCCACTTTCTGGTTTGGACTGCCTGTGACTAAAAGCTCATCCTCCTCCCACACCCTTTTTCCACCACATGAAACCAAGATCCCCTAGCTGTTACAGGAGGCCCCATCCTCTTGCTCTTACAGTCCTCAAAAAGAAACAGCCTGGGGGCTGACATTAGCCCCTTGCAGCTTTTGGTCAACAAGACCTGCTACTGGACCTGAACTTTGGCCTTGAGCTGCTTGCTGTAGGAGAGAAAGGTGAGCAGTACAGAGCATGGTGACCACAATATATAAAAAAGGAGATTCGCCTCTTCCTGCCCCACACCAGTGGCCATCTTTGTACAGCCCAGACCAAACAGGAAATGCAATGTGCTGCTTTTCAGAGCTTTTTGTGTGTATGGAAAAAGAGAGGTGTGTGGGGAGATATGTGTGTGTGCACGCCTGCTTGTGAAATAGGCAACCAGCAGGCTGGGGACTTGAATTTGTGTGTGGGGGTTGCCTGGGGAGGGCAGGGCAAAGGGTGTGGGGGAAGATGCTTGTTGTGAAAGGATCTTCTAATATCAAATGTTACATGGAGAACTGTGAGGAATTGTGTCTGTGAAGGTGAGGGCACACTGACCCTCAGAAGAAGGTGGACATATTTTTTGCACCTTTTCTGGCCTGCTGAACAGACAAACCACGTAAAGCAGGTACCACAGCTGCTGCAGGGCCGCGCTGCCTGGCCGAACTAGCCGAGATGGTCAGGTCACAGGGAAGGCTTCTTTCTTCTGTGGGGTGAGCAGGGTGTTTGGCCGGGTAAGCACGCTGCGGGACAGCTGTCCCTGTGGTGTCACACCATCTGCAAGTGTGAGGGCTGTGCCTCCAGCTTGCTCAGCCGCAGCGCTGGCCTCTTTCCACTCAAGCTCTGACCCAGGATGGATCCTCTGAAACTGGGGCACCGGTGGGGAGGCTGGTTTCATTCTGGTGTTGCTTAGGTCAATGACTCGAGCTGTTTTTCACAAAGTGGTCCACAGCGTTTCTACTGCGGAGTGACTCCTACTCCAGTTTCAAATTGGTCTGTGCACGTGTGCAGCCCCTGAGAGTGAGCCTGGCTGTCTGAGTATCTGAAAGAGGAAGCTATGGGTCTCTTGACAGTGTCTGGAGAGGACAGGTCCTTCTCTCTCTCTCTCCTTTGCTTCCCAGCAATAGTTACAGACTGGTCCCTAGTATATCTGAGCACTGCAAGCTAACACCTGATCCCTCCACCCTTGTTTCTGCACCTATTGCTTTACCAGCAGGAAGTAGGACGTGGTTTGGGGCTTTTTATTCTCGGCCTTGCTAGCCTTTTCGATACTTCAGGGCTTCGTCTCAGTCTGACAAGGCAAGCAAGCAGCAGCTTCCTGTGCAAAGGTGAGAGGGAGAAGACAGAGAGGTCGAGCACAGACAGGAGGAACAGCTCCACAGAAGACCTGCCCCTCTCCTCTCCTCTCCTCTCCTGCCAGAACTGCTGGCTGGTGGCTGGACATGCACTGAGCGAAGATCCCCCCCAGCCCCTCTCCCTTATTCCCATTCCCCTCCCGGTTTGGCAGCCAGCACCTTCATCCATCATCGATCCCATTGCCCTGTCCCCGTGGACCCCTTCGCCTGGAGCGCCGGGTGCCTGGAGCTAGAAGGTAAAGGGGGTGATGCCAGCCCTGTCCCGCACGGGGGTGGCTGATCTGAGAAGCGTCTTGGAAGGAGTTTCGGTCTGACAAACTGATTCTTGCCGTTGGGGAGGGCTGAGCATATATTTATCTCTCTGTCTTTCCACAGTCCTCTCAAATCAAACCCCACATCTCACAACCACGTTGGCGCTTTCTCTCTCTTTCTCTCCCCTTTTCTCTATGAATGCGCTGTCGTCCTGTTTTTCTTCCTCTGAACCTAATCTTTTATCACAACGGGAATCAATATCATGCCTCATGCCAGCCCTTTAAAAACCCTCCACTCTCGCTCCCCCGGCAGTCCTCAGCGGGGTTCAGCGGCTCTCTACCTTGGTCTCCCCAGCCCTGCCTGTGCTGCAGGCTCCCTGAGAGGTGAGGATGGTCCCTTCTCCTGCGGGCAGAGGCAGACCTCGAGGTACAGGTGTCCAGGTGGATGGGGAGAGGGGGAGGCTCGCTTGAGAAGCCCATAAGCCCTGTGTGTGTAGTACAGCACACAGCTGCATGGGCTTTGTAAGACAAGGGGTTTCTCTGGGTGCCAGAGGGGAATGAGGGATGCTGTAGCTACCTAATTGCAAAGCCTGAGTTTTCTGCTATACCTGAAAGCACATGTCCATCCAAGGCAGTGCGGGGTCTACTTGGCAAGGATGGTGTGTGATTTGTGCATTATTTTAATGTTTCATGATATGGGAAAGCTTTGCCTTTCCAGAACTTGGTAAACTTCCCCCTAATTTAATTTTTTTCCCCAGTCCCAAACAAGCCATTGAAAATCTACCTCCTAAACTGACTTTTCTGATAGTTGAAGCCAGAAAGCCCTCTTACACAGCAAGTACCTAGTGATTTCAGCCCTAGGGCTTACCAAAAAAAGCAGCTCTTCGCAACGCCAGCCTCGTGCAGCCACGATAGCACTCTCTACCTGAGTCAGCAAGCAGCCTGAAACAATACACGCGGAGGGCTGTGCACTCACACACATTTCCAGAAGACATTACCTCTGCAAACAGCCTGTCTGTTGCACTGTGGATGGTTTCAGTGCTGAGCAAAGCACCCCAAGGCAGGAGAGCAATGAGGTGCTGAGGGAAAGGCAGAGGAGAAGGAATATGAGTTTCTGAGCCTGGAAGATTGACACCAGTTTTGAGCCCTGGGACACTGGATACCTCGTATGGGATGACAACTTCTTAACTTTCATTGCTGAGCTGTGTTGCGGGGGGGTCTTCTCTCTTTCAGTGTGTCCTCAGTACAGATGAATCCCTACTTGCTGCTCCTGTGCCACCTCTGGCTGCTCAGCCTCACACCTCTCCTGCTGGCATCGGTCTCTACGCAAGGTAAGAAGTGATGCTCTTCACCTAGATAAGCAGAGGGGTGTCAGATGGAGTGCCTGGGCTGTGGTGTGTTGTTGTGCAATGTCTGTGTTGTAACATACAACTGGAGGAGGCTGCAATAATTAAAGATCTTTTACAAGCACACCAACCTCCAAGGACATAGAGCAGTTGAAGAAGTGAGCGGTTCTGCCTTTCTTACTTGGAGACAGCTATCCAGATGAGGACTCTGTCTGTAGTTTGGGATGTGGCAGAATTGTCTGGGGTGATTGTTAATGCCAAAAGTCATTGCTAATTCAGCCACGTTGCTGTCCATCTCTTCTCTGCTGGCAGGTACCTCCAGTCTTGCTTGTTGGTATGACTCGCGAGCAGCAATCTTTTGCGACTGGACCCCAGGCAGGGACCTTGCCGATGCACCATGCCAGCTGGAGATTTTATCGAAGCTACCATTTTTTGAAAGGTGGGTGACCAGAAAGGTTGAGGAAAGATGATACTTTGAATTAAAAGTGTCCTGGAAAATTTAGCGCTTCACATCAGTGTAGGCTCTCCCTCCCCAGGCCCAGTGTGGTGGAATCACACAGATGAGGGCTTTCCATTTGAAGTCTGTCTGACCCCAGGTGTATGCAGATGCTGGCCACCGCTCAGTGTTTGCCATCTGAGGGTCCCAAACTGCCTAGCACTGCTCATCTTCCAGCTCTGTAGCATTGTCTGTGCTTCTTTTTCCAAAAATCCTTCTTCCCTGGTAGCTACCCTCTGGACTGGAGGGTATTTTCATCTGAAAAGGAGGGTGTGTAGAGATGAGGGCAGAAGGAGGTGGGATTGAAATCATACAGAGGCCATCTGCCCATTGCCAGGGTGGACTGGACGTTTCAGGAAAGTCGCACACTGAGCAACGGTACATGAAGGAATATATTGTTCCCTTTACCATAGCCCACCCTGGCCCTTCCACCTCTCCCACTCTGTGATGTTTTCCCCTTCCAAGTATCTCCCAGAGGAGCGGTAGATGTGTGGCCAGAACCACAGTGGATGCTGGCTGATTCTCTGTGGTCTCCATGTGTGACATCTTGAGTCAAGAGTTACTGGTCTACCCAGGGCGTCCCCGGGTGCCCGGTATAAGAAGAGGCCCAGAGTGGTTCTAGCAGTAGGTGGGTTGTTCCTGACCATCAGCAGAGACATCTCCAATGGGGTGAGATTGGCAGATGCGCTCTGGGGTCTGCTACACGGACCTTGACAGCCAAATATTTCTCTGCCCTATGGGATTGAGTCAAAAAGTTTGGATCTGGAATTTAGGCCGGCTCTGGAACTGTGCCGTTGGTTGACCAGGGCTCTAGGACATCTAAGGTTTGTGTGACCAGTTTATTTTGCTTCTCATTGAAGTAAACCACTCAGTGGAAGAATGAATTTTCTCGGTCCCCCAGAACTCTTTCCACCGTCCCCCAAAGAGGGTAGGGTTACAGCCGTCTTCTCTAGGAACGCTTGAGGCAAAGACACCAGCAAGTCTGGTCTGACCCTGTGGCTGGAGCAGCCAGCTCAATCTGCTGTCCCCTCAGTTCCAACCACATGGACACTCTCCCACCTCTCAGCTTAGCCTGTCCAGCCACACTTGTCAGAGCAGAAGAGGGGTCATGGCACAGCACTGCCAAGTGTGGGGTACAGTCCTGGCCGGCTGGGATGTGACCTGGTTCAAGAGATACAACTCATTTGGCATCTGCGATGCTACAGGGCTGTCAGTGGCTTGAAAGAGATGTGTAAAACCCTAGAAACAGGCATCTGTCTCCCATATCAACAGGAAGCAGAGGAGGTAGCCAGAGGTTTGGAAACCTCCTATCATCTCTGGCATTGAAAAGCTGGGATGCATTAACTCTTCATGTGCCGGCACATAAAACTTGTCTGAGTGATGTAGTAGGGAGGGAAAGTGGGATTACATCCTAGCTGTAACCTGCTCAGCAAGTAAGGTAGGATGCAGTGTTCTTTGAAAGGCCTTTAGAGTTAGATAAAATCTGACTACATATAAAACAGACTTCCCAGCTCACTGGTGTTCTCCTGCTTAAAATCCAGGTCAGTTTTCTTACCAGAAAAATTCAAGGAACATTGTGAATTACTTAAGGCAGAACACACAACAGAACTGAGGAGATGCATCAAGACCTTCAGCAAAAACAGTAACGTGAGTAATTCATCTATTCATCTAGGATATCCTGGCTAATGACAAGGTTGGTTTCTCAATTTGAGGCATATAAAGAATGTGACACCCAAGAGTATTATAAAAAGCCCAGACCTGATCCTTGACTCCAGTTCTGGGCTTGGACTTATTGCATGTTGTCCTGCACTGGGGACTGGCTTCATTGTGAGTGGGGCCGTGTTGTCCTGACACATGCAGAAGAGGTGCAGGACGGACAGATCATATGCGGTGTCCCCCATCACCGTTATCTGAGTTTGGCCATAATCCCTTCCTCTGTGGAAGGATGGCCACAATCATCGTCTCTGAGGTCACCTCTGGACCTCATTTTTCCTTGAAGAGGTCATTACCATTTTCCAAATTATTAATTACTGAGGAACTCGGTTAATCGCATCAAATACAAGATGCAAAACAGCACACCAATGAAGCCAATGGTGATGCAAATCCCCTACTTATTATTCTTTATTTAAATCAAACTTTTTTTTTTTCAGGCTTATTGGGTACATCCCTCAGTCATATTCAGGAATTATTGTAGTTCCTGTATTTTCAGGGGGAAAAAAAGAAAAAGAAAAAGAAAAAAGCTAATTCTCCTTATTGGGATAGTCATACCCAGTTCTAACAACAGCCAGGTTTTCTTAGTTTTGTATATTATGTGCAAAGACAAATTGCAGGATTCATAAACAGATTCAAAAACTACGCTGTCAAACTCCTTTCTTTCCAATCAAGCTAATTGACCTATTTCTTATTTAATACTTTGTGATGTACATGGCCCTTTAGAATCATTGTGGAACCATGTTATATCGACTCATCGTAACTCCACTGCATTTCATGAGTAATATTTATATTAATATAATATATATAGATAGATAATATAATATATATAGATATTGAGTAATATATCAATATTATCGCAACCTTACAGATGAACATGAAATATTTTAGTCAAAATATTTTGTCTCAATAGATGTCACTCACTGAAAGTACCGTCTTTCCTGCTTAATCAGCACATGCAGGAATCGTATTAAAATAGCATACCAAAATATTTTGTGCCCTGCTTTCCAGTGAACAACAACAACAAAAAAAAAACAACCACATCAAGCATAAATCTTTGGTTCCTCTACTCACCACTGAGGCTTATGCCTTTCAACCACAAGTGTCATCCATATTTATTGTCAAGTATTCCTAAACCGCTTATGTGCAGGCAATACTTAGAAATATGAATGGTGATTGATGAGGCTTCAGTGTCACTAATGCTAAATTTTCCTTGCAGTCTCAATCCTTCACTACTGCAGACCGTCTTAACATGTCTGTACATTGCCGGCTTGGAGAGAATGGGTCTACACCTGCACGACTCGAAGACTTCAGTCCACTTGCAAACAGTGAGTTCTCTTCTGTCTTGAAGTCCCCACAAAGTGACACCCAGTTTCTTCTCCCCATCCACAACCATGCAACACCCGTAGCAGATTTCAGTCTTACCTCTTTTTGTTGTCCCCTGCTATAATAAGCACGGACAGACCACATTGACTTCTGCGCCATGCACCTCTAATGTGCAGTGTCATACCAGCCACTTCCTATGCCATCCTGTATCTGGGACACAGCTGAGTGACAGTGCTTTGTCCTAGGAGATCAGGCTTCAAGCAGGCTACGTCAGCTCAGCTGACCTTCTGAAAACTATGTGCTGCAGGAGGAAGGGAAAGTCTTGCTGCTCCATCCCTCCTATGAACTACATGGTTCCTCCCTCCTTTAAGCCAGCTTTGGCAAGCAGTAGTCTGCTGAATTGATTCAACTCACTAATCCAACTGAAAAAAAAATATATATATATATATATATCTGCTTGGGTCATTCTTCTGCTGGATGTTTACCTGGCTTAAGGAAAAATCCAAGGAGCTGCTGGAATGTGAGGCATAAGAAGGCCTGTCTGGAGTCAAGGGTTGAGAAGGTTCACCCCAGACAGTCTATGTAACTCCAGCCCTTGTGACTGTAGCTTTCTGAAAGTGCAGCTGGGAAGAAGTTGTCACCCAAACCATGATCCTTTCCTGTCCATACACTTGCCTTGTGGATCACCCCTACAAGATAAGATAAGATGTATGGCCAGGTGGGATTGCACTGACTGCTCTGGCCACTCTCACTGGAAGCTCACCAAGCTGCCTTTAATGCAGTCCCAGGCCTTTTGTCACCAGTGACAGTGGGTAGGAAGGAGGAACGGAGAGGGGGAACTCTCTAAGCATCTCACTTGGCCATGGATGGCTGGAGTCTGTGAGCTCAGCCAAGGCCCCAACCCTACCGACATGGGTTTTTCCAGTGGAGCCTTGTTACAGGTAGTGCACTGGTGTCATTCCTGCTCTCTTTCTCTTTCCAGTAAAACTGAGACCTCCAGGAAATCTTCAACTGGTTAACAAAGCTAAAAACAGCTACAACTTATCATGGAGCCTGAATATTTCCTCTCACTACTTGAATGGGGAGCGGCAATACCAAGTGCGGTACCGAACCACAAGTCAGTCCTGGGAGGTGAGTACAGAGTGAGGGCACTGGGATGTGTCACCATTTGAATCCTGGTCTACCTTATAGAAATCTCCCCTCAGAATGAAAAAAGTTTTAGTGAATCTGGAGAGGGGATTACTTCCTCACCCCTTTTTGTCTGCAGAACCTGCTGCCAGCATTTGGTGATGACATGGAGGCAAACAGGAACCCTGTTTTATTTAGTGCTGTCACAAAAGAAGTCTAGACAGCTCCAGGGTAGACCTGAAAGGGATGAGAAGTACAAAATTAAAAAGATTTATCCCTCAGTGTGACAAAACAATGCACAAAATGGAGGGATCTGAGACAGGTCCACTCGGAGAGCTTGGGAAAGATTGATACATGATTCTGTGAGCCACGGCAGGATGTTGATAATGCTCTATTTTTGCCCTTCTTCCAGAAAGCCAAGACCCTCTGCATTAAGCAGGACCAGATGTGGGTGGTATTTGAGGGACTGTCCCCCAACCTGAAATATGAGGCAGCTGTCCGTGCAAAGCCAAGTAACTCAAGTGCCTACAAAGGCGTGTGGAGTGACTGGAGCAAGACAATACTGTGGAAGACAGACGCTGATGGTAAGGATCAGAGTCAGGCAGTCTGACATAGAGGGAAAAGAGGGAACTCAGAGAAAACAAAGCAGAAGGACCAAAGCAGGCTGGGAAGCTGGAGGAAGATGGGTAGGGAGGATTGTGTTAACCGAAGAGCAATAAAAAATAAAAATAAAAATGAAGTCCCTCCTAATCTGTTCGGTCAGGCTGGCTCAACAGGGCTTAAGGACGAAGACCCCCTGACTCCAACGAAGTAAAGGGCAGCAGCCCCTCTGACTTCCAGAGGCCAGGCAAAATCCACAAGGTGTAAATCATGGCCAGTTCAGTGCGGTCATTGATCAGTGAAATGCAATGAAACCAGAGCCTAGGAAGGAAAGCCTCGGGGAGAATGAAAGAGACTTATATGTGTGTAAGTCACTTCCAAAAAGGACTGATGATATATGCACCAGTCGTTACCATGAGCCAGAGCATGGAGGGTACCTGCATCCTTGAAATAATAGTGACCTGAGCGAGTCACTTCTGTGAATTACGGGCTGTGTGCTCCGTCACATCTTTTCCAGAAAATAAGCAGCTAGAGGTTATTCCCCTTGCATCACCCCCACTCTGCCCCTGCCCGGTCCCTCCCTGTTGTGCCTAGCGCTGGTATAAACAGAGGAGCTATGTTTAGAAAGGGCACTGTGTTGCTGTGGCGATCAAATTCTGACAGTGTGTGATGTCAATGAACAGGATACAGCCGCAGCCGGTTGTCACAGCAACCAAGACCCAAAGATAACCAGGGTACCAGAGCCAGAGGAGGCAAAGTGATCTTGGTAGCATCCCAAGGACAGGCAAAGACAGGACTCTCTACAACTGTCTCCTTTATCTCTTTCTGCTCCCTTACCCTGCAGGCCCAGACCAAGGGGCACTAGGGATGGAGGGAAATGGGGGTGGCACGCAGAGATGGGCACCAGAACAGCAAGACTAAGTAAAGGTGCCCTGGGGCGATGTGTGAAAGAGACGGATTAACAAAAGTTTAAGATGATTCCAGAAAAGCTTGAAGAGTGCTGGCAGAGCTTTCAGTGAGGAAATTCAGTCTCTTTCTCCTAACTCTACAACCCAAGTACCAAAATCAGCATATGGCGGAAAGCTGTAAACCTCCCTAGCCTCCTAAAACTTTCCTCCACCCATCCTAATAAAGAGGCTAGTCCCTTGACCCCTAAACTTCTCCATCCTTGGCCCTGCTGCCCTCTAAACCATCCCATGAACCCCATGACTCTACTTCCCCACTGACTTACAATGCTACTCCAATTCCCCAAGCCCAATTAAGCTGATTTTAGGACTCCCTTTCTTGGCATCCTACACAACAGAGATGAACTCCTTTATCTGTCCTGTGTATCATATTATATTAATTATATTATTATAATTAACAGCATATTATAATAACATGATCAGTTTGAACAGACATGGAAAAGTTGCAGATCCTACCTCCAAAATCCTGGCTAATTTTTCATAGCAACTCCCTCTCTCTCTCTCATCTTGCAGAAACATCCCGTCCAGTTCTGCCAGCTCTTATAGTGAGCACGTGCATCTTCGTGATCATTGGGACTGCCTTCCTTATTAACTTACGGACCCTGAAATGGTAAATGAGTGTCAAGTTTTCCTCTTTGTTGCTCTCCTGTATATTGTGCATCTTCTCATAACCTGGTTTATTTTTTATTTGGCATTACTCAGCATACAGAGGGACTCAAATATACAGTTCATAACCCAAGCTTTCAAAGCTGACATTTGTCTGAGTAGATACATCACCACCCAAGATGATGTTAACACTATCATCATATTGTGCCATACTCCTGAGATCCAGTGCCATGGTCTGGCTGGCTTCAAAATAGATGCCTCTGTACTTCTATTGCCTATGGGTTACAGTGGTTTTCCCTGGCAGGGATGCACCAAAATCACCTCTCAAAAAATAGGTTACTGAGCTGGGCACTCTCTCAGAGAGGAGGACAAAGCAAGCCTAGGTACCATGACATTCTTAAATACTCCAGCAAGAGCTCAGTGAGGATGGGTAGTATTTGGTGAGGATGGGTAGTATTTGATCTACAGGAAAACTCCTGAGTGAGGAGTACAGTTCTTCTCCTAAAGTGTCTCATCACATGCTGGTAAACATCTATGTGATGCTTTAAAGATCTCTTCTTTTTGACAGCAAACACAACTTCTAGTCAGGACTGAAAGTATCTCACAAGGTTACCCACTGCAGTAATACAGAGAGTGACCTGTCAGCATGGTGAGGTTAGAAATGGCTTCAGGTTTTCTCATCTCAGGACAGGGACAGAGAAGCAGGTCACTGGTGTTGGTGGCAGAAGTGTTCTCAGGGAAGAAGGCAGCAGAGGCTGGGATGGCTTCTTTGGAAGGAAAGAAGGAGAAGCATATTAACAGGAGATGGATACTGAGAAAGTCACTGTTTTACCTTAAGTCATAACACAAAGGTGAGGAAGTGCTAGCTACATGGCAAACAGAGAGAGAAAAAGGCCTCCTTTCTCCACAGAGGGTAGTTAACCTGTGAGATTGGATGGAAGATAATGCTGAGGTAAGACCCAAGGAAGGATTAGATGTGCACGAATAAAAATAGCATCTGCAGCGATGTAAAATAGTTTATATGCAAGAACTAGCAAATTCTTATGCTTCAGGGAGTACACTGATTGCCTCCAGAGGTCAGGAGGGTCTCTCCTCAGAGCATCCCACAGCAAAGCTTCAGCAAAGAGCTGACGGGATCAGCCGACCTCTCTGAGGGACTGAGGAGCAGATGAGATCACTTCATGCTGCCTCAGGATGACAACACACTGGTTCCAGTAAAGCGGAGGTCACTGGGCTGGTGCGTGACATGCTCAGATAGGTTTGCATGTCCAGTAAGTACTAGCTGTACCGCAGAGTATCCTGCTAACAGGAGAGACAGAGGTGACACAGCTTTTCCAGTGGTGGTCCTGATCACACCACGGGGTCCTCTGAGTCTTTGTGGGGGCAGCAAAACCAAAAGGGGGCAGCTCACAGTAGCTGGACCTGGGAAACGAGGGAGAGCTGCCCAGATCTATCATGGAGCAGGGGGAAATGGAGAAAGCTAAGGTGACCACCAAGGTAGGGAAGGTTGTGAACTGTTGGTTGTGCTTCCCCAGGAAAAAGGCTGATTGGAGTGTGTTTTCCAAAATCAGGTTTATCTGGCTTATCTCTGTCGCTCATCTCTTAGCTGCTGCATTTCAGGCCACTCATGCACAAGGAGGGTCCTCAGGCTTGTTTTTACTTTACCTTTCTCCTGCTCCCATGAGCTGCAATGCTCTCTCTTATTCCCATCACAATCCCAGAGTGGTCAGGATCAGGCCCTGCTTCATTTCTCAATCTCCTCTCTTCTCAAGGTTTAAGAAGATTCTGAGGATCCACATCCCAGACCCCAAGAAATTCTTTCCCCCACTCGTCTCTGTTCATGGAGGTGACATTCAGGTATGGGACTGGGGATGGATCCAAGTGGTTATTAGGGAGAAACGAGGGAAAGGAGGGTGCAGCTGTACATGCCTGGGGCAGACACCAGGTCCTCAGACCTACGTGTGCGCATGCAACTCATGTGCCTGTAGCACCAGCTGCTGGGTTCTCTGCTCAAGTTTTATTTTTTGACCTAAAACCTGACACTCGGCTGATACATCTCTAATTTCAGAACCGAGAAACGGCAAACCACGCAAACCTCAGCAAACTGCTCCCCTGACAGGAGAACTTGAGCGAATATAAAGGACCTGTGGGAGGGAGCTTGGCCTCTCAGATCCCCTTCCACCCTGTTTCTGTCCCTCCCCACCTGCCCTAGGCTGCCCAGATTTCCTGCTGTGGTCCCCTTCTTCTGGCTGTGAGCCCTACCTCCTCTCCTATTGCTAATTACCATCACTTTGGGTGGCACTTAGCTATTTTCTGTGTTCTTCTTTCTTTTTCCCTTCCTTCTCCACCCCCTCTTTCTCCCTTCCCCAATCTCTCTTTGAGTATGGGCAGCTGCAAGAAGACAATTACCATTCTGTGCAGTATTAAAGGGAGCATCAGATGCAAGACGTGGGAGGTGATCCCAAGGGATATTTTGCTTCGAGAAGGGTGGAGACAAGCTGCAGAGAGTCCAGAGGACAGCAAAGCTTTGGAAAAGCCTTAGTGCAAAAAGCCTTTGAAAGCTAAACCTACAAGGGAAGAGTGTGGGGGAGGAAGGTGCAGCGGGCACCGGAGACACTTCCCTAGTGTAGAAAGAACTACAAAAAAAATGCTTTACTGGCCATAAATGAAAATAAGTAGGATATTATCAAAATCGGTGTATTTTTAAGGATAATGATATGCTGCAGGCTGTAACTTGTGTGGAAATCCAGGCACGAGGGGCTTAGAAGAACAGTTCAGACAAGAAAGCTGCATGCAGTCATGTAGGTGTATTAGACACTGCTTTAGCATGTAGGAATAGATTGCATGAGACCTACCTTTTCCTTTTCCTTTTCCTTTTCCTTTTCCTTTTCTCTTTTTATCTCCTTTTCCTCTTCATTTTCCTTTTCCGTTTCCTCTTTTTCTTCTTTTCTCTTTTTCTTTCTTCCCTTTCCCCTTCCCCTTTCTTTTCCTTTTCCATTTCCCTTTCCCTTTCTCTTTTGTTTTTTTTTTCCTTTTCCTTTTCCTTTTCTTTCAGTTTAATCCTCCATCCTCCATTCCCCACCCAGAAGTCTCATAACATAGTTTTGCAATATCTTCTCTTAATTTTAAAGTGACAGAAGGATATACTCCCTCCGAAACCCTGCAGATGAGACATCATGGATGTGAATCTCCCTCCCACACCTCCTGCAACTCTTGCTTGACCAAAGAAATGGCCACTTAATTGGTGTGGGTGCTCAAGGGGGAGGCCTTTTGTTCCTCACTGTATTATACTTTGGGCATAACAGTCTCTCTCCTATGTTTTTTCCCCATCAGAAATGGCTCTCCTCCCCATTCTCCTCATCTTCGTACTGCGTGAACAGCATAACCCCAGAAATTTCTGTGCTGGAGGTGATGCAGAAGAATGACCAGGAAGCCCAGCTTTTGCTTTCCAAGGGACCCCTGACTCCTGATCCTCCCGCAGAAACCAGTGGGCACTCTGTGTCCAGCTGCTTCACCAACCAAGGCTACTTCTTCTTCCACCTCCCCAACTCCTTTGAGATTGAGCCCTGTCAGGTCTACTTCACGTACGAGCCTTTCACCCAGGAGGGCAGTGGCAGCGAGGACAGCGAGTCTTACCACGCTCTCCCCTCCCCAGACCTCTGCACGCTGGCAGAGGACATGCCCATGTTGTCCCACAACTTCCTTCACTGCTTCAAGGGGATCCAGGGCTTCCAAAACAGTTCCTTTGTGACAGAGACACAAGGTGAAGCCCAGCGGCCTGTGGCTATTTCAGCAGCTTTCCCGTCAAGTGAAAGCACCCCACCGAAACCAGTTCTGAGGCAGGATGAGAAGGTGATTGACAAAGTTCCTTTACAACCTGCTGAGGCCCTGTGCCAGCTGGACAAAGACTTTCCTGACCCACCAGACCAGCATGACAGCAATACCGCCAGCGTGATGGAGGGGAGTGGGAAGGCAGGCCTTCCGACTGATCCCGCCGCTCCAGAAGCACATGTTACCCTTGCCCTTCCTCAACCTACATCTCTAAGGCAAGCACAGGATGAGAATCCCTGCAGAACTGCCTTCCCCAGCCAGATCCCAAACACCGGTGCCTATCTTTCTCTGAGGGACCTCCAAAGCCAATACAACCATTGCTCTGTCTAGGATCTGCCTGGGGGAAATCTACAGATGGGAAAGGCCTTCTCGGCGTGGAAGGCTAAATGGACATTTTTCCATTCAGAGCATGAATGTAGCTTTCAGTATCAAAGACGTTATGACTGTTCTTTGATGAGGCTGAAGAACAAGGATACTCAAGAGGGATGCAAAACCAGAAAAGGAATAGGCCGGACAAGGCGTAAATTCATGGATGACTACCATGGTATCACTAGTCCCAAGGATAAAACATCAGTGAAACAGACCACTGCAAATGAGAGGACATTTTGCATGGAAAACTGGGCTAGTGATTAGTAAAGCAATGCATGGAGAATAATAAAGACACCTTAAAGTTGTTAAGTGGCTACCACCTAATAGAGACAAAGAAATGGGATTCTTAGGCATACAGAACAACAAGGACTCACCTTCACCACTGAATCTGTTTCTCTGCTATTACTGGATCTGGTAGCATAGAAGCCCTTTCCCACACTGCTTAGGTGCCATCCCAAATCTCAGTAGCTTTTTCCTTTTTTTTTTTTTTTTTTTTTTTTTCTCCCCAGCTCCCTGTAAGAGGCTGCGCTGGCACTTCCATGCTCTGCATCTTGGTGTGATAACAGCACCCAACTTTGAAGCTGAGTGGCCACATATTCCATTTCCCTTGTTCCAGCCTACAAATGTCTCATGGGCGGGAGAAATGCTCGAAGAGGTGGATATGGGATTTTGTTCAGGTCAATGAGTGCTGGGGCTGATGACAAAATGAAGACATCTCCTCCTGCCTGACCAAAGGTGTCTTTTTTTTTTTTTCTTTTCTTTTTTCTTTTTTTTTTTCTCTATGTCCCCATTTGGGGTTTTAATCAGAGTACATTCTAAACCGCTTGGACCAGCTTTAGACTCAGATCTCTAAGGTTAGCTCAGAGCCAGAACTGTGTCAGCTGTCTAAGCAGTGCAGTGTAAAAAGAAATCCCCATTATTGGGTTAAAAATACTGGGGAAATCCCCTTCCCCCTCCCCTCCCCCCCACTTTTCCCCCTAGGTCTGATGATGGCAGTGAAAAGAATGCACACAATTTCCCATTCTTGCTGCAATATTTTTCATGAAATCGAAAGCCTCTCTGCCCTGCTGGCAAAATACAGTTATTTGACTGTGATAAGCTGATTGCAGAAGAGTTCATCCCACATCCTGTATTAGTGGAAAACATTGCAATGGTGCTGCCCATTCCTTCCATTGCTCAAGGGAAACCATTGCCTATTTAGCGGCAAAGATGTGGTAAATGAGCCTAGAAAAGTAACTCACAAATCAGCACCTTTGCTGAAAAGAAAACTTCAATCCACTCACAAAAAAATAAGGATTGCAAAGACTACTTTTTTTTTTTTTTTTTTTTTCTGCATTTGCTGATCTGGGTTCAGAAACAGCAAAACACCACAGAAGAAAAGTAGTAAGACAAAGCAAGGCATGCTGTTCTGCTTCCATCCATTCCTGCATTCAACGTCTGTACTGTCTGTCTGTTCTCTTGCTATATTTCTGGACTATTCAGAAGTGGGAAAATACCAATCCTGTGCTAAAGATCTTTCTTCTAAGAGTTTTTACATCAAAAAAAAGTCAAGGATATCAAACTTGTTGGTACTTTTGTCATTTCTTTGAGTATCACCCGGAGCTAATTCTTCCTTACCTCTGCCTGTAGAAATGTGGATCTTCTGCTTTCTCCCAGTCCCACTCTGTTACCTGACCTTGCATTGTGCAGCTTGAATGTCATTAGAAATCTCAGCTACGGGGGCACCCACTGCCTTGGATTTCACCTCAAAAGAGTTGCTCAAAGGACTTGAGCTTGCCTGCAGCTGAGAGGGCTGGGGCAGCTATAACCCTCTTCTCATCAGCTTCTTCACCTGCCTCAAGACGTCAGCTGCTCCGTTGTCTTCAGAAGACAGCAGGCAAAGAAAGCCTCACAGTGTCCCAAATAAGCCAGCACGAGGCTTGCCCAGCTATTTGCTGTGCTTTGAGACTCTTTGCAGATGAACTTCAAAAAGAGACAATGAATCCCTTGCCCTGATGGGCAAATTGCTATCTTACATAGGCCATGGATCCTAGTTGCACTGATGGCTCTCCTGTCCCTATGTAGATCTCCATAAGCTTCTCAATTATTCTTGCTGCTAAGATGAATATGAATAAAAATAAAACCACCCCTTTTTCCTCTTGGAAAATAAAAGAAATACTACGGAATCTATGGTGTTTTATTGCCCTTTGGGGTGGGGGGAAAGGATCAACAGCTCTTCTAAACAGAGGACTAGGCAAAGCTTTGTTGGGACCAATATACCTTTAGTCTCACTCCGACTCCCTTCCCCAAGGCACTCAGGCACCTAAAAGAGGGGGTAGCTCACTTCCAAGGCTGTCAAGTGCCAGGAAGCAGCCCAGAACAGACGGAGCACCGTGTAGGCAGGTAATATTGAGGCCAGGGCACAGAAAGGGGTTGTTTGTAAAAAGATTTACCTGGAGAACTCAAGAGTGAGTATATCACCAGGAGCCTTTTGTAGTGAACGACACATATCCCACTAACTTCAGCAGGTTTGGGGGGCAGCTTCAAAATTCAGGCAAGGAGGACTAAGCTCAAACTGAGGTTTCAGGGGGAGATGGTGGATAGATCCACTGCACAGATGGCTGGGCACTTACACAGCCACGTCCATGTTTAAGAAAGGAGGAAAAATGTGTTAGCTACATAATAAGCACAGCAGGCTTGGGGAAGGGGGGGAGCAGATGGTCTAAAGAGGTGAATCCCTCAGCTGCTGCCATGAGAAGAAGACAGTTTTGCAGAGATGTGCCGCAAAAATGTCTTTATCATGTTCCGCTCTGCCTGATCCCCAGGAAACAGAATTGGAAGTGATCCTGCTGCAAGCCCCTGAGGACCATCCTGCTGGCTGGGTATTTTTTTTCCCCCCCCGTGAAAAATGCTGACAGCTTTCGAAGTGGCAAGCTGTTAGCACTGCATTAGCAGCCCCGGAGGGTGTGAATGTGTGACACAGAGCGGCAGGAAGCGCTCAACATAAGATGTGGTGATAACCGGACCATTCTTCCAGGAAGACAAGGTCATGTGGTCTCATACGTGAGTAACCCAGGTTATGAATACCCAAGGCATAACACTCAGCGATATGGGGCCCTTTCTCTGCTGGGCACCCCAGGGCTCTTCAGAAATGTCACAGAGGGGAGCGTTCCCCTCCACGGCTGATGTGAACACGGTGCTGAGATAAACCACAGAGAGATGACAGTGTCCAGCAGTACCAGAGTCATACCGAAGCTAAACTCGAGTGCTGTGTGGAAGATATTCGAGCTAACCGCCCCATACATGAATCCTCTCCTTATCTTAAGCTGTATACAACAAATATAGCGGTCACGTATCTCATCTGCCTCTTTCCAAGATGCCTCGTTTACAAATAGGCAACATCATTCTCACCTTCCTTCTTTTCACTATGGGAGGTAAAAAGGGTATTTGCAGCAAAGGAATTCCTCTGAAGTGAGATCTGATCAAGATTTTGGGTCCTTGGTTGATTCAAAAGGCTGCGGTGATAGATGTGGTATGCTTGCTGAGATAGATCAGATTGAAATACTATATATTTTGTTCTGCTGAAAACACCAGGGAAGGAACTTGCCGCTTTCCAGTAAGGATGGATACAAAAAGGTAAAATCTCTGGGAAATACCCTCCGCTGGGTACTGACCCACTGTGGCAAGCCCTCGTAGTGTAAGTCCAGGAAAGCCATATAAGTATACACATATGCCCAAAGATGAAGCTAGTCCTCGGTTATCTAGGGAAATTCTGGCTCAAAGCCATTTCTGAAAATGAAATCTAGTCCCTTCAGTCTCTTAGGCAGTTCTGAAAGCATTTCTTATTGTCACTGCATGCCTCAGTTTCTTACATGTACAGCAGTGAGTTAGTCAGTATAACCACATCGACACGTTCCCAGTCAAACGCTGAAGCTTTTCATCTACATTTAACATTTTTCTACTAGAATCCTACTCAAGGTAACTGCAGCAATAACTTTTGGTCTTCTTAGAGTCCCAGATTAAACCTGAAATGGTGACGGAGCTGGGAGCAGCTACCCCCTGCCCAGCTGCCAAAATGAGCCCAAATGAGCTTGTCCCCAGACCAACCCCACTGGCTGGAGCTCAGCCCCAGGTCAAAAGTAGTCCGTGTGTCCTCTCCCCCTGCTTTATTGACAGGATAGCTCTATTTACTTTGTCCTGGCTGGAGCACGGCTGCTTTTTGTGAAAACCGAGGGGCAGTGAGCAGAAGGCAGTGCAGCAAGGCAGGTGGGGAGGACCCGGGGACAGAAGACAGCAGACGCTGCAGGAAGGTGGCACAACCGAGTGTGGGGAGCCCCATGTCAGGAGGGTGAGCAGTGAGGAGCCCAAGAAGACCAGAGGGAGCATTGCAGGTCAGGACTGACAGACACCGTGCTTTGCTTTCATCTGCGTGACCGCTGCTGGATCTGGACCCGCTGTCTAGCTCCATCTTCCCTCCTTCAGGACATCTACGCCTGTCAGCCAGGGGCTGCTCCATCCCTGTGCTGAGGATCTCTGCCTGCCGACGCCCAATGGGACCAAGGAGGGTGGCTAAGACATACAACAGTCGCTCAGCAACTCCTCGTCCCCTGGGGAGGACAACATAAGCTGCCTGCGCCAGCCTCCTGGGTTGTTCTCACTACAGCTGGAGGTGCTCCTAGCCTGACTTTTTCCAGGCTCCCCCCTTGCAGATCTTCTCCCCCTGCAAGCCTTCAAAATCTCCATTTCAGGAAAAAAAAAAAAAAAAAGCCAGCCATTGTACGGGGTGTGCTGACCCACCACGGCAGACCGGTGTGGGACAAAGGCCAAGCTGAAGAGACATGGCATCAAATTATTGATCGCTGAGGAGACCTTGAGCTTGGGTAAATAGATATCCTCCTCTCTCTCTCTCTCCCCATGCATGTGTAAGCGGGCTTGCGTGGGGGGTGTGGGCCCGGCCTCACAGGCGGCAGCAGGTTTCAAAGGTAGGTCTGCAGCTCTGGGGGAAACCCCAGTGCCTACAATTAAATCTTCAAAAAAAAAAAGAGGTTCTTCTATTGTTGTTTCCTGCCCTCCTTCCCCCCGCCCCTCGGTTTGCGGTTCTTTGCTTACGCCTGCTGTTTCTGAAAGGATCCTATGGTAGTGGAGAGGTGCTCCTGCCTCTCTGGAAGGGTGCACCAGAGGAAGCAGATGTGACGCCGTTTGTAGGAGTGTTGATGTTCACCGAGCTGTGTTTGATTTTCTGGAGCGAGTCGCTTGGTGCTTATGTTCTGTGAGCACATTTTGGTGCCAAAATCCAGCCTGGAAGGTTTGGGGCTCAGTAAAAGGTGGGAGAGTAAGGAGGCTGAACAACCCCTGTCCTGTGAATGTCACAGGGCACCCACGCAGGCTAAAAGGGGTGTGAGGCCAAACATCTCCTCCTACCTCCACAGCACGTCCCCCAGGCACCACAGGCATGTAGGCAGGGCGCAGGCATTCCCCAGGAGCTCCGTGCCCTCCCACGTGGATGTGCTCACATCCCGTTCCCTCTCCAGCCACACACACAAAGCTTTTGAGGACAGTGGGTGAGATAAGATGGCTCTTTGGGCGATGGCACTTCTTCCTTATCTTCAGCATCTGGGGCTGGCAGGAGGGGCGCAGCCAGAAGAAAGCAAAACAGGCAGCCCGAGGGAGAAGAAAGGTGAGGGAAAACAGAAGATGTCCCCTGGAACAGAGGCGGGTGGAGGGCTGGTTGTGGTTTGCGAGCTCTCCCTGCACTTGAACAGCTGCTGAGTCAGGGTCAGCGTGGGCTTCATCCTGGGACAGGCAATCTGGTGGGAACAGCAGGAGTTTGTTTGCTTTGAGGGGCCGATAGCAAAGTGGCACAGCAGGCAAAGTACAACTGCAGGCTCCCAGGCCGGGGCTGCTGCATGCAACTTCTGTGTGCATTTGAGGGCACTGATTTTATTTTGCATTGATCTCCAGGTCAATAAAATACCAGTTTTAAAAAACATTCCCCAACTGAGAAAACAACAGCATTATCTATGGAGAATTTTCTTATTGTACTCACTTGTGTTTTGGGCAGAAGCAAACGAAACCTGGGGATTGTCTTTGAAAATCTGGAGATGCCCTGGAGGCATAGACAGATAGGACAGCGTCCTGGAAGCCTGTCTTCTACTGAAATAGGATTTTAACTCGCATTTCTACTGAGCAAAGTCTTTGATGGTTAGCCCACAGACCTCTTAGGGCTATAGATCTGGGGAGAGGATCACAGAGCTGACAGCACGCCTCCAGAGATGGATGTAAAAGGCTGCATGAAACCCAGCCTGACCGTGGTGTGCTGTGTCACTAGATGCCCCAGATGGAGGCCGAGGAACAGGAGGAAGATGCCAACTCCCTCTCAAAAGATGGATCAGAGACTAACTCAACTACCTCACGTGACTGCCGCCGCTATGTGCCTCTTGGAATAGTCTTTGTTTTGCTGGCTGGAACTGCTGCAGCAACATGGTATTTCCTAGGTAAAAATTCAACACGTTTTTTTCCCTGTGTAGGAGGTGGATGGGCTAGAGTAAAGGCAATGTCCAGCCCAATGAGTATTTGTGTCTTTGGGCAACATTTACAGATCAAATCTGGGCAAATCTGGGCAAATCCCTCTCTCCTACGTATCAGCAAGGTAATCCATTAGTGTCTTCTGTTGGCAGACTACAGACCATGGCACCTGGAACCATCTGTCCTGCAGTTTTACTCCGGCAGCCTCCAGGTCCTCAATCGCCAATACTTCCCAGACCTTGGGGAAGTGGAGTCCAGAGCCTTCTGGTTGGAGTCAGCTAAACTGCAGAATATGGTGAGGGCAATTCCACGACCAGAGCTGGCCCTGAGGCAGTTCAGTGAGTAGCAGAGCAAGAGGTCAGGTACCCTCATCCAAGTGACAGACATGGTGGGTCTGTACAGTAGGAGGGATGAAGGGTAGGGCTGGCTGTAGGTTCTTTGTCACTGTAATGTTGCACGATAGTTACCAGACGACTCTCATTGCAGCTGAAGGATCTCATTCGTGCCACAGAGCTGGGTCGATATTACAACTCGAGCACAGTTTATGCCTTCGGGTGAGTAGCACCCACAGCATTTCTGCTTGTCTGTACGTGAAAGTTTCCAGTCCACGGTACTTTCGTTTCACTGAAATTTGGTCACAACAAACAGCTGCACACCCAACCATGAGCTCTAGGCTAGGCTGGGCAATACGCATCCAGAACGGCTCCGGTATGACAAAGCTGTGGATATTTTCACATTCAAATTCATCTGAGGTCAACACAAAACCCCCAAACTGAGATTTTTTTCACAGAGACAAAAGTTCAAGCAAGGAAAAGAAATGATTGGGAAGAATTGAAAAAAAAAAAAATAATAATCTGGGCTTGGCATTCTCAGTAGAAACTAAGCAGCTGGAAATTAATTTCTCTAATTCAAGGAAGTCATTTGTATGGCCTGATTCTAGGCACTAGAAGGCAGAGGCCAGAATGCACCATGCATAAGGTGTTTCAGCCAAGAAGCGTGGTCCACCTGGGAACAGGATGAGAGTGGAGTGGGACAGATATGGGACTACAGCTTTGCAGGTCATCACAGTAGTTTGAGAAACCAGGAATAACTTCCAAACTGATGTATACATTTGTTTATTTATTTTTTTCCATGAAAAACTACACCCCTAAATTTGACCTTTCGCTAAGGAAAATTCCATTTTTGCTGTAACTCCATTTTCTACCCGGGAAAGAAAAGTTTCACTTGCAATTCTTCCTCTATTTTTTTACCAAGCAAAGTTTTGCTTCAACACCTCTTCCCCCTCCCCCAACCATTTTTCTCTGCCAGCTGGTTGAACAGAGCTTTCCCAGCCACAGCCCCCCGCCACTTGAGCCTGCCCAGCATTAATGGCTTGTGGTAAGGTACTGAGTCATAAATCAACCCCTTGTCACCACTGGGAGGTGATACAAAAAAAGTCTTGAGAGTTTCATCTCAGCCTCTGGTCAGTAGTAACCAAAGGTCACTTCTACCTGAAATGAGACTACTCATTAGGCCAGTCTTGATTAATTATCACACTAATTTGACCACGTATAATCATCACTGGAGAGTCCACACAGATATACCTGACTTGTGGCTAAACAATGGGGATTTAATCTGTGGGGTTTGACACTCCTTGTAGAGGAAGACAGAGGATATTTAATGTGCTATTTCTCTGTTAGGGAGGGGGCTCTGACCTTCTTCTTCTGGTTTACCCTCCAAATCCCTGAGAGTAAGCAGAAGGAGATGACGGCTGAGAGGGTGAACACAATGCTCCACCAAGAGCTCTCCGCCAGCTTCAACATCTCGGGCAGCCTGTCCTACCAGGCAGAGTACAGGGTCAACCCAGACTCGCTGGTTCTGCTGGGTAAGTACCCTCTGCTCAGCTGTGGCCTGAGCCATCAGACGTGGCCCCAGGTTTACAGGGTGCCAAACAAAGGTTATGAGAAGTGGCTAGAAGTCATTGCTGAAAGGGATGGGAGAAATCTGAAGAGGACAGGGAAGAAATGAGGATCAAGACAGGCAATTACATGTGTTGCTTCCTCACAGAGAACAGAAGTTTCAAAAATAGCATCATTCCTTTGAAGGATTAAAGATTCTCGGAGATACAGCTGACTATGACCAACTAGTTAACAACTTCCTATTTCTTCTCCTTCTCCCCTCAGCCTTGGCTTGTGTTAATAACTTACACAGGTCATGGCTTTGACCAGCTCAGCTCAAAATCAGCAAGCAGTTAGGCTTCTTGTTTTCCTTTGGGAGCTTATTCCAGTCTACTCAATTCAGAGAAGAACAAAGTCAACATACTTAAGTCACTGCTAGCCTTACTCCAAAACAAAGCATTGTTGCTACTTCAGTTTTCCTAACATATGATTTTAAGCATTA
Source organism: Netta rufina (assembly GCF_964035555.1). Lineage (NCBI taxonomy): Eukaryota > Metazoa > Chordata > Aves > Anseriformes > Anatidae > Netta > Netta rufina. Next base: position 152,349,101 of record NC_140123.1, on the reverse strand, counting down.
TTTATCAGTTCCCAAAGTAGAGATCACAGCCTGTTTAAAAAGAAGCCCCCATAGAACTGCTCTAAAATAGGTGTTAGATAAAGGACGTGGGGATGTGTCTATATTCAGTGCATCAAAATCCAATGGAATTTGCATTTAGTCCTTATAATGAAACAGCTTCTCAGCCTGATCTGATCCCTCCTTCAGAGCCGCAAACCACAGAGGTTTTAAACTATGTTGCCTTTACTCTCTCCTGCTAGGACTCACATTTCCAAGTTTCTTCTTCCCATGAAATGCCACATCTCCAAGTTTTTTCCCCAGACGTTATCTTGCATTTTTCAAAGATGAAACTTATTTTAACATATCCCACCCATATTTTCGTTAACCTTTCCCTGCACGTCACAACTGTTTTGATTTGGAGGTAATTTTTTTTGGTGTCTCCAAACAAAATCTGATTTCCTTAAAATGATTTCACAGATCATTTTGTGGATATGATCCAGATCTTTGTGTTAAGATCCAGTATGAACCTGCATTAGCACCCCATGAAGAGCTCTCCTCCTGCATTTACCATTAGTCACTTACTTCTGCTTATAATTTGTTTCCAGTGTACTAGACCTTATGTTCAGCCAAATTAAATCAACTTTCTTAAGAAAAATGTCATAACACAATATGCTAAATGCTTCAAAGTCAGCCCATCTTGCATTTTCCATTTATTTATTCACTTCCTAATGTGATCCATAAAAAAAATAAAAAATGATGTTACCATTCTTTTAGCTGTTCCCAGTTCCCTCTTATTCCCTTCGCATCTGTTTCACTGTTTTATTCATTTCAGGTAGATTTGCATGAGCAGAACATGCTTCTTTCTATTTCGGAGTTAACACACCAGTCGTAGTTTCTCTGGCTCCTTCTGCTTTCTCTCATCCTTCCTGCCTCCTTCTCCAACCAGAAGCAGTCTAGCAGCTGTGGCATAAAAAAAAAATTAAAAAATTAAAAAAAAAAAAAAACTATACTTCTGGGCCAGGATGAGCTCACGCCAGTGGCTTAACCTCTGGCTTCATTTGCTCTGTAATAGTGGAGTGAAAAAAATTGCCAGCTAATAGCAAGTCATTAGCACTTCATTGCCTTCTGACAGACTCACTGGCTGACCCGCTGAGCTCTAAATATGAATTATCTCTCTGCAGTCTTCTGTAATGCATGGAGCTGCAGACCACTGGCTAATTCAGGAAGATTTTTCCACCCCCTGGTGCTTTATTTTTACTAACAGGTACACTCACCCCAGGGTACTAGATTCCCATTTTCCCCTGAAGACTTTTAGGATTTCCTTCCTTCTTATTGAAGGAACTCAGTTTTGTTACCTTCACACAAAAGAGAAGTAACCTCAGTTCAGCATACCCCGTGTCCTTCCCTACAGCAGAGGAGCTTCTCCAGCTTTGTTCTGGCAGGATCCTCCTTTCCACAACATCTGTTTTTACCATGACAAAGCTGCAGAGCTCTCCCTGCAGAATTGCACGCTCTGCTTCGGGGCCACAACAGAGCAAAGGCCTGCCCTAGGCAAGCCCCGAGCAGCAGCTCTCACACCCAGCTGACCTCACGGCGCCTTTAGTTTTGGCAATTATTCCCAGTAGCACCTCATCTTTGGCTGCTCCCAGTTCAGCTGGGAGGCTGGAGCAAGGCCCAGCTCCTAAAAGCACTGTCCATGGGCTTTACTGTGTGCAGATTTGTAGCCCTTGCTGGTGGCTCTCTCTGCATCTGCCTTACCCAAAGGTGGACTTTGTAGGCTGTTTAGTAGCTATCAACCAATTATCATCAAAGGAGACCTCCTTTCCCACCTTGATAAGCTCCCATGCTTTTCAGTGAAGGGTTATTTGAACTCAGAGAGCAGGGTGAAGGCTCTGGGTTAGGGCTGTGCCCTGTGGTGTGGCTGCCAGGGAAGGGGAATGGTGTCCTGAGGCAATGTCCAGCCCTGGTGGGAAGGGGAAGGTGCCCTTGAGGAGCATTGGGTAATGGGCAGAGAAGCCTGTGTTGGTTTGGAAGGAATGAATTGAGGCTGTTGGACTTGAAGCTGAGGCCAGAGAGGTTTCCCTGTGGGATGGGATGAGGAAAGCATGACTGAAACAGGTCTCTGAGACCAGACAGATAAGTGCCTGGAGAGTGCCCCACACCAAGATTTTAAGGGGGTCACCTACATAGGAAGGGCGTCGTCACCTGCCATGCTAGCAGTCAGTTACCACCACTTTTTGTTTATCTTCCTTTATATATTTCCTTTCTAACAGAATCCAGTGTGAAAGACATAGTAGTGCTGAAATCCACTCTGGGTAGGCCATCTTTTCTTTTCCTTTTGAGTTTGTTACTTTGTGGGAGGGGTTTTCACCGGCGACAGGTTTTGTTTGGCTTTCTGGAGCTGCAAATCCTGGGAAGGGGAGAAGAAAGCCATAGCAAGGGAGCAACAACACCACTGCTTAGCAAAAATGCCCATGGCCACATCCAAACTGCGTGAAGCTACTACATGGTGGAGTGCTCTGAGCAGCTCTGGTAGCATACAACTATGCAGAAATACCAGCTCCCAAGAGCAATGCAGCCACCTTTGTAAAGTCTTGGTGTAATGGTGCCACAGTGCCAATTCTGGGCCCCAGAAAACCTATTGAGAGGGGCTGAGGGTTTCCCTCCATCACTCTGCACTGGATGTGGTATAAGCCATTGTAAGTGTATTATCCTAGTGATGTTTGAAGGTGTTTTTAATAATTTTGGGCAGTGCTGCAAGTGCTGTGGCAATAGATATGCTATTAGAAAGTCACCTTTAAGTTGATTTTTACTCAAAAATCTTGGGCTAGACAGCTGCTGAAGGCTGGAAACCATACAAGGGGGATATAAGGCTGGGAAGAATATGGTGGTGAGAGGAGAAAGAAATGAAAAAGAAAATGAAGCCAATGGAAGATAACTGTGTTGTGCTGATGTTTAACTCCTGAGACAGTATGGGCTTAACCAAGAGAGAGAGACCAGTTATTACAGAGATATGGAGGGGGTTTCTTCCACATGCACCATATACTTTCACATGCATCTCAGTGACACCAGTAAGACGTGACTGGTATCACTGAGATGCGTGTGAAAGTAGACTGAGATCACTGGGATGATTCAGCCTAACCCTGAAATAGGGCTTACACTGGTATCCCAACTGGCAATCCCATATCTTAATTTCCCTTACAGCCACCCCTAAGCCCCATTTTCCCTCAGTTTACATCACCCTGAGGTTTAAATCCTCCTATCTTTCCCCTGCGTTCAGGTTGCTACAGATACAGCTACGTCCAGGAGGACGACATCCTAACGCTGGAGGGCCCTGACTACCTGGCTTCCAGCTGTCTTTGGCACCTCCACGGCCTCAAGGGCTACATGATCAAGCTACACTTGGAGTGGACTCTCCCGGACTGCAGGGACCGCCTGGCTATGTATGATGCAGCTGGGCCCCTGGAGAAACACCTCATCACCTCGTAGGTAGCTCCTGAGCAGGGCGATCACAGTGGGGAACCCAGGCAGGATGGCACACCACCACAGCAGGGGAAGGTGTTAGACTACATCAGAGGAAATTCTCTTTGATGCAAAACCTGCCTCTCACTGATGAGCTGAAGTCACTGATGTGGGATATCACACAGCCAGCCCTGCAGTCTGATAGATTACAGCAGCACGAGCTGTGTCTCTGGTGGCTCTTTATTTGGTTCAGTTGGTGTCTCACAACAGGAATGTTCTTTGGATAACGCAGTCCTCCACTGCTTTTTTTTTTTATTATTATTATTTTTTTTTTTTCTCTTTTTTCATTCCTCTCTTTCATTTGTTTGTGGCTTGCTTCACTCCCACTCCTTTGTTCTCTCTTTCCCCTCAGGATCTACGGCTGCAGCCGGCAGGAGCCTGTGGTGGAAGTCCTTTCATCAGGCCCCGTCATGTCCATCGTGTGGAAGAAAGCCATGTACAGCTACTATGACCCCTTCATCCTCACAGCACAGGCGGTGCCCCTCAAAGGTGAGGAAGGCTGGAGGAGGGCAGCCATAAGTACAGGATGGACACAGGTTATCTCCTACAACATCACTGCTAGAGGTCAATTCGGTATAAGATAAAGCAGCAAAATACATTACCATCACCCTTCTGTGGACAAGAAGAGGAAGCTAAAAGTCTTGCCAGGTAGAAATGGTCCCTTGAAGGGGAATGGTGGAACATCCCAGTGACCATTAGCGTTAGGTCTTAGAGCCCCTTTTATCCCCTGCTACAATGGGATAAGTACACGGTATCCCCAGGCTGAGGTTGAACTGAAAGGTATCATGGCTTTGAATGTCTGTATTTACAGCCTGCGAAGTGAACATAACCCTGCGGGAAGGCCTGGAGCTGCAGGGGAAGATCAGCACCCCACACTACCCCAGTTACTACTCGCCCAACACGCAGTGCACTTGGCACATGACGGTAAGAGCCAGCTCCCACCGAAGCATCCACCTCCTCCCTGAAGGCACTCCCCGCATTAACGCGGGGCACAGCGCTCGGCCAGCACTCTCAATCAGATCATCATGAGAAGCAAAGAGAGGGTAGAAGCCTGCCTAGCCTCCATTTAATGGGTCTTTCTAAAGCCAAAGCAGTCTCATACTACATGCCAGAGCAGAGATGCCATAACTGAGGCAGAATCTGAAGTCTTGGCTTCAGGGGATTTCTTCAAGGCAGAACCAGTTTACTTGAAATTACCGTGTTTTGAGACCAGTGGCAGAGCCACCCTGGTTTATAGCATGGCCCCAGTTTAGATGGTCCTTCCTTCTGGCCTGAAATATATGAATTAGTACCTCTCCCCTTCACATCTACCCTGCTCATTTCTGTTGTGTGGGATGGGCTGCAGCACTCATAGGAGCCATCTCCACTCTGCTCTGGACCCCCTCTCCTGCAGGTCCCCTCCCTTGGCTATGGGGTCACCCTGTGGTTCGATGCCTACGCGCTCAGCAGACAGAAGCAAGACCTGCCCTGTACCCAAGGCCAGTGGATAATTCAGAACAGAAGGTGGGTATTGCTGGGGTCCTGGTTTCTGTCTCTCAATTCCCATTCCTGAACTGGGATGAAACCTCTGCATGTCCCCAGTTCCGTTTAGCCACCAGGTTTGAAGAAAGAAATCCCACTGCCCTACTTAGTGGTCACTGTCAGGGCTGGCACCTCTTGCTTGTCTACTTCTTTTTTAGCCTCTCTCATTCACAGGCTCCCTAGGGAGCACATTTCTTATAAATTTGCTCCGAGATACCAGCCTGCCTTCTCTGTCTTGCTGTTTGCATCAGGCTTCCTAATTTTCTCCTGTGTGTGTAACCTTGGTGTCCTCCCACGTCTCTTGTGTTTGCAAATCTGCCTGTCACCACCTCTGCAATAATATCTGCGTGTGCCGTTGCCTCGCATCCACCTCCGTACAGATCCTCCGCCAAGCTCCAGATCCTCCTGCTTTGACTAGAGCCACTTCCCCCTGCGGGACTTCCCAAAATCAGCCTCCATACATTGCTGGGGCTGCTGCCCACCACCGTCTAGGTGCAGAGGAGACACAGCTGCCACACTTTTATCTCCTCAAAGCAGGCTCTGAGTTAAGATGGACCCTTTTTTTTCCCTCAGAGTTACTGCAAACTTGCTCCCTTCTCTCCAAAACCTCCCCCAGCACATCTCATTAACTTCCTATCCACTGCTTCTGCAGTGGTAATTTATTTTCTTCTGAAAGATCTGAACGAGAAGCTACTGAAAATTATCTTCCCCTGGCTTAGGATTTTCACCTTTTCTCTCCTTACCTTCCTCTCTTGAACTGTCAGAGCCACAGTTTCTACAACATGATTTCTTATGAAAGATAAGAACTGAGTTGTTTTGCATGGCCTGAATTCAGCATTTGCCCTAAAATGGGAAATGTCCGAAGATAGTAGGGTCACTCTGGAGTAATGAGGGCAGAAATGGGTGAAAATATGTATAGACTGTTTCCATCTCATTCGTAAAGCCTAATTATGCCCTGTTGTCCCCAGTTATTTGGTTTCCCCTCTCTCTGTATCAATTCCCATCACAGCATTCATGTAGACTGGACGTGGGTTAACATCACAGCTTTTTCCCATTGCTCCTGTGTAATCTTATGCCACACTGAAGGCATCTTGCTGTACTGGCTACCCCCTCAACACCCCTCCATACCCAGTCTTTGTGGTCTCTTTCCCACCTTCTCCAGCCCCACAGAATCCCCCTGCCCCACTTTGCTGTCTTCTTCTCCCTCGCCGCCCAGGACATCCCACCTCTGTTTGCTCCTCAGGTTGTGTGGCCTGCGGACCCTGCAAGCCTATGCCGAGAGGATCCCAGTCACGTCCTCTGCCGATATCACCATCACCTTCACCTCGCAGATCTCCTTAACGGGCCCTGGCGTGCAGGCAGCTTACAGCCTGTACAACCTATCTGACCGTACGTCCAGGCCTCCTCCCTGCTCCTTGGTGGGGTGTGGGGGGGTCCCAGATGCCTACCTGCAGCCTCCTGTGTGCTAGGATTGTGTTAGGAGAAACACCAGGCACATCCCATGAGCCTGAGGTGCCAACTGCCCTTCAGACACGTTTGGACACAATACCACACACACCACTCATATCCCCAAAAGAAGAGGTATTTACATCCAAAGCTGCTTCTGCACAAGTGTTCCTGCCTCCTAGAGCACCCTTGTGCCAAGGCCCAGCTTCAGAAAACTGCCTACAGGCTCACCCCTCAGCACGGACTGGCCTTGGGATTTCAATGGGAGACTATTTCTGACTTGAAGTGACTCTTGTTTCAATCACAAAAGCTCACAGAGAGAGCTGTTTCCTGCTCACCTTGGAACCTGTGCAAGTGAGAGACAAAACCACACACAAATACGCGTATGCACATATGTAAATACGAAGAAACCTTCCCAAGGTTTCTCCAGCTCCCTCCTGCGTGGGTGCTGTAACCCACACTTGTCCCTGAATACGTGCACCTGGCAACACGTTACAACAGCCCCTCCACGGCCCTGACCACGTTTTAATCCCCAAGAACCTACTTCTTTTTTGCTGCAGCGCTCAGGAGTCACAAAACAGAGCTAGGGCAGAGGCAGAGCGTGCCAGGCAGGTGGGTGATCTGGCAAACTTTGGGGACTTTACTGAGTGCCTCCTGCGAGCTGCTGCGGCTCGTGTGCGGTCAGGAAGGTGTGCAGCTCCATGCTCCACTTTCAAGCTGCGGTGCTGTGCTGCAAGGAGGTTTCCAGTCACCGGGGACTAACTACGATCTGGTGGTTTCACAGCCTGTCCCGGCGAGTTCCTGTGTTCGGTGAATGGCTTGTGCGTCCCGGCCTGTGATGGGATCAAAGATTGCCCCAATGGGCTGGATGAGAGAAATTGCGGTGAGTGATCTGTTCTCCCCGCCAGTACCTGGTCCCAGCAGGACGCAGCTCCTTGCTCTTCCAAAGGTAGGGAGAGAATGGGGAGGATCCACGTGGCCCCTGCCTCCCCCTCAGGGAGATTAAATCTCTGAATCACAAACGTCTCTTCTCTCTGCCAAGTGGCTTCAGCCTGCTCTGGAAGAGGAGCAGCACTTCTTCCTCTTGTGCACAGTGCAGATATTTGGGGGTTCCCTCGAGAACCCCCAAATATCCCTGCACCAAGAGCTCCAGACAGCCTGAAAGAACCCCCTGCCCATGCTGTCCAAAACCTTGCTTTCCCACCACCCTGTCCTGCCAACCAACCTCAGCCCTGGCCTACAGCCCCCTCTGCTGTCAGAGCACTGTGTCCCCCTCCCTGCCTCCCAGGGCTCCTGCAAAACCCCATTCTCGTCGGAAGACCTATCCAGGCTCAGACAAGACATCTGATTCATTGGCTCCTCTTGTTCAACATCCATCCCCCAGCACCTCCAGCCCTTTTTCTGTAAAGCTGCCTCCCAGCTGGGCAGCCCCCAGCCTGTTCTTGTGCATGGGGTTGTTCCTTCTCAGGTGCAGGGCTCAGCACTTCCCTTTGCTGAACTTCAGAAAGTTTCAGTCAGCCCATTTCCCCTGCCTGTCCTGCTCACATTGCCTCAGACTTTCATGTGGCTTTAATCATCTGGATGCCTCGCACTAATTACCGAAGCAATTATAGTCATTGCAGTAAGAAAATGCCTGGTCCATCATGTTTGGACACAAACACAGAGCAAAGGGACAGTTCCTGCTATGAAAATGTATAATCAGAAATCAAACTATGATGGGCAGGCACCTTAGGCTTGTCCCTGTCTTGGGCAGCTACCAGCGATCGTAGACATCAAGGAATCCATCAGGGTTCAGGACTCAGCTATCAGAGCAAGAGAAGCTGCTCTGTAGGGGAAGGTGACCCCTGAGCTGAGGGTGAGAGCAAGGCAGGAGGAACTCTAGCCAGGATGCAATCCTGTAGGATGTAAGCAGGGTAAGCAGAATAGGGTTTGGTGAGGGTAACCAGGGTCAGCACGGAGTCCGGGGAGCACAAGGCAAGTCCATAGTGCTGAGGCAGATCTGAGGTGAAGCTAGCAATTCAAGGCAAGGCAAGGCAGTCACAGCATCCTGTGCATCTAAGTGCTGGCTGCTTCCCCCCACCCCTCCTTGCAGTGTGCCCTGCAAAGTTCCAGTGCCGAGAGGACAGCACCTGCATCGAGTTCAGCCGGGTCTGCAACCAGCAGCGGGACTGTGCCAACGGGACCGATGAGGAGCAGTGCAGTGAAGGTAGGGAGGGTCTGGGGGGGAGCTGACAAATGCCTTGCTCTGCTCTCAAACCACGGCTGCTGGTAGCGTGCCTCCCTCCGGTGAGATAAGGGCACCAGCTGGGAGCTGGCCTTCCGGGCCTGCCCACAGCATTTGCTCATTTTGTGCCTTATTCAGGAAATTCTGTCGTGTTTTATGTAGTTCCCCCAAGCTCTGCGTTGCTTTCTTCCCTCTCTCAAAAGACTTCAGGCCGTACCTACAACCTGGCGCCTTTCCTCAGCCCCAGCTTCCCTTCGTCTTCACAGGGGTCCCCTGTGGTCCTTTCACCCACCGCTGTGACGACGGGACCTGCGTGAAGAAACCCAACCCCCGGTGTGACACCACGGCGGACTGCAGGGACCTGTCGGACGAGGAGCGCTGTGGTGAGGAAATGCTCGCTCACCCCTCAGCCAGGCAGGTTCAGGGTGCCACCTAGCTCCAGGTTGTTCTCACCCCTGCCACCCCAATATAAGCATCCTCCCTCCCTTGGCCCACCTTGTCCTGCTCCCCCCAGTGCCATTGCTCCGTCCTGCTCTCCTGGCTGAACTGTGAGGGGGAGCTGCCTGCTCCCTGACCAGATGCTCCCCGTCTCCTTCGGGCAGTGGCATCAGGCCAGGCAGACACGTCTCACAGGCCAGGTCCTACCCACAGGCTGCCCTTTGGACTGCTGTGCTGGCTTACGTGAAGCGATGCCATCCTACAAAGCTCCAGCCAGGGAAACCACCCGTGGTACTAGCAGGGAAACCACCCGTGGTACTGGCAGGGAGACAATTTGTGTTTTGATTGCCCTGCTTGATATATCTGGAGTTTCCATGGGCAGCAAAAGGCTGGGGAGGTTTCCCCTGACCGGATGGTAGCTAGCACAGACAAGGCACTGCCCCGAAGGCATCCCCAGGAGGAAGGGCATGGCTGTGCAGGCATCAGTGAGGGAATATGTGCTTGGAGAGGTGCTCCCTAGGCCTGTCCTGGAAAAGATGTGCAGCATCTGGGGAGGGCAAGGGTTTGAGGGAGTAGAGGTCAAACTCTTCAGCCAGTGAAACAGGAAAGGGAGGGCAGGCACAACGTGTTCCCTTCCTGCACTGAAGCACCTGCTGTGTCTCCTCCTCCTCCTCCTCAGACTGCGGGCTGCAAGCCCCTCTCAGCAGGATCGTGGGTGGTGCTAACTCTGTGGAGGGGGAATGGCCCTGGCAGGCCAGCCTGCAGGTTCGGGGGCGCCACATCTGTGGGGGAACGCTCGTTGCGGACCGCTGGGTGGTCTCAGCCGCGCACTGCTTCCAGGATGAGAGGTAAGTGGAGAGCGGAGGGGGATGGACAGGAGTAAGGAAACTAAACCAGGGAGCTTTTTGCAGCCAGAGAGGCAGTCACAGGGAAAACAACATGTGTAATGTATGAGGTGGTCAGGACTCTCAGCCTAAAAACATCCTTCTTCTTGCTTCCTCCTCCTCTGGTCCAGGCGGAGGCCCTTTGCCCCTTCCCTTCTGGAGACAGGGTCTACGCTGGCTGTTCTTTTCTCCTGTGTCACCTCACTAGGCTGTCTCCAGCTTTAAATCCTGCTTCTGTAAAAGGCTGTCATGCTCTCTTAGTTTCTCAGATCTAGGTACCCTTCCCCAAGTCTCCTTCTTGCAGCTCTGCTTCTCCAGTTCAGTCCTTGCTCTCTGCTCTGTCATAGTCATTTGCACATGTCCAGCTCCACTTATATGTCTAAACTACGTATACCTTTTAGCTTTTCTAAGGAAAATAAAGATAGAAGATCAAGTTGCCTATGTGTATGAGTGCCTGCCCAAAGCTGATCCCCCTGTAAAGGCATGTCAAGGCATCAAAGAAATATCCCAACCAACTTCTTGAAATTAGTAACCAAACAAAAAAAAACCTTCAAAGGGAGATGATTGTCCATCATGACACCCCTTAAAAGAGCATGACCAAAGCAGCAAGGCTCTTCCCATCCTTCCCTGTTCGTGTGATGAGTTATCTTCTCTGCTGCATCCTACAGACTGGCTTCCCCCTCCATCTGGACTGTTTACTTGGGCAAATATTTCCAGAACACCAGCAGCCACACAGAGGTGTCCTTCAAGGTGATCCGTCTCTTCCTCCACCCCTACTACGAGGAGGACAGCCACGATTATGATGTGGCCCTGCTCCAGCTGGACCATCCCGTCATCACCTCACCCTTCATCCAGCCCATCTGTTTGCCTGCCCCTTCCCACCTCTTTGAGCCCGGCCTTCACTGCTGGATCACTGGCTGGGGAGCCCTTAAGGAAGGAGGTAGGTGCAACATCTTTGCTGGTGTCCCACTGGAGCAGGGCCAAGGTGGAAATAGAGATTCTGGTGTGGGGTAGGTAGAATAGGGTTTTGTTGACTGCAAAGGATCATGTCTCCTTCACCTCCTTTGTTTTTTGGGCATAGTGTCCAAACCCTGGACACTCCAGGGTTTGCATAGTTTGCCAGATGAGCTTAACCTCTATTTTGACGAGATGCAAATCCAAATGCTGACATTCCAGAAGCTGGAGAATCCTCCTCTTCCCAAAGGCTGAAGTGCCTACCACACGTCCTGAAAGGGAAAGGGACTGCAGGGTAACATTGCTCCTGTCATGCAGGTGAAGCACTTTGATGAAAGTCATACTGTGATGCCAGCAGACAGCAGAATAGGGATTCAGGTGGCAGCTTTCAGCATGCAGTGAGATGGGCATGGGCTGGGGGATCAGGGTAAACACTGGGAAGTTCCACCATTGCTCACCGGCGCTGCTCTTGGTGCTCTACCCCCCAGGGCACATCAGCAATGTCCTGCAGAAGGTGGACGTGCAGATCATCCAGCAGGACATCTGCAGCGAGGCCTACCACTACATGATTTCTCCGAGGATGCTCTGTGCTGGGTACCACAAGGGCAAGAAAGACGCCTGCCAGGTGACAGAGGGGTTGTGGGAGCAGGGTGGGCTACCACGGGTGTCCCAGGCCTCCCGAATGCACTCCGTAGCCTGAAATAAGGGTGAAAAGACCATAAAATGCCCGACTCCTCGATCCTTCCTCTGATCTAAATGGCAAAACCAGCTCCCAGGGCAAATTCTTCACGGCATCTTTGCCTTAGATGGGGTACAAATACACATAAACTTCTCAGTCCAGCCCATTCTCCACTCCTTACCTCCCACTCCCAAGTCACATGCCTACATCAGTCTCTTCCCCCCTCGTTCTCATTAGCATCTGTCAAGCACAGTAACCACTCTGTTCCTTCATTACAGTCAATCAATCTCCAGCAATTCCTCTATCTCCCATCCCTCAGGATATCCACTTAAATTCCACCAGCTTCCTTGCTCTCCGTGTATCTGCAAATGCCTCCTGGAGCAGAAGGAGGCAATAGAGCTGCCAGCTTCCTGGGAGTTGCTAAAGGAGAGGAATTGGCGTGATGAAGGAATGCAGCAATGGGTCAGATGTTTGCACAGGAGACAGTTTTTGACATCTGCCTAAGGTTTAAGTGCAGATGTCCCAGACATGAGTTGAGGGGATACATGAATCTGTGTACGCCAGTGAAAACACCCAGCAGGGTACGCTGGTGGATCACCATCACCCCATTTTTCCTTCCCTTTCTCTAGGGCGATTCTGGAGGCCCACTGGCCTGCGAGGAGCCCAGCGGCAGGTGGTTCCTGGCTGGTTTGGTCAGCTGGGGAATGGGGTGCGCACGTCCAAATTCCTACGGAGTGTACACCAGGATCACCCAAGTGCTGGGCTGGATGAACCAAACCATGAGCTGAGAAAAGTGCATCTCTGCCCTCTCCCCATCAGACCTACGCGCACAACGGCTCTCGTTCCTGACCTTGCTCGCTTGCCTCGCAGAGAAAAGAGTTTCTGTGTGGGATGTTGTCAGACCCAGGATGCTCTTCTGAGCAGGGTAAAAAAATAAAAAAATCCGATGGTGGGAACTGTAGAGGAAAGCAGGCAGACCCTCTTCCCCCTTCAGTGCTTCCCAAGGGAACATCCCAAGGTGGTTTTGGGCCATCTATCCAAAATTCTTGGGGGGAGGGTCCCAAGCTGATGGTTTCTAAGTGCAGGAATGAGGGGAGCTGAACTTTCCATGAACCATGTGACTCAGCCACAGTCTTATGCTGGAACGAAAATGTGACTGATGTAGTTAGAGATTCCAGTAACTGTGAAATCAATCAGCCTCCCTCTTCCTTCTTACTGCTCGTCCTCCTTCCCCCCTTCCCCTCCCATCACTCCTCCTCTTCCATCTCCCTAATTGCTTCTTTTCTTAGCCGGCATGTGCTGCTCAGCTCAGCCAGGCAACTCTTCACGTCTCACTGCCTCCCAGGCACGAGCCCAGCATCACACCCCGAGGCGCTGCTGGAGCAGCACCCAGGCTCTGCTGCTGCTCCTGGACCCCTCAGAAGACCCCGGCCCCTCAGTAAAAAACATTAAAGCAGCCTCCTGGCCCCTTCCCTCAGCCCTTCTGAATGCCTGTAATGTGAGGGATTGTTCAACTGCTTCCATCTCCTGAAGTAATAAGCCATGAGATGAAGGAGAAGGCGTAAGGGCACAGTGCTAGATAGTGACTGCCAGGGGTTTTGTTGTTGTTGTTTTTTTTACCAAAGATATGCATATATATATGTGTGTGTGTGCATAAGTGTGTATACATATGTGCATATATATAAAAGGTCACTTGGAATTAGAAATACAATTATTTTGGATTTTTTTTTTTTTTTTGCTCTAGTTTGCCTTATTCTGTTACAAATTCTTTCGGGGTTTGGATGTTTTTGACCAAACATCAATCCTGGCAACTGGTAAAAGTTCCCACAGCCCTGCTCTCCTTCTCAGCTGTGTCCCAGGTACAGGAGGGTCAACCCACCAGCTAGATAAGTCATCCTCACTTATTGTTGAGATTTAGGGGTGCAGATACCAATAAGTAAACCTACTCTACAGCCCCATCTGCACACAGTGGGGATGCAGCACAGATGCAGCAGGAGATATCTCCAACGCCCAGAAGGCAGGCCCAGCACAAGAAGCTTCTTGTGGCTCCGGTTGATGAATCCAAGCTCCTCTTCTCCATTCCCTACCCCCCCTTTTCTACCAGCATCAAATTTCTACCACTTGAAATGAGAGGCGGCAAGGAGGAAGAAAGTGTGAGTTTTATTTAGGAGCTACAACCCAGCGTCCTCAGAGACAGCGGTGAAACGAGCACCCTGCTCCTTGAGGCAGGGATGTCCTCATCCTAGAAGACCCTACATCAGGTGCCAGCATGTTCCCCACAGGTACCCGGACACTATGCCTGTCTCCTCTCACCCCTCTGGCACAGGGCTGCTTTGGGGGACAGGGAGCAAGGCACCAGCGAGGTGACACCCAGCACAGGGACAACCCCACGAGCAGTGCAGGTGGCCCAGAAGAAGGCAGTGGCTCCGTATTCACCCTCTGGGCACAAGCCCAGACCAGCTGCCCGCAGCAGGGAATGGGCAAGGAGCGGTCCTGCTGCAGATGCCACCACATCTGGGCCCCAGCCCCAGCCAGGTGTTGTTTGGGAAGGGGAGCAAAGTTCTGCAGTGGCTGATCACTGCTGTCCCCAGCAGGGGCCACTGTGACATTAAGGAAAGACAGTCTGCCAGGCGTGCGAGGGGGCTCCAGCCCCTGCAGCAGCCCAGGCTCTCCTTGGAGCATCTGCCCTACTACAAGGCAGAGGTGAGTTTGTAAAAATCGATGGCTGCATGTGGAGAGTGCAGGGGGGCTGGGGGTGCAAGGGGCTGTCGTACAGTACCGTACAAAAATAAAAATATAAACCATAAATTAAAAGGCTGGAGTGGAGTGTCGGGATCACATCCTCAGGCCTCTGGCTTGTAACAGCTAGGGAATGAGAAAGAGAAAAACCAGATCAAAGGCAGAAAAAAAGCAATTGAACACGGAGGGGAGAGCAAGAATGAGGAAAATGGAAAGGGCACATGACAGAGGAAATGAAAACAGAGGGGAAAAAAAGAAATAAGAGGAGTGAAGGTGAGGGAAAAAAGAAGAAGGAAGGAAATTCTCTGTGATTAACATAGACTGACTTTTAAGAGAGTAACACTCAGATCCCACAGCCATGGACAAGGAGGCTCTTGAGCAGAGGGAGTGAGAAATGGCACCCAGCTAACAAGCGCCCTCCATCAGGATGGAAACCTCGGCACCGAGCACCAGCAGTTCAACAAGAGAGCCAAGTTTATCAGCTAGAGAGAGGACTCCTTTGAAAAGCTCTCTGTGCCCAGGCTCACACACTGCTGGGGAAGCCTGCCTCAGCAGGAGGCAGAGCACAGAGGTGCCTCTCACACACAGCTGCAGGAACATCTGGAGGGGGGACCCACAGCACCCGCTCTGCTTTCACCACCCTCTGTCACTGCGCTGTCACCCTGGCAGTGGGAGTGGGGGAAAAGCCCACGGAAGTGCCAGGAGGGGAATATTGCAGCCTGCCTCCTGCAAACTGCTCTCTCTCTGGCAAAGGAGCTGCGGGACGGCAGGCAGGAGAAGCGATCTGGCATGCGTGGCAGGCAGCCACATGGCAGGCATCCCCCTGTGGCACCCCTGCCTGCTTTGCATTCGTTCCCAGCCCTCTTGGCTTCTCCCAGCTGCATCCTCCCTCCCTCCTGCTGCCAGAGCCTCCAGTCCAGAGCTGTACGGTCTGCTCGGCCGGTGACGACACGGGAGAATCGGAAAAGCCACCTTAGGAATGATTCAACCTCCCCCTGCTTCTCCTCCTTCCCAAGCTCTACAACCTGGGGCTGTACCCACATGAGGGGAGGGTGTGAGTCACTCATGCAGAGCTCAGACGGGCAGGGTGTGAGAATGCAGATAGGTTTAACGTACCTGCAGAGGAGGAAAAGTGAGGAGTGGAGAAAGACAGGCCCTGAGCGGGGAGCACACAGGCCCTCAGGTTTGGGAGGGGAGGCGGGGAACCTGGGCTGCTGGGGAGAGGCTGTGAGGGGTGAAGAGAGCAGAGGGAGGGATGCTGGAGGCTGGGGAGTGGGGTATGGTGTCCCAGGCAGGTGACAGTGCAGAGATGGGCACGGAGGGGAGCAGGAGGGAGGATCCGGAGGAAGAAAGAGTTTAGTGGACTCCCGAATACATGGACGGTCTGCAAATAAAAATATAACCATGAATAAACCAAACAGTTACAAACACGAAGCAGCAGCCAAGGGAACGGCTCTCCCCTGTGGGCTTTATCTCCAGAGAGACTCCTGCTCCCCGAGAGGACTTCCCCTCCACCCCACACCTGCCCTAGTCCTTCCCTGCTGCTAGCTGCGAGTTCTCACCAGACAGGTGGACGAGTCTACGCTTGGGGGGGTTATTTCTATCATTGTCCTCAAGGATTTGCTGCACCTTTCTCCTCTGCTTCTCCTTCTGCCTCTGCCTCCTCCTCCACCTCCTGCTCTTCCTCCTCCAGGTCCTCCTCTGTGCTCTGCGGCCCAGCATGCAGGACAAAGGGAAGAAAGAGTGGAGACACTTGCAAGATGAGCCGTGGCAGTTCTGACACACAAGGGCATAGAGCTATGGTCACAGTTCTGGGATAAAAAGGGACCATTCCCCACAGACAAGATAGTTCTGGGTCAGGAAGAAAAAAAAAAAAAAAGATTTGTTTTCCTCTGGAGCATTATGTCAGGGCTATCTAACACCCTTATAAATGCTACAGTCCCGCTGCCCAGCAGCTGCCACCAGCCACTAGCACTCCTTCCCACATCCTAGGTGTCTGCAGGATGCCATGCACTGCCACACGTTCCTGTCCTTCCCTCAAAAGCAGAGCAGGCGAACTCCTCAGGCCCTTAGGCTGGGACTCAGAAAAAAAAAAAATAATAAATAAATAAATAAATAAATAAAAGAGAATGCTGTGAAACCTTTCAGGAAATCACAGCCTAATGGCAGTGACACGCAGAGCATGGGCATGAGGAGGCATGAGGGGGATGTCAAAGTAGCATGAGAAATGCCAGGGTCATTTGGTAAAGCCATTTGCCACACGCATCCAGACGCCACCACTCACAGCACACACATTCCTTCTTTTGGGCCACACGTGTAATCCCGTGGTGCTGAACACCAGGAGAAGCCCCTGCACTTCACCACTGAGGTGCCCCACGCTCATGGTGGAGAGAGGAAGGAAGAGGGAGTGAACCAGGGCAAATGGTCTCATAGGGAACAGGAGCAAGGCCCCAGCGAATGGTCTCACCTTGGCTTTGTGGCTAGGCTCGGAGCTGAGGCCGTTGGGGGAGTTGTAGAGCTCCTTGGAGACCACACACAGGAACTCAGACTGATCCTCATTGCCATAGCTGTAGGACGAGCCAATGTTCACAAGCTAGAGAAGATGAGAGCAATGATAACGAGCACAAGT
Organism: Netta rufina; assembly: GCF_964035555.1. Lineage (NCBI taxonomy): Eukaryota > Metazoa > Chordata > Aves > Anseriformes > Anatidae > Netta > Netta rufina. Next base: position 152,332,086 of record NC_140123.1, on the reverse strand, counting down.
TGCTGCAAGCCTCCACTTCAGCTGGGGAGCAAGGGAGAAAGCCCACCACGCAGCACGGACTCCATACCCCCAGAAGAAAGGCCTCATAACTGAGGCAGCACAGAGAATAAGGAGGGGAGTCAGACAGGATGCAAAACAGCTTAACCTCACACAGCATCCCCTAAGCTTCTACAGAAGAGGTGAGACAGAAATTGTGACAGCACCATCAGCAACTGACCCAATATTCTCAGACAGAGAAGTCTGCAGACTGCATGGTATCTGTGGTCCTTACTCCAGAAGATAACTGCTTGCCCCTCTCCTCTGCCCTCTCCATACCTGTTCAAAGCGCCATCCATCCGACATAGTGGAAACCATCTGAGTGAGCTCCTCTTCCTGGCACTGCAGCACACGGTAGACATGTTTAGGAGGCACCTGACAGCAAAATCACAGAGAAGCATGTTGAGAGAGGACAAATGCTAAAGGCTGCTGCCCACCTGCAGAAGGAAGTGGCAGCAACCCTCTTTTACAGAGCTGTCCTCCTCCTCACATCCCAGGTTAAAGAGGGAGCTGGAAACCACCGCGATGTGCTATGCTGTACTACGCTGTTTTGGGAAGCAAGAATAATGGTATCACTTTTGGAGAAGAGGGACTGAGCTGAGAGTTTCCTGCAGTGTCCTCAGAAGATACTGGGCTCGTTCTGACAGGGAGGTTGCATTTGTCATTACACATGCCACAAATGCCGATGGGGCTTTGCGAGCACAAAGCGATTGCATTGCTGGAGGCTCACAACCTGAGGCGGACACGATGAATAGTGAGACGTCAGTCAACACTCCCAGAAGACAGTTTTAAAAAGGCTGTTGGCCAAGACAGGGTATGATTGCGCCACAGGATTGATTCCTTCTGCCTCGTTTTCTGTGTTTTAACTCTTCCACAGACATCCCTCCACCTGCTCCCTCAGATTTTGTAAGTATCCTCACACTCTTCACTGTGATTACACTCTCAGGACTCCCTGCAACTAGCTGGCTTCTTCCAGGAGCTAGAGGAGCTAATTTAGTTTCAGGGACCACACCCAGCTTTACCTCTGGAGCTGTAAAACAAGCCTGTAACTTGTTTATTGCGACTAAATTGGTGTTAGCCAGTCCCCAAGCAAGGTTTTGCTATGCAGAGATTAGCACATAAACTCTTAATTAGTTGCTTCTTTCCTTGCTGCCTCTCCCAAGCCTGCTCTCCCGTTTAACTTGCTTTTCCCTTTCAGCATCTCCCCCTTCACCTACTATCCATTCACCCACTACTTGCCAATTCCTGCTGTACCTGAGTCACTGTGTAGTCCTTCTCCTCCAGTCGATCCTTAATTATTCGGATTAAAGGGCCAATGTTATAGAACTCTGCTTCTTCGAGCACCCCTAAGAAAGAGCGATAGAGAAACAAATAAGAAATCTAACAGCCAGTCTTTTTGGCTGGCTAAAGATCAACTCTTGGGACGCTTCCCAAGGTCATGTCCCTTGAAAGAATTGACACTCCAGCCTCACTCAGGAGTTCAACAAGTTCCTGTTGATTGAAACCTTTACTGCAGAGAATTGAGCACTGGCTCTCTGCATCGTGCTCCTGCTGCTCACCCCAATTTCTTTGCACTGTCTGCTACGACAGAAACAGGCATTGCCAATGAGGGTTGGTGCCAAGGCCTGGTAATACATTTCCAGGAAAGGAAAGGCTTTCCCTGGGAGTCTGAGATTACTGGCCAAGAATAACTGTAGACTCCAACTTCTTTCAATGACCACTAGTTATCACCTTGTTTAGGCCCTCTTTGGAAGGCAGAGAAACACAGAGACCTTATCAGCAAAAGATCCTAGAAAATCCCATCTTTCCACCCCCCCGACCAGTTAGAGTTGCACCCACCTTGCAGCTCCATAAGACTTCAGACAATCTTTGGCTCTCTCACCTGTGCTTCATCTTAAAGCAGGTAAACAGAGAATTGTTTTGTTTTGTTTTCTGCACAGTGCCTGCAGCCATCAGCTCTCCCGAGACTCTCCTGTTTGCTAACAAGCCGTCAGAGAAAGGGAGGTGGGGTCCCAGTGGGTCATTGAGGAGAAGGAGGCTAGGAACCAACATTTACATGACTCCAAACCAATATGCAGACAATGCAGGTGGAGGGACTGATCCTTCTCTGAGCACTCAGACCCCTTCAGAGTTACCTCATTCAGCCATGAACCTGTCGTGGTTTAACCCGACCGGCAGCTAAACACCACGCAGCCGTTCGCTCACCCTCCCCCCTCCCTCTCTGGGACGGGGGAGAGAAATGGAAAGTGAAGCCCGTGAGTTGAGATAAAGACAGTTTAATAAGACAGGAAAAAAAAAATAACAAAAATAATAATAACAATAATAATAATGATGATACAATGGGGATAATACGAAAGTAATAATAGTATGTACAAACAAGTGATGCACAATGCAATTGCTCACCACCCGCTGACCGATGCCCAGCCTAACCCCGAGCAGTCCGGCCCCTTCCCCCCGGCTAGCCACCCCTATATATTGTTTAGCATGACGTCAGATGGTATGATGATACAATGGGGATAATACGAAAGTAATAATAGTATGTACAAACAAGTGATGCACAATGCAATGGTAAATGTGTCACCAACCCTCTAATGCTCCAGACTAGAATTAGTAAATGTAGTAGATGGTAAAAACTAAATGTAGTAGATGGTAAAAACTAACCTCTAATGGGTTAGTTTTATGCCAGCCTGTCTGAGCAGGAACAAAAGGCAACGTTAAGCTGTGAACAGGACTCCTGTTAACACTTCAGATCTGGTGCTAAAAGCTGTGGCTGAACTCTGTCTGACCTGAGGATTACAAGCAGGAAACATCTCTGAATCACATTGATTACAATTCTGTACCATTGCTTATAAATATTTTCTTTTTGAATTATAACTCATGAAATGATTCTGAAGAAAACATTCCTTGGTAAAAATATGTAAGAGAGAGGGACAAGAAGGCTAATGAACCTGCAGAAACTGTGGTTGGCAAGGGATGGACAGCACAGCCTGCCTTTGAAATTGGCTGCTTGTTAGACCCAAACATCCAAAAAAATAACGAGGCATTGGGGATCATTGGCTCGTAACACCATGACGATGTTACTGAGTTATCCTATTGGACTCCCTGTCAACATTACATGAGGGATTGGTTTGTCTGGCTTGCTCTGCTGGAATTGCTGCAGTCCACAACCCAACAGAGCACTAGCAGCATGCATCACATATCGCTGATGAATGATGGTTTTTATTAGTCAGTAGAAGAGACAAGCCTGGTCTGTTTGGTCTTCTGGGTTTTCGATCCAAATTAGAAACAGGCATTAACAGAAAGCTCAGTCACAAAGCCTGATCAGGAAAGTCTACAAGGAATAGGCAATAAAACAGTTTATTGATGCTGGTAAACCTTGCCTACTTCTGTCTCAGTGACACCTCTCCTCAACTAACAGTCACAAAGCTGCAACACCTGCAGGATGCTCCAAACCCCTTTAGTCAAGGAATTACTGGTATGTTTTCCAAGAGCTGCAGTGAAGGCCTGCTCAAGTGCCCCACAACAACCTCCAGAAGGACAACGAGAGAGAAGAAGGCCAAGTCCAGTGCTCTGGCTGCCTCTGCCACGTTAAGTGGGAAGTTTCTGAGCTCCAAGACTCACCCTCTTCTGCCATATCTTTATCCAGGACCAGCTTCCCATGACGGAGGAAATTCAGGATGGGTCCAAAGTAAGTGGGGTCCCGGTCTATTAGGTATGCACCAGTCTCATCCTAGCAACAGAGACAGACCATGCGGTGAAAAAATGGATGGTAAATGTGTCACCAACCCTCTAATGCTCCAGACTAGAATTAAATACACAGCCAGGTAAAAATGTTAACTTTTCTGAAACTCCTTGGAAACCATGGGCCCTCGGTGTAGCTCCTCTCTGGTATGATCAGTTAGAGAGTGCACATAGCGAAGTTCTCCAGCTGAAGCAGATACCACCCCCTTGTGAGATGATCCAAAGCATAAGGATCCCAAAGCACATGCACACAGAAGCATTTGCATAGGACAACAGCCAGGCACCGTGCAAAGCCACAGCCAGGCAGGGGGACATCCTGTCCTGCGCCCACAGGTGAGGGGGAGAGCAAGCCTTTCTGCAATTTTAAGTTTTGGTAGATCTCTGACTTTCTAAAGGTTTTATCCCCGTGGTATATCGCATGGACATCTGCAATCCACTCTCCTGAGATATACAATGGAGAGACCATAGTCACGTCAGCCCTGCTTGGACCTTAACTCCTGCATTATGCTGCCCAGCATATTTATTTCAACATGGACCAACCCAGCTGAGAGTGCCAAAAAAACAGACCTCAGGCTCCTCCTGTAGCTGTGTGTGAGGCCTGGCGTGAGGGAGCAGAAAGGCCCCTTACAGGGCACAAGGCTGAGTCAGGCAGGTGCAGCTGGGAGGTAAACCCAGAGGATTGGGGTGATAGAGCAGCAGGGGAGCAGGGCTGGAGCAGAGATGGCCTCGCTTTTTGCCAGGCAGGGAAATGGGGTGCTGTGCTACGGGTAAGGCATTTGGAAAGGGTTACTCCTGCTGCTGTCGGGGTCTGGCTCCATCCCTGCATCCAGCCAGCCAGCCCTCCTGCCCTCTCCGTGCTCGGTGCAGGGGCACGGTGCAGGAGGCGACCCAGCTGCCTTACCCGGTCCGACTGCAGCTCCTCGCCCTGGCACAAGCGACAGAGGAAAGATTTCTGCTCCCGGCACAGGGTCTGCCTGGTGGTGAGGAAGACGGTGCCCCCCACATTGAGCCTCACCCACTTGGCCTGGGTGCCAGCTGGGGCTGGGATGTCCCAGCTGCAGCGCAGCCCCACAGCGCCCTGCATTTCTTCCCCGCCTTCCATCCTCATCCTCAACCCCCTCCAGGCACGCAGGGACGGCTGCAGGTACTGCCTGCTGGGGGATGCTGGGATCTGTAGTTTGGCTGCCTCTCCTTCCACTGCAGCCGTGGTTCCCTAGGGGCCAGGATCCTCCCTGGGACCACCAAAGAGGGTCCAGAAGGGAGGAAGGATCCCCTGTGCAGGAGGATTTGGCTGCAGCTACTAGAGGTGAGCAAAAGCACAGCCCCGATGCTCCCTGGTTTCCCCCTCTTCCTGGTTTCACCGAGAGGCATGGAGCATTATGCAAAATTCCTCAGCATGTATTTCCATGTCCACCCTCTCCAGCTCGTGAAAAAGGTTCTGGGACCTGTAGTTCACAAGGATGTGCACAAAAGGGTGCTGGGAACTGTAGTTTTCCCAGCCCGCCCTCCCTGCACGAGAGGATGTTGGAAGGAAGGGGGCTGCCATACGTGGCCCCCGCCTTGCAGCCAGCAGTTTGCCTGCCTCCAGCCCTGGGTCTTGCAGGGAAGCTTCCCTGGAGTCGGAGAGAAGAACCTGCCCTCTGGCAGGCAGCAGATTAAGCCCGTCAGCACTGTACTCCACGGCTTTCCCTCCAGGAGATATATTACCCCAGGCTCGCAGCTCGGCGCTGCATCACTCGCCACACTATTCTTGCTGCAAAATGTGCAGACAGCTGCCTGCTTGCTAACATATGTAGCGACACTTCTGGGAACTCTGTCTTGGATCTGCATGAAGTGCTGGCAGGGGGCAGGAATAATTTTTCTTCTGGCTTGGAGGAGCCGCTGATTCAGCAGATGTCCCCCCACGCTGTCCTAGCAGCACGAACCACCCCCTGTCTCCTTCCCCTGTGCACCCGCCACCCAAAATGCTGTTTGGGCAGCAGAGAGCTTCAGTTTTTACTCAGTTCTGTACAGTTTTACCTCTGCCCCAGGCACGTGTCGCCTGCTGAGGCCAGTCCCTCCTTGCGGAGTCCATTCCTGCCTCGGTCACCCCTCCTGCCAGACCGAGCCTGGAGCTCAGCAGCTCATACCCACAGGACTCTGTTCAAATGCAGTCCCTGGCATGGACACAACCTGAGCGAGAGCTCTCTCCAGCAGCTCTGCTTTTCCCACTCCCACCTAAAGACCGCCGGGCTTGCCAGCAGCTCAAGCAAATTGGGGATGGGAAGGAAAGGCTGATGTTTCGCCTGAACGTGGCCCAAAGTCTGCCTTCACCTAAAGCTGCTCTGTGGCTCTTCCTTGCCAGGGCAATGCAGCACTGCAGAGAGACTGTGGTGCCTTATTGACACGTTCTTGCACCTAGATCCTGGGTCTTTTGAGGTGGGACTTTACTAGGGAAGAGAAAGATGACATTTTACTCACATTCCTTCCTTGTCTTTTCTTCCTTCCCTCTTTCCTTTTGCTTAAAAATCACTCACGTTTATCCTCATGGCACATGAAAGCAGTGTTACCCTTCCCCCAAACCACGCAGGACCTTCCTGACAAAGACAGTATAACTGTGTGTGTACTTTGCTCCTTGCATGGAGGAGTGCAAAGGGGAGGAAGGGAAGAGAGGGCAACACGGAAAAGGTTTTGAGATTGCTGACCTCCAGCTAATTTAAGCACAGGAACAATTTAGCTGCTGCAGGGTGTAAATTCAAATAACTCTGGATCTCCTTTAATTTATATCAGAAGCTTGGCAGCACTGTAGTGACCATTAATAGGGAAGAGGATGAAAAACTATTTTTTCTCCTACCTGTATGAAGCGTTAAATTAGTCCTGCATTATTAAATTAGTCCCCAGCCCTGAGACCACTCTCCACTGAGCAGAGGACATCAAGGATGCTCAGACTAATGCTGGCCTGAGCTGAAGCATCACACAGAGCAGCGCACTGTGGGACTGCTGCCTTTCTACTTCTGGCTCTGAGTCAACCCATGGCACATTCGAGAGCTCTGCCCTGCACCTTAGTGTGTAAGGGATGCAGGACCCTGCCACTGCTGGCTACAGCTCCAGCAGAGACACAGAGGGAGGACTGTGGCTCCCTGATACGAATGCAGCAGTTGAAGGTGTAGCCTATAGCCCCTTATCTTCCCCTCCAAGAAATCTGCCCTGCCTTTGTTTTCTCTCTTCTTCTATCAAGGGTTTAACTTGCCTCCCTTTCCTTCAACCCTGTTTCACAGCCCCTCAGCCTCTCTCTCCATTTTAGGTCCAGTCTCTTGGTTTTGATGCCTTCTTCCCTCACCTCCTCCATGCCAATACTGCTTACAGTTCAGGGGCGGCCTGTATTCAGGGCACACCTTATTTCATCAACTCCAGCCTCCACCCGTGGCCAGCTCTTCAAGTCTTGCTCACCCCAGGAAAATGGGATTAAAGGCAAGTTGGTAAATCTGAAGAAATATCCTGCAAGTAAGAAAAGAGGTCAAAGTACACCACTCCCACTCCCCAGAGACTTGTTTTTTTTTTTTTTTTTTTTTTTTTTTTTTTTTTTTTTTTTTTTTTTTTTTGCAACATACAGCACCAGCTTTACTGGAAACCCCCCAGGTCAGGGAGTTTCCCATAGTAAGTAAAAATCATCTTTAGGAAGAAGCCAGTCCAAGGTGAGTTACCATCCTGCTTAGCTGGGCTAAATAAGAGCCTGATTTGCACCTCGTCACCAGGCATAGCTCTGAGATGCCCTTGTTAAGGACCATTAAAATTACGCAATCGAACAGGGGAGAAATAAATTTCAATAATAAATGCCTGTTCTTCCTGCTTTGATGATAACTATATATAAAACACTCGCACAGAAACAGCGAGAGAGCAGCAAGCAAGAGCTGCCACAGGACAGCGTGACTGTGTATTGCCACACAGCCCCAGCAATTACCCGGCTGATTAAAGGGACGGGGCTAATTGCACGCACAGACCAGGGCTTGGAAAGCTGGGCAGCCACGTGGTAGATAGGTGGTGGGGCTGAACAAAGGCGGAGGAAATATGGGGAGGGGTAAAGGGCGAGCTCTTTGTTCAGCAGCCAGCAGGCCTGCTGCGTAAAGCTGCAGAAAGCTGCAGACACTGCAGCATTCGGCACGTACATCGCAGCCTGAAGAGCCCAGCTGGGTACACGGCGTGCAGCGTGCCACTGACGTTGCGGAGCTGCTCCTAGGGAGCTGCTGAATTTTGGAGCATCAGTGGGAGCAGGAGTGACCACGTGTTGGCAATGTCACTGCTCCGGCAGGCTGGGAACACATGCCTGTGTGGTCGTTTAGTTAATGAACATACAGTGACATGGGGCACTGGAGAAGAAACTGGCTCCTCTCTCTTTTCTACAAGAAGGGAAGGACCAGGTAATGCTCTGATATTTGCCACTAAGCCCACAGTGAACTGGGCAAAGAAAACTCCCTAGATGGGACACGGTGTTGGCAGTAGGACAGCTCCTGTGTAGCCAACCACCACCACACCCCTGCAGGCTGAGGGATGCTCACACTCTTAAAGCTGAGCTGTGCTCTGGAAGAGGAACAGAGTTACCTTACCCGTTGACCAGACTGCTTTCATAAAGCCCCAAACTGCTTTTACTATCTCTAAAATGTAAGTACCAACAAAGCAATGAAGAGTTTACGTGTTGACTCAGGACTCTCAAATTTATATGGAGCTGGAAAAGCTCCAGTCTCAGCTTAGCCACAGGTCAATATGACCTTCCCACATCCGGACTGTTTTTTAGGCTACTTCTCATCCACCATGAGACCTATCCCACTCAAGATGCTATTTCCTAGTGGCAAATTCTCCACAGGAGAGTCGTGAACATCAGCGATTTGCACGCACATCCACTTCTCCCCTTCCTCATTTGCAGTTCCCATAGGAAACCCACCCACTGAGTCAGAGACACACAGATCTGCAGACCATTTATAGTCCTGGTGCAAGTCCCCTCAGCTGTTCCATATGTCCAGTAGCATCTGTTGTGGCTCAAAATAGGCTTTTGCAGTCTTCAGGCTTTGAAAACATTGTCTCAGTCCCCTCAGTGTTCCCAGTGCTTTGCCTGCAGCGTGTGAACAGATCTCAGCTGAAGGGAAGTAGAACATCAGAAGGCTCTCTCTCGGACAGATTTTTGATACATAACAGGGCATACACCACAAAGACAAAACACCTTGGCATGGGGAAATCAAGGCAAAGCTAAGTGCCTTGTAAAAGACTTGCTGAAAGCTGGGAAACCAAAGAACTGCTGGGAAGATTCTGTGATTCAAAAGGCAGCAGGGAAAAGGGTAGTTGAGTACTGCCAGCCTTAGCACACACAGCACAGGAGGGAAGGGCCCTGCTGGATGCCGTCGAGTCACACAGTAAAAAAACACAGGGAGAAGGAAGTCTTTTTATTTTGCCATTGCCAGGTGGCTCGCTGGGATGCACCAGATACCTTCCCCTGACACACGTGACAAAGAAAAGCAGCTCAGCCTCGACAAGAAGCAGAGAGATTCCTACTAACCCCAAGGACTGCTCTGTCCTAAAAAGAAGCAGTGCTTAGGCAGCACTGCAGTGTGCCAGATTCTGGGAGGATAAAAGCCCAAGCCAGCCCTCCTCCATCCACTGGAAATGATGAAATCTGAAAGAATGTGTCCATTTTCACTAATAGCTCAATCTTCCTGGAGAAACAGGGCAGGCACAGCATTCCTATTTGTCCATTTGTAAATATTGACAAAATCTGCCTCACCTCCCCACCACGCCCAGGGCGTTAAGCCTCAGCGACCTACCACACATAAGCCTCTCAGCTTGCGTGATGGTGGGAGAAGCGAGAAATCCTGAACTGAAAAGATGTCACAGGTCAGATCCTGTTATAGGATCCCACAGCAGCCAACACTGTCTGTACAAATATCTTTAAAGTGTCTTAAAAAGCAAGGCCCTGGTTGCTCACATTGGGAGTCCCCTCCACAGAGGGTTTAGAACCAGCTGCTGATCGCCACCTGGGCTTATCCTTTTATTTTCACACCACCAAACTTCAGCTAAAGAAGCATTTTTTAAGTGCCTTCAGTCACAGACCTCAATCAGATGTCCTACGTGAAACGTCGACCAGTTCCTCCCTTTCTACTGCAGGAAAGGCTTGTTAAAAAATCATCCCACTTGGAATAAAGCAAGGTGTTGCTACCAGTCTTTACAACACAGCGATTAGATGGGTGGGGAAAAGTCATAAAGCACGGGACTAGAAAATCTTTCCCTAGCCGGAAGAATAAAATCAATTAAACAGCCAATTACATCAGAAGCTGATCCAGAACGGAAAGCCTCCACAATTTGCAGGGTGTGATACAACCTGTGAAAAGAAGAGCTTTGGGGAAGTTTAATCCCAAAGAGCTAAATGGAAGCTGGCAAAGATAAAGCGTTGTTATTTTACCCAGATCTGTGTCCTGCACTGTCTACTAAAGGGTCACTCAGTTCAGACCCCTGTGCACTTCTGTATGCCAGAATCACAGATGCAGGGAATAAACCCTCTCCAATGGGATAAGATCCAGCCCTTGTAGGGGAACCTAAAAATCTCTGATAGTAAGCATCCCCTAGAAAGGATGACTGCATCACCCCCTGATGTCCACAGGTACGTGTTGCTGCATGCCCAAGAGCAAAAGCTGTCTCATTAACTTTCTAAGTTACCAGTGAGCCAAAATAGGTGCAGGCATTCTTTCTTTTCCAAAGGAGAAAATCCTGGAGAAAACAAACAGTTGAACATCGGCAGGGATACCTAGGGAGATTTCAGCTCTGAAATAGAGGACGATGGTCTCAGGGAAAAAAAAATCTTGCCATTTTGGGCTATTCCTCTTTATGTCTCAGTTCCCCTGCTTTTATTTTAAGGTTAAAGGGTAAGTCTCAAGGACAGAATGGCAACACCCATGCAGTCCAATTTTCACCATGTGAACTGACATCCGCCCTTTGAAAAACAGAGCTGACACTGCCTAACACAGAGTTTTAAACTAAAAAGCAAACAGGCAAGGACTAAAAGTAGGAACACAGTGAAAAGTCCCAAGAGAGAGGCATGCCATTGTCTTTCGTCAGCTGAAGAGCTTGTTGAAGGTAAGAGAAGTAGTTCTGCTCATGAAAGAAGACTTCTCATTTGAATCATCTAGACAAATTGATCCCATAAAAATCGATTTCCTGGAAAGGACTCGCCCAAGCAACATTCACATAATCTCCATTCAGCAGAAAGACCTTGAAACAAACGTTTATTTAATTCTTTTTACTTCCAGAATCTTTTTGTTTTTGTTTTAAGGGGGGATTTGGTGCCATGAGGGTACAAAATTGGCTAGGCACACATTGCAGTTAAGAGTCCAAGTGCAAGAAGAAATGCAAACTAAATCTCTAAACCCACAAAGTGCCAACCTCAAAGCCATATCTCCTTCATTAAGTGCTATATTTTTTCCTTGGGTTTTGCACCCAAAATGGCCCTAGTGTGCGTAGCTGGCTTCTAGGACAGAGGCAGAGTAAGACCATGAGGCACAGTTATACAAGTATGACCATCCTGTGACTAAACATGGTGGAATGTCCTGAGTCATAAGCCTGGCTTGACTCAATTAATATCTCCACAGTGCCACCAGCACTCTCCCTTCCATCTGACACTGTAAAATGGTCACAGAATCACAGAACAGTTGAAGTTGGAAGGGAACTCTGGAGGTCATCTGTTCCAACCCACCTGCTCATGCATGGTCACCTAGAGCAGGCTGCCCAGGTGGTCTTTATGCTCCTAAGCAGCAGGGGTTGAGGAAGGAGAAGGTGCTGAAGCACCATGTGCCCATACTTGTTACCCAGCACCTTCACCTCATGATACTTGCCCAGGAACATTAAACCCATCTTTTCCAAACTCTGTTTCAAGGCAAATTATCTGTACGACTGGAAGATGAAGCAGCTCATTACATAGTCTTCCCCTTTCCATCAGAAACAATATTTTCAGGATCTGCCCGCATGTACCATTCCACCCAGGCCCCATCATACACAGCGACATCTGGTTTGCCACAGAGGTATGCCCCCAGAGCCACGTGGCAGGCAGTGACCCCAGAGCCACACGTAGCTACCAGAGGCTTTGAGAGGTCCACTTTCTTCTCTTGGAACAGACTTTTGATCTGCTCAGGGGTCTTCTCTAAGCCGGACTCTGTGAGGAAACTGGTGAAGGGAATGTTCACGGAGCCAGGGATATGACCAGGTTCAATTCCTGAAAGAAAAGCAGTACAGATAGGAATTAACCTCTACTGTCCAGGACGAATCCATCACAAAACCCGTTATCTGTTTCTCTAGGAGGGGTATTTACTGTTTAGCGTATTTTGTTAAAACATATGCATTTATTTCTGTTAAAGCTTGCTTTACTAGATTACTGATTACTCAGGAAGGATGGCTGTAGCCTTCAGGCTATTACATGCATAGAAAATCCTGTTATTAAGTTCTATTCTTCCTCCCAGCTCCCTCCACCAGAGCAAACCACTCTGCAGAGTTGCTCATTGAAGCATTTCCACGGGTTCTTCTGATGGAAGAGAAGCCAGTACATGGAGAGATTAATACACATCTTTGAGGTGTATGAAAGCTACTTACCTCACCCCAGCCCTTCATAAGAAAAAAATACACAGTTTTCCCACCCCTGAGTTTTCAAACAAGCACTAGGCAGTCAGTGGGAGTGGAGAACAGGTGGATATATTGTATTAAGTTCCATCCCATAAAGGGCAACAATATATCCCATCACTACTTCCACAGGAGTCAAACTTACAGACAGGTTACATATAAGCCCTTGTAACTACCCCAGTATCTCAGCAGGCACATTACCGTCTCGGGGCTCTGGCTCTATGCCCTGGAACCGTCCTGCAGCACGCGCATCCACTACTTGGAAGCGGTGGGAATCCAGGTTATCTAAGATGTCCTCATAGGTTTTCACCATGCCCTTGTCCAAGGTGGCATGGAACTCAGAGTGAGCTACTGGGTTTTTCCCAGAGCTCAGCGGAAGCCCCTCTCGCAGCCAGTTCTTCAGGCCACCATCTAGTAGGGAAACTGCTTCATGTCCAAAGATCCTGAACATCCACCAAACTCGAGGTGCTGAGAAGAGGCCTTGGTCGCTGCCATCGTACACCACAACATGGGAATCATTCCCTATACCCAGCTTCCCCACGTACTCAGCAAAGTCACTGGCTTTAGGCAGCATATGATCGTAAGGTGAAGTACGATCGCTGCACTGGTCAATATCGAAGAAAACAGCACCGGGGATGTGGCGCTCCTCAAATTCCTGCTTCGGGTCACGCTTCATCTTCGGCAAATACCAAGATGCGTCCACGACTTTCAAGGCCTGTCCAGCTTGCTGGGACTTGATGGCTTCTGAAAGCCATTTGGCAGACACTAGAGCACGGTAGAGGAGCTGTTGCGACATCGCTCCTGAATCCTGGCCAAGATTACCTGATCTCCGGGGTTTGCTTCAATCCACCTGTCTGCAAAAGGGAAGAAAGTCAGGAATTAGAGACCAGCCTCACAATAAGTGACCAGACAAAGATGTGTTTTGGAACCAGAGCACTGTACCCACACTGAAATGAGAACTTAAAGCCTCGAGTGAGGGGTTTGCAGTGCTACAGCCCTGAGAATAGGGATTTCATGGAGCTCAGCCTAAACCCTGCACAGAGAGGGGCAGCTATGGCAGAGCTCCACCCTACACCCAGCCACCACAGCCCACCAGCCCTTCCACACCCAGCACTGACAGCAACACGAGGACAGCAGGACAGCCTTGGGACCCCAAAAAATGAGGATTTGAGCACCCTGCTGCTCCCACACCCCCCTCCAGCCCACCTCCAGCCGAGGCCGCACCCGGCCACCACCGCACGCCCCAGACACCCCCCACCCCATGCAGGGGAAGGGAGGGGAAAGCCAGGGGGCCCCGTACCTCAGTGCCGAGCAGCACCAAGCCTCGGTCCCCTCCAGCCGGGCCCTACACCGCCTCCGGGGCCCTCCCAGCGGGCCGGTCCCGGGCGGTGCCGCCCGCCTCCGCGCCGCCCCTCGCCACCCCGGGTCCCCCTTGCTGCGGCGCGGGGCCGCCATTTTGTGTGTGTGTACAGGGTATTGGGGGGGGGGCAGCCCATTTTCGGCTGTCCCCCGGCTTCCCCTCGCTATCAAGGGGGGATTTGGGGATCTCAGCCCCTTCCCCTCCGCCCAGCTCGGCAGCCCGAGGGGCTGGCACCGGCCTGCCCCGCCCGTACGGGCTGATTGGCCGTGTCCCGGCTCCGCCACCGCCTCGGGTCTCTCTGGTTTCCGAGATGGCGGCGCAGGTGCTGGGCAAGGCGCTGGTGTCCTCCAAATGGCTGGCCGAGGCCGTGAAAGCCGGGCGGGTCGGGGCCGGCTTGCGGGTGCTCGACGCCTCCTGGTACCCTCCGCAGGAGCGAAACGCCCGGCAGGAGTTCAGGGAGAGCCACATCCCCGGGGCGTCTTTCTTCGACATCGAGGAGTGCCGGGACAAGTCGTCCCCGTACGACTTCATGCTGCCCAGCGAGGCTGGCTTCGCTGACTACGTGGGGCAGCTGGGGATCGGCAACGACACCCACGTCGTGGTGTACGACGGGGACAAGCTGGGCACTTTCTACGCCCCCCGCGCCTGGTGGATGTTTCGGGTCTTCGGGCACCGCCAGGTGTCGGTGCTCAATGGTGGCTTCAAGAACTGGGTGAAGGAGGGCCACCCCGTGACGGCGGAGGTCAGCCAGCCCCCGCCGGCGGTCTTTAAGGCCAAGCTGGACAAGAGCCTGCTGAAGACCTTCGAGGAGATGATGGAGAACGTGGGGTCCAAGCGGTTCCAGGTGGTGGATTCCCGCCCCGAGGGCCGGTTTCGGGGGACTGAGCTGGACCAAGGTAAAGAAGGGGGAACAGCACCCAACCCCTGCGCTGGAGTAGGATGAGTGTTGATAGTCCGAGCATAATAACACCTCGCAGCCAGCGGGCATGCATCAGCCTAACTCATGGATTTACCTTAAGGCATATGCAGCTGAGCAGTCGGATCCCAGCGCCCTCATGGGATGCTTTTCGTGTAATTCGTTGTAAAGCTGCAGGAGAAAATAGCAGACAAAGGAGCAGGAACACCTGGAGGTCTGCAGTCTGGCTCCAGGATCCTCTATCCCACATCCTGCAGAATTTAATCAAACAATGCAAACATGGGAGATGAGAGCTTCCAGGCAGTTCTTTAGGGCCCAGTCTAATAGTAACAGGCACATACAAGCAGTATTAGTACAGGCACCTCTCACAGAAGTGAACACACCAGCAAAAGCTGAGGTTGTTTTGCATAGTGCCGTAACCCAAGAAACATTTACCTTTTTGCTCTGGTTCCCAACAAACAGAGAACTTGCTGGTCCTGATCAAAGGTCATTTGTTCTCTGCTGTAAATCTAACAGGCTTAAATAAGGAAAGCCCCAAACCTTTCCCAAACGTTTGTGCTGTCACCCTGTCTCTTCTTGAGAGTAAAAGGAATAAAAATTGATTTAGTTACCTCAGTCCCATGCTGGATATGCAAGCAACAGAGGTGGGAGAAATACACATGCAGTGGGGACAGCTGGTACGGGAATGTGATTCAAATGAAATTCAAGTTGGTTGCTAAAGGAGGCCCATAGTGTGTAATTTAAGCCTTGGTATATTGCAGAATGTCTTCCCCTCCAAATCAGTATAAGAAATGGCTTTAAAAATCTGGACATTTAAAAACAATATGAAAAACTCAATAACAGGCTTGTCTTGAGTTATGATCCGCTCCATCAGAGTGGGTGTGCAGCAGGTTTCTGTGGTCCTGGGGCTGTGCTGTGCCTCTGTGTTGCAGGTGCGCTGTTACTCTGTCCTGAACATTTCATTATGTGCGTGCTGCTTCACAGCCATCAAGTGGGACACTGCGCCCCAAGCTCTGAGAAACCAATCCTGAAATAAATTCCCCCTGCCAAACCTCAGGACTGTTTGGCTGTAATGGCTTTGTGCACGTGGTTTGCCTATGTGTCTGTGGTGCACCCTAAACGCTTGACCTGTGCTTGATGCTGCAGAAGGTGGGAGTGGATGGGAGTGATAGCAGATATTGTTGCAGGGAGAGAGCGGAGTTAGGCTTATCACTCATTCCGTTTCTTCCCCTATTGCAGCCCATCAAAGTGAAGGTGGAATTTTAATCTTAAGACGTGAATAAAGCCCTCCTTGCTGATAGAGCTGATGGATTTCACGTTCTCTTTTCCAAAGTGGAGTTGTCACCGGGTGACAAATACCGCAGCCCCTGACATCATCTTGAAAACAGATTTCTCCTTTGAAATGAGTCAGCATGGAACAGTTTATTTGTGGTGGTCCAGTTTTGCTTCCCACAGCAGATCCAGCAGGGTAAGCACTCCAGCTGCAGCTGCTCGTTCTGCAAGAGCTCGACAGCTTTCTGAGCCAGGCCAGCCAATAGCTGTGCTACAGCCAGTGGTGGGTAAAAGGCAGTGCTTACACCTAAAAGAACAATTTGAAATCAATGCTGATTAATTACAGGGGTCATTCCATCAGGGAGGAGAAACATAGCCTGCAATTTAGAAAAGAAGAATGGTCTTGAGGTTAAGGAACTTAATGTGTTCTCAGGTGATTTCAGTTTAATTATTGCCTCAGCTCTTGACTTCTTAATTAAGTCCATTAATCTCTCCAGTTCCATGAACTCCATCACCAGAAGAGGCTAATTTCAGCTGATGCTTTTGTCTGCTTAGTTTTTCAGCTCCTTATGGTAGGAATTAGCTGCCCCTGCTTTATTTTTATGCAGCAGTCACCTTGGTGGTGACTTAGATCTTGTAATGTTTAATACAAGTCACGATACATACTTCATTTTCAGTTGCTGGTAGATATCTACACACATTGACAGGGTGGAGAAAGGTAGATGTGGTGTCTTCACGTTGGGTCTCAGAGGTCTTAAATACAGGTATGGCTTTGGATGAAGAAGAAGCTCTGATGGTAGTTCTTGGTGTGCATCCCTGACCTGTGCACAGAGTGGGTAAAGTTATCCCTCCAGAGTGCTGTGTCCCTGGAGGAGCTGGCAGCTCAGGACTAGCTTGGCTCATGAGCTGTTTTCAGCAGCAGCCAAACCAGCCTATTTCACACAGGTGCTGCTGGGTGCAGATCCAGGGAACCAGCCTGAACAGAGGCCATCCAGGGACAGATGATAAAAATAATTGCAAGGTGGTTACCAGTGCTGATTCTCTCTATTTTTCACAAAAAGAAATGAGGAACAGGAATTGTGACTGAACAGAAGTATATAAAAAGAAGGGAAACTTGCCAGACAACAAAATCTGTTCTCTAAAACATAAAGTAAACCCTAAACTGCTTAATGAACATCCAGCCATTTTTATTTCTCATTCTCAGACATTGGGTAGTCAGTGTCTCCCTTACTCCCATCTTCTGAGCTCTTATTTTGACCAGCTCCACACAAAAAGCTTTTGCTCAGCTTGAATGATCAGTAGCAGCGGGAGGGAGAATGAAATGTCGCTGCTCCTTCCTCTAAGTGGAGTCTGCAGCTTGGAGCAGACTGTATGTTGTCCGTGAAGTAATTCTCAAGGCACAACATAGAGAGTGTGACTTTCAAAGTCTGTTTCATCCCTCAGGAGCTTACAGTCAGAGCTGTCCATCTTTGTGACAAGGTTGACAAACAGAAGATGCCAGGCTGGAGGTCGTGCCAGTTCTTAGAGTTGACTCTTCTGGCCACATACACACGCAGTATTTTGACATTGGTGGCAAAGGCTTATTGATCTGAAAATGAAGATCTGTCAGGCCTGGACGGAGCTTAAAGTGTTCTTCCAATGAGTTCGCAGTAGGTCAGATGAGATCTTTAATGGTCTGCTTGAAGACATACAGTTTTAATGAAAGAGAGAGGGAAAAAAGGCAACAGAGGAGGATTTGGGAGAGAACAGCTATTTGCAGTCAGCAAACTCCAAGACCACGGGGAGTTAAATGTGAACAAGGCACATCTTTTATCTTTTTGCCCTTAAGAAATTCCATTTGGAGCTTTTGTCACAAAGGGAAAGGCTGGAGAAAAGAAACTGTAGTCTTAGCTAGACAAATAGCCAATGAAAAAAAAAAAAAAAGAGATGTTTAAGCAGAGAACCTAACAGATGTGGAAAAGGGGATTAAACAGTGAAGAAGATAACATATTACAGGTTACAGAGTGTGAGGGAGGATTGCCAGAAGCCCAGCTGAGTGAGACTTGGCAAAGGAAATTAAAACAAATAACAAAAACTGCTGGAGCAAAGTGTAAAAAGCGAACAAGGAGAGCAGGAGTGAATAAGGTCGCTATGCAGTTAGCAGGGGTTCTGGATGAAAGATCGTGTGCAGCCTCCGAATTGCAGCGAGTCAGTGCTGCTGGCTTTTTGTTTTTTCCTGAGGATAAAGTCTTACAGAGTGAGGGGTAGCAACAGGAAGGGGAAAGAGGAGGAAATGATCATTTCTAAACAGGGAGTGTAACCAAAAGCTATCCGTGTGCTCAGATCTGTGAGGCAGAAGATCTCTGTCCCAAATACGTGTCAAAAATCAGTCGTGACATTGCAACTCCATGAAGCAAGACATTTACTAAGTAGATCACATCAGAGCATGATTTTATAGGACCGAGACACTAGCAAAGCTTGTGTTTTTAGTTTAGGATAGGAGGTACAACATAACCCATGTGGCTTTTGATCTATTAGCATAACATCAGTAGATTGGAAGGCTTTCCAAAGACTTTTAAAGAAAAAGTATTTGAATTGAGGGCGATATTGAATTAAATACCTTGATAAACTTGCGCTGCAACTAAGGACTCTGTTTCTTTGACAACAGAATTGATTTGCCAGATAAGAAAGGGAACATTCATGCCTGGATGTTGTGCCTGTTTACTTCCTTCCAGCTATTGGAAGCAGCCACAAAGTAGATTTAATCCATTTGAACTTTGACCCACGCTTGGAAGCAACAGAAGAGGATGGCAAGAACCTCAGATGTAGTTTGGCCTTGACAGCAGCAGTTATTAACCTCCTGTTTATCAGTCGAGATGCTAGGAGATGACACTTTCTTATCTAGTAGACAAGGGAACCTATAAAGCGATTGTTGTAGTAGCTGGGAGTCAAGCTCTGTGATCCTAGGGTCCCTTCGTTGAGTTACAAGGGTGACTGCATGATTCTGGTGTGGAGTATGGCTTTGTATCATCTGAGGCTCAAGTGGATGTATCTTCTCTTCTTCAGATCCTGCTCTGTCCAGCCTTGCCTTCTAGTGCTGATAAAACTTCCTCAGCCACTCCAGAGCACTTCGTAGGCAGTCCAAGGAGCTGTGGTTGTGCAGTGTCAGCTAGTTCTTTCCGCTCAACACCCACATACATGAGTAAATGCTGTTTCTACAGAATTCCCTGTCTTGAGCACTGGTCTCTCTGACAGACTTCAGAATATCTGGAGCAAGGAAATCTCGCTCTAGATGAAAGCCAAAATACTCAAATGAGACTGTTCTTTTCCGAGACTGTTCTTCTCCTAACTAAAGATTCATTTAAGGGTGGTAAGTGTAGAACATGGAGGGATACAAAGCTGTGTATTGTGGACAATCACGACCATGGGGCCTGGAACAGCTAAGAATTGAATCAGTGACCTGGCAAGCTTCTTCGAGCAAGAGCTGGCTCCTCTTGTTCAGCCCCCAGGACTTCTTGACCTCAGCAGACTTCCCCAGTGTCCCCCTCCACTCAGGATGAATTAAGAGACAAAGATAATCCATTTCAGACAGAGAGGGATTTTGTGAAGCAGACTAGGGGCAGCTTTGGTGTCCTTAGGCTCTCACTTTTGCCCAGTTGAGCAAAATCCCCTCCTCGGCACCCCCCTGAAATCCTGTTTTCCCCTCGTGGCATGTCTCATCACATCATGACATCACTCAGCATGAGCGATGACATTGCGGTATCATCACGACGATGCCAATCTCTGACCAAGTGTTACTTTAATCATTTGGCCCTGACAAAGGCTCCCTGCCCTGATCTTTCCCCATCTCTTGGGATCAGCTACCCTGAGGACTGAGGGAATTGGAAAGCTATAAATGAAACATTACCGTTTCTGTAACTTTCCCAGGGCTGACTTGTTAGAAATTCAAACCTAGCAAAGAGCCGTTCCCTGAAATGCATTTTCAATGTAATATTTAATATTTCCTGCTCCGATGGGGCTCGATCTAAAGCCTCTCAAAGTCAGTGGAAAAACTCCAGTTGAGTGTAATGGATTTCAATTAAGCCTGTAGTGACAGAGATTGAATTTCAAGGATGTGATGAAAGTCTCATTCATCGTATCTTTATATCTGCTTCTCTCTAGAGACCTTGTTCGTGAGATGTAACTTTCAACTTAGCTGAAGTGGTCAGCTGTACCGGTAGAAAAACAGGACCCATGCTGAGTTTATCCCTGGAGTGGATAGGAAGTGTTACAGAATCTAAATTCTCACTTCCCTGACCCTATTGCCCTGGTGTGGCTGCCTCAGCAGTAATGCGCATGACGTTAAGGTCGCTGTACTTTCCCGAAGCGTGATTTTAATGTGGCACAGGAATGAGCTGTGAACAGAAAGCTACTTTCACAAATTTCACCTACAAGCCATAGCTCTTGCTTATGAAAGCTGTCACTACACGCTGCTGGCATAGGTGGGTAAGGTCAGAAACACACTGCTATATTTCTCTTCAGACAGATCCCCTTAATGCCTTTGCTAGGATCCGTCCTGTGGTGGCTCTTTGATTCTTGTCACGTCCAGGGCTGCCAAAGCCTTCAGATTCCTACCTCCTATTGCTTTCGGGGCGGTAATAGCTTGCTAAAAATCCTGGAAGTTTTGACTTTAGCAAAGTTGAATAATCGTTGTCCTCCTCTTTTTAGCCCCCTGTTGCTTTGCATCATCGTCGTATCCTGAAACAAATGAGTATCCTGGAGAGACTGGGAGTGTCTGCGGCGATGTCTCTGCAGTGTCTCTTTTTGTGGGTATCTTTTATCACCTTAATTAACGTCTCCCTGCTCATATTTTCTTTTCTCGTTCCCTCTTGCAGGGCTGGAATCTGGTCACATCCCCGGTGCTGTGAACATACCCTTCCAATCATTCCTAACAGAAACTGGCCACGAGAAGAGTGTCGAGGAGATTCAACAGATGTTCCGTGACAAGAAAGTGGATCTCTCAAAGCCGCTGACGATCACGTGCCGTAAAGGCGTCACGGCGTGTCACATTGCCTTGGCTGCCTACCTGTGCGGCAAGCCTGACGTGTCCATTTATGATGGTTCTTGGTCGGAGTGGTTCCACCGTGCCCCACCTGAGTACAAGGTCTCTGAGATGAAGCGCAACAAGGCCTAGAGGGAGCCTTGTTTCTTGGGCAGCGAGATCCAGCAGCAATCTCCAGCCCAGGCGAGGGGGGAAAGTGGAAATAAAGAAAAATCATGCCGATTTGTATTTTGCCAATTTTTCTAAGAATAATTTTTATCACTTCTTACACTTTCTCACAATGAAATAAAATTTACTTCAAAGATGATGCGTTTATGAACACCTCTAATTATTCTCGGCTTCCCGTGACCTCTTTGTACTGGGTGGGGAAAACAGTTTTGCAGGATGAGGGAGAGTTGCACGCTTCCCTTGGTGAGAGCTCAGGTCCATGGTACGGTGCAACAGATGAAAAGTCTGGAGCTAAAACACAGCACTGGGTGCTGAACGCAGGAGGGCCAGGCTTTGGTTCAGCATGAGACCCTCTGCCAGCCAACCATCTCCGTTTTCTGTTGTGGAAAACGGGTGCACCTCTGATGGGGGGTCAATGAGAGAATGTGAAACATTTGCAGATGCTTGAAGATCCCATTCTGCTGAAATAAAGTCTTGTTGATTATCGTTGTGTTATGGAAGTGTCCAAGAACTCATACACATGTGATGAGGACTTACGGGCACAGGCACTTCATGAGATGCGAGCCTTTTACTCTCTTTCCTGTTTCTTTTTTTTTTTTTTTTTTCCTTTTTTTGATGAAGGATGACCCTGATCTCTGCCATGTTTCTTCTGGTTCCCATGGTGACTACAGCTCATAGAGGGAGGGATGTTCCCTAGCAACTGTCCCTGCCGTTCAGCCTTCACACCACCTCCGTACCTGGACTTCAGCAGGACCTGTCTGCTTGTAAGAATCACTGTGGCATCGCGTCAGGGGCCATGGAGCAGGTGAGAGAGGTGGTTATGGAAGAGGCTTTGCCCCACGCTAAATCCTGGATCTTTTCTATATGAAAGAAGAAAAGAGAAAATTTCATTTTAACCCAATTCATTTCATTTTAACCCAAAGGGGCTTCTCAGATCTGGAAAGTCATTAAAATATTCATATATTTTGGAGGTCCGATCAGATGTGGAAGGCATATGAGACCATTACTGATCGCATCTGGTCATACTAATCTGTACACCCGTCTCTCCTCCATGGCTGGTTGTCAGGAAAGTCAAGAGTGCTAGGGCTGTAGAAACACTTTGTTGGTGGTGTTTTTCAGAAAGAGGTATCAAGTTTAATCGTTTTTAGCTGTTTGATCAAGATAATGTCATTTCTGGTATGTCATGTGTTGTCCCTTACAGAATTGGCTTAACTAAGGAGTAAGTAGGCATTGTTCTACAGCGTTTGCTACCCAGAAGGATGGTACAAAGATCTTTGAGTCCTTCTTTGTATTAAGATTCAGGCATCTCAGGGTGGAACTTTGGCTGGCTGAAAAGTGAAATGAACAATAAGCACTAGCAATAACATCAAATCCAATTACAACCTAGAAAGTAGGGACAGTGGCAGGACTTCAGCGTCATTTTGTCCAGCGTGAATTGGGGAAATGAAGGTTGTCATTGAATGGGATTTGGGAAATGAGCACCTTGCCTCTGTACGCAGAAATTCTGCTACACTGAGAGATGGGCATTGAGATGGGAAGGGAGGAGTCCAACAGCGGACTTGAAAGATGGTGTAAAACAAGCTGCTGGCTTAAATCAGCCCTGTTGGTTCTCACGAGCTAACTTTGAAGCTGTAGGCTCCCTGCCCCCTCGGCTGATGTCTGTATTCAATAACCAGCCTTCAGAGCAGAACCTAAGCACATAAATCATAGGCTGAGCTAATGTGACAAATGTAGACGTATTTCTCTACCTGATCCAGATCACATTTGCGTTGCTGCTGGTGCCAGCGGGCTCACAAGTAACACATTCACCAGCAGGTGTCGTGGCTTCAGCTGGAACCTGTCACAGGTTTCACTTGGGCTCAGCCTGCAGGGCCGCGTGAGGATGAGGAACAGACCAGCAGCATGCCCAGCTGAGGGTTACACAGACAATCCCTGTGCAGGGAAGGCATGAGCTCCCTCCTAGTGGAGGAGGCAGGTTTCAGAGGCTGTGTCAGATCACCTCATCAGCCGGAATAGCAAAGCAAACCAGGGAAGAGTCTGGGCCAGAATTAGGGAAGAAACCCCTTCCTCAGCCCATCTCCCTCTGCAGAGCTATCTTTGCACGAGTGTTTTCTGGCCTTCCTTTAATACACTGAGGGAAGGAGCTATTGTAATTGCACAGCACATGACAGACCTGACATCTCTGGATGCTTCAGAATAAATTATGATGTTTTTCACTGTGGTGTTGTTGTTTTTTTTTTTGTTTGTTTGTTTTTTTCTTCCATTTTGGCTTCTGTCTGCACCACTGCCTGTGAAAACTCTTTCACCTCAGTATTGTCCAGAGGCGCTGGCTGGCCATGTCCTGGTTGGGCTGCCCCATGTGAGCAGTTAGTGTGAAATCCAGGATTTCTGTGCTTTTTTAATCTCAGAAGATCATGAGTTGTAGGACCGACCATCCAGTCAAGCATGGAAAGCTCTGTCACGATCTGGGGAGGTTTATTTGCTTGAGAAAAGTCTATGTCAATAGAAAGATGAGCAGGTGAGCAAGGCCACTGTCCCCTTCACTCCCTTCTCTGGGCCTGACACAGCATTTGTTTCTCTTCCAAGGGGGTGCTAGAGGTCCCACCATCCCCTGCACCTGATGTGGCAGAAAGTGACCCTGTGCTGGCCAGCAATACATCAGGTAAGCAGGATGGCAGAGAAGCTATCCCTCCTTCAGAGCTTGCTTTGCAGTACAGCTTGTGATGCAGTGGGTGGTTCCCTCCCTCCTTCCTGAGAGAGCCGATGGGTTAAAATCCCCTCGGGTGTGTTTTCCCCCCCACTGGAGGACCTATCTCACCACCTCGCTGCACAACTGCAGGGAGCCACCACCAATTCTGTAAACTCACCAGCAAATAGCAGCGAGCCACAGAGGCTCTAAGTGCATCTTCATGAGTGTGACGGTGCTCAGGGGTTGGAGGGGCCACCCACACATAGGAAAACACAGACCTTTGTGTGCATGTTTGACCACAAAGTTTTCACTTGCACATTTCTGTGCCTGTTCATGTGGCAGAGGCATGTAAGACTGCTTAGGAACTTTCATCTGGTCCTATAGGAAGTTTGGCATAAAGCTACAGGGTTGTTGTTCTTTACTGCTTTCTTTCCCACTTTGAGACTTTAATTCTTCTTTTGTTGTCTGCCAACAACACAGTGACCTATCAGGTTGTTTCCAGCTCCATTGAAGGTACCACCTATCAATCATCCAGACAGTATCGAAATCATTGAGCTGTTCTTTTTGTCTTTAAGTGAAACCTGAGGAAGAAAAAAAGGAGCATCTTCCAGCAGGCTTATGTCCCAGCAGACAGAGAACATCCCAAAGGAGCTCCAGCAGAGCCTCTTGGAAGACCTGCAAGAGCCCAGCAGCTCAGGGAACAGCAAAGACCTCCACATCTATTAAATGCCGGGCATCCCTTTCTGCAAAGTGTATTCAGATGAAAAGACAGAGCAAACAGAATCTCCATGCCAAAACTCCCCCCGCTCAGTGCCATCATTCAAGAAAACTTGAAGAGGAAAGAGAAGATGGCTCTGCCACCAAAGACCCCAAAGCAGGGCATGAGCCAACGAGGAGGAACAGCACTAACTGCCTGTGTGCAACACCCAGGCAGAGGGAGTTGGAGGACACCAAACCCATTTCAAATGCCAAAGAACCAGTAGCGAGCCAGCACCAAATGCCGGGAGTGAGAGTGCCTGGATCTCCCCAGAAGACCACCAAAGCTAGCTGTGAAAAAGCCAAGGAGACCTCCAGCAGATTAAGTGCCAAAGGGTCCTTATCATCACTCGGGCCAGATATGAAAGCAGAGTGGAAGCTGCTTCTGCAGAAGAGAAACAGCTTGATCCATGAAAACAGCAAATATAAATTTTCCAGTGCAGATGAACTTGCCAGCAGTGAAGAGGTATTGGAGGAAGCTGTTTCATGTCTCCTTTGTGGCAGATTGAAGGATGTTTTCATGGTGTAGCGGGGGGCTGAATGGATGGGATATTAGCGGTTTCTAGAAGACATGTAGAGGGATGGATTTGGGCTTCACAGTACGAGGCAGTGACACATTCCACAGACAGCCTTTCCCATCTCTTTTCAGTTTGATTTTCCATCCCCCTTCCTTTTGTAAGGTTCCTGTAGCTAGGCAGAGTCTAGCTCAGCGAGGCAAAATGTGCAACCTGGACCTAATCCAGGGCACGACACCATCGTCCCTTTCTGATTTGCACCCTTTTTTACCAGTCCCAGTTGTTCTACACAATAATAATGACTACAGGACCTGCTGGGGGAGACTCAAGGACAGTCCCAGTCCCCAGGGGTTAGTCGTAGCTCAAAGGTCTGTGCAGGGATGGAAATACCAGCAGTTTGCTGCACTCGGAGAGCACTGAATGAGAGTGGTTCCTTCTTGTTCATGTTTTCAGGAACGGCGAGCTCTGTGCAAGGCAGCGCTAATCATAGGACAGAAAAGACTCAGCGACCGCACCGAGATGCTAAAAAACCCCCTGGAGTCTTCGACATTTGCTGATTACAATGAGCTGGGTTTTAACCTGAGGTCAAACATCTTCCAAGGTGAGGGGATGCACGTGCCTGTACCTGACCTTCAAGCTGGTTCTATCTGCGCTGTGCCTGGGCACACAGCAGCCACCTTAGTTTGGATAGAGGTCTGACTGTGGGTTACTCTCACTTCTCTTCTTACTCCTCCATCCACAGTCGCTCCCAGGCTGTGGTGTTCGAGGAGATGAAAGCCAGAGCCTCCCTTCCTACACGTGCTATCCCTTTCTCTTCTCTTCTTTCACTATTTTTTCTGAAACATGAAAAGCAAAGGTGTATCGTGACCCCTATCCTCCATGTGCAGAGCTGTCTAAATAGACACCATTTGGAATTCAGTGTCCCCTGTCATAGCCAGTCCCAAATTACCCCCAGGTCCAATACTGGCATTATTTCTCGTTAAGCCATTTAGAAATGCGGGCCTCTCAAATTTCTTCCCAAACCTCTATCAGGCATTGAAGATTGCGTTGTCCTGGTCCTTGTCACACAGAAAAGAGGGACATCTTAACCCAGGGAGCTCAAAATCATTATTATCAAGGAGAAGGTACAATAAAAAGGAAGGTGAGGAGAAAAGGATGAGAGATGAAAATAAAGCCCCCCCAGAATGGCTAGAAGTCAAGAGGGAATAAACAGAAAAGTCCCAGCTGGGAGCTAATTGTAAGTATCATGGCAGAGAAGGAGCTCAAGAAGGCCTGGAGTGGTAAGATGGTGCTTCTTGTGGAGCCGTACTGTTGAGTAGGAGGTCACTCACATGGATGAGGAGATTCAAGGGGGCATCAAGTGAGCACATGAATAAAGGAAGGGCTCTGGGACACAAATAAAGGTGATACCCTTGCTGTACCCTTTACGTATGTCTCATGCTTGGGGATGAAAAGCAGATAAATTGCCAAACGAGCTCCCTCCTGGGTGATGATGAAGCTATTATTCAGCACCTAGCCACACACCTGATCAAAGGTATCGCGGTCAACGCATGACTTTTCCCGTGCCCTTGAAATTGCTGGTGGTGCTCCCTGCTTCAGTTCCAGGACTGCAGTAGGGTGATTTCTGCATGCATTTTCTCATTCCCTCTTCCTTTCAGGTGGCCCACTGGAGACCAGGAGCTTGATGAAAGATTCCTACACCCCCGATGTAATTCAGAAGGCGATCAGGGATCCCAAAAATTGGCATGGAAGGAGGACTGATGAGCTAGGTATGGCATCTGCTGGGAAAAGTATATTGCTGAATTCCTGAGAAAGATGCTGCTTCTGCCAAGGATAACGGATGAATCTGGACAAAGCGGGGGGAGGAGGAGGTGCTACAACTTGGCGTTTTCACAGGAGAGGAGCTCTACAGCTAGAAAAATCCCTGAGGGATAATAGTTTTAGAAGTGAGGCTGATGATTTTCTATGAACTTCTTTACAGGGAAATGGCATCAGAAAAATGCCCTAAATCTCAACTTGCAGAAAGCGTTGGAGGAGAAGTATGGGAAGAAAAAAGGCAAGCTTTAGAAGATGAAGGATAGGAATTGGAGTGCATTCAGCAGGGGATCTTCTTCCTCCGCCATCTAATAAACCTCCGTATAGAGCACCAGCTCATTGCTGTTGTCAACAACAGATTTGTTGCTGGTGCGCTGTTCCCTGCTCAATTAGGGTATCTTTGGGGAGACCAATGCAAGATAAATCTGAATGCAAGAAAAGAAAAATCACTCTGTTGGTCACTGGTAAGATGGGCCTGCCTGGGGTGTGGAGCACACACCCTTGCTGAGGGTAGAAAGTCATGGTGGTGAGAGGAGGCCATATAAGCACATAACGGGATTCCTGATGTGTTTTTCTCACTGTATATAATGGTCCCTGTTGCAGGATCCTGCCTTCCAGTTCCATGAAGTGTACCAGTTTGGTGCAGCAACCATAAAGTACGTGTCTGGGAGCAGCAATGCCCTGAACCTTCCCCCCTGGTCCCAAGCTTTCATAGTTTTAAAGGACTGATGCTTTTCTCAGTGATATGAAGTGTTTGGAGGCAGAATTAGGATTGTTACTCCACCCTTCATTGGTTGGGGGTTAGGTAACAATATGCTGACTTCATAAAAGCAGTGAAGGATGTTAAAATATAACTGGCAGTAATCAAGTGATTATTTTCCACCAGCAATAATTAACCATTTGGAATTCAGATATTGCCAGGCACACGCTCAAGTCTTTCAGCTATGGAGAATGGCCAAATGGCAGCTTGTAGAAATCTCCCTGTAGGTTTTTTCCTTGTGCATCAGTACCAAGAGGCTCCTGCCTGAGCACACACTACTCAACTGCAGCTGAACAGCACGGCCCTGCAGGAACACCCTGTTCTGTTGCTGCTTCCAGCACTGATGACAAACATGTCTCCAGGTACATAATAAGTGCTGTCTTCTGAAACTGTGGCAAATCCTAATCCAGAAAACACGGAGATGAACAAAAATCTACTGATACTGTTTGGCATACTGAAAGCAGGCAGTTCAGGGCACAGTTAGCTAATATATACACCACATAACGTGGGCTGAATCAGCATCAGATTCACGGGTCTCTTTCTAATGTCTGGGCAGACAGACTGCAGAATTATGGTAAAGCTTGAAGCAAATGCCCTTTGCTACCCATGAGAGGCTAATGAAGAGACTAGATCAGAAGGGAAACAAACAGACTGTCAGGTCTTGCACCACTACATCCTGCCAAAAACCATGATGTTTTTGCCTTCTGCAGTGAAGAGCCGTAAGGTCATTTTGCACATTTTTTACAAATTAAAATGCTTATAAGCACTTAAATAATACATAGCAGATTGAATTGTATAATAGCCTCAAATGAGTGACAGCCCATTGATGACAAATGAACACATACATGTGCAATTCCCCTTCATCTTCCTTTCTGCTATGCCAAATGACAGAGCACAGCCAGGGGCAAACGCTTTCTGATGGGTGGTACATTGAAAGCTGCAGAAATAACTGAGATAGCTTTCAAGGAGATGGCTCAGCTTCTGGAACTGATCAATACCTGAAGTCTCTGAGTGCTGAACAAACTAATTTAGACAGAACCTTGGCTAGGAACACCAACAAGTGGCACTCCATGATGACTTTGAGTATCCAAACATGCATATTTAAAGCCAGCTTTGAAATCTCCAAATAGCATGTCAGATACAGGTAGGCAAGAACTGGGCTGAAATGAGCACAAAATGCAGCTGGAAGTCTCCCTTCTGCTCATTCTTCTCCTCTCAGCTGTTTTTCGCTCCTGTTTGCTTACTTACCTGCCCACACTGAAATGATTCAACTTGATAAATCGGCAGAAATTCAATAAAGAAAAAAGCAAAGTTAACAGGTTAACAAATGTCATTTTTTAAGTAAAAGACCTTGCTACAGGCAAGGCAATGAGTGGTTGGCCCTGCAGATGTTGGGGAAGGGGACTACAAAAGGAGTGAAGAGGAAAATATCCTTTCACTGCTTTTTTCTTTTTTTATGCAGCGAGAAATTAGTTGCTCTCTTCTAAATAGTCTCACTGAACTCAGCACTTCGCAATGAAGGTAGTCTGTATTTAAGTGATTTTGCCTGTTCTTATCATTGGGTGGCAGCTCTGAGCCAATGTTTTATCTAGCACACAAGAATTCAGAAAAGGAAAAAAAAATAGGTTCTTCTCTGGCTTAGATAAATCGTTCGCTAAAATAGCTATTTAAGAGCTGTTTCAGTCATCTATAAACAGGTAATGTGCTTGAAATATAGATAATCGTATGTGGTGGTTTTACCTAGCTGGGCAGCTGAGCTCCACCGCAACTGCTCTCTCACTCCCCCTCCTCAAAGGGAAAAAGGGAGAAAATATGATGAAAACGCCTCAGGGGTTGAGGTGAGGACAGGGAGATCACTCAGCAATTATTGTCACAGGCAAAACAGACTCAGCATAAGGAGATTAATGAAATTTATTACCTATTACTAACAGGCTAGAGCAGCGAGAAACAGAAGCAAACCAAAAACACCTTCCCCCCATGCACAGTCTTCTATGTCCTCCCCCTGAGCATTGCAGGGGAACAGGGAATGAGGGCTGTGGTCAGTCCTAACACTTTGTCTCCGCTGCTCCCTCACGGTCCCTCTCTGCCCCTGCTCCCCGTGGATTGGCGTGGAATCCCCCTCTCACGGGATTCTGGCACCCCCAGACCCCTGCTCCTGCATGGGCTCCTCTCCACGGGCTGCAGCTCCGGCCCAGGGCCTGCTCCTGTGGGGGCTCTCCATGGGCCACAGCCTCCTCCAGGCCACATCCACCTGCTCCACCGGGGGCTCCTCCACAGGCTGCAGCATGGAGATCTGCTCCGTGTGGGACCCATGGGTGCAGGGGGACAGCCTGCTCCACCAGGGGCCTCTCCACAGGCCGCAGGGGAACTGCTGCTGCGTGTCTGGAGCACCTCCTGCCCTCCCGCTGCATGACCTTGGGGACTGCAGGGCTGCTTCTCACTCTGCACTATGCTATGGTTCTCACTATACACCATACTGTAGCAATTCAATACAGAAGAGACCAATTGCGTCTAAGTTTCTAAAACCCTCTCCTCCTATCTTTTAGTTTTTCCTGCAGTGAAGGATATTTCCTGGATTAGGTTTATGCATCCCTGTAATTGAGAAACAGATTATTGTGCAGGGTATCACTGTTAAGAAAGATTTCCTGTTCTCCAGCCAACCTGTTTTTCTTTTCATTTAGCCCTCTGACTTCTGCCTATTTTGTGCTATCCTGAATGATTCCAATCTCTGATATCTCCACTGCAAGAGATTTTGAACGGCTCACTAAAGAAATGGTAACTGTAAGAACAGGAGATAGTGCAAAAACTCTTATCAAAGTCTTCAGCCTGTTATTAAATTCATTCCTTTATGCAGTAAAGCTTGCACTACAATAAAAGTTAAATTCAGAGCTACATCTATCCTGAGGTAAGCCCAAAATTCCTGAAAGAATGGAGTACTTATTGCTGATCCCGCTTATAATGGGATAAAAGGGAAATCCAGAGCTGTTTGAAGTGACTTGAGATCACAACAAAGAGGGTGCAAGTGCAGTGCCTTCAGTGGATTTCAGTCTTTTGCACTGAGACTGAAATGCAATTGTGTCCGAAAGGTATTTAAAAGGTATTTAAAAGGTATCCAGTAGGAGAGAATGGTCTTTTGAGCATTAGGAATTGCCTGTGTTGTTGATACTGGTAGAACAAAAGAGCTATGAAGTAAGAAATTTAAAAAAAAAAAAAAGAAAAAAAAAAAAAGAAAAAAAAAAGGTATTTTTCTCAGGGTTGTCTTTGGGGTTTGTTTGCAACTGGCTCCTTTCTGAGCATTTGAAATGCTGAGGTGGCAGTGTGGGGACTGCAGGCAGAACCAAGGTTTCTTGGGCTAAAGCTGCTAAAAGCAATGACCCAGCATCAGAGGTGGAAACACAGCACTTGGGAACAGTGAAGAGAGGTTTGGGAGCAACGTTTTCCAATGTTTCCTTACACATCAACAATGGACTCTCAAATCCATGTAAAATGTGGGAGTGGGCTACATCACCATGACTTTTTCAGGTTATATAGCTGACTTTAGTAAATAGGCCTCCCAGTGCTTATTTTGAGTTGCTATTTCATCCCTTTTAATAACATTCCTTTTCTTTTAAACACTTGAGTTCATTGCTCTTGAGCAGGAAAACTGATTATCCATGCTTATTATGTGCCCAAGCAAAATCACTTTCTTTTCCTATATCCTGAGACGCTTGAGCTGAAATTGATTACCTATTTTTAGAAAGGAGCCCTAGCTAAATCTGGCTTCTTGCCCTGCCAATCATATCTATCAGTGGAATGTGAAGCAAGCCTATATAAATGCAGGTACATGAGAATCATGGCCTGCCCCTTTTACCAAAAGCAGTAATGTAACTAAGGGGTAGGCTCACCTGGGATCTTTCACCATGTTGGACTAGAAGCTGCAGAGAAGTAACATTTGTGGAAAGAAAATTGGATTAAACAACATAATTTTTGAAAACTTTGTCTTAGTTGTCAAATACCCCTGCAACTCCAGCAGGCTCTTCTGAATCTCAAAGCTGGCTGCTTTCATTTCTGTAACACCTTCAGTTTTCTGAAGATCTGGATGACCTCGATACTCTGTACATTTTAGTCCTTGCCGCTGATGGATCCTCCACCATGTATAAATTATCTGATACTTAAAATGAATTTCTAACACTTATTTACTACGGGATCTTTCTGACTCATTTGCACCTTCTCGTTAGATTTTAGGCAGGGAACAAGGCAGCAGTTTCCCACAGTGGAAGAAAACTGTCATGGTAGTGCCAGGATTCAGCATGATTGTGTTGTTCTCCAACACAGGCTCTTCAGAAAAAATGGTTCCTTTTCAAGAAATAAGTAAGGACACTTTTGTGGGTTCTTTTGTGGGTGGCAAGTGGCAGATGTGTGGAGTCATTGGCTGATGGCAGTAAGAGGCTGTCTGTGGCGATATACTCTGAGGGGCACTGCTGAAGGGATGTGGCATGGGCAAGAGCCTTTGGAGATTTCTGCTTTTCTGGTTTCACATCCGTGCCTTGCCCACCAGCTGGGGGCAGTGGTGGGACTTCTTTCTCATTGTTGAGGTGCTGCATCATTTCCTACTAATCTGGGAGCAGGAAAGGCTGCTGAGGACCTGCTCTTCTTGCCTCCATGGTGTCTGGGAGCAGACTCATGCCCCTGAAGGGACACTGATTTCTCTTGGTTTCCCACCAGGTCCACTTGAAGAATTTCATGCATCTCAGGCTGGGAGGACATCACTGGGCTGTACAAGTATGGACCATTGAAAGCGAAGGAAGTGGTTGCTGTCTGGGAAGCAGTACTTGCATCAGCAGCACTCTTGCACAGAAGCCTGGCCAACAGGCCGGACACTGCTGCACTCTGATTCAGTGGGCTGACAAGGGCAGCTGTTAGAAGTGAGGTTTTATGTGGCACTTCAGAAGTCTGACAGATTTGCGGATCCAGTGTACCATGGGAAACATTCTCTGTTGCAGACTTAGCTCCATGAAGCTCTGGTGAACTGTTCTTAATCATCCTGTTTTGGTGAAAAGCACAGGATTTAGCTGCTACTGACAGCTCTCTAAATGACAGCTCTCTAATGTGATCTCTGCGTACAAACAGGAGCTGCTGTACGGGGGTGCACTGTATTCCAGGAAGGTAGTAGGAATCTTTGGCCACATCTCTTGTATCTTCCTCAGAAGATGCAAGCCTCAGCCTTTCCTGTGCCACAGCAAGACACCAACTGTCTACTGCCAACTGCAGCTCAATTACAAGTCATGCAAGCAGCAATTAACTATTGAGAAAGGCTGTGCTTTTACTGTAAGTAAAACAGAGCCAAGGACCATTCTTTGGCCCTCAGGTTAAATGACGTAGGCTGGCTGCATCCACACTGTACAGCCCTGGTTGTCTTGCAGGTCTCCCCCAGTGTCCTTGCAGTCTAAAACACAGCTAAGTTTTGTTGTTGTTGTTGTTTGTTTGTTTGTTTTTTCATTTCAGTGTACGCAATGTAATGTGAGTGCTGTGTTACAGCTGTATTCATAGTATGAAACTGAGGATTCATAGTATGAAACTGCAGGGCCTGGGTGCAAAACTTGCTAGAATACTGTTGAGGGACACTGAACCTCATACAGGCATTTCTGTGTTGCCCACTGGGAATGATTACTGCCCTGTGCTATTGCAAACTGTGCCAGGATGTTGCCTTGGAGAGCACTAGTTGGCACAGGCCAAACCATGGCCAGGAGAGTGCTGACAACAAAGCAGTGTGAGCAGTTACAAGACAGAGCTCGATAGTACATCTTGGCCCTGATTTATTTAGCAGTATAGACTCAGGCAGAGTGACTGCTAGCATCAGCATTTATGCAGCTCTAGACCTCTCAGTGATATTTTACAGTTACTTCTTCAAAATAAGGGGCCTCTGTCTCAAGGATCTTACAAGCACTGAATGGGAAATTAGATTAAGGGAGAAGGCAAGGTAAGATTTCAAAGAAGTAACAAACATAAGCCATCTTCCCCTAACATGACTCACAAAAGTATTTATTAGAAAAAGCTGACCCTCTCTTCTAAGAAGCAGATAGTTACAAAACCCAAGAGCCTGTTTAATTTTTGTCAGCTTCTCCCCGACTTCTGTGAAACCTAGGATAATTCCTTGAACAGAGCACTATGGTCACCTCTCCATCTTTGAAGACCTGGCACAAATTTGTATGGACAATTTGGAGCTATTTCCGATCAGCCTCACACAGGCCAGGACCACTGTAAACAGCTTTTTGTTAATCCTTCACTTTCAAAGTCAGACTTTGCTTCAAGGAGAAGCAAATAGAAATACGTCATTTCTAGAGGATGAAGAGGTAAGAGAATATGCATATCTGCATATTTCATTGCAATTTCTGTAGATGTTTGGAAGGTGTATGCCAACTTGCAAAATATATAGGTGAAAATTCTTTGTTCTCTCTTTCTCAGCAAGTGAATCTATGCACAGTCTGCTCTTCCCCAAGATTAGTAAGGAACCTTTCAAGAAAGGAGTCAGGAGTGGGCTGCTTACTTACCCATCCAGCATTTGAAGACAGTTAATCTCCTCCACCCCCTCAGAAGTGTTCTGCCCACTGAAGCCCACCTGGCTGGCTGGCAGTTGGCTGACAGCTTCCTGGGGAAAGAAAAAAAGAACATGAAAATTTTAACACTTCTGAGGAAAAAGAGATCACTCTAAGGCTGGGAAGAGACAGGCACCATGGGCACAAGCATGCTAGTAGCACATCTGTGATGGACATTTATGATAAGAATGAGTTTCCAGGCACTTATCCCATATGATTAGTTTTAACAGTTTATCAACCCATACCTCAAAAGTAGCCTTTTCAAACTTTTGTTGAAACGACCTTGGTGTTCTCATTTTAAGGGCTGTGCTGTTTCCCCATCTAAACAGAGCAGTAACATTGCTACAGGCCATCTGTAATAGATTGACACAGGCTTAAAAGCTGCCAGTCTGAATGTATTCCTGGCACCTTCGTACCTCCTCAATTTGTTTTAACATTTTCGATCAGCTTTTCCCTCCTTCGTTCTTGCTCCAATCTGCAGATCCTCTTCACATTTCAACTTTCATTCTCTAGTCAAAACAAGCTGAGATCTGTTTGTCTCTGATCTTCAAGTCACAAAAGATGGTAATGCAGAAGCAGTCCCACTGCTGTGGTTACAAAGTATGTTCTGTCCTCCAGAAGACTGTTCCTTAACTTCCATGTTGTCTACTCCTGAGCTGTCTTTATGTAGCATAACAGTCAGGGGCTGCTGCACCTACAGGTTCAGAATAACCACAAAGCTGCTGTTTTATGCAGTGCCTACTCTGAATCAGCACCATAAGAGGACACTCTGGGCAGTATCTCACCTGTAGGACTAAAATGACAGTCCTTCTCTGCTGGCTGGCCAGAGAAACAGAATTGCGGGGATGCTTACAAAATTTAAGATAAGGTAATTCACTACAGGGATGGAAACTCTCAAAACCATGAGACAAAGAGCAGACAGCACTTGTGGATGGACAGCTGGGTATGAAATGCATAACAAAGCTACTGTGATGCCCTTTAGCACGTGGGATGGCCTTGTACCAGTGATGATTATTGTGTGGACAGGAAAAGAATTTGATTAAGTCTGCCAATAGCCAAATTAATCAAAAGGAACTTTAGAATGGTAAATGATCTGCAAGGGGGGATTTATCAGGGCCTGCAAAACATGCAGCTGTGCATCATGTGAAGAAGTCTGGCCTACCACACTTCCCCTGTATCAGCCGCTGACTGGATGAATGCCTGAGATACCCTGCTTGATGACTGAATAAGGGGCAGAGAATGACTGAGTGCCAAAGAGTTAGCTGAAGGCCATGACAGCCCACCATGTGGTCTCAAAAGCAATGCCAAGACCAAGCATTGCACTGAAGGAGAAACTATAAAGTGGGACAGAAGGACTTGAAAGATAGGGGGTGAGGCTGATAGAGATGATAGGGGTAGAAAGTAAAAATGTTGTGATTGGAGAGGTAAACGAGAAGTTAATCTTTGTAAAGACCGCTCTTCCCTGGAGATCTGCATCACTGACTTACACTGCAGGGAGTCAGAGATGAGGTAGAAGTCAATTAGCTTAAGCAGAAGATAATACAAAGTGGCAAAAATAGCACGAGCTCTGTCTGTAGAACGGAGATTAGCAGCATTGCCTTGGGGAGATAGAGACATTACAGATGTGAGATCAAATACAAATCCAACGGTTTCAGGGGAGAGTCACAGATAGATAAGGCTGTGGAATTGTGATAGTGGGAAACTGAAACATGCAAGAGTCAGCTCCAGGAAGGAACCCAGTCACTATTTTCATAAAACTTGAAGTGTGTTTCATGCCATGCCTCTTTTGGTGATATCCACCTACTGGGATATCACTTGTTTGGATCACAAGATTTGCATAGGCTTTTCAGATGAAATCAAGAAATGGGCGAGAGAGAGAGATGGAGGAAAATGAAGTCATTTACTTTTAAAAGTGCTCCAAAGATAAGACTGTGTCAACTGCACACTTCTCTTTGCCCTCTCCTTTCCCACATGGAAGAAAATGTCCATGTCCAGGAAGAGTACGATGTGGGAGGAAATACATCTCTCACAGTATGAAGTCAACTTGCAGCAACTGCAGGAGAGTATAGAGGGAGGTAATCATGCAGTGACTGTAGAAGAGGGGCAGGCAACACTGAAAAGAGTCAGGAGACAACCTAACTAGTAACAGAGAAAGGCCAAGTCAATTTAGAGACAACAGATTTCATGTATGAGGAATATGGGAGGCATTTTGGAGGCAGGTGATGACAAGCCTTACCAGATGCATCAGAGGGGAGAGACGGCTTTACTTGTCAACTCTCACACCTTGGCTACCGAAGTTGGAAAATAGGCACAAGATCAAAGGCTGTAGTGGAGGCTTTCATGAGGCTCACCCAGACCCTGTACTTCTCCTGAACAGGATAGCAGCCTGTTCAGTGACAGCCCAGACCCTGGTCTGGAAGCTCCCACTCAATAAGTCATCCCACTACATCCCTCCCTTCTTTCTTCTCACCTTAGAATACCTCCATGTTGTACTTGCAGAGGCACCCTGCAAGGTACAGGTCCCTCTTGCCCCCAGGTAGCTCTGGATCAGCAGACTCTTTCCAGGATTTGGAATCTTTTCCTCCCACAATTTCTTCTGCCTGTAACAACGACAACACAGAGTTTTCAAGATTTGCCTTGCAGCGTGGCTGCAAGGGGAAGGAACTGTGAGCCATACAGCATGCTGCTGTGCTCAGCAAGGCACTGCCAAGGCCCTGGCAGGCCACCACCCAACTCTCATCTGCACACAGACACTCACCAGGCTGCCCATTGCACATCAAGGCTCATCTCTCACAGACCACTTGCACAAGCAGTGCCTCACAACCTTATTCCACTCACATGGCCAACACCCTGCTGAATCTTCTCCTCATGGTGAAAACCTACCTGAGGAAATACTTATAGCTGTAATATGCAACTATTAGCAAAATGACAGTGAGAGCTGTCAGCATCACTGGTAGAAGCGCTGGTGATTGAACTGAAAGAGAAAAAAGAGAAATCGGGAGACATCAACAAAGGGGCTGCTTCCCATAACAGGTTTTGCGTTTCAGACTCTCTCCATGCAAGCACATCAGGGAAATGCAAGCAGCACAGCACAGGATGTGAACATGAGGCCTTCTAACTGCTGGGATCCCCTACCAAGTGGGAGAGACCAAACGTGGCCTGAATATCATACTTACATCTTTCCCTCAGTAATTCCTTTTTTTTTTTTTTTTTTTTTTTCCTGCTACAACAGTTTCCTCTCCAACAGAGCTTAGTCTGCTAGAGTTCCTGAGTACATGCATAAACACCCCTACCTCTGATCTGATCCACAAGCTTATCTGACTTCACACTGGCCCCCTTTTCATCCTCATAGCGTTTAAGATTCAGTATACCTTGTGCTTGAGATACCCAGATCATGTATGCGCACGTATGTGCATGTGTACACATTTCTGTGTGCCCAGGAAGATTAAAACCAAATGACCCACCACATATTTTTTCTAAATCTTGAAGCCAAAACTATTATCAGACATTTTGAAAGTGAAATATCTTTTTATTTCTAATCCAGCCTGTGATAGCTCCTCTATCATCAGCTTTCTCACACACTCCCAGGTCCTGATCCTAACACTGATCTAATGAAGCTTTGCTTTCCGTCTTCCCATGGTTTTGAGAACATAAGACCAGACACAGCCAACAAGAAGACTAAGAGGAAACCTGGCTTCGTTGTGCCTATGAATACTTTGTCTTGCACTTCACCCCCACCTGACAGGACTCTTTTCCTAAGCATCAGATTGCTTTTCCTGCCACTCCCTTACAATCTTGCACAGGAGGGAATACAAACTGAACTGTACCACTGTCAGTTTTCCAGGTGAACTCCTCACTCCATTCACTCCAAAGCCCTTCAAATCTTTGCACCTTTGCACGCATTTTTATGGTGTAAGATGTGGATGGCTCCAGCTTCTGCAGTAGGACGTAAGGATCATCATTGATAGTCATTCTGGTAACCTGAGGAATACAAAGAAGAAAACATGGAAGAAGCAATAACTTTCCCATCCATACTGCCCACAGGATGCCCCTAGTCCCATGTGTTACATCACCTACCGTTTCCATTTGGCTGGTTTTCCAGTACTCCAGTTCATAACACTGTTCCATACGTGTATCCTTTATCCATCTCAGCTCATACTTTCCATCTTTATTCATTGTCACTGTTAAATTTGTTGGGGGTAGCACCTTGACTGGAAGAAACAGTTTTGATATCAGGCATCACCTTCCTGAATACTCCTTTCCTTCCTATGGATCTTTTTCCTTTTCCTACACTAGGTTGTTCAGTAATCTCTAAAATTCAAAAGATGCAGGTGTGCTTCAACTAGTACCTCACAGAATGTTTTTTTACTGACATTAGTTTGCTAAGCAAGCATAATAGCCAGCTTCACTAAGCTCTTGAGAAAGCTACCCTTTTTCATATCTGCTATCCTCAGCCAAATCTAACAACCCTGCAACATAACTGAAGTATTAGCACTATTTTAGATATCTTAAAAATATACTAACAAGTACAAGAAAGGATTTATGAACTGGGGACAGTCCTGGAGGAGCGCACAAAGACGTTCAGAAGGGGATGGACCACATGACATATGAGGAGAGGCAGAGGGAACTGGGATAGTTTAGCCCAATAAAGGAAACACACTAAGGAATATCTGCTTAATTTCAACTAACTAATAGTAGAATTGTAGAGAAGAATAGTAGAATTGGTAGAGGTGATGGAGCCAGGCTCCTCTCAGAGGTACTTAGTGAAGGACTGGAGACAATGGATATAAGTTGCAACTCAAGATAATAGGGGGGAAAATATTACCATGGGAGTGGTCAAACACTGATACAGAGACCCAGGGAGGGAGTGAAATCCCTGTCCTTGGAGGTACTCAAAACTTAACTGAACAAGGCTGTGAGCAACCCAGTCTAAATGATCTGCTTTGAGCATGTGCCTGGACTAAATGTTCTCTGTTCTGTGGATGCCTGATTTATGAGTCTGTGAAAAAAGCTGTGAAAAAGCCATATATAATCCATGTCCTCGGAACTTCTTTAAGGTATCACCATCTCTCTACACAGACTGCAGCCCTCTCCTGGATCATTTTAGTGTGACTTCTGTACGGATGCTGACTTCTTCATTACCTGTGGCGTATGCGAGGAAGGACATACTGCATGGCTTTCAAGTATCTGGGTGGGTTTTTCTGTTGTTTTGTTTTGTTTCAGCAGTAGTTGCTTGACAGTTTCCTCCAGACTCCACATTAATTTATGTTTTTTTACAAAAACTTTGTCAGCATGCATGCTTGATGCCTTTACTTCTAGGCATGTGCTTGGTCATATTGTACCATCACAGTCTTTCAAAAAGAAGCCATAGGCATGAGATCATCAATGGAAGGATCAGTAAAACTGCTATAGGGAAACAATTACAGTGTCTTTTAACATAGAAAGCATTAGAAAGGTTACTCTGTATGAGTGAAACACATAAGAGGCAAGACTGGTGGGTGCTAAATAGTCCTATGCCATGAGGGCTAAGTGCTTCTGAGAGACTTTTTAATCTGGCAACAAATACGGTCTTCACAGTGTGGATGTGATTTGCCTGAGAACTTGTTGGCCATGAGCAGTGAAGGCATAGTCACTTCACCACCAGTTGTTACAAATTTCCAAGATCTTCTTTCCAAGATCTGGAGTTTAAAAACTGATTTGTTCATCTTTTGATATTCATCTGTTGCTTCCGAAAAGTTGCTGAAGTATGGTGTTACGGTCACTGTCTTTGTTCAACATCTATATAACCTACTCAGGCATGTAAATTCCACTAATTCTCTAGATGCTTTTTCAGATCTTATGCATACTTTTGGTAAGTTTCCTACAACGTGATCATTTCCAAGGGCATGTATGTGGTCTTAAGTGCACAATGTTTTCTGTTTCAAATTTCTACTCTTGTTGCACTATAGAAAGTCTGCAGGCACACTTTCAGAGCACTACTCAGACTCCCTCAACTTTGAGATACAGAAGTGTCTTCTGTATTTTTTGTTTGTTTGTTTGTTTGTTTTCATTACAGAACTTCATACATGATCAGCTTCCTGTGCTATGCTTCTTCGTAAGCATAACTGACTGAATAGGTTCCTATTTTATATTACTCTAACAGGTTTCAATAACTGCTTTGAAAAATCCAAGATGGTACCATGTACTAAACTGAATCCATGAAATCCACAGTAGTTTCCACTACTGCCACCATCCTGAGAGCAGCAAGAGACACTGAGAAACTGCACACCTGCAAGCCACATCTCCCAGACCTTTGCCCTGTCACAGCATCCAGACTCTCTCTTCACCAGCTCAGCTCTTCTCCTTCCCACCTGCTTTTTCTCACCACCACTTGCCCACACAGACACCCCTCCCAGAAAACTCCCAGCAGAAGCGAGACACAACACAGCAGCTCACTGTTCTTGTAGGCTTCAATCAGTTTCTCCTCCGTCTTGGTCCGGACAGACACATGGTACCGGCTCTGACTGCTGATGTTGCTAACAGGGATCGCACAGCTCTGCACCACATACGGGATGTGGGGAAAGGCCTTCTCATACACGGGAGAGCACTCCTCTTCCCTGGGGGGAGAAAGGAGGCTGTGCTGAGATCAGTGGGAACGGGACAGAGCAGAAGCTCAATGGGAGAGGCATGGGCACTCTGCCACTGGCAGATCACATACGCGGATGCTGGAGTGGCCCTGAAGAACAAGCCAAAGATGACAGAGGTGGTGATCACTTTCTTCACTTCCCAACTGCACGTCAGAAGATTTACACCATTGAAGAGGCAGCGAAGGTTCCTGGGCTGAATGGGTTCCTGGCCTACACAGAAGATCAGAGTAAGCTAAGTGACAGGACAAGTGCAGTGACAGCCTTTGTCTGGGTCTGCGTGAACAAGGTCTGTCCAATGGGATGGAAATGCCAAACACTCTGGAAGAGGCAACATGGAGTATCCCAGTTCTGGGGCTTTCCAAGAGACAGCAATGACTAGAAATGGCCACCCCATGATGCTCTTCCAGCATCGTGCCAAACTATGTTCCCCAGCCCTGGCTTCTCCGCCAGCCCTCCCATCCCTGCACGGCCCCACTCCAACCCGCGCTACTTTCAGGGGTCTCCCAGGACACATCTGTGCTCCACTCGCTGAATGGCCCAAAGAAGCCTTTGGCCTGCTGCACTCTGGCTCGCACACGGGCAATGTATCGGCTCCCTGGCACAAGGTGGCTGAGGTGGCAACGTGTGGTGTTGGAGAGCAAGCGCGATGCATCCTTCTGTTAGCAGGGAGGACAAATGGGGAACAGAGAAGAGGTGGAGGGAAGGCAGGGAAAGAGCATGAGGCAGCTCCAGCCCAGGAGATGGACCAGCTCCTGCAGCTTGCAGAGCTTTGACTGACTCCAGCACCAGCTGCACAAGAGTCACAGCACTGCCCAGTTCAGAACTGTGTGGAATCTGCCCAAGACACTTGTCATGGTTTCAAATGTATTTTGCCTTTCTCCCACATGAGCCCTCCCATGGACTATGCATGAAACGTGCTTTACTTTCATTTGAGAGGGGTTCAGGGTAAAATAAATTCCAACTCAAAACCCAAGTGCAGTGCTTTTTTCAGTGGAGTGCAGATTTTTGCATTGAAGTCAGGACGAATGGTATTTCACCAGGAAGGTCACTTGCAAACAGAAACGGGGTCCCTTCCACCTGACCTGAAACAGCATTTGTCGTGTTTCTTTCGAGTACCTGAGCACGGAAAGGCCACTCGTTTGCACAGCTTTTACCACAAGCCCTCAACTGCCCAAAGTTGGAGTCAGCCCAGCTTGTCCACTCTTACCTCCCAGGACTCCCACTCCCGCTTGTAAGTGACTTCATATTCCAGTGCATTGCCCAGCCCTTGGCTTCCTTCAGGTGCCGTCCAGGTCTCCTGAACTATTTTGAACTTCGAGGTTTTGTGGCGG
The DNA here is from genome assembly GCF_964035555.1 of Netta rufina. Lineage (NCBI taxonomy): Eukaryota > Metazoa > Chordata > Aves > Anseriformes > Anatidae > Netta > Netta rufina. The sequence goes on along the minus strand of NC_140123.1, from coordinate 152,289,875 downwards.
AAGGGGCTGAACTAGAAGTTGAAGGTGCAACACATGAGATAGTGAGTGCAGGAACATGAATAGGGGAAGAAAACAACTAGCTGACCTCTGAATGATAGGATCTGGACATTTGACAATTTTCTTTCAGCTCTGCAAATAATCCATGACTAGTTTTCAGCACAAAAGGGAAATGGTACTAGACCCGGATAGTATATTCCTGAACAGAATAGGAAAGTAGGAAAAGCAGTGTTCCTGTGCAGCTCCATAACAGCTTTTTGTGGGAGGATACTTTAGAGAGCATAGTGCTAAAACTGAAGGCTTTTTTGATATCTCCCCCCTGCCCTGATTAAGACATTGGTAAGCTGAAAGGTCTAGCCCCGTTTTTCTATTGTAGCCAGGTGCAGTCATTTCTGTCTACCCAAAATGCACAGAATCCAGTACTTACTCTAGTTAAACTTCATGCAGTTGGTGGTTGCTCAGCCTTCTAGTTTGACCAAGACCTCTCCACAAGGCCTCTCTACCTTCAAGGGAGTCAACAGCTCCTCCTAATTTAATATCATCTGCAAACTTAGTAGGCATTTGAGTCCTGTGACCATATTGCTTATTAAAACATTGAAGAGAAGTGGTGCCAAAATGGAACCCTAGGGAACCCCACCAGTGACTGGTCACCAGCTTTATGTAACCCCATTAATTACAACCATTTGAGCCTTACCCATTAGCTGATTATTCACCCATACATAGTATTATGTTCTTGTATCTTTTTAGGATTAGATATTCAAAATATAAATGACATTTTTTAAATACTCAGGAATAGAGACAAGACATAGAGGCTCATGCTTACCGTTCTGAAACAAGTAGACATTTAGCTCTGCCTGCAGGTTCAGGTCAGGTTTAAACTTGTACCTTTCTATATTACTTGCTCTCAGATGGCTTTGACACACCCAGTGCATTGTGAAGTTCTGGCACTTAGCGTGGTTTTCCCCTTTGTGGAATGTGCAGGTCGTTTCTTTGTTCCTGGTTACACAGAATAAAAAGCATGAGTATTTTAATAGGATGCTGATAGATGGTCTAAATTATGGGTTTCTTCTCTAATATCAAGCACATCTAGTTTGTTCTCCCTTCCTTTCCTAAGGGGAAGATACATTCACAATAACTGTCTTGGGTTGGTAGCTGTCTGAGCCCTGAGCACATTTTTCCCCTCCAGGGATTTGGTTCCGTATGGTCAAGACCAGCTTTGATGCTAAATTGGAATTGGACTGACTGAGGACTTCCCCACTTTCACTCAGAAGCTGCTTTTAAGCTCCTCTGGCCCCTGCCTGAGTTATGACACAGTCATATCTGTGCCTGATGATATATGCTGCTGATTATGAGCTTGGCTCCTGGCTATGGACTTCCCTGGAGATACGGACGTCTGAACCCGGTCACTGTCAGTGTTTTTACTTAAACTAGAGAAATCAAAGAAAGTAAGGCAAAGACATGCAGCTAGCAGTTGGAACAGAATATTTGAGAGGTTTATGGGACTTCAGTCATCCTACAAAAATAAATAAATAAATAAATAAATAAATAAATAAAATTTCCAGGCAGACTTCTGGAGTCTACTGGAACACTTCTGAGGTTTGTAGATTTCAATGCAGAGAAAATTGCTCAAATATTCAATGGGATTCAATACTCTATAGACTGTAAGGGAACTATGTCCACTGGCTTTGCCAGATTTCGGGTCAATTCATGAATAAATCCAACAGCTCTTTCTCAAAAATAAAACCAAGACAACTTCTCCTCGTTCTCATTTCACATGTTTTCTTAACACCCTCCAATCTGTCTGCTGTTGACCCTCCATTCCTGCTTCTGTTGTCTATTCTTTTTCTTTTTCCCCTATATCTTCCTCTTTCTGTGGCCCTTTCTCTCCCTCATAATCTCATGTTTGATGGTTCTGTCTGTTCTTGAAAGGAAGCAGAAGCAGTAAAAAGATAATGACAGATGCAACCCAGTATCTCTGAGAGGAAACCCAGTGAAATAAACACATAGAACTTCTGTTTTTGTCACAGCTCGTTCTGCAGAAATTATTTCAAAGTAACTATTTCTTACCAACATAAGGAGAAGGAGCCTTTTATGGCATACTAACTAGGTGTTATCACCATTGCATCTAGTGTTACCTTCACTCGGGTGCAGTAATTAACATGTCTTGCACATGTAGTTTCACAGCAAAAGCAGGGGAGAATGATTGAAAAGATCATGAAAACAACTCGATTACCATGCTTTGCTTCCTTCCTGTTCTTCCTTATCCTGTACAGATCCAACTTTCTCCCCAGCCTGGACATAACACTGGTGTCTGCATGCTGGATACTACACTGGCTGCAAGCTCAGACCATTGCCCAATTGCCCTGCTCCATCTCTTAGTTTCAGCAGCCAAGTCCCTTTGAACTCTTCAGAGAACACCAGCCAGTCACTTACTTTTCATGGCTGTGGTTAAAGTTCAAAGTCATATTCAGGAACTGATGAGCCTCTGAGCATTCTATCCATGTGCAAGTTGTAAGAGAGTTGTAGTCAGGATAGCAGTGTAGAGTTTGCATTGGGATGCTCTCTGAAAAGAGAAAACAGATGAAGCATAAAAAAGGCAGTAGGAAATGATAAAATGAACACAAATTCTGATATTGTGCTTCAGAAGGCAGAGAAGTGAAAATATTCCATACGTAGTTCAGCTCACACTGCACAGATTTCACAAATAAAATTTAGTCCTTCATAGGACAGCCCGAATGCAAGAAGTCTCCAACAGCAGCTGCTGTTCTGAGAGTAGGGCTGACTCGTATTACATTGCCATTTATCTGAATTTTATTGTGAGTCTTAGGACTGAGAAAGTCTCGAATTTTTGACTCTGCCTGTCGCCTGCAAATCAAAATGGTTATGCAATAAAAATAAGAATTTGATCTACAAGCTCTGAAGAAAAGATGGAGTTTTTTTGTAGCTAGTAAAATTAATTTTACCAGCAATTACCAGGCAAGAGATGGCAAGGAATGATTTTGCCATTTCTAGCAGGCCTGGGGCAGCTGATGCCTGGTCTTGCAAGAAAGGCCTGTGGCCAAGCCAGGCCACTTTCACATCCAAATTGTGGAACATGATTAAAAGAAAAAGTTGTTTCAGTCTTCATGGAGACAAAGCTTAGAGAGCAGAGAGCCCATGGTATTTAGCACTGCGAATTACATGCATGGCAAGACAGCATAATTCTCCCAAGTACCAGATATGTGTCTCTCTGTGGAAAGATAGGTGTGCAAAAGGTATGTTTTTCAAGATCTTTTATTTAATTCAATCTCAGGACGTCTAACACTTGGAGTAATGAATGAATAATTTCTTCACTTAACAGGTGTGCTGTGGGACAGCCTCTGCTCTGCCAGCTGTGCTACCAACAGGCTCTCAGTTCCCTGTCCCTTAGGGTGCAGCCAGCCCTCACTGTAACTCTAAAGGAGAGTATCACCTGGAGGCAGGACAAGTCAATAGACATAACAAAGAGCCATTGGGGAAAAATGGCAGGTTGGAAAAGAATCTTTCTGGTATAAACAAAAAAGGTATGTAATTATGGGACAGGCAAAGTCACAGTTCATGAAGGTAATAGTCAGGCCTAGTCAAATGTTAAACTTCATGACTATTCAATTTAAATAATATTAATAGACTTTGAACATCATTTGACCCATGCAGTTTGGAGTCTTGCCTAAATACCATTCACAACTTTGCCATTGATATACAGCTGGAGTACTTGTTATAGTTCTGGTAACCATGTGTGTACACTCATAAAGTCTCCTCTTCCTGTCACCAACATGAAAGCAAAAAATAAAGGGAGGGTGGAGAAATGTCAGACTAAAAGGAAAAGAAAGAAGGAAAAAAAAAATAAAGGGAAAGATTCTGAAACTCACCTTGCATTGTTCCAGCTCCCCAGACCAAACATGGAGCCAGAAGAAGACTGATGAATTCAGGCATCTTCACACCTTTGCACACAAGCATGATCCTATGTCAAGCAACAGCTCCCTGTATCACTGGCTGTTCTTCCTCAAATACATGCTTAACAGCTACTGTACTTCTTTCTTTGTCATCTGTTATAGCTGGAAGCAAAACTCATTAGCTGGAAAAGTCTTGGGCCTTCTCTTGGCCACAAACTACCTCTTCATCAACACTGAAGTGATCTTTCAGAGTAGCTTGATATGGGGATAATTTATTAAGGATAAAAGTTTCCACCTCTCCACCAGAGAACAAAGACAAAGGTTGTTGTTTGGAAATAATGACAAGATTTTCAACCTCCTTCCTTCACCTCAGAAGAAACAATCCCTGTGTTATGAGAAGGAATTAATTATCCATGTTGATTCACCCTTCCAATCCATTCAAAGCACACTCTCTGTTCCATTGAATAATTAAGGTAACATAAAGGAAGTACTTCCTTATCTTTCTTATTACTCCCACTAACAACAATATACTTCTGGCGATCTGAGAGATCCAGTCCCTCTATTTCTTCACTTTACAACTTTATTCACAGGGATTTTAATCCTTTGTTTGTTTGAGGGGAGAGGGTTCATTGCCAATTCCTTCTCTGCAGTAATACACTTGACTTACCTGAATACTGAGTAGTCTTAAAGGCAGGTACTTCAGAGAAAGTGGATTTTTCATTTATCACTCACACGAAGCTGGTGCAAATACAACTGCTAGTGGGACACCCACAGTCTTAGCCCTCCAAATAAGCCTGTACTCTGTTTTTCTCACAGTTGTGTTGTTACAATCTTTAGTGTGAGAGGCACGTGTGTGACTTGCTATCTGTAACTTTCCCATTTATAGCATAAGTTAAACAACTAGGTGCCGGATCAGACATCATGCAGTTAAGAGGAAGAGGGAAGGAAGTACTTTTCATTGTTACATTTTGCTTAAACACTTTCCAAGAAAGAGACCAATTTTTCAGCAAATAAGATATGATGATCTCTTCAACAGATTCTGAACTTTGCTGTTTGTTCTGTCTTCTGCTGAGCTGTACTCAAAACCTCTCCTTTAAATCATCATTCTCGAGGAAAGGCAAGGAAAATTCATTGCCATCAAATCAAACAGTAATTAAATAGTTTACATTGTGAATATAGTCTTAATGATGCATTGCTGCTGCTAAGCCTGACCTGCGTAAAGCTTTCTCCATCCAAATAATAGCATGAGAAATGTGAATTATATTTAAATGAAAACCACAGTTAAGGAATTAAAATTCAAGCCATGCTGTAATTTAAGTGATAATATCATACTGCATCGGTAGAAGTGAAGAAAATACACTCTTATGGAGACAATGTAGTTTAACATATATTTAGATCTTTTTGATCTTATGAAGAAGAGTTGTAGCATCTAAAGAAGTGGAAGGAAGGGAAGATTTTTATTGCTTTCTCTTAGCTAGACTGTGCAGTCTCTGGGAAGGGAAAGTTTTTCACATTACCTTTATCCACTGAAAGTATCAGAGTTCAGGCAATTTTAGATTATGTACTCAGCAGCATATACAATTTCTTATGAATCAGTGGCAGCTGAAAGCATATTAAAATACAAAAATAAAAAAAGAGATAGGGAAAAACACAACACAAGCAAAGAAACAAAACAAAACAAAAAACACAAAACAAAACAGAGTAAGCCAACGAGAAGCAGAAACTACATGGCAGTAATTTTCAGGGTATGCTGAAAAGGTGAACATTGCACACAGTCTATATGCATGAACTTGAGGCTGGAGATGTTTTATCTTTGCAGTCCTACATGTACTCTACTTCCCTTTATGGTCTTTTTACAGATGAAAAAGAGATGTAAGCTTATCCCTTCATGTTTTTTTCTTAGTGGGTAGAAGAATTATCCCACTTATGTGCAGAAACTTCAGTGGAGAAAAATAAGGATTGGTAATGAATGCCCATGGACTATGTATCTTGATGTTCTGGTCATTCACAAGTAATTGCTTTTTTTATTATTTTCATGCTTTTTATTCACACTGTGTGTGATTCCAAGCAATACTTCATTATTCCTCTCACTTAATTTACTCCAAATTAGATTTTGGCCTCCCTAGGCATGAAGGATCTCCCCATCAAATGGATGCCTATCATGGCTTCTGCAATGCTTGGTGAAGTTGAGAATGAAAGAAAATATTATAATTAATTCTTTCAGAAAACGCAAGACCATGAACTATTAAGACACCAAAAGGACATTTGCTAGTCAGTTAAAATCTTTTAACCCAAAATATGATACACCTTGACTTGATTGCATAGCCAAGTCAAGGCCTTTCAGCTCCAAGTCAGGACATGGGAAAGAAACCAGATCATCCTTTAGATACCGCATGGGTCTTGTCATATCTCTGTAGGTCCTCCACAGCTTACCTTGCACTCAAGGGAAGTTCTGTCTGGCATGTGATATCACAGGCAGGGCAGTAGCCAGATATCCCTGGGTGCACAGAGTGAACCTAAACCACTGGAACTGGTCTTCACCTGCAGGAAACAGGTCTCTATCAAAAAGTGATTCTGTTGGATATGAGTGCTAGCCACCCATATAGGTATCATGGTGATGATACCTATATGGGTACCCAATAGGTATCATGGTGCGGAGGTTGATGGGTGTCTTTACTTAGAAGGGCTCCCTTCCATGGGAGAAAAAGGAAAATATCTCCTTCATTGCTAACAAATTTAAACAGGATCATGACAAAGTAAATTAAAAACGTGAACAAACAATTTACTTAGGAAAAAGTCTACACAGTTGAAAAGATGGCACTTGTCATGAGGAATTTAGAGATTTTCTGTGCTGAGAAAAAAAGCAATGGTTATGGCCCAAATCCACTCTAGCAACAGAGGATGAGCAGGTGAGAGGTCCTGAAAGTAAAGCTTAAATCAAGAGTCTAAAAATGCAGACCTACAAAGGAGCATTTTTCAAAACGGTCCTAGTCACATAGACTGTGTCAGACAGCAGGGGCTCAGTGCATGATTGATTAAACTGTGTAGGGAAAAGGGGATTATATTTACTAGTATCTGGTAGATTTTTGAAATAGATTGAGCTTATAGAAGATGGGTTCCATCCAATCAAGATAGAATCAGTGCTGCTGACATTTAAGATTAAAAATGCTAGGAGAAAATTTTAAACTGAGAACCAAGAAAAACATGGTAGATGTGAAAAGTAAATTGTTCAGATGAACAAAACAGAGTGTAATGGGTAAAAAACACACGTACACACACACAAAATAAAACAGCTAATATTCCAGGTAAGCAGAGCATATAAAAACAAGCAACCGGATCAAGACAAATGTCCAAATACCTTCATACAGATGTTTCAGTTTTAAAGTATGTTTTAAATGGCAGAACCATTGGGGAATACCCATTTTTTGTTTTAAAACAGAACTTTGATTGTGGAAGTTTGATAGACGGAAGACATTCAATCAAACATTAATACAAGAAAATACACTTTGTACAAGAAGACTTATTTTAATTTACACACAAATGCTAAAGAAAACACTGTGTCTAATAGAATATATGTCTACAGTTGTGTGTTCTACTGCAGAACTTCAATGTCTGTGGAATTTCATTCCACATTAAAAGGAACAGTATGCTATCAATCACCTGACCAAAATGAGATGAGTGAAATGCCAAAGACAAAGAGCTTGAAGGACAGACCAGCAATAGCAATGGACAACACAATCATACAAGACTAGGTAAATATCATAGTGCACCATGGCACAGGCTTTGTCTGCACTGGTTGACTAAGCCTGGTCAAGGCATAGGCTTGAGCTCTGGAATGAGATCACAGGCTCCACTCAGTTGTCAAACCCTTTAGTACCTCTTTTATTCATGTCAGTGAGCAAGTCAAGGATAGTTTTCACACATGGTGTGAAAAAGGTCACCTCCTACTACAAGAGAAAAGAGGCTGTATACATTGATGTTCCATGACTACTCCATGTCATTTGCCCTTATGACCAGAAATCAGCCTTGGCACAGTTTATTTCCCAGAATGGATGTAGGCACAGATCAGCCACTATAAACGATTGCTTCCTGAACAATATACAAGACCTAGTACAAGTTGAAACAAAAAATGACATAAGTTTACTACAATAATATTTTGAGGGCATACGTGAGAATAATGAAACTGGCAAAAAATAGGCCCAAGAAGCTGTAAAAAAGTCAAATGTTTGCAGTGACAAAGGATCTGTTAAAAGAATCATTTAAAAACTCAAAAATGAACTTAGGCCTTTTGAAAATCAAGCTACACTATAAAGGAAGGGTTACTGTAGCCTCAATCTTCTGGAAAGGTAAATGAGGCAAGACAGGTAAAGAAAAATGATAACTTCATGATTATTTCCAACTAAATCTATTGGTTTAATAAGACATAATTACTTTCTTTACAAGCCTTGCATAACCTACAGTCTTACCAATTTGCTTTCTTATAATAAAATCTATAAGGAAATTTAAAATGCAATTGCTGAACAAGTAATTGCAGCAAAAAATCAAAGGCTTTAGTAGCGTAATGGGTTTACATGTTAAGCTTTTGGTAGTGGGGGGCTGTAGAGCTGGCCTCTATGAGAAGAGTCCAGCAGCTGCCCCTTACTAGATAAGGGCCCGTTTCAGCCAGCTCCAAAGGGACTACCACTGGCCAGAGCTGAGCTAGTGAGCGATGGTGTTTGCACCTCTGGGAGAGCAGACTTAAGAAATGGAAAAAAAACTACTGTGCAACAGCAGCTGGGAGAGTGAGAAACTGCCATGAAGGTCAAGTGGAGTAGGGGCAGAGAGTGACCATGAAAGAGTGGCAGAGTTGAAGTGTCAGGGACTGACTGCAGCCCCCATTCCCCTGAGCCGCTCGGTGGGAGGACGTAGAAGAGGGTGGATGGTGGGAAGGTGTTTTCGGTTTCCTTTTTATTTCTCCCTGCTCTAGCCTGTTAGTAATAGGTAATAAATTACAGTAATCTCCTTATGCTGAGTCTGTTTTGCCCATGGCAATAATTGTTGAGTGATCTTCCTGTCCTTATCTCATCCCTTGAGGCATTTTCATCATATTTTCTTCCCCTTTCCCTTTGAGGAGGGGAAAAAAAGAGATCAGTTGTGGTGGAGCTCAACTACCAAGCTGAGTAAAACCTCCAGAAGTAGGTCTCAGTATCAGAGAAAAAGAAGCACCAAATGAAACTTTTTGAGAAGCACTCAGAGGTGAATCCAGGGAACTACTGACCAATCTGTCTAGATTTTGTACTGGATACCTGATATAAGCCATGATATAAAATAGAAATAGTAGACAGAAATCATCTGGGAGGAGTTAACATGGCTTTTGTAGAGATGTTTCACAAAACTAGAAGAGCTCTTGGAAGAACTCCAGGAGCAAACAAACACAAGGTTATGCAGTTAGTATATTAGATTTCTAAAAAGCATCACAAAGGCCCTCAAAAATGCTGTTGCAAGAAACTAAGGGATAAAAGAAAGGCTCCCACATGGATTAAAGTCAAACAAAGACAGAAAACAAGTGAGAGAAATTAATGGTTAGTTTTCATTTTGGAGAAAAGCTTTAAGTGAGTTCTTCCAGGAATTTATAATCTTCAGCATAATTATAAATGATCTGTAAGACAGGGTTACTGAAAGGTTTACCGAAAGCTTTATCTAGGGTACTCAAATCTAATGATGATAGAGAAACTGAGTTACTAGGTATAAAAAGGGTATGAAATTCAGTGTTAATAAATGCATAGTAATTAATGTGACAGAAAAATAATTCTAACTTTACAACAAGATCAAAGAATGTGTAAGAGCAGAGTAATAATAGTAATGAGAGAGTCCAATTATCATTGACTGGTTAAATAACATGTTTTTTGAATACCATACTCAGTTCTTGTCATCTCATCTCTGACAGAATATTGTAAAATACTCTGTAGAAACAGAAAAGGTGCAGAAGGGCAAGTAGCGTTATCAGGAATATGGGTTTAATATGAAGAAAGAATTACTCTGCAATTCTTCAGCTTGGAAAAAGAAAAAAGTGAGAGGTGATAAGACAGAAGGTTATAGCATCACAAACCGGAGCGAGATAGTAAATAAGGAATGATCATTCACTGATTCTTATAGAACAAGAACAAAGGAACAATTTACCATGCAACTGGCACAAAACGAATCAAAAAGAAAAAAGAAAAAAAAAAAAAAAAAGAGGTTGTTGTTTTGTTTGTTTAAGTGTTTTTATTTATAAAGAAATTGATGAAAGCTTTATGAATAGACATTATGAAGCCAAAAATTAAGCGGTTTTACAAAGCTCAATCTCTAAAGGCCAGAGCCATAAGTACATACTATCTTCAACAGCTTAGATGTAACCTCCATCTCAAGAAGGTTCTGGGCCAGACAACAGGCAAAGATATCATTTAAGGATTTAATGATTTTCTGTATACTTTTCTGTGGCTACTATACCCTTGTGTTAAGCATCCACTGTAAACTATTGGCAAAGACAGTCTACAGCAAGATGTAATGCATGTTTAGACCCAGTGTGTTCATCATTTGTTCCTATACTACAACCTTTGCTCCATGTAGAAGGGAAGAACCGAGTGTCTTTAGATGCTGAAACAGCATCATGAATCCATCATGAATCTCCAATGAGTCTTGTCCCTGGGCAAACTAATCTAGTGGGTGGAATCCCTGCCTATGGCAGGGGGGTTGGAACTAGGTGATCCTTAAGGTCCTTTCCAACCTGAGCCATTCTCTGATTCTATGATTCTGTGAATGAAATAAATCTGAAAATTTATTGATGTTCATCAACTTCCAATGGACTTCTGAATGCAGAAGAAAGACAAACAGGTTAGAAGTACACTGCAGCAGATGCAGAAAGTACTCAGCTCAAAAAGTGCGCATTGCGGACATAGAGCTGGAACATTTTTAAAAAGAACAATAGGAAGTAGTCAGCCAATTATTTCAGATAGTTTTACACCTACTTTTTTAAACAAAAAAATTTAGCCTTCAACAATGGGGACTGTACATTCCTCTATCAAAAAACTGTAAAGGACACAAAGCTTTTGACCTAAACATGTCTCATGGGTAGCAAGTTTGCAGAGTTTGGGTCCACCCACTTAACCCCATGGTGAAGCATCCACAGTGTGATATGAGGAGAAGTTATGATTGAGATTGGAGAATACCAAATCCTGCCAGCAACTAAGAAGGAGGTAAAAAGGGCCAAAAACATCACTGAAATCATTGTGCTAGATATTCTCCAGTTACAGAACGTGACTCTGAAGATTTCTTTTCATGGAAATTTCCACTCTGTAGTGAGAACAGAGGGAGCATGTGGTGAGTGAGGAGAAGAGGAAGAGTGCTCATTGGAATTGTATAGGAATAAGACTGTGTGTACAAATGTGTTTGACAGTGTGTGAATAAGAAACTATACAAGGATTGGTGGGATGGGTTGGATTTGTTTCCCATTACCCTGTAGAAATACAGGTTTCTCAGAAATTCTCCAGCTATTGTTCTTTGAGGCCATGAAGGGCTTTCCAGTGTAGTTTCCTTTTCTAGTAAACCATTCCCCTTCATTTTCCTTCCTTACATAAAAGGCAACACCCAGACTAGCAGAAACAGAACAGACTAGTTCAGCATGGACCTTAGTTAGAACTATTGAGGTCACAATATACTTACTACCCTAATCTCATGCAAGTACATGAGATTTGTAATACATTTCCAAGTAATACAAGTAATACATTTCCAGTTGACAAAGATTCTGAAAAAAAGGAATAATAAACTAATTACTTGAAAGCAACAAAGAGAAAATTGCCTGCTGTTAAAACACAGGAAGAATCTTTGATGCTTGAGCATACAGTAAGGAAAGGATGGCAATGATTTCATGACTATATATTCAGTGTAAATAGTCAAAGAGTTGTAAAAGGTGATTTACAGTATTAATTGAGATGCCTACCTCTCCTTCCATGGCTATATAAGAAACATAAGTGAATTGCCTCTCAGATATACAGGGTGAGGAACCCCTCTGGAACTTCTTAGTGGGAAACCCTGAACAGAGAAGCATGTTGTAATTGGCTCCTGAGTCATCAGAATGATGATTCCTCTCCCTCACATCAGTACCTAGCATCACAGAAGGCAGCAGCAGCTTCCCTTTGCACAGTAACTTTGTGGCTTCAGCTACTGATCAGGAAGTTTAAGACTGAGGACTCGCAACAGCTCCTAAACCACCAGGCTGCAGGATTGCAAAATGCTTTTTATCACTCTCACTGCAGCTAGGCCTTGTGCAGAAAGGAATGTAAGATTCATATGATCAACAGCTAAAGTTTATGGAAGCTTTAATTCTGTAACCCAGTAATAAATGAACTCCCCTAGCACAGGGTAGCCATAGGTTCTGCTTCCGTTGTCTATTACATATTTAATTTAATGGTGCTTAGGTGGATATTGCACAAAGAGTTCCTAAAGCAGAAATCCATTCTGTTCTAAATTAATCTTTATAGTTGCTGATGAAAAACACTGTTCAGCTCCCCTAGCCTGAAAGTGGCATGTTACTCTACAAGTTCCAAGCTCCTGTAGTAATCTTCAGATCATAAATGTTGCTCTGTGGGGTCATGTTCTTGAATCTATAAATGTCCTTGTGTTTATAAATCCTGCCTCCAAGAGCAGCCTCTGGAAATGCCCAATGAAGTGCATAAGGACAGAAAGAACAGATAGCATTCAGAGTACTGATCACAATGTAAATGAACTTCATCCAAAAGGCCTGAGCAGAGTATAAGTTCTCCCACTGTCTATTGTTCTTGGTTATTAAAACCACAGCCATTCAAGGCCCAGCAAGGGGATGCATATCTGAGATTTGAATCCAGATACTAAACCTGCATAGAACATCTCTTTTTAGTACCCTCCTATATAAAGCACAGTCATACGGCTTAGAAGAAATTGGTTTTGCTACTCATAAAAGGCCAAAGAGACTACCAAAAAAAATAAAAATCCCTTAGGGTGCTCCTCAGTATTCTCTATCAGAGGCTGCAACTGTCTGCCTTCTGCCGTTAAGAATATCAAATTGAATTTGTGCATCTTTCAGATTTAGAATATTATTTGTAAAGGTTTAAATTATGAAAAAATAATGCATTTCTCTGCAATTTCTGATCAGCATTGATCCATTAAACCAGCAGGAGGAATCAGCTGGCACAAAGAACCACCTCTCATTAGCTCTGTCAAATAACATAGCAAAGTCAGGAGGAAAACATCCTACCTCACAGGGGACATATCTGAACCAACAGAATTTTTGAAGGCCTGTTCAGATGAGCTAATAGTAATGATATTGTAAGCACAACATTCTTAATGTATGAAAGGAAAAAAGTAGTAGGAAGTAATACAATTTTTTATTAGTTCAAGTTATATATTTGAAAAACAGACATATTTTTTTGAATGCAAGCCCACATTAGTTCTGAAACCAAAGCCTTTTACCTATCACAGAGTGGTAATTCTGTGCCCCTATTGTGCAACACTTACTGGACCAAAAAAAAAAAAAAATCTATTTCTCAGTACGGTTTATTAGAAAAAAAAAAAAAAAGACATCACATAGTTAAGATTAATTATATCATGCATAAACAACAAATGAACTTAAAAGAAAATAATACATGTATAGTACTTTAACATTTAAAAATTAAAAAGCTGAATCAGACTCAAGCTTACAACTTTTCTCCACTGTCATTCTCTGTTATTGACTCACTCCCTTCCTTTCATTGTATTGCAGCGTCCTTGGGTTTTTCTCACGTAATATATCTTCCCCATGATTCTCTAGAGTAAATTTAATGTATCTCAGTAATGTCTCCTTCTTATTCTTAGAATACACTGCAATACATTGCACCTTAGCTTTAAGATAGTTTTCCTGGACTTCAACAATTTTTTCTCATTTTTGACTTACACTTCTATTACTGCCCGTTGTTTTTTCATCTTGGATAATACTTACTCCATGCCACCAGTGGAAAGGTAGAGATAATGAAAGCTACTTGATGAATTTTATATCTATTTCACACAAAAGATAACAACATTGCTCGAAAGAATATAAGTTTTCTTTACAAAGTTTCCAGACCAATCTTAAGTTGATAGCATTTTATGCTGTAAAGGCTGCATTTCTTGCCATGAGTTTTGCTCCAGGCAATCTGGTATTATGGTAAAATGATTGTGACCTGTCACAGGACCAGGAGGAGGCTAATGTATTCATTGCGTATAAGCCAAAAAGTTCAAAAAACACCAACTATCTCAAAACGCAAATATCTGGGTTGTTTTTCGTGCCAAAACTGTGATGGACATTGAGAATGAGATCAAGCTGAAATTCACTGAAATGAATGAAAGTCATTTCCAACACACTGGATTGGAGGCTGGAAGAAATAATTGCTGTGTATTTGCTCCTAGCTTGGAGGGTTCCTTTTTATCAGATAGTTGCAATCTCTTTTAGTTGCATGTAGCCTTGGTATTTATTGATATTTGCTCCTTTAACAGATTTCTCTGATCCTCAGAGATTGTTGCCAGGAAAAGTAATCATCTGATTTCAGGCTTTTGAAAAGCTGAATAGCCTGCATTTTTGATACATCTTCCTTCTTGCCAGCGTTAGATTCATCATCAGATAGAGGTTTCCCAGGTGCTGTCCTGGCTTCATCCGTTTTCTTCACTTGGGGGTCTTCCTGGCTCATATGCACCTTCTCACTGGATTTCAGGCTGTGGAAGCAATAGTCACCAACCTGGCAAAGGAAAACTGGCTCAGTGCTGTCAGGGTTTAACACCACCAAATTACCCTCCAACAAAGGCAGCTCATTAGGAAGAGTGCTTCCCTTCTGTAGGACAGGCAAAGAAATCTTTGTGGGTTCTGAAGGTCCATGGGGACCTGAAGGGACAACAAGGTAGTCCCCAAATGCATTCAGGTGAGATTCAGGAAAAAAGACTGGGGCTTGACCTGAAACTGGGACCGTGACACCAGATTTCCCAGGAGCAAACTCATGGCAAGAGCGGTCACTGCGGAGCTGGGGCTCCTGTGGGTCACAAGGCAACTCCCCAGCAGTGGCAAGTGGCAGGTGTGTGGAGTCACTGGCTGATGGCAGTAAGAGGCTGTCTGTGGTGATATACTCTGAGGGGCACTGCTGAAGGGATGTGGCACAGGCAAGAGCCTTTGGAGCTTTCTTCTCTTCTGGTTTCACATTTGTGCCTTGCCCACTGGCTGGGGGGAGTGGCGAGACTTCTTTCTTATCGTTGAGGTGCTGCATTGTTTCCTTCTGATCTGGGAGCTGGAAAGGCTGCTGAGGACCTGCTCCTGGTTGCTCTTGTCTTCGTAGAGCCTGGGGACAGACTTCATTTGGGAGGGTCACATACTGTAGTGACACTGATTTCTCTTGGTTTCCCACTGGATTCAGGGTCACATTCAGGGGCCGATGAATCTCAGGCTGGGAGGACATCACTGGGCTGTACAAGTATGGACCATTGAAAGCGAAGGAAGTGACTGCTGCCTGGGAAGCAGTACTTGCATCAGCACTGTTTCTCCTTGAAACAGAAAAGGAATGACCAGCAGCCCGACTTAGGCAGACAACTGGGGCACGCTCTGTCACATTTAAAGCATGGTATTGGTTCTGTACGTCCAGTGCAGTAGGTGAAACTTCTGTCTTTCCAGCCTGCCCCTCAGGAGACTCTGCCGAAGTCTTCATCTGCCTGAATGGGAGAGTTAACAGTTTCTCATGAGAGATATTCCTGTGGTAAACATTAAATATAAACACAAGCTTAGTCAAAATTTTAAGTAGCTACACATATGGTTAGAATAATCTTTCTTGGTTGACTTGGCTTCTATCTTGACTAAACTAGATAGCAAAAAATGGTATCCCAAGCTCAAAAGCAACTGGCACAGGCTTTTTGATGACAGAACACTTAATTATATCCTCCCACGAATTAGGGAGCTCTTTGAGAATCTTATTCACAGTGTCACTATAATGTGCTGTTCATTCACCTGTCCACAACTTGAAGGAAGCTAGGCTGATCCATCTTCTCTGCAAGGTTGTATTTGAAGTCCAGCTGGCTGTTTGTCACCCAGTTTCCTAGATTCACTTTCTGAAAAAAAAAAAAAAAAAAGAGAAAGCAGACATGAGGAAAAAGAAGTGTCTCACCAGCAGCTGAATCAAGAAACATACAGTTCTCATGGACAACAAAAACAAGTAGGAGAACCTACAGCATCTGGCAAAATGCTGTAATATGACTAGCAGGTGCTTTCTGTTTTCCAGAAGAATGTTGCTTAAAACCCACTTTGAAGTGAGTTTTGAAGTGGGTTTTGAAGTGGGTTTTAACTGACTTAACTTTACATAGCTTAGGGGTATGAAGCTGTTCCCTTAAAGAACTCATAGAATGTTGCAGGTTCTCTCCACAATAAACATCAAAGCTATTGTTTTGCCTAGTGTCTGCTCTATAGCATCATATGTGACACTCTGGGCAATATTTCACCTATAGGGGTTTAGTGTCTGTCATCTGTACTAGCTGACCAGAGAAATAGAATAATTGAGATGTTTACAAAATTTAGGATAAGGTGATTCAGTGCAGGGATGAAAAGTTTCAAAACCGTGAAACTAAGGCAGTGAGTGCTTGTGGATCAAGAAACAGGTAAGGAATAGAAAACAAAACTATTAAGGTGCTTCTTAGAGTGGGAAAAAAATCCATTTTTACTGAAATATCAGGCAAAAGAAATTGACACAAGACTTTAGTATAAACATATCCATTTTATCTGGATATATAAAAAGCATACACAGAAGCATCCACGTCTATTTTTTTCCCATCTATTTGAAAATGATGTGTTGAACCATTACAATGCAATGATGTGTTAGACCACTGCAATATCTAATTCCATTTTATAGCAAAATAACAAATGTGCAATGTTTAACAAACACATATCTACTACTACAAATGTATGATTACACATGTTAAATAGGATCTGAACTTCTCCTAAATAATGAAGAGACTAATCAAAGTATTTGTTCATTATAGGTGAGGAGACAAATAAGAGCTCTTGAGATTATTGGAAGTCATGAATAAAAGAGAGAAAAAGTGAACTTTTAAAGGTACAGGTCCCTCTTACCTCCAAGTAGCTCTGGATCAGCAGACTCTTGCTGGGGTTTGGAATCTTTTCCTCCCACAGTTTCTTCTGCCTGCAAGAAAAACAACAACACATCGATGATCTTGAGGTCTCTTCCAACCTAGAAATTCTGTGATTCTGTGATTCTGTGTGATTTTCTCAATGTGACTGCAAAGGGAAGAAACTGTGCCCCGTACAGCATGCTGCTCTGCTCAGCAAGACACTACCAAGGCCCTGTGTATCGGGTCTGCATGGCAAGGTTTTGGCAGTGGGGGGCTGCAGGGCTGGCCTCTCAGAGCAGAGTGGAGTGAGAAGCAGCCCTGCAGCACCCATGGTCAGTGCAGCAGGAGGGCAGGAGGTGCTCCAGACACGCAGCAGCAGTTCCCCTGCAGCCTGTGGAGAGGCCCCTGGTGGAGCAGGCTGTCCCCCTGCAGCCCATGGGTCCCCCATGGAGCAGATCTCCACGCTGCAGCCCCCACATGGGTGGAGGAGCCCCCGGTTGAGCAGGTGGATGTGGCCTGGAGGAGGCTGCGGCCCATGGAGAGCCCCCGCAGGAGCAGGGCCCGGGCCGGAGCTGCAGCCCGTGGAGAGGAGCCCACGCAGGAGCAGGGGTCTGGGGGGGAGCTGCCACCCACCCGTGGGAGACCTGTGCTGGAGCAGTTTGCTCCTGGGGGATGGATGGACCCTGTGGTGTGGAGCCGTGTGGGAGCAGTGCTTGAAGAGCTGCTGCCTGTGGGCAGCCCCCGCAGGCTCAGTTAGGACGGCATCCCGTGGGAGGGACCCCATGGGGAACAGGGGCAGAGAGGGACCATGAAGAAGCAGCAGAGACAGTGTCAGGGACTGACCGCAGCCCTCAATCCCTATTCCCCTGCAACCCTCAGTGGGGAGGAGATGGAAGAGGGTAAATGGGGGGAAGGTGGTTTTAGTTATATATATTTTTTTTCAGTTTCTCACTGCTCTTGCTTGTTAGCAATAGGTAATAAATTTCATTAATCTCATTGTGCTGAGTCTGTTTTGCTCATGACGACAATTGTTGAGCAATCTCCCTGTCCTTATCTCAACCGTTGACACATTTTCATCATATTTTCTCCCCCTTTCCCTTCGAGGAGGGGGAGTGAGAGAGTGGTTGTGGTGGAGCTCAGCTGCCCAGCTGGGTAAAACCACCACACTCTGGCAGGCCACCACCCAACTCTCACCTGCACACAGACACTCATCAGGCTGCCCATTGCACACCAAGGCTCACCTCCACACAAACCACTCTCATGTTGCACAAGCAGTGCCTCACAACTTTATTCCACTCACATGGCCAACACACTGCTAAATCTCCTCCTCACAATGCAAACCTACCTGAGGAAATACTTATAGCTGAAAGAAGCAATGATTAGCAAAATGATGATGAGAACTGGCAGCATCACTGGTAGAAGCAGTGGTGACAGAACTGAAAGAGAGAAAAGAGAAATAGGGAGCCACCAACAGAGGGGTGCATAACAGGTTTTGCATTTTGGTCAGTCTCCACACAAACACATCAGAGAAATGCAAGTGGCACAGCACAGGATGCAAACAGGCCTTTTAACTGTTGGGATCCCCTCCCAGGTGGGAGAGACCAAATGTGGCCTGAACACCTTACTGATGACCACAGAAGTTCATTGTTTCCTTATTGATTCTATTTTATTTGTTACTGACATCTGAGAAAACAATTTATGCTAATAAAAAGCTAGTTAGGTACCTTACTGCACTATGAACAGTAGACGGATCTTCAGACATCTTAGGTCTGCCCTATTGTGTTCAGTGCTGGAGAGATGGGAGTCTCAGAGATTCTCCTGAGCTTCCTCTGCTAATAGCTATAGCTGAACATCAACAAGACACCAATTTCTTCAAAAGTAGTAGACTTTGCCCCAGCTGCTTTCTTATTACTTCAAGCTTCATCAGGACAAAATACATAAGATCCTATAACTTGGGCACAAGACCATTCTGATAGCAGACATTCTGCTTTTAAGTTGACAAACTACAAAAAACATGTTAAGGTCTGTATCTCCAGCACACTGTACTAGGTGTTTTACACAACCCCATATTCACTCTGTAAATAGAAAAGGCTGATGATTTTCATCCCTCTGTCTTCTTGCAATTGCAGGTTCTTCAGTCCCTGATAGCAGAATGGACTATTGCAATCAAGAATCAAGCATGATCTTTTGTGCAGGATCTTTATTTGATTCTCAATATGGAAAACTTTACAGCTGGCAGTATTGGTCTTGTGAAGAATAGTAGGAAAGATGATTACAAGGTCAATTCTGCTCACTGCGTTTATTAGCATTACTGCTGTTCTGTAAGGCTGCACACAGGAAAGCTATCTTGTTTAGCAAGCATACCTATTTCATGGCTGGGTCTAACTTCAACATCCACTGAGAGAATCATATATTTCTATAGAGACATTTCATCCACTAAGAGGCCAGAACACCTTACAAAATCAGGCCATATGAAAAGTACCATTCTCAGTTTCCCAGCTGAACTCCTCACTCCATTCACTCCAGCTGCTCTGGTAGTCTACACTATTCACCATTGCACGCATTTTTCCCCTATATTTTGTAGATGGTGACAGCATCTGCAGGGTGAAGATGAAGGGAGGTTCATCATTGTTGATATCTAATGTCCGCAAGGTCTGGGGAGAAGAAAGAAACACAAATGACAGAGGTGAGAGGAACTGTCATTCCCATTCACCCAGCAAGGAGAAATCCAGGACTACTGCACTTCCTGTGACTTACTTCATTATACTGGTTGTGTTTCCAGTACTCGACTTGGTATTTCTGTTTTATGAACGTGTACTGAAAAGTGTGTTTTTTCCACCTTAGTTCATACTCTTGGTCCTCTGTCGCTTTCACAGACACATTTTCAGGTGGTAAGACCTTAACTGTAACACAGAAGAGATCTTAGAATACAAATCAACATCCAGATCCTGCACTCCCTTTCACCACTGTGAGTAGTATGTGGAGACTGAAAACCAGGTTGTGTCGTGGAATGCAATAAGTCTCAGCTTTCTAACACTTCTTAATTCCCCATATCTCCATTTTTAAGCCAAATATCATAAACCAGTGCATCCATTAAATAACAGAAGATCCATATCCATTAATGCTGACAGTAATTTCTAAATGTAGAAAAGCAGTGAAATGATATTTCAAAAGTCCGTACTCATCCACCATGTTCCCAGAGATTTTCAGCTCTCTTGGAGCTATTAAATGGTATCTTCAAACACTGCAGGGGCTCCCCCCAGTTCTGGTCTGTAAAGAACAGCACTGGTGCCTCCAGATGCATGCAGGCAGAGATGATCACCTGGCGCACCTCACTCAGCAGAGCAGCCCTACCTCATCCAGTGCTCCAGGGGACACTGCACCCCAGGAGCTCCACCAGCTTCTTGCAAAATTACACAGTGACACACTTCCACAAAACACCTCTCACTACAGCTCCCTCATACCTGGGACAATGGCAAAGGACAATGACATTCTGATTACAGAGAACTCAGTGTGGTGACGATTGTTCCCAGAAGAGCTCTGGGATTTCTGCACAGCAGTTTCTACTACTGCCACCATCCTGAAAGCAGCAAGAGACGCTGAGAAACTGCACACCTGCAAGCCACCTTGTCCAGACCATCTCTTCACCAGCTCAGCTCTTCTCCTTTCCTCTCCACCACTTCCCCACACAGCCACCCCTCCCAGAAAACTCCCAGCAGAAGCGAGACACAACACAGCAGCTCACTGTTCTTGTAGGCTTCAATCAGTTTCTCCTCCGTCTTGGTCCGGACAGACACATGGTACCGGCTCTGACTGCTGATGTTGCTAACAGGGATTGCACAGCTCTGCACCACATAGGGGATGTGAGGAAAGGTCTTCTCGTACACAGGAGAGCACTCCTCTTCCCTGGGGGGAGAAAGGAGGCTGTGCTGAGATCAGTGGGAACGGGACAGAGCAGAAGCTCAATGGGAGAGGCATGGGCACTCTGCCACTGGCAGATCACATACGCGGATGCTGGAGTGGCCCTGAAGAACAAGCCAAAGATGACAGAGGTGGTGATCACTTTCTTCACTTCCCAACTGCACGTCAGAAGATTTACACCATTGAAGAGGCAGCGAAGGTTCCTGGGCTGAATGGGTTCCTGGCCTACACAGAAGATCAGAGTAAGCTAAGTGACAGGACAAGTGCAGTGACAGCCTTTGTCTGTGTCTGCGTGAACAAGGTCTGTCCAATGGGATGGAAATGCCAAACACTCTGGAAGAGGCAAGATGGAGACTCGCTTTTATTTCCTTTTCAAACTTCTCCACAGTCTTCTGGAATAATATACATGTCCATCCAAGTGGAAACAAGACTGACACAACAGAAGACTATCAGGGGATATCTCCACAAGCCACATCCCAAAACACAATCAGTCCCCATAGAGAGCACTAGACCCATGGAGGGGCACAGCCATTTCATTATCGCTAGGCAGAACCCATTGAAACAAATTTTGAGGCTTCCTGAAAGAAAGCAATGACTAGAAGGGGCTACCCCCGTGACATCTGGTGCCATTCCTATTTCTTCTAAGTAAGGTTAAACAAAGAACAGTCACAGAATGACAGAATGCTCCAAGTTTGAAGGGACCCACAAGGATCACAAGGCCCAACAAAAAGTCTCCTTTGCTGCTTACATGAATCATTTTACTGTTGCCAAGCTGAGGTGAAGTGAACAAATTAAATGGACTGTAATGGGGGAAAAGATAAAACAAAGTACCATCTGCATCCTTCTCAGCAGATGCCTCAGTTCTCCTGGGCCCATACGCTCTTCCAGCATCGTGCCAAACTATGTTCCCCAGCCCTGGCTTCTCCGCCAGCCCTCCCATCCCTGCACGGCCCCACTCCAACCACGCTACCTTCAGGGGTCTCCCAGGACACATCCGTGCTCCACTCGCTGAATGGCCCAGAGAAGCCTTTGGCCTGCTGTGCTCTGGCTCGCACTCGGGCAATGTATCGGCTCCCTGGCACAAGGTGGCTGAGGTGGCAACGTGTGGTGTTGGAGAGCAAGCGCGATGCATCCTTCTGTTAGCAGGGAGGACAAATGGGGAACAGAGAAGAGGTGGAGGGAAGGCAGGGAAAGAGCAAGGAGGTGATTGTCAGGATGCACCTCCAAGCAGTCCCGCACACGTGATGGCGACACACATGCTGCCACATAGTGCTCCTCTCTCCCATTGCACAGGGGTTCTGCCTGCATGCTGCCATCATGACATTGGAAGGGCAAGGCAGAGGCATGGCCAGCTCCAACCCAGCCCAGCAGATGGACCAGCTCCTGAAGATTGCAGAGCTTTGACTGACTCCAGCACCAGCTACACGAGAGTCACGGCACTGCCCAGCTCAGAACTGTGTGGAATCTGCCCAAGACACTTGTTGTGGTTTCAAATGTATTTTGCCTTTCTCCCACATGAGCCCTTCCATGGGCTACGCATGAAACACGCTTTACTTTCATTTGGGAGGGGTTCAGGGCAAAATAAATTCCAACTCATTTGCACAGCTTTTACCACAAGCCCTCAACTGCCCCAAAGGGTGCCACCCAAGTCAGGACAGCCCAGCTCATCTGCTCTTACCTCCCAGGACTCCCACTCCCGCTTGTAAGTGACTTCATATTCCAGTGCATTGCCCAGCCATTGGCTTCCTTCAGCTGCCGTCCAGGTCAGGAAGAAGTCTCCTGAACTCTCGTGAACTTCAAGGTTTTGCGGCGGAAGGGGCTGAACTGGAAGGTGAAGGTGCAACATGTGAATTGAGACAGGGACATGAAGGGAGGAAGAAAACATCTAGATAAGCTTCCCCATTTCCACAGTATCTTATCGTATTTTACAGCAAGTAGTTGCTTGTTGAGAGCCCCTTCCATGTCTTGCTGCTCCCAGAGTCTTGCCCTTTCCCCTCCCTGCCACATCCTCTCAATGTAGAACTGTTTGGCCATTTTCACAGTCTAATTGCAATTCACTTCCTGACTGATCTGCAAAAACATTCTCAAAGATCTCAAATATTCATTGGAAAATAGAACTTGGCATTAATTCCTTACCATTTTGGAAAAGATGAACATTTAGTTGTTTTTCAAGACTCTTGTTAGGTTTGAAGCTGTAAATATGCTTTATCCCTATTCCAAAATTTTCTACATTTTTCCGACAAACCCAGGAGATGTAGGGGTCTGAAGTCTCAGGTGAGGCACTTTCTGGATCACGTACACAAAGCATCTTGCTCTTGCTGTGTAAAGAGGAAGTGATCTATAAAGATCTGATTTGGAAACATATTATTCATGCAAAATTAAATGTCTGAAACCAATTCCATCCCATTCTGTTGTTCTAATTTACTTAGACACTTATATCCTCATTATCACTGTATCTATTATTCTTGTTTTGCATCAATTAATATGACTAACATTTTTAACACCAGGATTTTTCTCAAATGCCTTCACATTTCAAAATATGTAGTAAAATCTTATATTTTGGTATGGGTCTACTTTTGTGGGGTTTTTAGCCTAACTCTTAATAATCTCATATTTTTACGTGAGAAATAATATGGTGAAAAATAGTATCATGAAAATGCATTTTTACTTAGAGTGAAATGTAATAAAGTTTCCAAAGATCCTTAGCTTCTTGAAGAAATTCATTTTGCAGTCCCAGAAAGACACATAATTTTTTTTCTACAACCAAAATGTACTTCTATATCCTGTTCGGTTCTGTCAAGGGACCTTATGCATTCGTTACAGATTTCATCACGAATATTAGGTGTCAATTTAGATAGCCTTTTTTCAGGCCAAGGAACATCATAAAGATTAAAAACAATACTTTAAACTAGTCAGAAGAGGATAAGCTTTGTG
This sequence comes from Netta rufina, assembly GCF_964035555.1. Lineage (NCBI taxonomy): Eukaryota > Metazoa > Chordata > Aves > Anseriformes > Anatidae > Netta > Netta rufina. The sequence continues at coordinate 152,266,005 of NC_140123.1, read as the reverse complement.
TGCTTGCAGTAAGCTGAGCTGCTGGAGAGATGTGTTGCTTCTCTTCATACCCTCTGGAATTTTGCTTGAGCTTATGGCTTCACATGCAGTATATTACATTGTTCCCCTTCAAATGAGAAATATTGTGTATAACTGAGCTCAAATACTGTCTTGAAGGATAGGATGGAATCTCCTAGCCAACCATATGCCAACAAGGATTATCCAACAGTATTGATATCTTGAAAAGTTGGGTATTGGCAAGGAAACCAGGGATATTCCTGAAGTATGGATGGGATCAACCATACATGTCTGTGCCCTTAAACAAGAAAGTCAGCCCAATGGATGTGAAGCCTTGATGATATTTCTATCTGCCCATCAGCACCAGCTTATAGTTTGGGATTTAGTCAACTACTGTTCATCTGTGAGTTGACCATTGGCCATTTTGATTTCAGCTGTCCACAATTAATAGCTGCTTATCTGATTAGTTCACTTCAGTCATGTTTCCTGTATGATCCACACAAAACATTCTATCATATAAGCATTACAGAGCATTTCCCAAAGGTACAAGAATGTTATATCATCTTTTTTTTTTTTTTTTTTTTTTTTTTTTTTTCAGAAATATTAGCTTCAAGGTCCTGTTCCAAAGCCTTCAACTGATTTCAGCTCTTTTAGGTATATGAATTCTCTCTTACTTACAACAAAATCAAGAGTTCTTTCCTTCCCCTTTCCTTCCTGTATCCGCAGATGCTAATTTGTTTTCTTCTCAGCTTTCCATCTTTATCTTCCTCTCTTCCTTGACTATTCCTCCCTCTCTGTCCTTTCTTATCCTCACAATTGATTGAGTCTGGTGATTCAGTTCCCTTTTCATAAGGAAACAGATGTAGTAGAGAGATACTGATATAAACAGACCAGTATCTCTGGGAGGAAGATTGATAGCACAGATGAACTTATCAGTTTTTGCTGTCTCACAAACACAGTCTATTCAAGTTCTTCAGAACTGATCAAAAATATACTCGGTGATGCTCCTAAGTAGGCAAAGCAACTGGGGAAATGTCTCTTCCCTGCTAGTTTCATGAACAACCCTCAAGCCCACTCTTGTTCTGACACAACCTTCCCCACGCCATGAATAGCAACATATACACCCCATCATATTTTCTATCCATGTTCCACAACAAAATCATGGAGAAATAATTGAAAATATGATAAAAATTGCTCCCCTATCACAACCTAATAATTTCTTCTCTTTTAGAAGACAATAGCAAGCATGACTTTTACTTCAACTCAATGACAGGAAGAGGTGAGGCCACTTTCCAAAAATCTGACTGCCAACCCCTGGGATTCCAAGTTGTGTCTGAGTTCTCACTGGACTTTTATCCAGCACAGTACATTTCATGTACTTACTTCTGAATGCTATCATTTTGGTAAAGAGTTATACGAAGGAGGTCATGAGCCTCTTTATGCTCTTTCCATTTGCACGTCACGCGTGTGCTGTAGTCATTGTAGCAGCTCAAGCTCTTCATTGAGACACTACCTGAGAAAGGAATCCAGGAAAAAAAAATACCACTGATTACAAATAGAAATAGTGAGAGAAAGCAGGAAGTACCAGCAGTTCCACAGGAAGATCCGGTCTTTAGGATGTTGCTGTTGGTAGCCCATGCACCCACACCCTGTTCCTGCCCACTGGTGTCTATTCTCATACTCTACCATCTGAACTATGTACCCTTATGTCACGGTCTAGTCCTCCTTCTTATTCACTCATTAAGCAACAAACTTGTTCATTTCCTCTGTTTGTTCAGCGTTTCACCTGTTCATATCTCCAGCCACAATATAACCTATATATTATATAACCTAACAGTCTGCAGACTGTCTGCATTTGAGCAAGACACCTGTTCTCCTACAGCACACAAGACGGTAGCAGAAGCAAGTAGAAAATGAGGAACACTATCAGCTGAAAGGAGACAGATATAAAAAGAGAGGGAATAAAAGCAGAATAAAGGAAAATATAAATTTGAAACTCACCATTAATGGCTTGGTAACTGAAGACCAAAGACAGATTCAGCAAAATGATGAAAATCTCTTTCATGTTCATAATGTTCTTTGCACATAAGTTTGATCCTAATTCAGAATATAAATGATTTAATTGCAAACTCTCTTCTTCAGCTTATTGTGGAGCTTCTCGTTTTCATTTCATGTAAAGAGAAGTAAAACTGAATTAGGGAACTTTAGTAATTACGCTGTGCTGAAGTGACATTCAGAAAGAACTCCTACAACACAGTTATTGTGAAAAAAAAAAAAATCAGAAGGAGCTTTTATAAAGTCTTTACTTTAGGACAAAAACCTTGTCTTATTTTGTGAACCTGAAAAATGACCAGAGAATGAAAAGGTAAATGTGCATTTCCAAGGAAGTGCAGGGATTCTTTCAGCTAAGACTATTAGCTAGAAACAGTCCTAATCTGTGAAAAGAACTCAGCCTTCAAATTCATTCATCCTGCTCTTCATGCTTAGAGCCTTCATAATGAACCCCAATGTTGCTCTGCTTTCTTACTTTTCTTTTCAAAAAAAACATTTTCCAACCGCATACCACGGAGTTGAAATTCCATATTAATTCACTTTCAGGTTTCTCTTCAATATGCTACTGTTTCAGCTACTCCCCAAACAAGCTGCAAATTGTACAAATACATCAAAATAAGCTATTTCTCTTGCTTTGGTGATTGCCAAGATCCAGAGTAGGTTGAGTGGTTGAAAGTCCATGGACCACATTCTTTAATACTGAAATTTGAGCACTTTTGGCTGTGTCTCATTGCTTTTTCAAAAGTATAATCAGCTCGCAAAGCTGACAGTCTTGTACTCAGGGAACATGCGGTCCCTAGCTCTTTTCTACTTTAGGGAAGCGTGGAGAGAGCTCCTTTTAAATTCTTACACTGACTTTCAGATTCCTGAATGCTGCTTTTTGACACCAGAAACAGGTGGCTGAGCCCTTAAAGAATCATCACAGTTAAGAGGCCCCTTAACATCTTCCAAGTCTTTGAATGAGAGCAGACCCTTCTATTTTGCTTTCCCCAGAAAGAAGTATAATTCCTTTACCTGGATCCGGAGCTGTCTGTTAGGCGATGATAAAACTTAATGGTAAGTCTCCCTGTCCAGCTTTCCCCAACAGCATCAGAATCTTCTGATGAAGAAATCAGCAAAAACACGCTTCCTTAGAATTGGAGACGGAAGCTATAAACAATTACAGGATTTTCCTGGTGAATAAATCTCTAAAATAAGTGTTGTACCTTCTATACCTTCAAATGTCAGTTTTATAGAAGTAGACCACACCCTTTCAAGGAAAGGAGTTGCGTATGTAATTGCATAGCCTGTACTTCCTATTTTAACCCCACTCAGATAGGATGTTTAACTGGGAAGAAAGGGGAAGGAAGTATTACATTGGTAATCTGCATGTTAACAATTAGCTGATCATGGTGCTAGTATATTTTCAGAAAAAAGGAGCTGGAAATGGGAAGATTGACTGAAACAGAAAGGAGAAAGAATAGCAAATATTTCCCTGTTTTTTACTCTAGTGTTGTTTCTTGTTTTATTGTGGTCTAGACAATCTTCAAGGCTGGGATCATTTTGTACTTTTTGTTTGTATGCATATGTATAATTAGAGGGGGAGAGAATACCTTTATCTCTGTAATCTCCTAATTTGAGTAATATTTTAAAACCCTTTAGGTTTTTACTGATTTCAACAATCAATACTTGATTATAATTTTATAGTACATAGAGGAAACAAAAGAAAACTCATGAGAAGAGTTGATCTGAAGCTATCCTATATCCAAAGCAGCTACACTGTTTTAAAACCGGCTTCAAAGCTTAAACCAGTAGCCTTTAATTATCAGTTCTATATGAAAATTAGGTAGCCCTAAGGGAAAGTCCTGCACCTGGGGATAAACAGCCTGAGGAACCAGTACGTGCTGGGGGCCACTCAACTGGAAAGCAGCTCTGCAGAAAAAGAGCTGGGGATCTTGGTAGACACCAAGTTGAACGTGACCCTGCAACATGCCCTTGCAGCTAAGAAGGCTTATGGTACTCTTGGCTGCATTAGGCAAAATATCACCAGCAAGTCAAAGAGGTGATCCTCTGCTCTGCTCAGCATTGTTGAAGCCACACCTGGTATATGCATCCAGTTTGGGGCTCCCTAGAACAAGAGAGACTGCTACTAGAACTTCTCTAAATCCCCATACTAGAACTTCTCTAAATCCTTGTATTACTAACCAAAACCATAGTTAGCACAGTTAGTCTCTCACAAAAGCTATATCAATATAAAAAGGAAAGAAAAAAAAATATTTTGTGAATAAGGAAAGCATTTATGGAGCAAGAAGGAAGATCTGGGAGTACCTGAGGAAACTATGTGTCTTTGGGACTATCAGGAGGTGTGCAAATAAAACCTGTAAACAAGGGGGTAAATACATGAATTTACTGCATGAGCAGAATTTACTTTTCATTACAGAATAAGGGCAGACAAGAATCCTCCTGCTCAGACTTTAAAAGGCTAGTAAGTTTATATTTATTCTTCCTCCTGTTTTCCCAGCAAACATTTTCATTCCCTTTCCTTCTTCACCCAAACAGCTCCTCCATCTTACAAGAGACTTGCTAAGCTGCTGGTTCCATCAGAGGATCTAGCTGTCAGTGAAAATCTTCAGATTGCTCTGTTGAACTCCAGGAAGAAGTACCAGGCAATCCTGTACACCAGAAGCTTTGCGTGCATATGTGCCAATTAGTTTTCGGATGTACAGTGAGGTCTCCTGCATATCACATGATACAAGATTACTAACATTATTATTGTATTATTATCACATTGTTATCGTATGTATAGACATATCATATGTGTATCAATATATCATTCTATCTCCATCCTAAAACATATTGCTAAAATGCTTTTAAAGTGGGAAGTTACATTTTATAACATTTAAGTAAAATAATGTCCACTAGAGCCTTCCATCATTGGAAAAAGGAAGACAACCTATGTCTCTCATGAGTATACGTTATCTAGCTTTTAAATTTAATATATGTGGATTCTTCAGGCAGAACCTTTGTACCTGGAAAACAGATGTGTCCTGCAGCATGCTACAACTCTTTGAAGAAAGAGCATTTTCTTATTCAAGTCTGTACAGTATTGGTATACTGCTAGAACTCTGCACTTAATGAAGTGTCAAGTCAGAAATGATTTATGGATCCTGGCATAGTAAATTATATGCTTATTTGTAAATATAAATTACTTCCATTATTACTAACACAAATATATGCATGAATACAGGACTACAGGTAATAGAATATTAAAGATTATGTATAATAAATAAGTTTATGCATATATATCAGGAAGAATAATAAAAAGAAAGGGGAAAAAAAAAAAAGAACAAGCTTAAGGGATAAGTCACCTTAAATATTTCTGTTATCGTTGAAGATTTTGTTACCTGACAGCATTAAAGGTAACATCTAAGAAAAGGAGAAAACATAATTTTGACAGTTTTTGGAGGGGTAGGTTGCTTATTCATATATGGTTAGGTAACTGTTCACCAGTACTTCCGGATAATTACCAGTCTTACCTTTTGTCTGTACAAATTATAAGAGCAGTTCAAGGTCAAACATTTCTTTTAGAAATGCAATGTAATACCACAGAAAAATATTTGAAAACCCTTTTTACTTCTTACTTTTTACTGATTATGTCTATACAGGATGATATCCTTTTATACCATGACTGCATGGTGTTTTTAAAATAGAGTATTTTAGGTTTCATACACTTTACATAAAATGTACATTATTTGTAATTCTAACAAGCAGAGGTAAATTTGTTCAAAAAAAAAAAAAAAAAAAAAAGTTAATTGCATGACCATTAAAGAAAAGGTGGAAAGACTTTCTTTTTTTATTTCAGTAATGAACCCCTGCTTAAGAAAATCTAAGTAACATTTCAACTCTTCCGAATTCTCTCTCTTTCAAAAAAAAAAAAAAAGAATTATTTCACATACACCCCCAAAAAAACACTCTAACAAAAACTGATAAAATAAACACATACGCAACTTTATTTGTTGAAGAATTCAACACAGCAATTTCTTGTTCATTCTGTTTTGCAGTGAGGTGTTAGAAAGCAGAAGAAGAGAGACAGAGAATAAATTACTGTTTGGATAGGCATCACAGAAATTATCGCAAAATATGGAAGCAAATAGACTGTACAATTGCAAGAAGTCTGAGAAGTCTGTAAGTAGCACTGAAAATGTACTAGATTTGATTCACAGAATTCAAAATATTGGCCAGTGGAAAGAAGAAAGCAAAAGTGGGCTGTAATTTCTTCACTGAAATTAAAAACAAGCTTTCTTGATGCCTCCAAAACAAACTCTCTCTGTCCAGTCAGACTCTCATGAGACGGAAATAATTACTGCATTCATTAGCAATGGCACACAAATATTCATACCAGCAAGTGAAAAGAAAGTGATGGTGGTCTGAAGGAAAAAAAAAAAAAAAGCTTATGAAGACATTCTAGGCAAGGAATTGGCTCTGGGAACAAGGATGGCTGAAAGATAATATACTACTGTTACTCTTTTCAAGCTCACTTCAAAGTCTTGCTAAAGGAAACTGTCTGCTGAGAAGAATTACTGAAGGACAACATAGCTACCTGCAGGAACTTCTACTCTACATCAGTCATGTTGCTCTAACTGTGTAAATAGCACCCATTTCTGGACTTGTGTTGTAGACACTGAAGTCATCTTTGTGAGTGATGTGCAACTTCCAAGGGAACATATGCTTCTCAGAGGGCTTGCTCCTGCTCTGAGACACCATGAGCTCAATGTCCTGATCAGAGAGCAGCCGGATCAGATCGCCATCAAGGTCCCGGTAATTCAGAACAATGTCATCTTGGTCAAACTCCCGCCTGGTAGAAGAAAAATTGATTGATACCAAAATCAAGGAATGCCTGGCAGGTGATGCCTGATGAACAATATACTGGCAATCTAATTAATTCTGCTAAAAGTCACATTAAGCCTTGGGTGTTTTGGCATTCTTGATACAGCTAGTACTAGAAATCATACAGCTGCATTCATGCTGTGTTGTATTTAAGCTAAGAAGCCTGTCAGAACTATCTTCAGTAACTCCATACACATAGCGTAATTACTCTGTATGATAAAATCCCCATGTATACAAGTTCACTATAGTTACTCCCCAGTTTTGCCTACTTGTGGTTGCCTTTTTTGGGGGGAGCGTAGGTTAAGAAATGGAAAAATACTGACACAGGTGTTCTATTACTACTATTTGATGTTCTAACGTTTTGATGGTCAACACTAGCTCAATCTAATTCAACACTAGTTTAACAGGCGTTATAAGATGTTGTCCTGCATCCTGAAGAAGTGTATTAGACAAAAGATCCTTGCTTGGGAGCATGGCTCTGATCTTAGAACAAGAAGTAGAAATTTCTATGCAGCACAACTGAGTTGGAAGTATATAGCATACGGTACTTGCTGACAATCCCAGACGGCTCTTGGCCAAGACAAATTACAAATTCTTTAGAACACTTCAAAAGTGTTTCACATTCAAAACAGGGTGATGGCCAAGTAGAATGTACAAAAGCTAGGACTGAAAGGAACTTGAAAAATGTTTAAATGATATTAAATGTACAACTACCTGCTTGCATTTACCTTATCAATTCCATGAGATCGTTGAATAATGGAATGCTGCTCAGGTCCTCTTCCACTGAGATATCCCTGTAACAAGAACAAATCTAATCATTGCATATCATGAATAGAGAACTATTGGCATGTCTTCAGCAGTAACCTGGAAGACTATTTTATTACCTGATAGTGCTTACTGTCTCATCATGGTAATAACAGCGTACTTTATTCACTGTGTCTTCCTGCTGTGGTAAATCTTTTATGATTTTCACAAAGGCACATGGGAAAATCCCAGTGGTATCATTAACTGTTCCCTGGAAAGACAGGAAGGGTTGGTATGAAGAATGCCACACCATTTTGGCCACAAATTATACGTTCTGGAATTCAATTAATTTCCATGGAAACAACAGAATTTTTATTTATTTATTTTTGTTGTATGCAAGAATATAAAGACTATGGAAGTGACCTGATGTCACCTCCATAGAAAGATTATACAATTGTGTAGCCAAATAAATACAAGGCATAGGAGTGAAACTGTGTGTAAAAAATTAAAGTCAGATGGTTACTAAGAAAGGCTGTGGTGTGTGAGCAAGCAGAGATATCATATCAGCAAATACACAGTATGTTTTCCTCATCCTTTTTCAGAACACTGCTGCATTTCCTATGTTCTCTGTAATCAGGCTGACGTGTGTTGTGGTATGAAGCATGAAGTATGCAGCAACTCACCCTGAGGCAAGAAACCAATTAATCACTGAAATGGAGTTTCCATCTCCTTTCTGAGGCTTTTTTTTTGTGTGTTCTAATCACTTCTAAAGAATTCAAAAACATTCCAGTGCAAGCAAATGCAAAAGAAAACTGAAGTCTAACAGGCAGGAAGTTTGTAAGCTAAAACCATCATGGAATGAAACAACTTCAAGTTTGGAGTCAAATATTTATTCCTGACAGTGACACCTGATTGTGATACAGTCTCCTCTTGAAAGAAGGAGAAAGGTCTCAAGGACTAGGATAGCCCTTCCTTCTCATGTATTTCAAGGTATGTAAATAATTCAGTACCACTATCACAGTCTTACCTCCAACCAGTCTTTGTTTACTCTGCTGAGAAGATAGATCAAGTCTCCCTTCTTAAAGCTGAGCTCTAGTTTATTGGTTCCAGAAAAATCAAATAGTGCCTATGGAGAGCAGCAACACAAATTATTAATTCATAGAATTATAAATGTGAATCTTTCTTTCTATTCTGTTCTTGAGATGCACAGAGTATAAACCAGCAAGATAATATGCACTTTGTCATCACAGATTTATTTCTGGGGTAAGGTCATATATATGACTGGAGTCTACAGTTCTCACAATTTCTTCTCCTACTCAGCACAAACAAAATTGCTTTGTGGTAGTAGTGAAAGCAGTAGGATAAGTATGGCTCTGAAAGGGCTACAGCTAGTAGTGGCAAGACATAGAGCACCAGAGAAATAAAGACGTTGAAAACATGTAAGAGCAAGTAAGCCAAGAGAGCTGAAGACAACTGGCAACTTGAAAACATGACAACTTGAACTCCTGAGAATCGAAAAAATGTGTATTATTTCTGGTTGCAGTGTTACAGCTTTCTGACTTGCTGCAAAATGCCACAAAGAGCCGCAAGTCTAACTGCTCTTTTTACATCTAGCGTTCAGGCCCGTGTGCTGAACTGAGCACTTTGGGGAAGTCTGGGAAACTCGTGCGTAGTTAAAATGGAACTTAGGTGCCCCCTTCAGGAAAATAAATAAATAAATAAATAAATATTAATAATAATGAAATGGAGGTAAGCACATACAACCACCTTAACAAGATGTTCTTGAAAAATTAAAATTGCTGAGTTATCAAAAACATTCCCCCCATTGTCCATCAGGAACACAGCAACCATTTGAATGCTCTTATAAAAGCAAAAATGAAAAGCTGTTCCTTATCATTCTGTGTTGCGATGGCTCTTTTGGTCTTGTCAATGCCAAATTTCAGAGCCTAGTAGGGCTCTCTTTACAACATTCCTAGTTAAAAAAAAAAAAAAAAAAAAAAAAAAGCTATCAAGCTAGTAGTTCGTATGTCTATTTAATAGCCCTTTCAAAAACCTTTATTTCATCTACAGAAAAGTTTTGGTGGGTAGATTAAATATTAACAAAAGAATACATAAAACCCAAGAGATATGCCTGATCCAAGAGCTGCTATCATCAGTGTAAAAACAAAACAACATCAAGGCAAATGCATGTTGTTTATTAACTTTACATGAAAATGTCACGTGCTCCAGAAAGTGAGTCTCTGCTCAGACAAGTGTAGTGGTTGCAAGGCAGTTCCACATGCTTAATAGAAACACAATTTACAGCAAACGACACTTATAGGCACTTTTCAGTAGAACCCTTATGTTACAGAAATTACTAAGATGCCTCACCTGCAGAGCTTTAATACATGTGCTAAAGTCAATGAGACTGAAGCTTCTGCTTGCTTTAAATTTACTTTATGGGTATCACTATGTATATGTGGACCATTTGGCAGTGAGTTGTACATGTCTTTCAATTTTGAACCTCCTGTCATTCTGACTTCACAATGACTCCTTCTTATTCATTTAAGGAGAAACAGAACGCTTCTTTCCATCCCTTATTTCATTCCCTATTGTGAAAGACAATTGGTTTCCTGTGCTGATTTCACTTTCCCTTTCTTCCCCAAGCTCTAATTAGGAAAGACATCTTGATCAAAGAGATGCCAGAGCAAACCAGAATTTTCTCTCCTATCCTGTGACAGGTTGTGCAGAGTACTCACCTCAGCCCGAGGAGTTGCCATCCGGTCCAAAACAGGCAGTTCGGGTAAAATGCTTTTACTAAAGACAAAGGAGACAGCAGGGAGGTATATTTGTCTTTCTAGTCATCAGAAATACTACATGGTCAGTACAGCATTCACGTTTTCATTATATACAAGGCAGGCAAGCCTCATCGCTGGAGGATCACTGCATGAGTGTGTGCAGCATTGAAGTAAATAGATATGGATGCAACAGCATTGCCCTAGTTCTCTGTTTCAGTGCAGAGCAGCAGCAATCTGATGATGTCTGCTGCTGAGAACAGATGCAATTTTCAATACAGCCAGTATGCCTCTTCCACAGCATTGCTCAGTCCCTTTACTCTACCTTCTGGGCATTTCTGTTTCTAGCATTTATGGCACTCTGTTCAAAATCTGCCATTATATATACACCCAGGAATGCATGCACACATGCAGGTTTTGCACAGCTTGTGATAAGTGAAAAGGAATCATGTCCATCTTTGATGTGCTGAAAGGAGAATTAATTTCTCTGAAGGGTAATGAAGTAAAACGTCTACTTAGCAAAGAGGTACCAGTGCTGGTATGTAGGATAGGCCCTTGTTTAGACAAAGGACAGGAACAAATTAAATATTCAGTTTCATTTAGTGTCTGAACCAGATCTCATTGATTCAGTGCCAAAACTCATGTTGACTTTAGTGGTGCAAGCCTGTCTCCTTAAGTTTGGCTTGTATATTCTTCAGATTATAACAGATATTACCATTCAAGGATTATCAACAGATAGAGTTAAAGAGCATTTTTTTAAAAAAAGCAGGCCATAATTCCTCAATTTGGAATTTTCCTTTTGATGCAAATACCAGCTACGCTTTAAAAATTTTAGATTTTTGTAAGCAAGAAATAGCATGTTTTCACTCTCCCCCAGAGATGCTCATATTAGGATTTCATGGATTCACTCGGGAAACACAGTAGTGATTGTCAGCTCTCTTTTCTCACAAAACTGGACAGCATCTCTTACATCAAGCAATGCTGAAAAAAAACATGTCAATCGCTTACACTCGGCGTGTCCGTGGGCGAAGCCGTCTCAATCTTCTAGGCACCTGTTCACTATCAAAATCTGAGTGGTAGAAGAACAGCCGTACCTCTTCATCCATCAACACCCAAGCGGGTAGGCAGAGTAGGTTCTGTGCCAAGAGCAAGTAGGAAACAGAGTAATAACAGTGGGAAAGATCAATTCTCTATTTATTTACAAGTACCAAATATGCATCTTTGACCTACAGGATCATGAAGGATATTCATTACTGCCAGAAATCTCCCTCCTCTCCCTTCTCACTCAGCAGGACAAGGCTGAACAGCTGACAGTTTCTCCTGTTTACTCATGGAGTTGGCCAATGTATCGCTTCACTCTTTGTGCGCCTGATTTACTGCAGGAGTAAATTATTCCTGGCGTTTCCCTTCAGAACATGAATGACTGAAGGAAAGAGGGCAATCTTAAGTACTGGAAGACTTGACCTGTGCTTCAGACCATTACGGATTTAACATCAGGGTTTCAGTTAACCCCTGCACACAAATAATTTCTCTCCTTGATGTTGCTGGCTGTCTTCACTGTGGAGCAGGTAAATTCAGAAGTCCATCCTGCTTTGCTAGTCTCTTAGGTGCACTTTCCAAACTCCATATTCCACACTTACTTAACTCCTTATTCACACAACACTCTAAGATTCACCATTTTCTCACACATCTTGGTTTTGTTTGTTTGTAAGGCTATCTATCCAAACACGAAGGCAGGGAGTCAGCCTTTGTGAACGCTGTACTCCAGCAGATCCCTACAGTCTGAACAATCTGGCGACTAGGACTGCAGATTGTCCCACAGTGTGGACACTGTGTCTTCCAGAAAAATGGTACAGAGAGAAGCATGTACCTAGGGCTACGTCAGTAATGTCTCTCTCAGCTGATTGCAAGGGGTGATTTTCTACAGTGCTTAGTGCAATCTCTACCCCCAGGAAGGAAGCTTTACCTTCATGTAGACGTTTAGGATAGGAATCCTGCTCTCTGCAATTTCTTTTTTGGCCCCAACATAAACCTTCCCTAGAAAACATTAAACAAGTGAAAGTTATTAAAGAAAAAATAACGGAGGCTGTCACAGAAATGAAGCAATCAAGAGAAAGTAGGATCTCCAAGAAAATAGGTATTATCTAGAGGATTTTAGCTTTCTAAATGAATTTTACCACACGTGGAGCTTGACTTCTCCAGCTTCCACTGCTGAGAACTAATTCCTGTCACAGCTAGAAATCCTGTGTACTTCCATACAATGCACTCCTCTTAAGGACAGCCTGGGACTGACAAAGCTACTAATCACACAGATTTGGTACTCGCAGCTTACCTGGCAATATGGGGAGTGTGCAGGTAAAAGGGCTGCTTTTGCTCTCTGCCCCATATCTCTCCTCTAGTTTGGTGTGCAGGGCATAGAACTGACGATAGCGTCGGAAAATCAGGTATCTGCCACCACTTTTAATCTTTACTTCAATGACAAACAACTGAAACAGAGAAGGGGGACTCAGGCTGACATTCAGACTTATAAATACTTACAAGACAAATATGAGGCATACAGTAGGCACTGCTCCAGTGGTGGGAATGTTGTTTTAGGGGCAAAGTGAAAAGCAATGCTTCAGTTAAGCATCTGCACAGTCAAGTACTAGAAAATAACAAGTTAGCACCGGACAGTGTGGCATATGTATGGGTCCAGCTTTCCCATGGATCATGTCCCTGTGGCTGCTTTCTATTACCTGATCTTAAAAGAAAACCTGGAAGGACTAGATGTTACTTTGTGCTTACATACCTTCCCTCAGAGAGGGGCAAAACATATTAAGGAGGTAAATATAAATACTGCCATTTGAAATAGAATGAAGACACTAAAGAATCAAAGCCAATATTTTGTATAGTAAGATGCTTTGAATGTCCAAATCTATTGACAGAAGTCTAAATGTCTTTTTTTTCAGATTTTCAGATGAGAAAGCATTCATACTTCTCTTTGACTTTTAAGCACACAATTTCAGAAATTATGGTAAATGTAATCTGACCAAAAGTAAAACCATATTAATAATAATAATAATAATAAACATAGTCCTTTTGCTTCTTATGATCTCCCTCCAACCCTGATAGTATTTGTTATCTCTCACCAAAATTGCTTGGCCCTAAAGTAGCCCCTGATTTCCAGGCACTGAACTCTGAGTCATGTTGCAGCCACATCAGTTGGAAACATAAAGGCAGAGTAACAAAACTTCACTACATTCCAAAGTAAAACCTGCATACTTCAGTGGGAAACTTTTATGAGCAAAGTCTCCAGCAAAAGAAGCATAGTCTGTAGAAGTCGGACTGAGCTGGGCTCATCCAAAACCCCTCTTCAGAAAATCTCATATTGCTTTTCCCTTCTATTCCCTTCCTGTGTGCTTTTCAATAACTCATTGTAAGATCTAAATATGGTATCAAAGACACACTACCTTTTGTAGAAATGGCAACATCCTAACTTGACAGTACCATAGAAAAATTAAGCCAAGACCCTGCCCTTCTACCCTCTTTGAATTAATTTTCCCACTCTCTTCACCAAGCTTATAGCTCTCTAACAGGAAATAAATCAGAAGTTAGTTAAGAATTTAGAAACCGAGCAATATTAGAGGACACCTCTGTCAGGTTTCACCAAGTAAAATAAACGTTTATACTAAGTTTGTGATAGATTAACCTCCATTTCAGACAAGTTAAGCACTCAGAAGCTTTCAGCATGGAACTACTCATTACAAAAAGCAGCTGCACCAGTTTAACTGCATCTTGCTTCCCACAACCAAACCAGTTGAGAGCATATAAAGACAAGATAAGTCTCCTTTCTTACATAATAATTAGTAAAGCCTTTCTTTTCTTCTATATCTGCAATGTTAGCTGAAACAGGTACATCATCTGGAAGCTGGTCAAAATCACTGTGAAGCAAAAACAAAAGATTTAAGTTACTCATACTGTTAGCCTTTGGAGGTATCTATGCCATACATAACAAAGATTAGGTGGCAACATCACATTATCTAGTGTCAAAACCAAGAGAAACCCATGGTGTCCTTCTCTTCCTTTGCAGGACGCTGAGTTCTGTAACTTCAGCCCAAGTCAGCAACCTTCGTGGGAACTCAATGAGCCTGAAAAACAGCCCTACTGCTGCTGGGCTTGCTCGAGTAGCAGGACTACAAAACAAAAGTTTGAGCTGGTAAGCCTTTCCTGTTATATGTGATCAACCATTTATGCATTCTTAATCCTTCCTACAGCATTTAGTAGGCTTACAATTACAATTCAGCAGTACTGTTTTTTATTCTTAAGATTTTTATATACCGTGAGTTACGCTGTTACTATTACTGCATTACATTAGGGAATAGAAAACAGATCTGAGAAAAGAGTTTGTTATGTTACATGCTGTAGAAACTGTCAGCATAAAGGCAATTCGTAAAAACGTTATATTATATGTGTAAAATGCATACAATATAGTTTGTAAATATAAAATAAGAAACAACAGAAGGATAAGCATAAACAGAAAAAAGCAAAGAAAAAAAGATATAATACTGTTCTACATCATAACTAATGGTTCCTGCACCAGCTGTCAAAATGTTGCCAAGTTTTCTTGTAAACTTCATGGTAAGGTAGACCTTAAAGTTGTTTTGGAAAAAGAAGGAATAGCCTAGCAAATATTTAAAAGTAGACCTTCCAGCCACAGTAGATAACCTGAAAAAAGCACAAAGATACAAGTTTGGAAACTTCAAAAGTGCATGGAGGAACACATGAAAGTGAGCAGGGTTAGAATGAGCTTTTCAGATTCTTAAAAGTGAATATGAACAGATTGCATCTGAAGGAAAAGAGAAGGGAGGATCCCTGAAGGAACACCGAAAGGGTAGCCATATCACCAGGCTCTCACATTTCTTGTCCATACCATCCATGCAATAAAACAGCACGGATTGGCAGATGCTGTTTCCTCTGGGACCTCCTCCTTGGCACAATATCTTTGACAAACAGAAGACATTCACCTTTGCTTCAATCTTATGTCATGTTAGAGTGCTACTTAGATTAACATTTAAGTAAAAAGGATTAAGAATGAGATAGAGAGAAAAAGAAACTGCAAAAAGGATCCCCTAAGGAATGCCAAGCTGAAGTAATATTACATTTTTATGATCCTACAAAAAAAAATGCAGCAGTTGGCTTAATATATTCTGCTATAAGAATATCCCAAGCAGGGATTTCCACAAAGTGTAGCCTATCAGAAGGGCTGATGTAATGATGTGAAGTCTTGCAATCACTTGCTCTAGGAGGAGAATAGCATGAATCAGCACCACCCACAATACCCTAAATACCACCACTTACTGTGAAGAGGGATGTGGTTATGGAGATCAAGAAATACAGCTAGTCATATCACAAACACTCCTAGCAGCAACAAAAAAAAACAGCGAAAGGGAATCTGTTGGCAGCTATAAAGAGGACAACAACTCATTATTGTCCTAGGTAGTGAATATTGCCCAGAAAAGATGAAAGAAAACCCACTCCAACTTAACAAATGTTCTGCTCCACACTAAGAAACCTAATAGTCTGGAAGCTATGATAAGAAGCAGCCTGTTAGAACCATCAAAATTAAATGCACAGATCGTAGCAGTTACATGGAGGCTTGTGGGAGGAGGGACAGACATATTACCTCTTTTCTCGCAGCTGTCGGGGAAGAGACATGCTTTTCAGCTTCCTAAATCCAGATGGCTAAGCTCTGTTCCTCTGCTTCTTAGGCAGTTCTTGACTGAATGGGATGAGCCTGGTCAAAGCATTTCTCCCTGTGTGAATCAAAACTCCTCTGCAAGGCCTCAGAGATCTTTTTTTCCGATCTTTCAGTGAGTTTCTTCTGTACTTCCCCTCCCCCAAGAAATTGAGGAAGTACTAAAGAAAAAAGTCATAGAGAAAGGCTGTTTTGTGATGTCTGTCATGTATCGGAACTGCCACAGTTGAGAAACCAAAAGTCCAACAAAAAGCAGAAACTGTGAGCCATTGTCTTCCCCTGCAGAGAAACACTTGCCTCTGGAAAGCCAGTATGAGTGGACTCAACAAATTCTGTTTTGTCGCAGCTTTAATGACTCCAAGGACACATCTACACTAACAGTGCTTGTAAGCTAGGATGAATACCTCTGATGCCTTCTTAAGCCTTTGTGATTCCCAAGGATCCTCCCTTCCATGGACCAAGAGCGAGGAAGTGGAGCTAAAGAATAAATTTTCATTAGGGAACAGAAAGGATGGTCAGGAAATTCAACCTTGTCAGTCACATGGGTACCAGGAAATCATGTACAAGAGGTTAAGAAGTGAGTTCTGAAGGATGTAACAATACAAGTAAAACATGAGTCCTTCAAAGAGCAGAGATCTTCTCAGTTTCATATGCTCCAAACAATCCACATTTGCCATCCACAAAGACAAGGTAATGGTTCACCCAAGGAGAATCCTAACTGCTCTGCCCTGTACTCAAAGGGTAGTGATATAGCACTTGTGTAACATCAGTTGAAAATCTTTCAAGAAGAATATAAAAGGGATAAAGTGACAAGAAAACCTTCATTTCCTAACACTGCGGATAAGTTGCAGCATATCTCATCTGCTTTAGTCAAAAAGCTGTCATGTGCAGTATCTTTGTCTCCACGTTTCCGTCTTTAACTCTCTTCCATTTTCATGTTTGGTACAGGTTTCATTCCTTCTCATCCTTCTGCTGTCAAGCACCAAAAATAAAAATCTTATCTGAATGAAGCAAAAGTCAACTAGCATCCTTCACCATTTCTATTGACAACTGTAATAATCAAACTTAAGAGTAAACTTCATTTTACTGCATTTTAATGAAGTAAATTCTTCACCTATCTTGTTCCTATGGAGAATGGAAGGCATTACAGAATTTGAGAGGGAGTATAGTGTCTCTTGATCAGAGGGAACAGAAGTCACAAATTTCTGTACTGTATATTCTGAGTGATCTACTACCCTGTGCTATCCATGAAGATTTAGCAGAGTAGTTTCAAGATGGTGATGTTGGATATAAGTATCTCCCTAGATCTTCACACTCCACTGTGTTTTTCATTTTCTTGATGAGGCCTGCTAAATGGGCAGTTCTCATGTAACCAGAAGGCAGACTCATTATTCTCTTTCCTTTGCCTTGAATGAGTGTGACCATAACAAAGTTTTCTAACTGCAATCTTATTGCTTTCTTTTGACATTTGGAAAGAAATAATACAAGATTATAAAAGATTCACCAGAACTCTTAATCACAAGATCAATATATATGTACTCATGAAAATTCAGAGGGGCCCTCCTGGTGTGCAAAAAGATTGTGAAGGTACAAGAAACAGGTAAACTTTAACAGAAGAGAAAGGTGGGATTGATGCTTTTAAGATCACTATTTATATTAGATGGATATTGTAGTTTTGATAAGAAAATCATAAAAAGCATATCCTAATCTTTTCAAATCTCTTGGAAGATAACCTAGATATGATGCAGATACATCTTTTAAGAGACAGTGCAAAAATACTTTCCCAGTGTTTATTTCTCTTTCCAAGACATGGTTTTCAAATAGGTATCTATGAGGTTGATAGACAACCTCATAGATAAATTGTCTATGCAACTGCTTTGCTGTAGGCTGAGTAAAAGAAAAATTGATTGAAGTTCTTCCATCACACTTCTGTTTACTAGAGACTGTAACCAGTAATAACACTGATCTGACAGAATAATGGTAAACTTGCTATGAAATTTCCTGATTTTGCAAATATTTTCTTGTTCTGAACTAAAACAAGTCAAAGATCTTGTTTTCTGAATAAAGGCAGATTACCACCTCAGAAGACTGGATAGCTGATTTATCCATGTGTAAGAGGAAATAGGTGCAAGAAATACTAATCAATTAATTAATTATGGGAGACTACTAAGAAAATCTTCAGATAACTGAATTACAAGCTTATGCTGACATCATTACATATTTTTTCCCAGTTTATCACCTACTATATTATTTTGGCTGTGCATGTCTGTGAACTGTGGAATTGTGGTCTTCTGTCTGATGTACATGTTGTTAGAATATAATTCTGTAAGGATACATAAACACCTTGGAAGTCCAAGATTATCACCCATAACCAAGCACCCAGAACAAGCATGGAATATGGGGAGGTAGTTTCAAATCACTGAAGATATGTGAACCACTAATCAAAGGAACATAATAAAATTCCTCAGCTGAATTAATTCTGATGACAGCACTACATACCACGTCTATTAGAGCAGCAGCTACTGTATAATTTTGACTGTGCACACCAGTAAGCTCTAGAAAAATAACTTCTGTCTGATGTTCCCATTCCTAGAAAAGTACTGCATAATTACATTCAATCACTAGTCATAGAGTGAATTTGTTAAGTAACTGAATAAAATGAACAAGAATAATATTGCTAAAAGATGTCTAGTCTCATCACGTAACAATCTGTAAAGGAAAGTATATTGCACCAAACACTGCAAGGGAGCTGAACATCAAACAGAAACACAAGCAGCAGAGTTGGCTTGCACAACACTTTCATTAAACCTACTATTTTCAGAGAATATGTGGAATATTTGTTTCTATAGTACATGCAGCATTAGCTGTTGAATGCCTTTTCTTCTACGGTTGATTGATGCTGGGCTGTAACTGATCACGCTGATTTGGGAAAAAGTGATTTGGAGTTATATTCCATTTTCCATTCATATTACACACCTGTACAGATTTTGCTTTTATGGCTACCATCAGCTGTACAGAAGGCTTTGATACACATTTACTACATTTTCAAATAGAGTCATGCTTAAACTCCGTATCATGATAGCACATTAATATTGAATTATGGCTCTACAAAACTTTTTTGTAAAAGTTACATAAAATAAGCTACTCGTGTCTGCCTTGTAATCTTCGTTGCTCTTTTGCTGGTATGGCTCGATACATACCGGCTGAGTGCACAGCTACTCTTCCTGTCACACTTTGAGTTGAGAGGGGAAAAAAAGCACAGGATTATGGATAAGTAAAACTTTGAAAATTTTCCTTGATTTAAAGCTGGATGTAGTTTCTGTGACTACTTGTTAAGGGTGAAAAGTAACTGGTAGGAATTTGCAAAAAAAAAAGGACTATGATTGTGTGCTGCTGACATAAACATGACTACACAATCTATCCTGAACTGTAAAAAAAAATTAAAGGTCAGCATCTACCACTCTTCCCTGGCAGTGAACATAATCATGTCATTTATATAATAAATTAGTACTCAACATGAATAGGTTTTACAGAGCCAAAAATTAAGGAAACAGTAGCCTTCTTTTTAAATTGATTTTTTCTTGGAATATCAAATTAAATCCTATAATTAAATCTGTTCTTTGCACCTTAATTGCTTGAGTAAAACCACTCATGAAGGAATGAATATTGAAAGACAAAAAAATAACCCCCCCAAAATGAGTTTTTTGCTTAGTCTTTCTCAGCTAATTGCACTCAACAGTATCATTCTGTGTGTTGTTAGTTCAGGGTGCTATAGCCAGACCTTCACAGCTTTTCTTATGCAGAGCAGTATCACATGTAATATTATGGTCTTCCTCTCTATGGAAAACAATTATACCTTTACTATAAATATTTAAAAAGATGCAAGATTTCTCCTGGATATAGCATGATCACTTGAGATAAAAAGAAATTGACTAAGTCTTACCATAACAATAGTAACTTCTTCGTGAGCAATGGTTTTTTTTGCTCTTGCAGGGCTCAGGTGGATACTCATGCCCAAGACTAGGACAAGTGAGAGAAATGGAAGCTCAGAAACAGCAACAGAACATTTCTTTAACCAGCTAACATATGATTTCCAGGATAAAAGAGGCAAAGAAGGAAGAAAGAGGGCAGACACTGTCACTACTACTGTGTATGACAGTTGTGGGCTGGAGGTGGACCAATATGGAATAGTTAACTACCAACGTCAAAGCCTGGTAACCAACTATTGCAGACACAGAAGCAGAATGGCTCCATTCGAGAAGCTCTGAAAGAATTATATGCCTACAACCATTCCTCCAAAACCTTCAAACATAGTTCTAAGTGCACAGCAGCAGTGACCCTTTGTGGCAGGAGATTCTCTGTGTTTTAGACTCCTAATCTCTAGATAGTCAGAAATCTGTCAGTCACAGTTATTGCTATTCAAGGCAAAGAAATTTCTGCTTCATCTGTTTCACAAGTTCAAAGACCTGTCAAAATTACTCAAAAATTTTTTTCACTGAACTTTCCCAAATCTCAAAACAGGGTTAGGATTTGCTAAAATTTGTGCAGAGCTACATTCAAACCATCCTACACTGTTCCTAATAATTTCCCCATCCATTTGATGAAATCCTGTGACCAAATCTCTCTGACTTAATTTAGAAACCTCAGATAAGTGTTTTTAGTTAAGTGGAAGTTCTCTGAATAGACAATGAAGAGAGACTGGCACCTCTGGTCAGTAAATCAGGCCTCAAGTGGGCCAACTCCACCTCTAAAGGTTGTATCTGTCTCCTTGGATGATACGTGAATTATAAAGTAGCTACATTCCTGATTTGGTCACCTCAGGTTCCTAAGGCTAGGAATATAAATCTGTGCCTTGCTGTGGACCTAGTTATTACTGGTATAGAGGTGCCTTCCCATTAGGGACTCAGTTATATTTGGATATGCACTTTTACACTGGTATAATTGTCTTTACCCTAGGGGAGTTGTACTACTTTAGCAACACTGATATAGTCAAAGAAGCACAATTTTCTGGTGCAGACATATCCAGTTTGCTTATTACAGAGAGCTTAAGGCTCATTTACTAATGATTCATAAACTGGGACAATATCCCTTAATAAAACTGGGGGGCAAGGGGATTAGAGATTAAGATAGAAAGGTGAGTGGAAAACGTAGAGGAAATAAACATCAAAATGCTGTGAATTTCAAAGTTCTGCTCTGCCAGTATTCCTCCTAGTGTACACTTACGGCCTGCCTCACCTGCTGCCATTAACTCAGCCTTTATTCCTTGAAAGATAAACCTGCAGACTGAGCCCAACTGTACAAATAAGTAATCTGATCGCAAACCACCTGCCAGTCTGTCCATTTCTAGTGTGGAGTTTGTGTGTCTCACACCTCAACAAGCAGAAAGCTGCCTTGTAACATAAAGCTGGGTCTAAATAACAGAGCTCTCAATTAACTGTGTTCAGTTCAGCCACTGGCTTGCCATGTGATTCCTTAATTCCTCAGCATTGCCATCTGCAAAATGGGGCTGACAATAATACTTTTTTTTTAGCATAGGGAGATAGTGAGGAAGAAAAAGGCTTAATAGAGCGATAACTCTTTGGGAAAGTCAGGTGAAAAGTGATAAATTACATCTATCATCCTTAGCAACCCACCTGCATTCAAAACTGCCTACAGTTCAAATTGAAAATATAAGAACATAAAAACATGTCAGTAATGTATGCTCTGATGCCAGGCGTTAGAACTTATTCCCAATCCATTCCAAAATAATATAGTTGCTAAACTATCACATATCTTAAACAGCAGAAGCCAATGGGCCTGCTCTACTACTGAAAAGGAGAACAAGAACATTAAATGAAGAATAGTTTTCTGCCCAAGAATGCTATCTAATCAGGGAATGCATCACCCTGGTTGTGGATTGCTTCAATAATCTGAGCCCAACAAAAGCAATAGGGGACTTCGAAGTTGTGATCACACAGTGATGTATCTTAGGATATTCCCTGTCCACACATAATCCCGCTCTTTCCTGCACCACAGGAAGGCACACATGAGGCTGTGCTGCAAAATACATCAGCTGACTGATCCAGCTGTTAAAACTCTTTTTAAACCACAGAACGATTTCCCAGCCCAGCTCACAGTACAGACATCAATATAGAGAAAAAATGGGGAAGAATGCATCAAACCAGCATTGCTGCCAGATAACTCTGTCTTATGAAAACACACTCTGACTACAGAGTGAATGTGTATGTGTACATGTACATCTCCAAACAATCAGGCAAGTGTACGCTTATGTCTCTTGGCAATTCATCTCTACATACAGATGGCAATGCAGTCTCCAACACATGTGCTTCAGGGCAACCTAGGACTGGCACAGCAAGGATTTTCCTGGTTTTATGATGTAAGGAAGGAGCCAAAACACACCCTTAGCTGTGACCTTTTCTGTAATAGTTTTTCTGAATGACATATCAGCTACTAAGTTAGTATCTGAAGAATCCAGTCCTTGAATAGCTGTCTCTCTGCTTCAGTCCCTTTGCCCTGTCTGCCAGCCCTTTACTTAATTTTCCAGACTTCACTACAAACAGCTTGTGGAATCCACTATAAAATTGGAATGTAATGCCACCACAGTGTGTTTCTCACTGGGAATCAGACAACAGAAGCGTGGAAAGGAGGGCAGAAAACTTTATGTCAATAGCATTTCCTCATGAGTAAAGGGGGATTTCCTTGTGAAAAGACACAAGGAAGACATTTTCAAATAAAAGGAGAAAGAGCAAGTGAAAGGGGGGAAAGGATGAGAAAAATAAATAAATTAAAAAAAAAAAAAGAAAGAAAAAAAAAAAAGCTATCTTATTACTAAGACATAAAATACATTTCCTATCTAAACAACTTTATTCCAAGCTAGCTGGTTAGGACACCCTCAGATATGTCTGCTGCAAACCAGTCAGAAGTGGAGGGGGATTGATGTCCTGTTCCAGTTCGTTCCGTTCCACCTCTCGCCTCTGAGTTCTGCTGAATGTGACATTTTTCCCTGGCGCCTAATACACAGAACTCTGCTGCTAATTTTATGCACAGAGCTCTCATGCTGTGTAATTTGAGGCCAGAGTCTCCTCCAACAGCCTGCCAGCCAGAGTACGCACCCTCCAACATTGCTTCTGCTGCAGAGAAATGGGGAAAGGCAGGTGGAAACGAGCCAAACAAGCAACAAGCTCCTAAACTTCTCAGAGGTGTTTAGCTGATTTTTGGCTCCCAGGTCTACCAGGGATATTTCTTCAGCTCTCCCTGTGCTGTTCGTCAACAGCCTAGTCCAGTGGATCTGACAGCAGTTACAAAGATTCACTGAACTCAAGGCTCTCACTTCTCCCTTTTTTTCCCATATTAGATTCTGTCTGGCTGCTGTAATACTACATTAGGCTGCTGGCCACAAGGCTTATTTAATACTACAATGATACAGAAGAAGAAGCGATTACTGTAAGATCGTAATAAAGGTTTTAAAAGTGAAGCTGGTATCTCTTTTTCTGCACCTTATTTGATATCTCTGCATCTCAAAGACAAATTCTCTACTATACAAGATTCTAACAAAATGAGAATGGTCAAATAACCTTTAAAACCTGGCCTGATCATACTCAAAAGGGGATTGTACTGGATGTGTTCCTGTTAACAGACTAGAAAATCTTCTGTGCCAGATACCCCTTCATGCTTCCAGCTAACTGGAGCAACTTTTGCTGGAGCTATTTAGTGGAATCATCACCTCCCACAGCAGAGAAAGTATTGAATTAGACACATTTTCAATACTACTTACTTCTACCCTGGTGCTGATAGTGCCAGAAGGAGAATACCCCATACCACTGTCTTCTCCCAGCTCCATTTTTTCTTTCTCTTGACTGTATCAACCAATAGACATAAAAGGGAACTACAAGTTAGAAAGAACAAAGAAACTAAAAAGCTAAACTAAAAAAAAAAAAACACCTTTGATAACAGTTATATCAATAACTTCACTGAAAACACTTTTTGCCAGAACAAAATTAATTCCATTGTCTAAAGACTTCTTTGGATGGCATGATATCATCTTCACTAATGTTTCTTCTGGTATAATTACATTGAACAACAGTATTAACTACAGACCTGGTTTTAAGAAGAAAAAAATAATCTCAGACCTGTACAGCAGATCTGCACAGCAAGTGCTATTATAGCCCAGAGATCTATCTCTAGCTGAGACAAAATAAAATCTTTCTTGAGAATTTTAGAAGAATTGAGATATTTACTGGTGTTCAGCTGCAATAGAACATAATGAGCTTTGATGTCCAGACAATTTTCTTTGCACTTCTTCTCAGCATGAAATATGTGCCTACGTAGAGAGAACAAAGGAGGAAAGACCAGGAAGAGAAACATAATCCTTTATTCCGTATCTAGGATGTGAGATAAACAAAAGATAAGACAAAGAAGTAATCTAATTCCTTATATTATTCTAGTATAGTTGTCACGCTCACTGAAGAAAAAGAGGAAAGATACAGGCAATGGAAAGTGGGCAGAAAGGGGAACATAAATTAGTAAAGGGAACAAATTGGGATGTGTAAGAACAACCAAAGGTAAGGAAGGATTGGGAAGAATCCATCCATCCTCTGAAGACATGCATTGCATTTCCAAACTTGACCCACATGTGTCTGACTATCTAATTTATGAGAGACATGAAGCTGACCAGCCAGCAGGCTGGCCATAAATTACTTCTCTTAGATAAGACAGGATGATTTACATTAGGAGAGAGGAAGAGAAAACTAAGGAATAAGAACCATGCCCCTTGCCCTCTCTGTTTGGCCACCGCCTGAGATATACTCTGTTGGCCTCTAAAAATCTGCAGGTATCCTGAGGTGATTATACTTCTTGCCAAGACCTGTCTGTTACAAAAACTAATAGATCAGAGCCTTTTTCTACTGCCTGACAGCATGGATGCATGGAGCAACTACACTTTCAGCTCCATGTTACCAGCAATTTTGCTGACCAGGCTTTGCTCAAGTCCTTTCATTTTCCTCTTCTTTCATATACCTTTCTTGCTTATCTTATTTCTCTCCATACATGCACTTTTTTTTTCTTGTTTTATTTTATTATTCTCTGTATAGAGGTTGTATTGAGAGACCTAACAGGCATCAGAACTCCAATCTGCATGGTCTGCTGCAAATACAGTGCAAGACCATCCCTGCCCCAAAGAGAGAGTCTAAAAACAGTTTTGAATTATGTTCTCATTCTGTTGCTTTTGATCCGCTTGTTGCCATTCTTCTTACTGATCTCCATTTTGATTTCTCACATGTTCTTTATATACCTTACTGGAGAAAGACTATTTTAAGAGGAGTACTGTTAGAGAAAAAGAATCATTATGAGGGCATTTGGCTAGCTGACAAAAAAAAAAAGATTTGCCAGGACCAGGGGATGTTAAAGGCAGCTGCATGGACTGTACCTGTAGGAAATACCTGCACTTGTGTTTGTTGGGTTTAGCATTTTCCTGAGGTATTAAGATCTATATCTTGTTTCTTACCTGACTTTTGATTAAAGCACTTTTTTTTTTGCAGTATCCACTTGATATACTGGAGGGCAGGGCTGCCACTCAAAAGGCCCTTGGCAAGCTAGAGAAATAGGCCAACAGTAAAATCATGAAATTCAGCAAATGTAAAGTTCTGCACCTAGGTTAGACGGAGTGTGGGGATGGGTTGGCTAAGTAGCCAAAATAGGACCTGGAACATCCTGGTGGAGAACAAACTGAACATGAGTAGGTCATGATAAATTAATTTTCTTCTCTAGTAAATGCTTATAGTGCTCTCCTGGAATATTATTGCTAGTTTTCAAGCCCCCAAAACAACAGAAATATTGACAACCTGAACAGAAAGCTGCTTGAAACTGGAGGAGGAGGGAAAGATAGCCACCATGAAAATGAATAGTGACTAAACTTATGCACTGCACAAGCACTAGACCTGCACTAGTTTTATTAGCAATAAATGTAGTTCTTCAGTTATTCTTTTGTCTTAGAAGTTTGGTTCCCATTTCTTTATTCTTGTTAGTGTAGAACTTAAGATACTTACTGTAAAAAGAAAAAATAATTTATAAAAACTTAGTATGCCTGACTATATATCTGGCATGATGAAAAAAAAAGGATAAAGAAAAATTTATACAACTCGAAATTGAACTCTTACAGCCATTGACTAGCAACCAAGCAGAAAGGCTGCAGAGTTTTACACATATAACTTGTTCAGACAACAAGAATCAGATAAGGTTAACACTTTCACCATATAACTAAATACATCTAATTACTATTTCACAGACATCATTTGAAACTTGGGTATAGTTTTGTTCTCAGTTGCAGAACCCTCTGTTCACACGTTTGAATGGCAGACATAATATTTACCAGTCCACCTATGTCACGATGTAACTATACTAAGAATTTATGAACATCAGAAAATTTTACACAGAAAAATATTTAGTTTCTCCCACTCTTGAATTCCTCTCTTGATTCCTCAAAGCAGACCTGTAATCCTGCTCTGAATACTTTCTTTCCAATAGTTCCTTAATTCATATGTTGTAGAAAAAAAATGAATTCAGAATGCATTTGCCTGCTTTGGCAATATAGTTCACATACTTACTCCTTCTGATGATTGTCTTATGCTTCAAAGCCTACCAGATTTAGTGAGGCTAACACCAGATACTCTACTTTTAAATATAATCCTTTTTCAAATCTCAATAAACTCTTTGTTGAAATAATAGCCATCCAGCTGCTAAACCCACAAGATAATTAAACATTGTGTGAAGGGACATTTCTTTTTTTTTTCAGCAGATTTAATTTTTATCAAATGATTACTCCATCTTAATTTAAATAATAATTATTCAATTACATTTTTTTAACCTCTTCTCACCTAAGTCCTTTCCTGGGCCCTAGGACAATGGAACAACTTGAAATGTAACTGATATAGCAAAAGAAGGGGGAAAAGGCAAGAAATGGTTACTGAAGATTCTCATTTAGGCCATAGATCTGGCTTCAGAGGGACTATTCATAGTTGAAAAGTAAAACATATGCATAAGGCTGTGAAAGATCACAGTGTCTTTGGCACAAGAGTTATTTCTTGATATGAGATATGTAAGTGCAATACTTACGAAAGGCCCTAGTTACAGCTGAATCTACAAAAACTGATGTAGTGTAAAAACAAATGAGAAAGAAGTATCTAGGAAAAGAAACGTCTGGTCTTTTATAATAAATCTATTCTTCAAATAAATATCTGACTGAGTTTTCTTGGATTGATTTAGTCTGAGTCTGCATTTTTGACTGTACATGTAAAATTCTGGTCAAAACATCTACTTTACTATCCACAGACTGTGTTAAGAAGATGAGGTAGTCATGGTTAAGAATTCACGTTTGAATTAATGCTGCCACACAAGTGCAAAGACCTTATCTTAAACATGACAGTCCACACAAAAGATGTAACAGGCAAAAGAAGTTAACAACAGATATTTTTTTTTCCCACTTTTTTTTTTTTTTTTTTTTTTTCCTGGAGTAGCAAATTATCTAGAACTACAGAAGAATATTTGCTACATGCTATTGATCCAATCAGGATATCCCTTGGCTTTTCAAAAGAAACAACTCTCTTAGATATTTACACCTTTGGATTTCTTCCTGCAAGCATCTGTATCTGCAAAAATCCCTTCTCTCCTTAAAATGAACTACTTATTTCTGTAAGCTGTTACTGTACGGTGTGCCACCATTTTAAGGGAGACTCTTAGCAGATGTTTTTGTTTTGCTTTCTCATTCTCAGGCTCCTTTTAAGGAGCTATTAGACTTTTGGGTTCCCTAATCCCCCAACTAAATTTATCAGCAGTTGATTGCAGCCAAGAGTTAAGCTAAACTAAACTTTGAAATCTCTGTACAATGTATCAGATGCACTTCTGGTAGGGGAGGTGGAACAGAAAGCTCCGAATGTTCTCCTTACAAAGAGACATGAGAACCATGTTTTTCTCTCATCATTTCTCGAAGCTTCCTCAGATTTTTCAAGATCACCACAATTTCCCTGATTTTATAAAAGCGAGAAATGAATTACTGAAACAACTTGTCATTTACCTCTGTATCAGGTGTGTGCATGTTACACGTGCCTAAATTTTTGCAGATGTACACATTTTCCTCTACAAGTGTGTACTTCATATATCAAAAAGGTATGTGTATGCACTTAGGTTAAGGCTGCATGCATGCTTGAGACATTTGTTACAACCCTTACATGTGGTGAGTATGTATTTATCTGTGTGTGAGTTTATGTGTCTGTTCCCGGTCCTTGTCCTCACCCAATCAATCATTCCCTTGCTTGTTCTCTTACTCATACTCTGAAGTATTTATCAGAACCCATACCCCACCTGCTCTCTTTCCTGCTCTTATGATGAATAGTAAAATACAGTCTTAAATAATTTGCATGTCAACATCAATACTTGGTTAGTTTTCATGACAAGACATCACATTCCCCTATTATTGCAGAACTTTTCACTTCTATGGTACTTCCAGCAGAAGTGGGACTATTAAGTATCCTTGTGAGAACAAAATCCAACAAAACATAGAAAGGGACAAAAGGACTTACTCTTTCTAAGAAAATAAAAAAGTATATAGAAAAAATTTGAATGCTTAAAAGGAATTAGCATAAGACAGTGATTTTTCATCTGTAAGACTAATTGTGATCTAAACTGCCAGTAATTTTCATAAGTCACCAATATGTAACAAGAGATCAGTACCAACATAGACTGACAGTCTCAATCAAATTCATAACAAAGTGTTCCTCTCTCCATAAAGTAATTATTCAGTGCTACTAATTAATCCCTAACTCACTGCAATTTCTGTAAAAATCTCTAGAAGTCTAGAAGAGAGGCCTGGTCAAGTCTCCACTAAAAACACCATAAAGAGTTCCAGTGACAACTGTGGAAGACGGCTCAAGTCCAAAAAAGACATTTGAATAGATACTACAGCTCTTTAGATGTAAAAGCAATTCTTGCACACCAGGTAATAGTATACTGATGCAATAAAGACAAACTTCATATCTAAAAACTTCATAGCATTTACTCTGAGGACACATCAAAGATTTGTTTCCAAAATCATTTGTCTATCATTTTCATCAGCTTTTTTTTTCAGCAGAGAAAGTGTGTGTGAGAAGTGTGATTTCTGCTGTCTGTATCCCCATAGCTACTAGAAACAGCTAGAAAGGGAATTGGGCACATCACAGCATACAAAATGTCAGGTTAACAAATTCCATCACAACAGCTCAGAAACAGACGCTAGCTTTCTCCCACCTTCGTCCTCCCATATCACTAAAAGAACGAAAAAAAGAGAAGTCAACAACAGAAAACTAGCCAAAGCCACGTAAGGGGACCAAATATGTCCTTCAGAAACATAAACCCCTCTAAAAATAGAGAACAGCTATGCAAGTCACTTGTTTTTACTCATAGCAGTAATAAAAGGTCCTTGTAAGGGATTCGCACAAGCTCTGTGCTGTTACAGTAGCATCTGGTCTCCCCATTGCTGGAGAGAAATGGTGAAGAGGATTTAGAGCGTGTGTAACCTGCGAGAGAAATCATCTGTCATTCCCTCACAGGGCATTAGCAAACTTTCTCTCTCCTGAGATAAAGAAGAACCACTTTCCTTCCTCTGCTTCTTGAGATTACAGCTTTAAGCTTTTTTATTCCATACATGCTTATGACTAATGTTAATAGTTAGAAAAAAAAATCCAGCTCTATTAAGAAAAGACAAGGGAAGCCCCATCAAAAATAAACCATATTCTGTGTGGTACACAAGGTGAACTTGGTAGCGGAGAAGAAGTTGAGTAGCAAACAGATCCTCTCTGTGAAAGAGGATACCCTTCATCCACCCAAGTGAAACTTAATGGGCTGTACTTTTCATGATAAAGAGCCAAAGCAACAAAGAAAGTAAAGGATGCTTCATTATTGAAGATACGGTCTCAATAAAGGATGCAACATGCTATACTGTGTGGTTTCATGCAATCAATTAATCTGTTGGAGTTTCTGTTTTCTGCCCTTTAACAGGAGAAAGTGATAGAAAAATAAATCCAAGACAGTCAAACAACAGTAAAGGAGGGTATGGAGGTACACTAGCTCAGAGATCAGTGGGGTTTTCAGTATGACCTGCTACTTCCTTTTTTCCTTCCCAGAGTAGGGGGGAGAAATGTCAACAGAAGTGCAGAAAAATAGCAGAGATGATACATTTCAAAGAGGCAAAATGCTGCCAAACAGCACATCACTTTTATCTTGCAAGCCTCTGCTTGATCCAAAAGCAAGATATTAATGATCCCTTTACTGAAAATATCTCACTCCTCTTCGAGACAACAGCTTCTGTGTCCCACTGAGATCAAAACTCAAAGGGCCTAGGAGCTACTGCCTGTTACAAATGGCTGTGAAAACACCACAACACAAGCTAAAAGCTCTGTTGCATATCAGTCAAGTCTGTACCGCATGCTACATTTGATGCTCCATTTCTAGATTACATTTTTTTTGTACCTAAACATGGAAGACTAACATTGTTGTGAAAGGTGAGCTGCAAAAAGGCCTAGCAATAGTTTACATAAGTGATGGCCACCATGAACCACTTTTGGAAAAAAAAAAAAAATATTAACATCAAAGAACAAAATATGTGCCCATAATGAGCATCAATTCAGATGTGGAGAATACCAAAAAAAGGCAATGTGAGTTTTTATAACATAGTTTAGTCCAGTAATTTTTTTTCAAATACTATTTTAAATCAAGGAGATAAACTTTTTTGCATCACCTAGGAAAAAATGAAATCCCCCTACATAAGATTATGAACAAGGTGATGAGATTATTAGCAAAATAAATGTCTAAAAAGGAATTGTAAGAAGTTGTGGTGCACTGGTAATGGCAGGGAAGATGCCATTAACCTCTAGGAATATGCTGGTGAGCCTTTCTTTGATAAATTTTCTTCCGAGAAGACAGAGGACGTTACAAAAGATAAACTCAAATTTTCAGTTTGAAATATAACCAAGGGAATCCCAGATTCAGCAGAAGAGAATGCTGCTGGATCAATAACACCAGTGCAGGTCCATTCATGTGAGAAGTTTAGGACAGGTAGTAAAACCAGAGATTTTCTTCCTGCAGTCTTCCCTTTACGCAACCTAAAGAGATAGAGAAAGTACAGAAGAATTCAGTGTCTGAGTCTGATTCAATCTGCAAACTACATGGAGATATTTCTTCAGTGACAGTAAGTTTGTTTTGTGTGCATCTGTATATTAACAACTGAAGTGGGATTGCTGAATTCATTTCATCGGGGTGACTAAAACAATATTACAGAATAATTACTTTTATTTACTGATATTCTTGGCTGGATTGAAATCATGACCTAAAGCTGAGAAGATATCCCATTTACCAATTCTGTAAATGGAAGAATTGTTTTTCTAATGAAATATTGACAATAAACAAACAGCTGACTCAACTGTGCTCCTTTTCTGATGTTAGTTATAGACTTTCTTAGCCAGCACTTTCCACTTGAGAGGTTGGCAGGGAAAGCCCAAACTTGCCATTTAAGCATCACTGCTATGGAATTATTTCTACTCAGTTTACCCAGAAATATATAAATCCTTTACAAATTTCTGACTTTTAAATACATCTCACTGTGCACTAATAACTCTGAAACAAATTATAAAAGCATAAGAGAAAAACAAAAACAAACACCAACAAAAACCAGCAGATTCATTAGAAAATAACTAACAAAATTTGGCTTACCACAGGATTCCAACTGCTAAAACTGAAGTCATATTTCCCCAAAAGCCGTTTACCCTGATATAATTGCTTTGACTGCTCTCCTACCAGCAGTCTATTATAAATGGGAATAAGTAATGAAGCCATCTTTCTGCTGTGCTACTTTTCCTAGAATATAACCCCTGTGGTAATAATTACATGGGCTTATCCATCCCAGTGTGAACAACACCAGTGTCAATTATGACAAATGTCTGATACCCACGAGTGTCTTGTAAAGAAAACCAACTGTTTCCATTCTCTTAACCTGGGGTCAGGGTTTCCCACTGGGACTAACAGCTTTTTTTCCTGCTGTAAATATCCATTTGGGAGTTGCTAGAAGGCGTTAGGATGCACAGACCTCCTCTTTCAGCACCAGCTTTTTCTTGTTTGGTAATCTGAGCCTAGCTCTCATTGGGGGTTAACATAGAAACACCTATCACTGGTTTTTATTTGTATTATCTCCTTTGGGTGATACAGCTCATGACATCTCACTTTCTTTTCCACATCATTTGCAGTACAAGCTATGGATTTCCCAAAACTCAATGGTGGCATGGACTATTAGTGACCTACTTCTAGCCTCTGGGGTGTCTATTGTAGCCATTTGCTATTTTCAGCTTTTGAGCCAATTATCAGAGGAGTCGTGTAAAAACAGAACCACTAAACCTGAATCCTAGGAGTACAAACTTCTATCAGGCAAACCAAAGAACAGTCCA
The DNA here is from genome assembly GCF_964035555.1 of Netta rufina. Classification (NCBI taxonomy): domain Eukaryota; kingdom Metazoa; phylum Chordata; class Aves; order Anseriformes; family Anatidae; genus Netta; species Netta rufina. Next base: position 152,233,375 of record NC_140123.1, on the reverse strand, counting down.
TTGCAAGGACTATTAAGAAGTAATAGAAGCTAAAAAAGCCTGAAGCACTCTGATATACTACATCTGGCAGGACAAAGTGATAATTAGTATACAAAACAATTGGCATTTTCAATCACAGAGTAGTATCATAAAATATATGTGTACCTGAACAGGTATGCTCATATGCAGCCTAAAGAACATGGATAAGAAGCAAAAAGCAGCACATAAGCAAAAAGTCACAGTAAAAAAGGACTGAAGTTTCCTGTTTTTTTGTTAGGAAGCAAACATTTTTGTCCTATGGATACTGTCATTCTTTTATCTGATGTATTTCTCACATACATACTTCCCATCTGATCCTTCCACTTTTCACACATGTGGTTATCATAAACTACACCAAGAAAAATAAGTTACAAACTAAGGGAAGGGAAGGGAAGGGAAGGGAAGGGAAGGGAAGGGAAGGGAAGGGAAGGGAAGGGAAGGGAAGGGAAGGGAAGGGAAGGGAAGGGAAGGGAAGGGAAGGGAAGGGAAGGGAAGGGAAGGGAAGGGAAGGGAAGGGAAGGGAAGGGAAGGGAAGGGAAGGGAAGGGAAGGGAAGGGAAGGGATTCCTCTAGCCCAGAATTGTGTCCCTAACCATGAACATATACAAAAGCCTTTGGAACAATGTAAGCAAAAGGCAAACACATTATGAAACTTTTCCCTAATTCTACTCCAAATCCCAACCACATTTGCTCAGGAACTTCCCAGGCTGGATGTGGCCTATATAAATTTGGTAACCTTCACTGGAGCTCTCTTCCACAAATCTGACTATTCCCCTCTTCAACACATTAAAGCTCTCAGCACCACAAAATCCTTGGCAAACAGTTTGCCAGAATACATTTAATAGGTGCTGCATCCTTTACTGTGTATATGCATCCTTTGAAAAAGTTGCAAGTTGTACTCACCAATATGAAAGGTTTAGTGTTCCTTTTTCCAGGAGAGGTTTGCCTTAAAATTCTGGACAACTTCTAATAACTCCCAGTTATGTTATATTAATTAAAACTGATATTCACTCCCACTTCTCCAAAAGACTTTTGGTATAGCATTTCTAGAATCCAGAACCCCAATACTGTATAGTCTGTGGTTATATGGAGCAGCTAAAGCATCTCATTTCAGTTAAGAAAAAGAGCACTGTGACACTTCTTCCTTCCTTTATTTAGAAAATGAAAGAGGACTATATACCAGGGATACTGTAAGAAGGAGCAAGTCTAACAGCAAGAGCAGGAGGAAAAAGCATCCACTTACATCTTAATGTACAAGGAAAACACCAAAGAAAATAATGCCAGTGTAAGGATTCCTATGCTTCCTCTAAACATAGGTGAGGTTTGCTGAGTTTTGCTATAGAGGAAGGTGAAGGGGTTCCCATATAATGAATGATGACTACAAATGCTTCAAGATGTTCTTTAACCAAAATATACAGCAGGCATGCAATATTTGTTTATTTATTTATTTTAAGATTTTAAATGGTTGTGGGAATTGTTTTCCAAATCTAAATACAATGTGGATGGGCATGTATGTGTCTTGGACTGCAGCAAATTCAACCAGATTTATCATTCTTGGCTTATATCCTAGGAACAGGTTAGAGACTATAACAGATATTTTAGAATATTTTACAAGCTCAGACAGCAAAGTAACTCTGTATTATGCTGGGCACCACACTACCACAAAAATGTCAGCAGAACTGTGAGAATACCAAAAGGAAACAGGAAAAAAAAAAATATTACAGGTTTAGAGAGACTGATTCATGAGGAAAGACGTAAAACAGATAATTCTGTATAGAGGGCATAGCCTACCCAACCCAAGGACCGGAGGATATTAAAACTGTAAAATCAAATGGAAGGCATGAACAGTGAAAAGGTCAGTACAAAAAGAAGACTAATACAGAAATTTATATGAAAGACTGGTAAGCTAAAAATGTAGGAGAAATGTTAACTGGCAACCAAGACCTGTTATTTATCAATGAAACCTCTGAATTTTAAAATATGCTTTCAAATAAGCGATGTCATATGGCTTACATGTACTAGACACAGAAGATGGAAGCAGGATATGCTTCCTTTTTAAAGTGCTAGTAATGCACCATGATGCTAACATCAAAACTTTCACGTACATTGTCTGATATGAACTTGAAGCACCTTATTCCTCAGGTTACAGTTGTTTATGTGTGGCAGAAGTGAAAAAAAAATAAGTGAAAATGGATGAGAGTCCAATTAGCTCTGCAGTATATAAGTATCTCAAAGGGGAAGCACAGTTCTGTTTTTGTTTTTTTTTTTTTCCTGAATGAACCTGACTGAGATGATGACTGCTGTAAGACAAACATCCTCCCTAAACTCTATCACTTCACATAGGTGAACTCTCAGTGATCAGATGCCCTGTTGCCACGATGCTCTGTCTTTCAGCTTCAGCCAAATTTGCACTAATAACCTAGAAGGATCAGATTTCGATTGTATTTTTCTCACCAAAAATAATAATAATAATAATAAAATAAAATAATTAATGAGTTACTTGACATATAACACAGACCTCACTATCTGCCTGAGGAGGTCATAAGTCTGCTTCTCTCTTTGTAAATAAGCATTAGCGGGAACTAAGTAAATGGATAAGAAAGCTAAAGAAAGCTATCCTGATTAGTGGAAATCCTTTCTCACAGCTGAATTACACATGCTAGCTCTGCACTTGCTCTCCTTTCACCAGTGGACAAATGCACTAATTCCAGTGGATCAGACAGAAATGAAAGTCACACTCTGGTGGACAAAAAGACAGTCCTACAATCCATATCCCCTCTAAGCTGCCAAAAGAAGATAAGAGGGAAACATTGCTATGCCTGTTACCACATGGAAATGCAGCATCCTGCTAATAACCACGAGACGCTGGTATCTCGAAACCAGAATCTAATCGTGGTACTACATCAAAGGTGTATAATGTGTCAAAGTGTAATGCAAACTCCACATCACTGAACATAGCAAACAGCGCACTATGAATCATACTGCTCCAAAGGCAGCAGTTTGTGGAACCACAAGAGTCAGGGATTTCTCAAGGTAGTTAAATACAAATTCTCACCTGCTGTAAGCTAGGGCACAGAGACAGTGTTTGTCAAAGTGAGGAAGAAAGGAGGCTACCTGAAATGTAATATCGTTTTCCCCACTAACTGTAGCACAAGCAAAAATCAAAGACCACTAAAGGAAATGTAATACAAATATACGGGAGAGAGAATATTAAGCTGATGAAATTAACCTTGGTTATATTTGATTCAATAAAGCTTCCTTCTTTTGAAATTATCTAAAGCTCCTGGAGAATTTCCAATTTTTCACAGAACTCGGCATCAAAATGATGCTGGCATTAGCAAAATATTTGTAAATATTCTTATCCCATACTTACCTCAATTGTCTTTCCTCCCTTCTAGGATCAATTAATCAAGATAGAAAAGTCAAATCTCAGTTTTTCAGCACCTGCCTTTCCTGCAAGATAATTTCAGTTGTATCACAGTAGCCCTGGTCACTTTTTAACCTACCAGCTGTTGGGTTTGCATCCTGCAACTGAAAAGATATTTTGTTACTTAAGAATATACTCCAGATAAATATGATTCACAGTCCTTTGTAAAACATTTCCCCTTGCCAGAAAAAAAAGACACTAAAGATCAAGAAAAGTGTCCCCAGGTGGATTACAGAGTGGCGAGTAGGTCTCAATGGCATTTTTATTGTTGTTATTATTGCTTGATAGAGTAGAAAATAGAAGCGTCTTCAAAGGTATGTTTCCCCCAAATAAGCAATTCGGCATAAAGAGAATTCATATGCTGAAAAGGTCGCAGTAAACTTATTATGCCTGTATAGATTGTGACTCTTCATTTACAACCCTCGGCCTGTCCTAGGTAAGCTCAGGTTGTAAATTTTTTTTAGATTTCTTGTCCAATAAGGCCCAGATCAGAGATTTTGGATGCTCCTGGGAGGATGAACAACCAGCACTACCCAAACGGAGCTTGCTGCTGCCTGCAGGAAGCATCTCCCTGAACACCTTGTGGTGAAGACGACCACATCTTGACTGTGGCCTGTACAAGAATAAATAAATAAATAAATAAATAAAATTAAAAATAAAAGTATTCCTGCCTTCTGCCAAGGCCAGGAGGAAGAGCTGAATGTTGCAGCCTTAGATGCAGAGGCAGCTTTGGGCTGTTTCTTCTTGTTTCGAGCAGTGTCTGCCAGAGCTGGGGGGTTGGGGGAAAGGGGGAAAGGACAAAGTCCTGAATGTCTTTGCTTTTCTTTTCTTTGATCGTGTGGTTGCATCTTCCTGGCCCCTTCCTTCTGAGCAGAGTCCCGTCTCCCAAACAGAACCTGATTGAACGCGATGGGTCCCTCCGAAGCAGCCTTCATCTGATGGGAGCTCAAGGGCCCTCCTGCCTCTCCCCTTATCAATAAAGTTCCCTCGTCGGTTTGCCGAGGTAACAGGTTTTCACAGCCAGGGGAAGGTGAGTGCCAAGGATTATTAATAGTGTTCTTTCATTACTTAAGGGAAAGATAAATGTGACACCGTCACCAAAATCCCTGAATACCTGATACCACTGAGGAGTGGGTATCACCTGCCGAAAATAGAAGGAGCGAGAGAGGTTATATAAGGGGGGTTCCTACCCCGAGTTTCACCTCTTTTTGACCACCTCCATATCTAACAACCTGTTCAAGCCTCCTTGGGAGAGATCTGAAAGGTAAGTAGCAAGAAAACGTTCAGACTTCCATAGCCAACGTGGATTCGCCCGCTCCCGGCAGGAGCCCAGGACCTTTGTCTCCATCCCTCCGGCCCTAGAGCCCTTCCCACAACCAAAACCCGAGAGACAAAGAGGTGCAAATCTTCCAAACAAAGAGGAGTGGCTTCCCGCAGAGAAGACTCCAACCGAGAAGAAAGGGCTATTAGGAGGGGGAAATGGGTGACCGAGTGGAGGGGGAGCGAGGAGAAAGAGCAGGGAGAAAGTGAGAAAACGGAAATAACAAAATAACTCTCCCTGACTCGCTTGCTTTGGACGAGGGGGGGGTTGATTTCTACTTCATTTCCATGATGGTTTACTTGGTATGAGTACCAGCGTTCTGGCTCTAGTGGAAGGGGAAGCTGAGCTACATGAAAGCTTCTGTGCAGTCAACTTGGGAATCCACGGTGTCGATTTTGCAAATAGTTCCGGCAGCAAAACTGGCAAAACCTCAGCAAGAAAGAAAAACGCGTCACTCATCTCGGAGGGATGACGGAAAAAAAGGCGAAGGGTCGGCCGTGAAGCTGCCGATTCGTGAAACGCCTTTTCTATCTGAATAACGTACCAGCCTTGACTAAAGCTTGGAGGTTCAGAGCTTCTAGAAGGCTGCTGGCTGTCCTCAAAGCGAGTTTTGTTTTTTTTGGCACCTCTCACTCGTTTCTTTCCACGCTCAGGCCCCTTGCGCGCAGGAGGAGTCTGCTACGGGCTTGTGTTGCTGGCGGGGGCAGCCCTCCAAAATCGATGCGTGGTCAGCACAGCGGGGCTGACACCGAAATACGACTCGCCCGGCGGATGGGCAGCAGCCACCCCTGGTTGTAGGGACCTGAAACGAGGCGCTGGGGCTCCAAGGGAGAGGGAACATCAGCGAGGGGCTTGCAAGAGGGTCGTAGGAAAGCGAAGAAGGCGTGGAGAGGGAAGCCCGGCTCCTCTGCAGATCGCACCGATGCTGAGCCTGGCAAAGGGAGGTGGATGAGGACGTCGGGTCAGGCTGGAGGCGTCTCCACTGGAAACAAGAAGGGGATTTTCTCTCTTCCATCAGTTAAGCAGAAATAAAGAGACGCCAGTTGCAGAAGATCGCGCAACCAGCACGTTGTTGTCTCTCATGAAGAGTTGTGCATTGATGGGACCGCGTTTGACCCGTGTAAAACAGGCTACCGGGTTTAAACCTGTGCTACACGAGGCTTTCCCAGCCCCATCCTCCCAGCTCAACCCCGCTGAAGGCAGGGCCCCGACCAGAGCCCCGGCCCTATCCCGCTTTCCCTAGGGAGGTGGAGTCCGCTCCCCCATCCATCACCGCTGTTTGTCCTTGGAGAAAACAAAGCCTCTCTTGTATCCTAGGAAATATATAGAAATAGGGGGAAGGAAAAAAAAAAAAAAATCCAAGGAGAGAAGAATGACAGTCCCTCCCACAACGAAGGCACTCTGTTTAAAAAAGAAAAGGAAGAGGAAAAAAAAAAAAAGGGACCCCAATGTCACCTCCTCCTCCGTCCTTCTGCGCTCAGTGGCACGCTAATGACTCACCCGTCGGAGCTGAACTTGGGCCGCGGAGAAGAGGCTGCGGGCTCGTACTTTTTTTTTTAAAAAAAAAAAAAAAAGCGCTGAGGGATTACCGAGGGAAAGCAGAGCTTTCGCAGCAGCCTCCTCCTCCTTTCCCAGGCCGCTCTCTCGTTTCGGGACATGGGGCCGGCGCGTTAGTGGGGTCGGGCTGCATCTGCTGAGAGCAGCGCGGGGATGCTGCGGCCACGCTGCCTCCCTCCCACGTCCTTCCTAAAGCCGAGATGCTCACTCTGAGATGCCCACACTGAGATACCCATCCTGAGATGCCCATAATGTTCCTGCCGAGCTCTGCCCTACTACAGGGCCCTAAAACCTTGGCTGCCTCAACCTGCTGGCTCCTGCCCATCCCTCAGCCTGAGTTGCGCTACCTGCCGCGCTTGCCGCGAGAAATTGGCACGGGTTTTTGGGGCAAAGCAGAGCCAGAAAACAGGCAGAGCTTCCTCAGGCTTGGTGCCGGCTCTTCCGACGATGCCGGGGAGCTCCCGGTCCCCTCCCGAGGCCCCCGGCGCTGCACAGGAGCCCGGCACGAGCGCGTTGTCACCCTCCCGTCTCGCCTCGCCACATCGTGTCGCGGAAGGCTCTGCAGCATATTGTGCATTACAAACGGGAGCTGTGGGATTCGCAGGGATGTGATAATTAATTCAGCGAGGATGATGCTTAATATGGAGTGGCCCGAAAGAAACGAGGTCTAAAAGGAACGGGTGCGCGAAGGGAAAAGGGGGAAGGGGGGGGAGGCAGAAGGGGGAGACGTCTCCAGGCTCTGAACGGCACAGCAAAACGCTCCAAAGCTCCCTTACATTCGCTCGCCGACCCCGAGAGAGGTTTTGAAGCTTGGCATATGCCGCAGCTCCTCGCCCGTCACCGAACCTAACCGGTAAAGCTCGTCCCGACTTGCTAAAGGAAAAAAAAAAAAAATAAAAGAAAGAGGAAAAAAAAAAAAAAAAAAAAAAAAAAGGACCCAGCTCTGCACCACCGGCTCTTCCACCGCACCCGAGAACTTGACCTTGGCACAACTCCCCCTCCGCTCTGGCACTGCTCCAGCGAGGCTCAGCCTCCAAATTTCCCGCGGGGGGCGACCCCCTCCCCCCTTTTTTACCTCCCTCCCTTCCCCAGCCCCACTAAAAGGCATCCCCGTCCCCCTCCTCCCCGCAGCGGGACCGGGGGGCGACCCAGCCCCGTGGCACTTGGCCACACGCCGCTAACGGAGCTGGCGCCGGGCCAGCCTCTCCCGGTGTGCCATCCCCACACAGCACTGCAGCTTTGGTCATATGAGCAGAAATGATGAGAAAAGCACTTTTTTAATCTTTTCGCACTTGCTTCCCTGTTCAAACAGTTGCAGGATGGCTATGACTGACGTGCTCAGCGCTGAGGATATCAAGAAGGCTGTGGGAGCCTTTTCAGGTGAGTGCTTTTTTTTTTTTTTTTTCTTTTTTTTTCTCCTCCCTTTCGTCTCTTCAGCCTAGGATAGCAGTGGATTTTTTTTTCAGCTCGGGGAAGATTAGAGGATCCGGCTAGATAAAATATCAAAGAGGATGTGTTTTCAGAAGTGCAGCGGAGGCATGACAGGTTTATCAAGCGCAGGGCTGCATCCTCAGCAAAGTTGCTCTGCACATTACAGAGGCGAAATACTCATTCATTTTTAAAGGGAGGCAAGCAGTGACTGCAGACAGACTTTGCTTCCAACGACAGGAGACTTTCTGAGGGAACAAAACCCTGGCCGAACTAGGGCGGATTGCGTCCTGATGCAGGACAGGGGAGCCAGCCGGGGATGGCGACAGCTTATCCATCACCCCCGACATTCAGTATCAAGTCTTGCAGAACTGCTCCTTCGCGTTTCAAGGAGACAAGGAGCCGCTTTTTTCTTACTTTCTCCGCGGACCCCCTTCCCCCTCGGGTGGGCTTTGCTTTTCGGGATGGAGCAGAAGGCAGCAGTAGCAGAGCAAGCGGGCGCACTGCTCGACCGCAGAAGCTTTCTGCAGGACAAATGGCTGCAGCGGTCCTTGCATCCCTCGCGGACTCCTTCAGATTTCAGATATCCCCTATTTCATTCCTGGAGACCCCTGAAAAATGACAGTCGTCCCCCCCCCCCCTTGATGCTTTCGGAGCCTCAGAGTGTTAAGGTTGCTCCCTGCACCCCAAACCACCTGGCTGCCCCTACCACTCGGGATATCAGCCTCTTTCTCTCCCGGTCTGTGCCGTGACCTTCCCAAACAGGCACAAGTGCAAAGCCCGCTGAGCCCCAACAAACTCAGCAGCCGGAGAGACGCAGGGACCAACAAACTGCTTTGCTCCATCCAGCAGCTGTTTTTCTCATTAGCTTCTATTCTTCTAGGGCCGTCTCCAAGTCCCGGAGCAGATGCAATTAGGAGCAACTAATGACAGATCTCAGTCAAGCAGATCCCGAACGATTGAGCCTCCTTAATTTTATGTAATAGGGAAAGCTGCGGTAGGAATAAAGATGCGTTTAAAATAAATAAATAAGTCCACAGCATGTCTTGGAGGTCACTCTGTTAGGTTTAGGGCTACTTGGGTGGGACAAATGCAGGTGCTGTTAAAGGACAGGAGAGGTGGAGCAGGTAAACCCACTTATCCCCTCCGATTTCCAGGGCTCTTGTTTTTTCCCCGGTGTTTGTGCCTACAAGGTCCTGCAGGCAGCAGAGCACAGCGCTCCCTTGCAGTGCCTGAGCTTACAAATCACGATTGCACATACCTTTAGAGGCAGAAATGCAATTCTCTGATTTCGAGTAGGTCTTCAGGAAAAATGGAACAGAACTGAAATAGCCATGTGCTCTGAAACAGATTTTGTCAGTGTTAGGATCCGTGGGTGAGTAAAAGTGTTTTTTTCCAGGGGTGGAAATGTCAAAAAGCAGCAGTGATCTAACAGTCAGGGTTCAGTCTCAAAAGACTGTTTTAGTGTAAAACTTTTTGGGGGAAAAAAAAAGGGGGGGGGGGGTTAAGACACTGAAGTGGGAGCAAGCAGGTTAGACTTCAGTTTCCAACTCTGCCACAGAATTTCTGTGTGACCTTGGGCAAGTCTCCATCCCTCTCTAGCTCAGCTCTTCATCTGCAAAACAGAGACACTGACCCTCACCCTTTGTATATCTAAATTAGTGTTTGTGAAGCATGGACTATTACAGTGCAGATATCTAGCTCCTGCCACAGCTAGGCTAGAATGTGTTTTTGGCTCCCAGGGTAGGACATGCAGCAGTAAGGAAGAAAATGTATGTGTATATGGTTTAATGATTTTTCTAAGCAGTTGTCTGGCTTTTCATCTCCTGTAGCAGCTGAATCTTTTAACTACAAGAAGTTTTTCGAGATGGTAGGATTGAAAAAGAAGAGCCCAGAAGATGTGAAGAAGGTTTTCCATATTCTTGATAAGGACCGGAGTGGCTTCATTGAAGAGGAGGAATTAAAGTAAGTAAAGATACGTCCTTTCTCAATAATCTCACCTTAAGAGTCTAATTTCCTGTTCTTTCTTTTTTTTTTTCCACCCACAAGACTCTAGATAATAACATACATAGAGTTCAATCCCCTGCCTAGTATTTGTGTGCAATAATCAGTTGTTTGTTGATTATACATTCTAAAGAGTGTTGGAGGTACTAGTTGTAGCTTTCACTGCAGGATCCCTCAAACACGTGAATTATCAACGCCTCACAGACAGTTAAAATAGCTCACTTCGGTTAAAATGAAGTTTCAGAGTAAAGCACTCTTCCTGACTGACAAAAAAAGAGGGTTATATCCATCTGGATTCCACTTCATAGATCAAAACAGTGATGCAAATAAATACAAAGTAAAACTGTTCTGAAAAAGGCTTTTCTTTCTTTCTTTCTTCTTCTTCTTTTTATTTATTTTTTTTTCCACGCCTCCTCTTTAGGTTTGTACTGAAGGGCTTTACCCCAGATGGCAGAGACCTATCAGACAAAGAAACAAAAGCTCTTCTGGCTGCTGGAGATAAGGACGGTGATGGTAAAATTGGCGCTGACGGTATGTAATTAGAGAAATAAACTTTGATAGTAAAAATCGAATATTACTATATCACTCTTACATAACAAGAACTGGGTAACTTTAGGAATCACTGGGGGCTGTGACCTTCTGAAGGGCACAATTTGGATTTAATGAGATGTGAAGTCTTGCTACATTTTCCATACCTTACTTGCAGGCTTTAGGGGAAACAGGAGCCGAATTCTGACACTAGAGGGGGCAAGAGTTTACAGAAACCGAGATGTAATTAAGGCACACTCCTGCACAAGGCTAAGTACTGACACAACTTGTTTTAAAATCAGTTTAAATTTTCTGTTGTTTTGACTGCAGTCAGAGTCAGGGCACTGGGAGTTTACAGAGGGGCATGACTATAAAACTTAGAAAAAAGAAGCAAAATTCTTGCAGATTTTTCTAAAGATCTGAAAGAATATCTGCATTTTTCCTTGATGATTATTAAAGAAAAAAAAATAATGTTTTGCTAAGTCACACAAAGTGTCACAATGTTCTTAAAATTCAATGTACAGTCAGTCTGGTATGGCATTTCTATACTATAACAGTCTATGCAGCTTTTGCTAGTGCTTATGTGGGTCTTCACAGCTAAGAAAGCTTGTCACTCCCTTTTTCTAAATATGAGAACTGAGAGGGGAAAACATTCCTCTCACAACATTGCTTTAAAAAAAAAAAAAAATTGCTGTTTTCAGTTCCCCCTTGGTATGAATCAAATTAGCCTCCGCCTCCCCCCCACCAAAAAAAAAAAAAAAAAAAAAAAACTCCTTCCCCTCCCTTTTCTTTTTCCCCCTCTGTATCCCTGAGACACACTGGAAGAGACATGAGGAGATGCATTTCTGAATTACATCTTTCCTCACCGCAGGAGATAATAGCAGGGGTTTGTGGTGAGAGTACTAAATCACCCAGACAGCAGGCAATTGCTAAGTTTTCACCATACTGATAAGCCGTATGATAGGATGAAATCTAAACGTATCTTAAAATATATATAAATATATATATGTGTGTTTCTGTTACCTGATCTCTGAGATTATGTCCAAATAAAAAGCAATTAAGAAAGGAATAAAAGAAATAATGAGGTTATTTAACATTGTCTCCTAGTTTAGAAGCTCAAAAAATGGCATATAGCATCATCCACAGATGTTAGTCAGGTGATATATCAGCTAAATTGCCTGTTCATAGCACACTGGCATATCAGTGACTATGATCCTGTTTCCAGTCTAAAGCCTCTTTATTTATCAGATCATGATTATATTATGGTTGCAGAGGAGCAATTGTGAAGCATCCAGGGGAAATTTCTGCTAAACTTCAGCAGCATTATTGAGCCTGAGGAGTGTGTCATTATCTGACATTTCATATGCTATTTTATATGGCTCCTTATTCCCATTAAAATGAGTGGCACTGATACTAAAATTAGTGGGCACAATTTTCAGAAGAAAACTTGATTCAGGTAAGTAAGCGTGCAGCTGATTGGGCAACCTCACATCAGATACATTCACAGTTAGTCCCAGCAGGCTGCAAGCCAAAAACTACCTCAATTGGAATAAAATAAATACTTTGCAGAGTCATTTTGGCTTATATGAAAGAACACAGCACTAATGTTTTGATGTAAGATTGACTATAGCTTTTTTTTTTTAATTGAAACAATGCCTGAAAGTTGGTACCTAATAACATGCGATGTGAAACACCTCCCCTTTTCCCAACCTCTTTTTCTGCAATTTTTATTCTTACTTTGCTCTGAGCAGGAATTATTCTAAATTTACACTAGATAATGAGAGTAAAAGGCTTTTTTTTTTTTTTTTTCATCTTCTAGCCATATCCCTACTATAAAGCATATGTTCCTTTTCTGTTTCTTAAATATGACTCCAACAACAGACTATTACACTGGAAAGGCTTGAAATACATGCAAAGTTTTGGGACTGTGACCAAAGGGTGAGGATAACAGATACTTCATGCCTTTCCCTTTAGTTCATAAATCCAATTCCAGATTATAACTGCCTACCTAAATAAAATGTAAAGTCACAAGTGTACATCACATTAATATTCAATATTGTAATGCTGTATTTCTCTTACAAACCACTGGTTTGTATCCTTGTCAGGGCACCACCTTTATCCCTTGTTTCAACCAGCCTCATATGTCACTAAATGAGCATGATAACAAAGCCTTTCATAGCAGTTAATGCTAATTCACAAGATGGCCCTTAAACTCTATCCCTCGAACTCAGCCCATAGCAGCTGGGCTTCCTAGATTTTTTACCACCTCATAGAATCATATCTCAGCTGTATCATCACAAACATTATTCTGAACTTCTTAATCAGCATTTCTTTGGTTAGTACATTTTCTTCTATTAGGTCTGCTGCTTAAGGACTTTTTTAATTTCTGCAAGACTGGTTAGCTCTGAAATTAATTTGCCAACTTACCCCTTGTTTCGAGATCTGTAAGTTGAGGTTGATCTTCCAGTTTCAAACAGTTGAAAATGTGTAACCTGTTCATGCAAGACATGATAACCGTCTGTGTGATGCCAAGCCCCCTCCATTTTCCACTGACGTGAACAGAAGGTGAGGAATCTGAAAGAAAAATGCAGTTGAAAACCAGGTTACCTAATAAAACTACAAACACTAGCTTTCAGATCAGATTGGGAAATTATGCTGAAACAGCACTGTCAGAACAGAGGTGGAAACAAAAATGAAAAATTCTGCTCAAAATGTTTTTTTTTGAAATTTGAGTGCTAGCAGTAGACATGCACACCCTGCCTTTTGTTTTTCAATAAACTTGAGAAAGTACATAGAGAATTTTCAAAGAGTAAGGACCATAGATAGAATAAATAAATAAAAAAAAAAAATGACTGTAAGTCAAAGTCTTTTACTCAATACAGTTCAACTTCGAAAAATATTTATGAATATTTCGGTTATTTTCTTTAAAAGTTGCTAAAATGAGGCATCATACATTCAAAATTACAACTGCTAAATCATGACCTTGACACAGATAAAAGTCATCAGAAAAGAGAAAAAACCTTTTGGAAGTTTTTATTTTCTTAACTGTCATTGTGCTGTAATATTTTCTGAAATAAATTAATTTAGGTCATTGTTTACAAAGTTTCCGAAATAGATTTGATAGCTTTTTTTTTTTTTTTTTTAATCTGATCAGAAAAATTACTTTACCTGACAAAATAGTCTAGAACCTTGTAATTGAAAACTAGTATATGTGCATTATTAATATAGGATGCAGTCAGTCAGAAGATTTATCTCATTAACGGGCCATTCAGAGGCCATAAACGTTGACAAAAATGCCCAACATGCAGGGGCTAGCGTATAGTGCCTTATCTCAGGAGTTTTGCATATATGAATATGCTTTCTAACACAACCTGCCTGCAGTGGAGCTAACCTTCGTATGAAAATATATGGCAAACTAGTTAATGAAATTATTCAACTGGAACATCTCTGAAATATTTAAAGTACATTGAAAATCCAGGAAAAAGTATAAAGTGCATAGTAGTTATTCATGAAGGACTATTTTACGGTTTGGTGGCTATCAGAAAGTACCCTTGAAATATATTGCCATTAAGTGATAATATCACTATCATAATGTTATATTGAAAAATTTTGGCTGCAAGTTAAATAACCTTTTCCAAATATATTCTGTAGATACAACTTGCTTGAAAAAGGATTTAATTTAGCAGTAGCAAGTACGACAACTTGTTCTAATAGAATATGCATTGTTAGTTTTCCCTTTTGGAAAGGTTTCATCCCTGGGAGTTCATGTTTCTCGCTGTAGGATTTATTCACACAGTGATTCAATAATCATTATTTTCCTTTTCTGCCCAGAATAGTCTGGGTTTCTATCACAAGTGCTTTATGTTATCTCTTAAATTCAGTTTGCAACACTTTCGAGCTATGTACCCCCACTATGTACAGGATTTATGCATGTTTTATGTTAAGTAATCTGCATAACTAATCCTAATTTGGATTTACATCTTTCAAAATGATGGACAATTGTGGATTTAATTTAAACCCTTTGACACTTATTTCTCAGTCTGGCTTGTCAGTGTTTGGCAAAATGTTTTCTGGACGTGTCTATCAAAAGTGCTATCTGTTTGTATAAACCAATCAGTAAAGATTTCACTGATATGAGCATTTTTCAGTTGAACATCAGAATGTTCTCTAAAATGCCTAATTTTACTTTCTACCTCTTTTAGTTGAAAGGCATTACTCTTCATTACGTCAAACTTCAATAATGTCCTCTTGAGCCTTTACAGATGGCTACCTCCCCTATTTGTCATTTTCCTCTCAGCTGATTATGTTAAACCTATAAACCACTCTGTGTATCCTCTAATCCTTTTATCATCTTTGTTTCCCTTCTTGGGATTCCCTCCAGCCTCTCATTTTTAACGCTCCGAGGCACACACAACTACTGTTCAAGGTATCCTCATGTGTGAATGGTCCAAGGTTAGATGGAGTTAGGAATTTTAACCTCCATGGGTAATACAATATTCACAGAGTGTAGCGGGCCAGGCAGCTACTTACTGAGATACAAATGTGCCTTTTCCATGCTTTATCACCCTGCTGGAAGGCATTCTATATATTAAAGCATAAAATAATCCCAAACTGCAAATAGATACATTTATATAAATATTATGGATATAACAACAGCAAAAGCTACAGGGCCCTCTGAAATCACAGGAATTTTTCTCATTGTCACTATTGTGGTCAAGATTGCTATGCAGGTTTTTACAGCAGAGTCAGCCTGCTCTTTCTGTAATCTGTCATTTTCCATCAATTTGCCAGTACAAAATCCAGTTTGAATGTAATATACTTATAATATAGGGACACAAGTACTCTGAAAGACTCATTAATGAGTCTCTTTGCCAAACTCTGATATAAAGGAAATTTATCTGACTGCAAAATTAAATTTTGAGTTCTTGTATTCATCCCACTGAGATTTACAAAGGAATAACGGGAAACTAATCAAGTTCTTCACTTGAAAAGCAGTGGACATTTTTGACAGTCTGGCACATATAGCATTCCTTTCCCTTACCCTCAGAAAATTCTTTCATGTCACTAAAAGATTTCCTAAGTCATACTTTCACTTTAATTAACTTGGGTTTCTTTGCTCTTCTTTTATTGTGATGTTTCTGCTACATCAGTGACTCTGTAATCATTGTAATATGCTTCCTCCTTCTTTACACCTTCCTTTTTTAATATTTTTTTTTTTTTTTCCCTTCTCCAGAATTTGCAACTCTGGTGGCTGAATCATAAAGGCTTTAACCAATGCAAACCCTTCACCCATCCTTCACTGCCCAATTCCAACCACCTCCTGCTGACTGCTTTGGCTCCTGTTCTATTTATTTATGCTATTTTATACTCCAGCTCTGTTCTCTGCAATCCTGCAACTCTGTAATTGTGCTGAAAGACACTGTTAAAATAATAAAGGTCACATCAATCTGGGCTTTATTCTCTCTCACTATCACTTATTTCATATAGGCTTGACACACATTGAGTGAAAATTCTACTTCCCCCTCCCTCTGCTGACCCCCCTGCTGCTTTATCCCTAATTAGGGTAAAGTGGGAAGAAATTAAAAAATAGTAATAATAATTTGGGATAAAACGTGCAGAAAATGAGTCAAATTCAGTTCAAGTTCCAAAATGTGGCAGAACGGACTTCATTATTTTTAAGCCACCCCTACTAGATGGATGCATACTCATAGCCTGGAAAATCTCTAGTGATGGCAATTATCCAACTTCATTTGGCAGTTTGTTCTTTTGACTTAATCAATGTTACAGCTAAAGCATATTTCCTAATTGTTAGCCTACATCCTCCCTGCTGCATGTTGGTGATCAGCAAATTATTGGCGATCAGTAAATTATTTGCATCATTTGCTAAATTTGCCTGGTGGAGGGGGATTTTTGGCTAAAAGATTTGACAGAAATATCAATCAGTGCCAATTATGAATATGGATAACCTCATAATCTATTAAAATACGGTCACTTGTGAAATGCAGGATATATTTACTAGCAGTCTTACACAACTAACTAGGACAGGGAGAATGGAGAAACAGCATTAGGAATTTCAGGAAAGGGGGCACCAAGATTTGGCTGTGACACTACTGCTGACACTCCCACTGTTGAACTAGCGTACCCAAAAAAAAATCCCATTAAAAACAACACTTCTAAAACTTTACCAAAAAAAAAAAAAAAAAAAAAAAAAAGAATAAATATCTTTCTTTAAGTTAAATACAGGAAACTGAGATCCAGCTAAGGAAGCAAATGATAGTGAGCATATGGCAGAGCCTTGTTTCCCAAATCCTGGTCAGTACCTTTGAAACCAAGCTACTGCTTTTTATCTTTTTATTTTCTTTGTTTTTTTAAATCAAAGAATAAATGAGGGAGGAAAAATCACTTTTAGGCAACATTTTCCCCACATCTTGATATTGATTACTACTGCAATAAAAAAGAAGGATATTTGACATTTTTTGATTCCGAACTCTTCCCTGCAGCAATAATCCCTTGCTCCATTCTGATTATCACTAATTGGTATTGTAAAAAAAGGTAAGACTGAAACACTGTCACCATCGCATTGTACAGAAAACCATTCTCTGCCATGGCAATTACCAACGCTACTTGCAAAGCCAACAAACAATCCCTAAAGCCATTCTAGATTTTCACTCTATAGCCAGTTCCAAGGAAGGTTTTTTTTTGCTGAAGCTGCTGTTCATTCAAAAGAAACCCTCTGGTTTTGCACAATGTATATATGGATGTGAAAAAAAATGTATTGATTTTTAAGTACCCAAATAAAGCAAATGAAAATGGATTGCAGTGAAGCAGTTTGTTTATTTTTTTCTCGGCAGTTGCTGACCTCAAGTGGTAATAAAGCATAATTACAAGAGTATACTGCGCTACAGAAGAACATTAGGAATCCAGCTACTGAAGTATCATGAATAAAGGTCCATGGAATCACAGTATTGCCATAAAAATCACGATACAATCAAAGCTTTTATATTCTCTGTCTATTTTTGAACAAGCAAGGACTTACATTTAATACAGCTCTGTATGGCATGAGAACTAATTTTTTTCCAGCAAAAAACAGCACAATAGTACAAAGAGCAAATAAACCTAGCCATTGATGAGTCTAAAAATTATTTACAGGAAATTATTGGAAACAAAATATGTTACAGAAACATTAATGGGGATATTTTACCGGTACAAATCCGTAGACTCCAATGATTCCTGCATCAGTCTTTATTCCCATTATTCCCTCAGTCATTCCTGAACAAGCAACTCAGGGCCAAATTAGACCTAAAATTTTCCACTACACAGTAATGAATAAGATTAAAATAAATATCCTTTTACTTTCAAATAGAAAGTGATAAAACACTTACAATCAGTACAGGGACACCCAAAATAGCACCTACACTTTTCATGGTAGACAGTACTTGATATTCTAAACAAGAACTAACTCCCCACTAGCCATGTATTTGTTCAGTTTATTCAAATATGCAACTACCATACTTAGGCACCCCATGTCATCAAAATTCACAAAATCAGTTTTAAAGAGTTATTGTTAACTGTATTTCAAATTCAAAGTTCAAATTTCAATATTTTGTGCCTTAACAATGAAAGGAAAAACTAAGAGGTGTCTAATAAAAATATATTTCTGCCTAAACCTAAAATGACTGTTTTATCATTTATTTAACTATTACTATCACTGTCGATTCCTCAGTGTTTATCTTAGATTCTTATTTCTGCCTCCCATGTTGCTTCCAGATCTTCCCCAAATCCTGAATTGTTCAATTTCCAATAAAGAAAAACTCTCCAAATTTTCACGACTGCTTCTGTTAGGTGGAAGTTACCTACTTGCAGCTCAAAGTGCAGCAAAATTAAAACCAGCATTTTAAAGTTACAGTAAAATATAAAATAGAACATTATATAAAATGTATTAAATCCTTCATTTTCATATCATTCATTTTAATGTCATTAAGGCTGCCATAGAAATTACTTTGAAAACTGAAGAAAGATGAATTTGCTACAAAATTAAATTGGGCCTTCAGCAGAGTGTAGATTATAATACACTTGACAAATACCAAAAACATAAAAAATAAAAATAAAAAATCTACATTACCCTGTGATGTACTATTTCATACAGAAAGATGTGTTAATTTTCACATGCATAAGCAAAGGGGAGAAATCAAGTTTCTGTAAGAAACATTTTCCTTAATTTTCTTAATTGGCATCTTTCATCATCATCTTTGTCACGGTCAGTAAGTGTTCTGTAATTTTCTGCCTGTTGTAATAGAGTACAAGTTACAGAAAAAAAAAAAAAAAAAAAAAAAGAAAGAAAAAAAAAAACCTCTGAACACTGAAGACAAAATCTTAAAAACAAACTATACACATCCTTTCATTAGATACATAGCCAATGGTTTGTAACAAGGCATCTGGGCGATTTAAGGTATGTAAATCACGTTTACCCCTACAAAAAAGGTACTACTTGTTCATATTGCTATTATATATTGTTAGGAAAGAAATACAGCTCCCTCTCAGCTGCAGCTCAAAGTGAAGAGCCAAATCCTCAAGTCATAGACAAAATACGATTTCCTGACAAATGACATCACGATTTAACAAAAAAGATGTACACCAATAGACCATCACCAGCTCTTAACATTTCTCAGATCACCATTTTACCATTACCAAACCTTTAACCAACACATTCATACTCGTTTATGCTTTACAAGGTCCTGCCAAGCTTTTAATGGAGTTTCATGGATCAGCAACTTTCCACATGCCTTATTTTGGGAATCAATGGACTGGAGGCCATAACACCTGTTCATTTTGCAGAAACTGAGCTAGAATTCATAATTACTGTCTATCCACTCGCCCTGAGCTCATCACTGCCCAGCATCCCATGTTTGCTTCCACTCTTCACTTCATCAAAGCAAAGTTTGCTCATTTGCTTCCTTTGCCTTTTGTGGCTTTGCGTCTTTTGGGGGAAAGTAAGGACACTTCTCCCTAGTTTCTAAGTACTTTCAGTGATTGGAAATGCAGTTCACACTCTCTTTTCCAGCTACACACAGTTTTAACAAAGCCTCTGTACTCTAGTATCTAAACATGTACACCATTCCATCTGAAGCAGTTAATATTGTTGTTGTTATGGAATTAAAATTCACACCATTTCACAACATTATAAACAAGTTCTGCCTCAATAAAATAATTCAACACCAAAGATTACGAATTTACAAAATCCCATGCAGAGAATTAAGTGGTCAGTGGATAGAGAACATGTTTTTATTTATAAACCAATTGCAGATGAAAGAGAAATTTTATAGTGTACATTAAGCTACCAAAATCAAGCTGTGATTACAGTTTGTGCTGGTGCTCTTGTGCTGCCACCACCCAGGAACCACGGGTAACAAAGATACAAGAGCACAGACCTCAGCACATGCAAGTAGTTAGAATACCCCCTCCAAGTCCTGGACTCCCTCATTGCTAAGGTTTGCCTGAACCTGAGCTGCTGCACAACCCTACCTTCCTTCTGAAAGAGAATTTTGGCAGACTCTCTTTTCCAAAGAGATCCCCACCTGAGAAATCCCAAACGTGCTAGAGCTCCAACATCTAAAACAACTTTTCTGCGCGAAGCAAAATGTTTCTAAAGGGGGTTAGCTGTGCTAATGAGATACCAGTTGCCAAAACTTTCCCAGACCGTAGGATCTTTTAGTTTGGGACAATTATTTCACATGGGAGGAGGTACGTTTCTGGTTAGTGCTCTCCTGGTTAATAATGCAACAGAGCTTGATACAGTTTTAAAGGCAGAAATTATTACAAATAGAAGTCCTAGAGTCATTTCTCCAGCTGCAGACAAAGAGGAGCTGCAATAGCTACAATAATATAAAAGATATGATAATATAAGGATATAAATGAAAACACTGGGGGGCACTTAACCAGGCTGTGGAACATTCAGTTACAATAGATACTTTTTCATAAACTTATTTAGTCTTCCATCTAGGAAAATCTAAGTGAAAAGATCTTGTCGCTGCCTGAATGAGAAAGGCCAACTCTTATTTCAATCTGTAATTCCAGGGGATGCTCGCCTCGAGCCATTAACGGCTCACATACAAAACCCCAGTTGGTTTCACTGGAGTTACAGTGGTACAACGCTGGCATTAACAAGCGGATACTCAGGGCTTCAGGTGGTAAGAACACGTTAACTACCTATTAAATCCAACTTTGCCACCGTAGAGCTTCGAGACGGTCAGAAAGAAGCAGAGGAACAGAGGTCAATGGGCTAACAGGGAGGCACTACCGCAGGGAAGGGCCGTGGGTTGCTGAGAAGCCGAATGGCTCAGAGTCATTTTCAGGTTTTAGAAATGTTGCCTTGAAGGCTGCGGGGTTTTTGTTTTGTTTTCTAAATCCTAATATCTTAATTGTTAACAAACGTCGCTTCTAGTAGCTTCACAACGCAGTGCAGTTTAAAATTATATATATATTACTAGATACTAAAATATATAGGTAATAACAAATTATCAAGCACTTATTACTGCTCTAATATAGAGACAAATCAGAATTATGTGGCTGTGCTAATTTTAGGCTTCCTTCTGTAGATGAATGAAGATTTTCTGTCTTAAAACATTTGCATTCCATCGCCCTTCTTAAAGTAATTTTCAATTTTGCTGGATACAGCACAACTGCATCCACTCCTTCAGCTGCAATGGGTTGTTGAAATTGAGCTATTGCCCAGCACCTGCTCTTAGTCAGACAGCTCAAATCAGAGGTTAGGGGAAAAAATAAAGATTTTATGTAATTGTAATGCAAGTCTCCTTTTAGCTTTGCTGCAGTCAGTGTTCAATTATGTTCTGTAACAGCCTCCATTACTGGAGCCAGTGTTTTTCTGTTCCTCCCTGCATGCATTAACTTTCTTGTTCACACGTGATAGCCTTCTTAGTAAAGCAGAGGAATCTTAAGAGACATTTGCCCATAAATTTAATGAGTCTACATCTTCTTTTTGCCTGCTGAGGATCCTAGTGTTCAAGTGTATCTTCATTTTGAATGTTCCAAAGGAAGATAACTGGTATAATGTAACTTAAATTATTTCTCACTGAAGGCCTGATAGGTCAAAATTAACCTAAAATTTCATCTGGTCTCACGAATACAAAACACAGAGCAGGTAACAATGAAGGGCTCCCCATGTAATTTTTTTTCTTCCTGGACATATCCTATTTCTACAAGCTCAGGATCCTACTCACTCAGAATTTTTATTAGCTCATTCTGTAGCCCAGATGTTTAAGACTATCAGAAGCAGGAATCGAGGCTCTACTTCTGTAGTTATGAAAGCGATGAAGAATTCATCCAGGAAGGCTCAACAGCAAATGGGAAGGAAGTAGCTGGTGTGCACAGCTGTGGGAATTTGCAAGGGGGAGCCTTGATTTTGAAGTAGGAGGGAAAACAAACAATATATGGAGAAAGCTCTAAGGTAGGGATGAGAGGATGAACAACACAGAAATTCAGGGTATGGGACTTGGGGAGATGATAGATATCCAGAGCAGGAAGGATTGGAGATGATTAGAGGGAGGTTTTGAAAAGCTTAGAGGTGAAGAGGTTTTATTATAACATGAACACATTGTAATAAATTGACCTTGAAAAGAAAGGACATGGATAACATGGAAAAGCTTGTGCCTAAAAATTAACCTTTTAGGCAATAGGGGATGATAGAAAACAGAGTATTGCAGACTCTTAGAATTTTTTAGGAGTCTCAAGTATTTTCCTTCTCCATCCTCCATTAAAGCTTCAGCTACTGGAGTCACGTGGCTGACTCAGTTTTCAGCAAAGGCAAAAAATTTCTAGCTGTCATGGCAGCAGAGAAAACCTGAAATATTCAAACCCTAAAAACTTCAGAACAACATAAAACATTTCCTTTTTTATTAAATCTCAAGATTTGAATGTAGTTTGTCTAATGGTTTTTAACATAGGAAGTAGCTTTAGTGTAAACCTAGCAGGTGCTTTCTAAGCATTGACAGCAGCTAGAGAACCAAAAAGATGACTCCCAGCTGATATCATAATCTTCATCACCATATAATGAATGACATACTGGAATTATGGTTGGCTCATCTAATAGATGCTACCCATGGCTCATCTATCATAGATTCATATGTTCTGAGTTGTACAGCCACAGCCCCACAACGCAGAAGCAAACTCAGTGCTTGTTTACTGGCATTGAATCACCCAAAGTGCAATATTGTGCAAAAGAGCCCAGCAATGACTGCTCCAGGAAGGGTGTACTGTGATATGAGAAAGGTTCAGGTCACACAGAGGGATGCAGTAAGTCTTCAGTGTGTCATGGTTACAACCCCATTCAGAGATCTCTACCACATGAAGATGTCTGTATGAGGATTTGGGTCCCAAATCAGCAACCCAGGTCTAGTGCTGTGGGATATATTGCTAAAATAAACATAAAAAAATAGAATTTGTTCCCAGCACTTTTCCTAGCTTTATCATTTTTAATGCAGTCTAATACAGAACTGTTACTCTGATTTTCCTATCTACTTATATGCAAGAGCAAACAAATAAAGATTCAAGCTGGAATTTTTCCAGACGTGTTCAGAACAATTATTCCCCAATAACTTTCCTTATCTTTATCCTTGTGGATTTGAACGCATCCTTGAGAAATCTGTCCCTCATTCCATATTCAGCGGAGAGGACAAAACACTTACAATTAGCATGCTCAAACCAAGTTTATAGCCTTGTAGAGATACCTACTCTACATACAACCATTTACCACTTTTTATTGATGCTACAACCACCATTCATTTCTGACTTCCACGTTCCCAGTGTAGTACATCAAAAACAAATGACAGAGATGCCAGATCAGTCAGAAGCGCTCTTGTAGCTGCCAACAAATCCTTTGGCTGATTCCACCATTTTGTAATCATCTTAAATTTCAGTCCACCGAGTCTCAGACAAAAAGCCTTCACATCCGTGTCTCGATCCTGACCACAAAAAAGCAAGATCAGAAGACCTGGAACTATAATGCTATTATCACCAGTGACACAGAAAACATCCAAATTCATACTTCCGTGCTAATAGCCTCACTCTGAAGGAAAGAAACAAAAGGCCATTTGGGGGGATACGATATGAAGTAGCCCTCAAAACCAGATGATGCTTCTGTTTCTTATACTGTCTTTGGAAAGTGTAAAGAAATAAAATTTACACATCAGCTTTTGCAGTTTTCAAAGCTCTCCAGACATATCACTAAATACAGCTAATTCTGCAAGGATCTATGCAGATGAAGAACCACATGAACTCTGAATATCTATTTTCAAGGTATTTCTGATGCTGCTTTGTCACATTTTTTGTTTTTAGCAACATAAGTTTTAAGAAGAGATGAGATGGTCTGTATTTAAGCGCTTTCTTACATAATGATCTACTAATTCTTTTCCTCAACATTAATGCCCTCCTGAGAAGCATTGCTGACTCCAAGGATAGCTAGATTAGTTTCTCAGCAGCCTTTATATTAGGCAGCACATTCAAGATACAGGTTATAACCTACTCAACCAGAACAGAACCAGAAACTTTGAATCTGAAATACAAAACCAAGTCCTAGGAATATTCATGAGTTCTACCTCATCAAAAACACATTTTACCAGGTATGTTAAAATGTTGTGATGGAGACAGTGAATTGCTCACTGCCCCGCAGAATTAGGAGTAGAAAAACATGTATCAATCTAAAACACCATATGACCTTGGTTTAAACCTCATTGCAAAGCCTTACCTCACCTTGCTTTTGCCATTCCTTGCCACTCCCACTGGAGCTGCAGTGCCATCATCACTGCTTTCTGGAGCCTGATGAGCTGTGGTTTATCTGCTGTTTTGTGCCCATTGCCTAAAGGAATGTGACTTCAGATTTCAGGGTCCTGTGGCTACCAGAACAATTTACCCTGCTCACGTTAGAGAAGGGGCACTCGTAGGAATCTTGCTGTATTTGGTAAAGAAATGAAACATGAATAAAGGAGTGCTCTATTTCTCTTTAGCTGCTAAGTACAAGATTTAACGTAATCAACACTTCTCTGGGGTAAGGACCTCATCCTGTGCTGTGTTGCAGTTGTTTTTTTAAACCTGCAGGGTTTCTTTCCCCCTCCCTCTTCTTCATGTATTCAAGATGAGAGAAGCTTCAGTGAGCACAGAGACCAGTATTCCAATTTATTCAGCAGCAACCTCTGTGGACTGCTAACAGCGAAATGTGATTCTGCTTGGATTACAGGGTATGGACAAGTAACTTGATGCTTAATCTATCACTGTCAATGCAGGTAAGGGAAGAACTTTTACCTATGAGAAATCAGGCAGAGGAAAATATTGAGATTGGGGGAAAAAAAAGAAAAAAGAAAAAAAAAAAAAGTGGGGGGCAAAAGGAAAGCTGAAATGAGGGATTTGTGCCCTCTCTTTAAGAGCTGCATGGACAGCCACATGCAAAGGTAAGTAGGAAGTGAGGGAATGGGACAAAGGACCAGGGTGCTCATAGAAAAGTAGTAAATAGTCGAAAGGAGATAGACAGGTTCTAAGCAGAATTTTTCAATAGCAATGAAAATTTCACCTCCGAGATAATCTATCCTTTCTATTACACTGATCCCAGTGTAAAGTGGTAGAGCCGTTTGAGACCTCTGTAAATGTTGATGGTTACTACTACAGTACAGGCACAATCAATAAATCTCAAGTACATCATAATGGAGCCTCAAAGCCTGTGCATACAAACCTGTCAGTAAACTGGGACAGTATTACAAATAGACAAAGGATAACATGAGGACTGCAAAAAACAGAGCAGGGCAGAGATGAGTGGATTTCCTGGAGGAACGAGAGGATGGCAAGAAAGGTGAGAAGGGGGTGAACTATTTAGATGTACGTGATGGAGAACATCGTTAAAAGCACACCTGTTTTTACATGGTGGGAGGATTCAGTGATGGAGAAGAAAACACTGAAGGGAATAATCAGACCTGGGAGTCTTTTGCTTTTAAAGGAACCCCCAGAACTGATCCCATCACGCTTCTCTCCAGTCATCAACCACCACAGCCTGTAGAAAGTTCATAATCAAATTGGAGAAGCAATTACTTTCATTTGCATATAGCAGGCTGCGTTGTTTTTCCTACAGGTACTTATTAGCGTTGTTATGTGCTTGTCTGACAGGACGTATGGCAAACACACCCGAGCCCCAAACGTGCAAAATGGGGCACTCACGCCAGAAAAGAACCCAAAAGCTGCCTTCTAAACTGGCACGCTACTTTGAGGTTCGAACAACACCAAAAAAAAAAATTGGGGGCGAAAAATCACTTTTAACCAACTGCCTCCTTTGAACTCAGAGCCAAAATACGGGTGCGTAACGGCCACCAGGGGCGCGAGCCCCCAGCCGTTGGGCGCATGGGCAGAGCCACCCTCAGACATGGGTGTGTTGAGGGGGTGCGCTCATGCGCATGCGCGGGCAGGGCCTCAGCCAGGCGGGCGGGTGAGGGCGCTGCTGCACGGAAGATTCCATTCGTTTGGGAAGGGGGGGAGATAGAAAATGGAGGGTTTTATCCCTTCTTCTCATTTTTCTTTTATCTTCTGTGTGCTTCCAAACCACTGTTATATGATTTTTGGTCGTAGTTTTAGTGTTTTATGCCGCCTGCCCTGTGGATTAATTTCGGCTAGATGGTACGGTCCGCTGTGTTCTACCCAATAAGAAGCCGGCTCTTGCAAACGTAACAGTTGCTAGGCAGAAATCACCCTCTCGCACCGCACCACTAAAGCACCTCCCCCGAAAGGGGCGGGGATTCGTGTTTGACTGACAGGACGCTCGGAGGGCGGGAAAAGCCCGCCAACCAATAGCAACTCGCGGTAGCCTTGATGAGCAGAACTCACAGCCAATTGAATCGGAGAATGCTGGAGGAGGCGGGGCGCCCCGTTGCTAGGGCCGCGGCGTTGCTAAGGCCGCGGCAGAGGCGGGTGGCGGCCGCCGCCTTCCCCCGGATCGGGCCGGGCCGGGCCGGGCCGGGGCCATGGTGAAGCTGGGCGCCAAGTGCCTGCTGGCAGGTGGGTCCGGCCACAGCCGCCACAGCCGCGGGGAGCCGCCGGTGCGGAACGGCAGCGAGGGGAGGCGGCCCCGGGGCGGGGGAGGGGTGGGAGGGGGCGGGTGGGCGGCTGGGGCAGGGCAGGGCAGGCCCCGAGGGGTGTGGGGGGGTGGGCCCTGAGGGAAAAGTCCTGTCAGGGGTTGGGGGGGGGGGGTGGAGGGGTTGGTCTGTCAGGCTGGGGGCTCGGCTGCACGCACAGGGAATGGTTTCTTCCCGAGTGGCTTGGAACCTGGCCCAAAAAAAAAAAATAAATAAATAAATAAAGGAAGGTGAAATCACCGGGTTATTTTGGCAGGGTGGGTGGTGGAAGTGAGTACAGCTGGCTGGGAACGCTGCTGGAGGAAAACTTCATCGCTTTTATTTATTTATTTATTTATTTATTTATTTATTTATTTATTTATTTATTTATTATTTTCTTCGTGGAAGCTCTGTGCAGTTTGAAGCAGAAGACCCGAAAGAGAGGACCTTAAAGCTTTTGTTTGCAGACAACACGTGGGTGTCGCTCTTGGCTCCAAAGCTGTCATCTTTCACCCAGAATAAAGCCTTTGCCTTCTCTTTTTTATACCCTCAGAAACAGATAACCCTCAGCTTGCACAAAGCCAGCAAACACAGAGCAGTTATTCCCCCAGCTCTTTCTTTGTGATTACTGTGGACAGTACCGTGGCCTGTCTTGTAGACTTGAAACTTGCACACTCCTTCCCCTGTGGAAGTTCTCAGGTCCCAGTCTATAGGCTTTGCTGAATGAAGTCTTTCAGGTCTTGATGTTTAATGTTATCAAAGGCCAATTCCATGACAAGTCTAGATTCTTGTAGCTTTTCCTTGGGTTACCCAGTTATGTGCTTAAACCCAATTGGGTTTGGAGCTGCGTTTTCAATTCTGTTCACAATGCAAACAACAGAAATGTCTTGTTCCATATGCAGTTCTCCTAAGTACTAGGATAATATCCGTATATTACTGAAAATAATAAATTAATGTAGCATACCTGGCAAAATAACTTCTTTCTTCCAGAAGAGAGAGCTATAATGAAATGGATATGAGCGATGAGTAACATCACCGCCACAATCTGGAGGGAACAAGAGAATGCGCTTACAGTGGTAGAAGTGAAAACATCAGAGGTAGAGCAAGAAACGCTTGTGTACCTAAGGAAATTATGAAGAATAGACTGGATCACAGTACTGGGAGCTGCACTGAGGTCAAGGAGAACAGCAGAGGGGAAAAGGGCTTTTATTAGCAAAAGAGAGACCGTTAACTTGACAATAGAAAGCGATTCCTATGTTATCTCAAGGGTAATTTGCGGACACAAAGCCAAAGATATTGTTGTTTGAGCTTACTGTGGAGACACTGTGAAGGGGTTTCCTTTGTAAAGAGGTAGTTGTCAGCAGCAGGCGTTTTACAGACGCGCTGCAGTTTTTGGCAGAATAACGGAAATATGGGTGGAAGAAAAGCTGTGGGATGCAGCACTTGCAGATGACACCAAACTAAATGAGAAGGGCGAGGAAACTTATTTTGAGAAAGTGTAACGATATAATGGGCTAAGAGGATGGCAAAGAAGAATAAAAGAAGGGGGAAAATGGGGCTGTCAAATTAAGGAAAAGTAACACATTAGGTAAGAATTTGTACTGGGTGATGAAAATAAAGGCAGCCTGCGCACTTCTGAGCAATGTATGCTTCTCTAACTCATTTCACAAAGACAGATCTAATTGTCTATTGAAATACAGAATAGCTTCCACCCAGAACAGAGTGTTGTCTTCAGCACAAGCTTGGATTGATCAGGGAACAAACAAGCTGATTTACCAGATTTTCCTGTCTAAATATTATGAGCCCAACTCAGCTCAAAGTAAGCAAGCACGCTAAAAATGTTTTAACAAGAACTGCATTTAGTTAATGGATCTAGGAGCAATTGGCACTCTCCAAAATACCCTTCCTACTCTATCATGCCAGAAGATAGCTTTCCCAGTCTCCTTCACAGCCTCATCCAGGAAGCTGTAATAGGGTCAAAACAGACCCCTTTCTGGATTTATTTATTAACAATGTAACATGGAGGGTCGGTATCCCATGCTTGGCTGTTGTGAATGTTCCTTTCAGGATAAAGCTCAAACACTGAGATATTTAATTCCTGGTTTCTGTCCCTTTGAACCATCCAGGCTGCTGAAAGGATATGTGAAGAGAGGGTAAGCCCTCAGGGAACGTTGTTAACTCTGTGTTTTGCAAGGATAATGTTATGTTTCATGGAATGATTTGAGCATACCTGAATTCTGCAGTTCTCTGCCATTGCTTTGGGTCTTAGAGAGTAAGATTGTAACAGCGACCCAAAGCAGGGCAGATCTAAGGTTTCCCAAAGTGTTATGCAAACCACATCGGTAAACCTTAGCTCTAGAAGAGCAAAATCTAAAGCCCCTTGGTTTGCCTTCCATGCAGGGATGAATCAGCAGGCTCTTTCTCTCCAGCCAAGTGACATTTGCTTCTGTTATGCCCAGGATGCAACTAATGAGCCACCGGCAGCATTGAGTCAGCAAGAGTTGCTCACTTAGCAGGGTCAGCAAGAAGAGTTCATCGAGGAATGTTACCAGCTTAAACAGCTTTGTAGTATATAAATGACCTGTCTCTCCCTTAATCTCACTATATAACGAGAATTTGAATTTGTGGAAATTTGTGTACCAAGGACAGAAATCAGCCTGTGCAGCCCAGTCTCCCATAGCCTGGTATGTTTTTATCTGTATGACACTATATCTGGAAAATTTGAGTTCTTTGATAAAGGCTACGGGGTAGACATGGACTGTAGAACAAGCAGCAAGTCAAGCCTGATCTGGAGACCCTTTACTGTTACTCATGGAGTAGAAATCTGATATCAGCAACAATATACGTAATGGCAATATTTATTTCATCCCATAGGTAGTGCCTTTTAGATTATTTTGCGCTTCTCGTGACACTTATCTTGCCTGTATTCAGATTTGCAGTGTCCAAGTTCTTATGGCATAAGATAGGAATAGAACTGAGGGAAAACTAGATTCTCTAAGATTAACAATTTTTTTTTTTTTTATCTTTGTTTTTTTTCAGGTGATCCAGCTGTGGGGAAGAGTGCTTTGGCCCAGATGTTCCGCAGTGATGGGGCTCATTTTCAGAAGAACTACACACTGGTAGGCATAAATGACACAACAGGCTCAAACTGCTATCTGACAACTTTTCTAAGTCACACAAGAGAAATTAGAAGCTCTAGAGCAAGATAAATAATGTGATTTTAAGCTGAGGTGTTCAAAGTGGGTCTTATGTGGTTTTCTTTCTCCTGCACCTTAGATTCTGAAGAGAAACTGTGTAATGTTCTTCTGTGTAAGTCCTTACATTAAGTGGGTGCTGGTTTTGAAACAATGCAGAATAAATCAATTAATTTTTATAATTTTCCTGCGGAACAAATATTTTCACAAGCTTTTGCGGTGTTAGAGAATTTCCCCCTTTAGGGAATGCTCTATGAAAAAGCACTGCTGAAGGAGAAAAGCTCTTAATTCCAACTATTAAATGTGCATGTGGACAGTGTGCTTATCACTATGCAAACATGAAGATGTGCTGCACAGCCCCAAGATAATTATAATCTACAGAAACTGTTCCCAGATGAAGAGGATACAGTTTGCAGTCTTTCAGTGAGAGAATCAATGGTGATGACTAATCAGAAGCAGGATAAAAATAAAAGTAAATATAAGTAAAGTAAAAAAAGGAAAATATGAGTGCGGGGAAAAAAAAACTAAAATATGTTTATTCATTGAAATAAAGATGGAAACCAGAAGTTAAGGATAGAAATAGAACAAACAAACAAGCTACAAAGCAGAATGAGATAAAAGGTGGAAGAGGCATGAATAATCTCAGTCCCATATGTTAGCTGATCACATGGTTGGTGCAAAACGTTCTAAGGCATGCAATAGAGCAGCAATGTGATAGTAAATGTGGCCCCACAGATACCAGCTAATACCCTAGTATACAGGCAAAGATCTGGATGTTGGTACTACTGCATCTTTTTTTTTTTTTTTTCTTTTCCTTTTGAGCAAATCTACACAGCTCTGACATGTAAGCAGGACTATGTTACCCGAGCTATGAGGAGCGTTGCTGAGTTACTGAGTTCCCATCAGCCTGTTTGATGGGATTGTAATGATTCACAAGAATTGCCTCGGTCCAATGTGTAGTTGGTCTGCAGTTGGAAGGGCTCTTTAAAAGTCTTCTGAACCTTGTTTTCCTGATTCTTTTTGACAGACAACGGGCATTGAACTGTTGGTGAAGGCTGTATCAGTTCCAGAGACAAGTGATAGTGTGGTGAGTTTTTCTGTGACATAAATTGGGTCAGAAAGAGACATCCAGAGCTCAAGCCTCACTTTCTATCTCGTTCTAGTGGAAGATTGCACTGCGTGTTCATAAGGCCATTAAGTTGCATTAAGGAAATGAGACTGGTAGTATACAATTGCTGAGACTCTGGGGTTAGTTTAATCTTAAAATATATTTTACATAGTTACATCTAACAGGGCATGTTAAACCAAAGCTGTTGGCAGCATCATTAGGTCTCTGTTCTGTCTTTTAAGATGTTCGGTTTAGTTTATGTTGGAAGTTGAGACTCATCCATTTTTTTCCTTAATGCCCTACAGTCCCACTACTGGGATGTGGACATGTGTATCATTTTGTATAAATAGTGCAGGTTAGCTTCTTACTGCCTCACTACACGTATTCTGCTTCCAGTAGGGGCAGAAACCATACCCAGGGCCCCAGAGGTAATCCTTTTATTGTTTATTCATGAAAAATAGCCATTTATTTTCTCATCCTGTCTGAATTTGGGAATGCTCAATGCAGACAGCTTGTCTCTTAGGGACACGAGACTGCTGTACTGAACAAAATGCAGGAATGGCAAGTTCCAGTATTTACCTTCAAAAACTTGCCCTACACTGTGGTATTCCTGGCAAGAACCTTCTCTCTGCTTCTGCTTTCAGGAATTCTTCATTGTTGACTCTGCAGGAAAAGATCTATTTTCTGAGATGCTGGAGAAACTGGTAAGTATTATGTAACAGTCCTCTCCTTCCAAAGGAGTGCTTTTGCTTTGAAGATCTGAACTCCCCAGTCTGACAGATACAGCAAACTTTGTCTTTAACATAAATGGGAGTGATTACTTCAATTGCCAATGCTTCCTGTTCTACCTACCTGAAACTTGTAAAAGTACTAGAATACTTTCAGGAAGAAAGCAGGCAGATAATCCTTCAGTTTTCTCACAAAAGAAATAGGGATATATAACTGGCAATATTTGTGTGCTGTTGCTTAAAGTTATTTTTATTTCTTAGAAAAAACATCTATTTTGCTGCTACTCCAGCAGTGGTTTGTTGTTTGTGTTTTGTTTTGTTGTTGTTTATTTCTTCTTTTTTTTGTTATAGGGATGTCTTTGCAACAGGACACATTTTTGTCCTTGAGCATAACACTGTCCTTGATTTTTTTTTTTTTATTTTTTTCTCCTTCACTCATTCCTGTCTTTACCTTTACAGTTCTCCATTGTGCTGCCTCATTTGAAAAGGTGTAGGATCAATTAATTGATGCCAAGTTTGATAAGATGGCAGAGTCAACCTAGTGGTTCGTTGCTCTACAAGAGGCAGTTGCTCTGTTGCCCTTGCACCACGTCTCGTTTGCAGGGGACCCCTCTGAAAGCTGATTCAGCTTCTCAAACTGGCAGAAAACCTTTTTACTTTTTTCCCTAGGATTAATTTTGTACTGATTCAGCATGAAGAATCAGCTTCCTCAGGGATCAGATGAGTGCCAGAGCTGGTACAAGTAAAGGAGCAGGATCACACAGACAGGAATGGGGAGGGAAAGCAAGACCACCACTCTCGCTGCCACCTACCCAGTTAATCAACTTAACAGAGATGTGAAACCTCAGCCTGGGCGTAGGGTTCCTGTATATTAGGCTTTTTATTTTTGTCTCAGCATCTGTGTTTGCCATGCAGATGCAGGCTGGCTGTTGACCACATCATTCTCATTAGAGCTGACAACGTTCCTTTCTTGCTGTGCAGTGGGAGCAACCAAACGTCCTGTGCCTTGTGTATGATGTCACTAATGAGCAATCTTTCAACAACTGTGCCAAGTGGCTGGAGAAGCTGAGGGCTCAAGCAGTTGGAATGCACATCCCAGGTAAGAAGTGGGTGATATTCTTGCTGTCTGCTCCCCTTTTGTAAGGCAGCAGTTGTTCCTGTTGAGATGTGGCACGGAATATTTATTTTAAGGCAGGTGTAGACATGGCTTCCTCCGATTCATCTGCTTTTGTCACAACTCGGATAAGACATGAGGATGTTTGAGATGATGCCTTAGTGGAACCTTTTCTAGATAGTTTTAGACTGTTATCCGTGCCTCCGACTTTATCAGATACTTCTACAAATGTTCCAACGTTTATTACTAACAAATCATCATTTCTGTTTTTCCTTTGTTTCTCTTCTTTTTCTGTAGGTGTCTTAGTGGGGAATAAAACAGATCTGGTTGGTCGTCGAGTTGTGGAGCAGAAACAAGCAGAGGAGTGGGCTGACAAGCATGGCCTGGAATACTGTGAGATGTCAGTGGTGAGTATCTGCTCTTTTCACCATCTGTGGAAGTGGGTGTTGTAAAGTTATCTTCTCTTTCAGGTGAGGAAAGATAACTGGGGGCTGAATTCCGCTTATTTGTCCTCTAACTCACCCTCAGTTTTAAGCTGTCTTTTGTGAAGCTGTTAGAGCATAAATAGTAAAATGCTTATCCCATCTGTCATTCACAACTTTCTTGTTTCCTTTTCAGAAGGAGATGAGAAATTTTGAGGCCCCTTTCCACATCCTGGCAAAGTCATTCCACCAACTGTACAAAGAGAAAGTGGAAACCTTTCGCTCACTAGCTTGAGGGCCGTGACTGGGAATGACTTAATTAGCTTTTGAGCTTCTTCTGGGGCCCAGAATCCTGCGGACTGGGATACAGAGAGAAGAAAAAAGATGATTGCTCCCTCATGGTTATCTTCTGGTAATTCAAAATAAACTAGAAATAAGCAAGTGGAAAGACATTCTAATGAAGTTGCTACCTCAGCATTCCTTTTGTGTCCTCTAACTTGGTTCTCTGCTCACTGAAAGTCTGGTAGGTTGGAGGAGGCGGGGAGTAAAAGGGGGAGGGCAGAATGGAAATTGCCAGCTTTTTGCTTTGATAGTGCCTTGTCTCATGTCTCAGCAGACTTCCTGCTGCTACAAACAAGGATATAGAGGTTTGGAGGAGGAGAGAGGAAGCTGACAGGATATTTTTCAACTTAAGCAACCCAGCCTTGCAGGACAGGGCTACCTCGGTCCTACTACTTGAAAAGCATTTGCAGTAGGAAGCCTATGCCCTATAGCTGATACATGGAGACTCAGATATACCAGGATTGAGGTGGATTGAGGTGTGTTTCTGGGGGGCGCCCAGAGTTTGAGGCCTATTTTAAGTGTTACCCATATCATTTGTAGCACTGGTAGGCTGATGACTAATATCTTTTTCTAACTGGTGGTATCTGGTTCTTTTCTTCAATGAGGCTCGCTTTCTCTGCCTGGCAGGAGCTGTCTGTCTTGCATCTGTACCACTGTCACTTGATAATGCAGTGCCCTCTGCTGGCCCCAGGTCACAAGATTTCTGAAGAAGCTACCTCTGATGAAGCAAGCAGGACCTTCTACTGTCACATCCAAATTGGCGTGTCTGCAGAATGGGGTCATATAGTAAGAATACCTCTTTTATTCCAGGGACAAATCTAAGACTTAAATTATCTTTCTTTCTTCATGCATTTGTTATTTTATGTGGTTTTGTGTCATTTTTCATCTTGTCAGCTGAGCTTTTCAATTCCATGTTCTCATTAGATTTAGTTTTCAATCTCTTACTAGAATCAGACTCATCTTTATTGTTAAACTTCCCCTGCCTATCCTTGAATTTCAGAGCAAAGACCATGATTCTGATGTCACTGGTGGAAGCAAGATTTGGTAAATTAAAAACAACCTAGCTAAGTTACTTTGATTCAGCCATGTCTGGCTGGAAGTTTTGTATCAGAAAGGACAAAAGCCTAGAGAGAACACTCTTTTGTGTGGTGCATTGATGTCACCTCTGTAAGAATATCTGCTAATGCAGTACATGAAAGCATTCATGGTTAGGCACTGCTTTGCAGCTGGGCCTAACACTGAGGAGCTCAAAACCGTAACCTTTCTCTACTCCTAAAATTACATTAGCCTCCCTTGGGCAAGGGAGGCTGATTTTCATGGAGAATAAACACTGAGGGATTTTTCGGGCAGGCTTTTCAGGAATCTGTGTTTCAAGACTTTTATATATTTTATAACCATTTTTATGCCCGGTGCTAGGAATATGACTGTAGATGTTGTAGCAGACTTTATGAAACACCTCAAGAATCTGGAATAGCAGCTGGGCTCATTTCATTGGCAACAGCATGTTGATGCTGGGAATTGGCTAGGGAGCATGAATACCAGCTAAAGGGGTTAAGCAGGAGCTGAGCCCTCTAGGAAAGAAAATGAATAGTCTTTTTTTCTGTTTGCTTGGTTTTTTCCCCCTCAAGAAGCCACTTGGGAAAATATGATAGTACTAGTTAGGAAAGCTTTTACTTCCTCCAAATAAGGAGGACTCCTCCATGGATTTAGGGTCACTAGAAGATTCATCCTTTTTGACTTGACTTGGCATCCTTGTTGTACATGGGTTGCCTTGTGAATTCTGGGGGCTGTCTCTTTATTTACATGGGCTGAGGAGGGGTTTGCCTGCAGATGTTAGTGCCTCTGCCTATTAAGAATAAAAGCTATTTTGGATGCTGTGCTGATCTAGTTAAAGAACCAAAGAAGGTTTGTTTTGATTTGGTAGCTCATTTGCCCCTAGTTCTACTGATGATGTGATTACAACACAAGACGGATATTTTTTCAGACCGAAAATATCGTGCCAGGTGTGTCTGCCACCTGTGACGTGGTGTAGGGGGGAATGAATGCCTTGGGAATAGGTGATGAAATGAATCCCGTATGATCTTTAACTAGGGAGTTCAATCTCTCTGCCCCAGAAAGACTTCCCATGGCTTCAAATAAACAGTCAAAATGCACCAGTAAGATGAAGATCGGTGAACATTGTTTTATTAAATGAACACAGAAGCTGGAGGATCTCATTAAGGGAGTGCTTGCAGAGGTGATTTGTGATTTATAGGGAACCTGCTTTTGATAGGTTAGTGAAGAAAAATGCATCCCATGCAGGGAAAGATATATTGCTGGAGAGAGGAAACATATAATCTAATTAGCTATCAGTAGGGATTCACCCACTGCCCCTTTCCTTCCTTCCACGGGCCAGGACTAGAATTAGAAAAAAGGTTGTCCCTAAAGCATGTAGCCCAACTTGATTTTACGATACTGTTTCAAGGACTAACGTAGACATGATTTAATGTCTGTCAAAATGGTGTGTTTGGTCATCACCGTCTCAGTCGTTCCAAATGCATTTTAAAAGCGTAATATATTGTTCCTTCGTGGCTAATGTGCTATACAATACCAGCATGATGCAGGCGATGCTATTTTCCTAATTTGACCTTGATCGTAGAGACTAGTAGTGAAGGGTGAGTGGAGTCCATGGGAGCCAGATACAGACAGGCTGTGAAAAAGAGTTTTGTGTCTGTGTGAAGGAGTTTGGGTAGTGAGTAGGTGAGCTAGATGAGCAGGACGAGTAAGAGTCTGAAGCCATTAGTAATTTCTCTTACTGTGGCCAGCAGCTGTTGTGGTCATATCTGTAGAGCGAGGATGCTTTTTGCTGCTTATAGCCTTTGCAATTCCCTGAATTACAGACACCGTGGAGGACAGTGGGAGGAAGGCAGAAAGCATGTCTGCTGACCAGGAAGCTTGTTGTCTTCTTGCAGCTCCCCTACTTTGTCCAGCTGTGCATGCTGAGCACCTGCAGCAGTGAATGTTTACAACCTAGAAGAGCCCCAGCTCAACCAGAACTGAAATTTCAAAAGAAGGGAGAGAAAACAAGCAGCATTTTTAACTGTCTATAAGAGATTAATATGTAGTCCTTTTATAGAAGCTTGTTTGATTAAAAAAAAAAAAAAATCTTTCCTCCTCAGAGCCCCTCCTTGCCTTTTCTTTGGTCCTCATTTCTCATGTTTCTGCTCTATAGAATCCCTGTTACACTTGTGCCCTGCTTTACATGGCTTGAAACATTACCAGCTGATTTTTAAAACCTTCTAATTTCCCCATTGACTATTCCCAAGGCTACCTTTCATCTTAGAGAGATTAACAGATAAAAATTTTTAAAAAGTGGAATTTTTAGGCAAATTGTCATGGAAGAATGAACTTCAGGAAGTTGACTGACATTCTGAAATTTTACTGGAAATCTGTTTTTGTAAAGTTGTCATGTTAAAGATGCTTCAGTGGTTTGGTTTGGTTTTGCCAGACATATTCTACCATGAAGCGAAATGCAGGATGTAGAACTGCAGAAAGATCAGGTCATATTGTGGGATTTAATAGGAGTTTCAAAGCTGATCACACTGTGATAAGAGCTGTTCAGTCTTAACAATGGAGTGGTCACTGCTGTTCATAATAAAGCATTAAATATACTGAAATGGGGCTGTGAAAAAGTTCCTTGTAGAGATTTATTCATTTTAGAGACTTAAAACTTTAGAAAAGACGTCTTTCAAAAAACCGATCTGATAAATTACACCATTTGGTCCAGGGTTATTTCTGATATGACTTCGGCGACTTGAAGGGCTGGATTTAGTCTTTTATTCCAATTGACTCCCTTGGGTAAGCTTCATTTCTTTACCTTCTATACATCTTGGGCCAATCTGAACTGATAGCAAAAGACACATGATGCTGTTGAAAATGAAATACTGCCTTGGGGCAGAAGGATAAACCGTGTGGCCTCCTGAGGTCCTCCAAGCAATACTTTATATAATTCTATTAGATTAAGTGGGGAAAGAAGTAGTGTGGAAAGCACAAAACAGGCTAAGTCATAAACTAGCAATTAAACTGGGAGCTGGGCCGGGCTACAGCAGAAAACGTACAATCTATCCCAATTAAGAGCTGTATCTCAAGAGAAAGCAGGAGCCTGACGCAGGTGCTGACAACAGGGAAAACACTGTATTTCTGTTCTGCAGGCAGCAAATGCTTTCTGCTGGTGCTTACACAGACCCGTGGGGGTCCATACCCTGCTCAAGACTGTGCTCTGCTTTTAATAATTACTGTATCTGTGATGTTCAGGTGGCAACTGCTTGCAGTCGTTGTCTCATCTGCCTGTATAAAGCCAGCAGTGGGATGGCAGATCTCTGCTAGTAGCAGGAAGACATTCCTGTTCTGGATACCATCCGTTATGGGACCCCTCTCTCTCCATGGGGTCTCGGTCTTTCTTTTCCTATCTCATATCCACTTCTTGACGGGGAATAGCCACCTCTGTTTGTTCTTAGCAAGCGATCTTTTCATCTCGCAGATGGTACTCCGTGGTCCTGCGGCTAAGAGATTTCTAGGACCTTCTGCAGCAGAGGTGGATTCTGAGCAGGAGCTATTCAAGGGCCATGTTGGCCCCCCCACGTCCCTCTTAGCCTCAGGGCACATCATCTCTCTGCTTCTCGCATCCCATTTCCTCCTCCTGCTGTCATCTTGCCTTGAGAACAATGTCTTCTGTGCCAGTTGCCCTTGGCTCTGTTGACCCGGAACAGCAATGCTTGGGGGAGGGAGAAAGCAGAGAGCCCCTCAATCTCTGCTCCTTTCAGTGCACTTAGGTGTTGTGACTCCCTGTCCAAGTCCCCTGAGAGAAGGGGACGTTGCTCAGTCCAGAGTGTAATTTCCTGGCAGAAGACCCCCAGCAGAGTCCTGGCAGCCTCCTCTTGGCTCTTCAGAGCTTGCTGCAGTGTAACTTTCACAGACACTGGCTGTTCTCATTTTGACTTGGAGTTGTGGATTTTTTTTCTTCTTATTATTATATTTTTTACTCCTTGGGGGTCTTTCTCTCATTTTTCTGCCACAGCTTCACGTATTTCCTCCCCTAAAGCTGTTTGTCAAGAAAAGCCTGCAATAGCTCTCTTTCCTGGTCTCTGAGATCAAATCCAAATTTGGCAATGTTTAAAAGGGAAATGTGACAGACCCTACATGCCAAGCTGGGGTCGGGGATGGGGTCAGTTTGATGAGCTTCCCTCCAGCCAGATACGCTTCAGCTGGAGAAATGTGGAGCCTGTAATCTTTCTGCACAAGTACTGGAAAAATAAACAACGTGAGGACCTAAAGTTAGGGACTGTTAGAGCAGGTACACGGGCAGAACTGAGCAGCTGCTGTGTCTTGAGCAGTGGAAATGCGGGAGCAGTCGGAGAACAGGCGAGTGTAAGAAAGAGTGGGGTGTGTATTCCTTCACGAAAAGCCCAAGGGATTTGCCGAGGCAGAGTAGGAGGGTGGGAAATCTGAGTGGAAAGGCCTAAGGGTTTTCCTCGCTTGTAGAATTATGTATGGAAATCAAGTGGGAGGAAAAGTAATTTTTGCTTGAGCCATTGAGGGAAAGTGAGGATACATGCTAGTGCTGCAGGTTGGAGAGCAGGTGGCAAGAATAAATAACTGAACATCGACTGGCAGGGCCCAGATCTCTGGGCCAAGGTTGGTTTGGGGAATTCAGCGCTGTGATGAGTAAGGTCAACGGTTGCCATCAGTTTAGGTTCAGGTTGTAGGGCCTGCGTTAGAACAAGGCAGGGTGAATTAGAGTCTGCGTGACAGGGTCAGCGCTGGGGTTATGATAGGGCAGTAGTGAGAACCCATAATGACAAGTAATGTGGGGAGATAATTATAGTACGCTGCGGTGCTCTGAGGAGCACTGGCTGAAGTCAGCACATTCAGGTGAGACCAGAAAAAGCAGGTAGGCTACAGAAACGGTGGAAGAGTGTGAAGTGATGCTGGAAATTCAGCTTGAGTTCAGTTCTTCTAAGGGGATTTCTGAGGGGAGGGTAATAGACACCTACGATTATTACCCGCAGAGCTTTGTATTATTACAACACAAATTAATTCTGTTGTTTCTGTTGCTAGAAACAGGGTGATACGTTTGCTTAAACATTTTTCTTTTTTTTAGGGGGTGGGGGGGTCAACCAACCCATAATATTTCTGCATAATTGTGCTGCAGCCTCCTGAATACATTATATGCATCCATTCAGAAAACGAAAAGAGAACCTGCACTTCACCTGGCCAAGCAGATGTGACGGCTGCAACTTGAGCATTGACATTGCACAACAAAAGCTTCACGACCAGTTTGCACTGCAGAAGACCTCCCCAAAACACCAATACGTAACCTAAAAAAGAAATAGAAAAATGTAATGTGTATGTGGTCAATATAAAGCAGGTAGAAATCACCTTGTTCACGAATAAAACCAACTACAATTAAAAATGCCCTCAGCTCTGCATGGGAGGAATCTCTTTTCTGTGTTGGTTTCCTTTCTTTGCTTTTGCTAATCTCTTGATTCTTGCAAAGCGTCACGTACTCTAACAGTTGTGCGTGACCACTGCGTGCTATTTCTGGGCCTTTGTTTTTGTGATGTTGGATGGCTTCGGTGTGGGGACTGTGAGCCAGGACGTGTTGGGATTCAGGTTGTGGTTGAAGCATCAGGCATGAAATCGGTTTGTGAGGGCAGCAGAA
Source organism: Netta rufina (assembly GCF_964035555.1). NCBI lineage: Eukaryota > Metazoa > Chordata > Aves > Anseriformes > Anatidae > Netta > Netta rufina. The sequence goes on along the minus strand of NC_140123.1, from coordinate 152,193,382 downwards.
CAGAGGCTGGGAAAGAGTCCCACAGTTAAGATCATGCTTTTTTTTCACTGCTGTTGTCAGCAGAGGTATCAGGTTGCAAGGAATGGGAAAATGTTAGGGAGAGGACAGGGGGATGTTTTGGGTACAGACACAAGCAGGTTAATGCAGCTCTTTCTGTCCTTTCTAGTCTCTGAACCCACCGAGACCTGGGCATGTTTTTTTTAAGTGGACTGAGTCGTTGCTGTTGATGCCCACCCAACTAAGGCTGCCGCCAGGGTGGCTTTAGGCAGACGTGATCACTGGATGCCACCTGGGTCCACAACCTTTCCAATACCCGATTCCTCTACGCTCTCCATTCCTCTTGCCTCTCGCTGGGGTTATAAACCAACACCAGGAAAAAAACACTGGCCTTTCTGTACACTGCCACCCTCCCCGACCCCTCTGCTCCCCATCTGTGCGAGGCCAGAGCCTGTGCCCTGCTGGGCTGGCACCAAACTGGACCGGTACGGGAGCGAGAGAGCTGTGCCCACGTCGGATGCGCGTCTCCGTGCGGGTGAGGGGCATCCGAGGCAGGCCCCCTTTCCTCCTTTTATCAGACTGCTCTCATTTATTATACCATCTGTTTTCCCAGCGCCGGAGATGATGCTGGGGATATGTGACTTGGGGCACTCAGGCAGAAACTGGCCTGCACAAGGCCGGCCATGTGTTTGCCTCCTAGCAATGCAGCGGTCAGCAGCAAATTCTTTGCCGCCGCCTCCTCTCAGTATGGGAGAGAGCGAGCGTGGGCCTGGGCGTGTAGGAGACACAAAGAGATGAAATATGTGAAGGGGGGGAGGCAGGCGAGGGGAGATGCGCCGGGGTCCACGGGTGTCAGCTCGAGAGGAACCGGGGGAAAGCGGGACAGACGGACAGATGGGATGAAGAACAGGTTGGTGGGAGGGAAAGACAGGCGGAAGAATTGGGGTGAGGGGAGACAGCGAGAGCAAGGCTGAGCAGGAAGGACAAGCAGGAGGATTCGGTCGGTGTGTGGCAGGGAGAGAGATGGATTGTCTGTGGGAGAGAGATGCGTGTCAGCCAGGCGCTACGGTAATAGGTAACGGGATAACTACGGAGATGGAGATAAAGCGATTGCGTGCGTGCCTGTTTGTGTATGCCTGTGCAAAGGGGGAGCTGAGTGAATGACAGGGAGGGAGAACAGCCATAGGGAGCGAGGAGAGAGATAAAGCAGAGCTATAAGAAGGAGCAAAAGAGCAAAGCTAGAGATCAACCGTGGGGAAAAAAAAAAAAAAAAGAAAAAAAAGATGTGGGAAGGCGAGGCAGCCTCGCAGCGCAAACAAGAGCTGGGATTTAGCAGGGGGACAGGAGGGGGCTCATAGGAGAAGGGAGGCTAACACAAATACACTTGTGTATTTGGGGCTGAGGTTCTCCTACTGGGGCCGGAGAGAGGATGCAGGGCAGAGATCAGAGCACAAATCCCCGGTACTAGAAGGAAGCATTTCCACGCACGCACGGCTCGCTGCTGGTGCAGGGACCCAGTGGACCAGGGAATGTAAATGCCAGCGTGCAGGCGCAGGTTGTTTCCTGCCTGCTGAACTGCAGAGTACCTGAGCATCTGCAACCTGTGGGCTGCCTCTTGCCAGCGTGCCTGCTTGGCTGCTGGGAGCTGTTTAAGATGGCAGGTCAAGCATTTATTTATCATTTTCTTCTCCTCCCTCTTGCCCTTTATCCTCGCAGTGTGCTCTCAATGGGAAAGGAGACATGAAAAACACAGTGCCCAAATTCACGGGCACTTTCGTAATTCTTCCACCTCATGTCATACTCGCCACCTTGCTTTGCTGCCTGACTCTACCACCACCTTGACCATTTCTTTTCTTTTCTGTCCTTTGCCATGTCTTTTTTCATCTCCTTCCTTACGTCTTCCTTCAACTTTCCTTCATTTTAAATTTTCACTCTTCCCTGTAACTCCATCCCCCCTTCTCTGTTGTGCTCCAGACTTCTAGGTTATGCGCCTCCCCTTGTTGGTTCAGCTTATTCCTCCTGGTTGCCCTGTTTCTTTTCTTTTGCTCCTTTTAATCTCTCCCTGGTTCCTCCATCTCCTTCTGTCTGCCTGCTTCCTCTCATTCACTGTCTGTCTCTTTTGAACTGGGTTGTGAATTCTGTTGGCATCAGAGTGGGACAAACTGTAAAACCGAGGTTCCCGGAGGGCCAGGTTGTGATCATTTTATTTTTACAATGTCCTTGGATGTATAAAGGTGTTTGTTTGAGGGGGAGGAGCAGTGCATGTGCTCCATGTGGGAGAAGAGAGGGGAGCGCGGGCCAGAACGAATGAAGCTTAAAACTAATATAGGTCAGTTGCAGAGAAGAGTCCCAGTGGTCTGTGAAGCAGAGAAGCAGTTTGTCGCGTCAGACCGGCTGCTGGAAAGATGGCAGCTGAACAGTTTCATCCAAATGATGCCAGCAACCTGGAGAAGTGTCCTGTCAAAGAGTGCAGGGGAGGAGAGCCAGGCCCTGCACAGCTCGCCTCCAGCCACCTCCCTAACCCAGGGAATAACCAGCCTCAGATTGCCTTTTCCTGCCTCTGAGCTGTCTTCTCCTCTGCGTGTTCCTCTGTCCTCACGTGGAGGGGGGAACAAGGCTGAGGTACACCTTCAGGTGCCCCCTGCCAAACCCAGGGGGCCCAGGTGGACAACAACAGAGCCTTGGGGGATGTCCTGAGGTGTGTGGCCAGCCTCTGCTGGGGTCAGTGCTGCCGAGGAGCCCCACACAGCCAGCAGGGAGATGTCACCAAGGCTCTGGGCCTGGCCTGGTTGAGCTGGAAGAGCCGAGGGCTCTCCCTGGCACTGCTGGGAGTTGATTTTTCTCTGCATAAGAGCCCTCACTTGCCATGATTTGCCACAGTATGTGTAAACTCTGCACATGCCGTTCCCAGAGATCTTCACAAGTGGTTAGCAGTTGCAGTGAATGACTGGAAGTGGCAAGTCCTGATGAGCCCAGCATTTGGCCTCGGAACTTCTGATTTCATTTCTATTAAGAGTTTTGTTGCTATAGGAGGTTAATCTGCTAAAATGACATCTTGATATCAAAACAGACATCCAGAGTTTCAGAGGTACTTGGAGCCTATACAGCTCTGTAAAATCAACGTGAGATGCTGACTGCTCAGCACAACTGAAAATCAGGACAGTTCTTCAATGTCTAAACACGGAGTTAGGAGCCTAAATAGACATACGTGTTTTGTTTTCTTTTTAAAATAGGCCTCTGCTCCCAAGGCAGGGAATGTCACCCATCTTCAGCTTCTGTCCGTGGTGTACTCTTCTGCGCATACCAGAATGCTCCAGTCTAGCATCTGACTGGCTTAATCCAGTGTGTTTAGCCTACTTCCTCTGTAGGAGTTCACACTGCAGCCCCTAAAGCATTGTGATGGTAATAGAGAACCAAATCTGAGGAATTCATACAATGGCTCTGTGGTCACAATGCACCAGCTGGCTTTCACTGAAACGGTGTCTAAAGAACACGCACATCTCAGAAGATTCCTCCCTGACTTTGTGAGACTACAAAAAGAAATCCTCCTCACATTAAAATCTGTAGCCTGTTATCACTGATATCAGTGGGACCCTGTGATTTTGAGCTTTCTAAGATTCCCCGCTCACTGAGCTCCTGATTAGGTGTTGGGATACATGCTTCTCTCGATTTGAAAAATCAGGGCGACAATATTAACTATCCCACAGCTTAACCACTTATTTTATTTTGCTTAGGATGTTCCTTCTAGGGTCTCTCTTAACCCTGATTTATTACTGAGCATCAGAAAAATTAAAAGTTCAATATTCCATCCCTGACACCCTTAGCTATTTAACAGATCAAGAGCTAGGAGGGTCCTAAAGAAGACAGATGAGTATATATCTGGTTTGCAGAAGGGTTACCTGCGGCACTACCGCCAGACCTAGGAGAGCAAGTCTGCCCCGTCCAGCAAGCCTCAGCGATGCCTCTGTGGCAGCTGAGCACCAGATGACAAAAGCTGGTGTTTAGGCTGAATTGTGGCTTTAAATGGTAATACCAAATAGATGAGGTTGCACAGGATCCTCTTCTCTGTCTTCATCTGCGCCCTTTACACTGGAAGAAAGTCTGATATCAGGGAATATTGATCAGGGTCAACATGGAGCGTCTTCACTGTAGGCCTCGCTTTCCTCCAGCATTTATCACTGTACTAATGTTTCCAGGAAGCTTCTGAAAATCTTCAGTTCAGAAAAAAAGAAACCAACAACTTCTCTTTCTTGCCTTACTCTTTAAAATTCTCGTCTCTGTTTATTGCTATGTTTACCTGAAAATAGGCTTTTTTCTTCTTTAAGAGTCCTACCACAGCTGCTGCACATTTCCTCTCTGGCATTTCATGTACCTGTTTGTTAAGAAATGATGGCTTTTTTAACCCATGCATTCTGACCAGGAGACAAGAGGCAGGTCTGGGGTGAGTTCTAGTCCTGGTTAATGAATGAATAGACAAGGACCTATTTCAAACAAGACTGAGTTACTTGTGCCCATATTTCATGCAGTTCCAGTGAGACGCATTGCTCTGTGATCTATTCTGGAGACCTTTTACCTGTGTCTTGACTTAAGAGCAAATTCTGATCACAAAACCTGTGCTATACTCTTTTCACCAACTTCTTGTGAACAATGTGTGATTCAGTTTGGGTTCTTGCCTCCTCTCCTTTGTTTTCTTTAGCTCTGATTTTCAGGTATTTGCTTATCCAGGTGTCAAGGCTCTGGTACCTCTTGGCCCTGTTTCCTGGAATACGCTTCCAGGGCTGGAGGTATATGGATGGCTGTGAGAACAATCTGTGCCTGATTTGATTTTGCATATGGATGGAGAGGAGAAAATAAAAAAGAAAAAAAGAAAAAGAAAAAAAAAAAAACACAAAGGTTTACGTGAAGTGTCTGAGGATACGACAAAGGAGTAGGAATGAAATGTAAATAAATGGGTCTTAAACAGGATTTCTATGGGACATGATTTATGCAAGAGTAAGGGTAGAGTCGTGCATTCATTTATACACAGGATGGGCCAGCACGAAGGTAACCTGGGATTATAGATCAAGTGTAGAAAAATGTACATTCTGGAGTGGAAAAGTATGAGGGACAACATCTGGGGTGTGTGTGGGGTAGTGTCTTTAGTTTAACATAGCTATGCAAATAAGTGGGATAGACATTCTGTTGAGATAGGGGAATGTTCTCACAACTGATTTTCTCTGCTAGCCTTGTTCACTAAGTTTACATGTCAACGTGTATATATATATCTCCTCATATCTCATCACTGAGGATACTTTACCAAATACTGTAATTCCAGCTAGAGTGACTGGTTAGCAGCCTGCCCTCTGTTACAGTTAATGGGTTGCAGGCATTGATTTTCTTTTCTATTCCTATTGATTAGGAGGCTGCTGTACACACAAACCTCAGCACAGCATGGAAAGAAGAAGAGAGGCAAAACAGTTCTCATCCCAGCAATTCGTCATGGCTGAAAATTCATCCTGGAAATCCCAATCTTCTCCCACTATCTCTTTCAAGTAAAGAAGGAAGCCTTTCCCTTTTTGAAGAATTCAACCCACAAGGCACATGAAATGACACTGCTTTTTCCAACCATCTTCAAGGAGCAAACATTTCAAAGGTTGCCATTCAATGCAAGAAAAGGTTGTGTGAGACAAAGGAGCCTTGCGCTGAAGGCACAGGGAGTTTTAACTTCAAGACTCAATCTGCAACAGATTTCTTGGACAACCATTGGTACCCAATTCATTTATGAGAGTACCCAGATCTCACTAAAATCAGTGGCTAGACTTTGGTGGGCTTTGGGATTTTGTTTCAGTGCCTCCACAAACTGATGAAAATGTTGCATTATGAGAGTGTATAAGACTAAATTATTTTTTTTTTTTGCAAAAGATTTAGTTTAGAAGAGTATATAGGTCAGAAACTGAAGGACTTATGTATTGTAGCCTTATACCCTCATACTTACTCGCTGTTAGACTTCCACTCATATTTAATGCAGGAGCTTTTCATGCGCTCTCACAGTGGCACCAGCACTGCTTTTGCACAGAGTCCTCCTCAATTTAATCATTAGATCTCTGTACCATGTATCTCCCTTCTTTCTTCCTTTCTGGTCACAATATTATGCTAGATATGAATCTCCTATAGTATTTGAATATGTGATATTTACATTGTCTTTTATGTTGATTCTCATGTTAAAAGACCGCAAGATAAGGAGAGATGACCACTGAGGTGTTTGTTTTTTCCATCTGGATTTCTGTCTCTATCATCTCTACCTTCTCTACCAGTGATTTTCTGGGGAAAAAAAAAAAAAATCAACATTTTCTGTCTTAGGTTTACTAGTTTTCTAATTTGGTCTAAGAAAACCACCAGCATGCAGATATGATGTGAATAATGTTTCTTATGAACTTTTGGTCCCTCAGCTTTGGACACCAGTTATGACTGCTCGGATCACCCCCCCTGCTTGCTTAACTACACAGATATATGGCCTCCAGTGAAATTCCTTTAACATTAATTCTTTTTCTGGATCATATCTCACTTCCATCTTTTCTGCTCCATTGGCTTTCAGTTCTATAATCATCACCCTAACCCCAATTTATTTTTCCTAACATCTTCTCTGCTGGTGTATCTGTCTATTAACACCTCTGCTCTGCCTGCAGAACAGCTGCATCAACTCCATCTCTTTTACATCTCATTACAGAAGCTCCTTCTGCGATGGTCTTCCCAGTATGAAGATTCCTAGATACCAGATCACTGTCTGATTTTTCTCCTACGAGCTGAAAAGCTCCACTGCAGCACTTAATGCACAAATACTCTATTCAGTTCCATTACCATCCCATGGAGCTGCTTCCGACTTGATGCCCTTCATCTCCCTTCCTGCATCTTTCTCGTGCCCCTTTCTTTCCTACAGCACTGCCCCTTCTCTCCACAAATAGCAGCACTCTTGGTTTGCCATTGGAAGCAGACTTCCTGCGGCTCCCTGTCTCATCAGCTTCTCATTTCAAGTAATTTAAAATGTAATTTAAAATCTCTCTATTTCCTCCAGACTATTAATTTCTCTCTCCTTACTCTTCTATAGATGTCATTCTGTTTTGCACTATTCGGTAAGATGCGACTGTTGTAAAAATCTGCCACAGTGTTTTCAGTCTGTATTCTCATTTTGTATTATCATTTTTAATGATTCTTTGTAGGAAAGATGAAATCTCAGCACAGCATCTAGCCACAGCACAAGCAGTCGCACAGGACATTCTGGCATTTGCATTGCCTTTGTTCCATTCTTCTCCTGTGGCATTTAGAACTGTAGAGGGATTATTGTGAATGGTCTAAGAGCATATAAGTAGGATATCAGGAAGAGAATTATTTCTGGAATTTGGGAAGTGTAAGGCAGGAACCCCCTTTAGTCCTGATCTTAAGACATACTGAACCATCATAGGTTCCACTCCTCTTAGCCAGGGATTAAAGAACTCAATACTCTGCAGGCCTGGCCTTTTTATACTGACAGCTTCTCTGGGGAAAACATGCCCCTGCCCTGTTGCTGCAGCCATTTGAAGTCAAACTTGTCAAATCTGTAGAAATATGTAATAAAGGCAACAGTCACAGATTGGTTTGAGAATCTCTGTTTTGGCCCGGCTTCTGTTTCATCCTCTGAATCCTGACTGGATTAGTCAAATTTAAAGATATGTAATCTAGCTATTTCAGCGACATTTTTCTTGTTATAGACAAAATTTGTATTTTCTCACTGTGTTGGGGTGCCCTGTGAACCCCAGTCTACAACCTCTGCAGTGACTGCTCGCTCTCCATACTTGTCTCGCTGGACTCCTACCAGCAGAAGCAAGCTCCTCAACCCCATTTGTGCAGCCTGGCACACCCTGATCCACAGGCGCATTCCAATTTGTCACAACAAAATGAACACTTAGCCACACAGGAGAGCCTTAAGTGAAAAAAACAGCATCACACCTTCTCTCCCTCTCCTCTTTGAATGACCCTGCTGTGTAAGGACAAGCGAGCTTTCAGAAGGCCCGAGCTCTTCCTGCTTCCACTCACTCCACCCAGGTTGCTTGTGTGACATTACTATAAGAGCTGTGTTGCACTTTTTAAAGAGCACAGAGTAACTGAGGAGCCCACTTTCCCTGGAGCTATGAGCTCCACAGATTTCCAGTATGCCTTTCCCTTCCATATATGTGATATTGGTGCTTGATGGATTTTAGTGCTGACATGGTCTACTGAAGTTTGTCTTCCTTGGAGTCTTCCAGGCTTCTGGCCCGGCTTTTCTACTTTTTTTTTAAGAATGAGAAGACTTGAATATTGGGGTGGCCTTGGAGAGGAATGATCACCAACACAAAAAGAGCATAGCTCAGAGCCCCCAGAATGACTCGTTCCTCCCTTATGCCTTCCCTCTTTCAGTGGAAAGCTTTCAGAAGAGGAGGAGAGGTCCTAAGATGCAGGCTCTGCAGAGCCATTATCTCCCATCAGTTTAGGGGAATTCTCTGCATCTCTCCACCTCTCAAATTTGTTTAAACCAAGGCCAACAGGCCAGAGAGCCTGCCCACAGGGATATCCATGTCCCCCTTGCCCATCCTCAGTTGTTTGGCAGCTTCATGGGTGCAGAAAGAAACTCCTGGCTTCTGTGAGAAAGGAGAAGGCCAGGAGTCCCCCAGATGAGGCTAGGGACTGTCATTGTCCCCCAGCAATGTGTCGGTGGGCTCAAGCTGCACCATCACCTCCCCCCTTCACCGCATCCTTTCTCCTGCCTCCCCTAGGATATTTCCTGCCTGCTAGTGGCAATCTGCATATGGCTGATGCCACAGCCCATGAGTGCTTGCTGGTAAACACCCCATCTTGGTCTCAGCTGTGAGGGCAGCCTGGTCAGAGCCCTCCAAAGGGGGGAAATGCTTAGCCATCTGCGGGGTGCCCAGTGCCCTCGTTGCTGCTCATCACCCACTCCTTGCTATAGAGCCTTTCATGTCCGACAGTCCTGGGGGAGAATGTCCTGAAAGGGCAGTCCCAGGCTGCACCCAGAGAGGAAGAAGGGAGGAGAGAGAAATGGAGTTATGAAATTACATGGTAGCTGAAGCCCTCCAACTGGTTCAACTTCCCAGCACCCCCTCCCCTCAGCTCTTCTCCCCCTTCTCCCCCTCCAAACAGCAGTGAACCTAAAGCAGCCCTTCTTGTCTCTTGTTCACTGAACAATGAATCCGATCAGAGAGAAAGAAAATCGGCAGCATCGAGAATTAGATAATTTCTTTTCTTTATGATTGTTGCATTAATGAGCAGCTACATGTATAGAACCAGGAGGTGACTAATGTAATTAACCTGGTGTAATGATACTGCTGAGGAAGGGAGAGAGGATTATGACATACTTAGATGTTAGCATTGCACAATTTTGCATACGTTCACGGTACTATCAGGATGCGTCTGACATAGGAAACTTAAGCAGCGATAGATTTCAGTCTGCATTCATTCAGCTCCTGCGTCTTTCTGTGTGAAATGAGGACTGAAAGGCGGGTTGCTTTCTGAGGGTTGAGGGGGAAGGAATTCGGGTTGGCGGTTCCTTTGCTTAACAAAATCGTACTAATAATAAGAAATCGCCCTTTCTCGTGAAGAATCTTCCCAAAATGTCTGCTTCTTGGAGCAGGCTTCGGGATTTCACAGAAAGCTACAAAGAGAAAGTCAGAACGCAGGGATTCACACAGCACTGGTCAGGGGGAGACAGAGGGACGGAAAACAAGCAACACCAAAAAAAAAAACATATGCAACTTGCAGCGAACCCGGGAAGAGTGAAGAGCGAGCACTTAAAAACAATAGCGACAGCCAGAACAAGGGAAATAGACGCTTATTTCTAAATTACCCTTCCACGTTACATTTCCCCCGTCTCCTGGGGAGAGAAACGTCTGAGTGAAGTTTTGTGCGGGTCTCACTGCGGCGCGCGGGTCGCACAGCGAGGATGCGACTTAACAGCGGGGATGCTCAGGCAGCCGGGCCGGGGGCCGTCGGGGAGGAGAGGGGGGGGGTGGGGGGGGGGGAGCGAAAGGCAGAAAGCGAGAAAAGAGGGAGAGCCCCAGCCAGATACGCCTTCAGCCGGGGGGGAGCAACCCTGGCAGCAGCGGCGGGGAAAGGCAGCGGAGAAGGAAGGAAGGAAGGAGGAGGTGGGGGGGGGGGGGGTGTTTAGGGCTGCCCCCTCCGCCCCTCCCTGCCCGCCCGCCCGCCCGCCTGCCCGCGCAGAGCGGAGGAGGGCGGCCGCCGCCCGCGGATGCTGTGGCTCGGGCAGGGCGGGCGGCGCGGCGGGCAGGGCGGGCGGGGGGTCTGTCCTGCAGCACCGCGGAAAGCTCCTCCGGCACCGCCGCCCGGCGAGCTGCCTGCAGCGCCCGGCGTCCCGGTGCGCTCCGCCCGCCCCGCCGGCCGGGGAGCTGTCCTTCAGCACCTCCGGCCGCCGCCGCCGCCGCCGCCTTGATGCAGTAGAGGGCCCGGGAAGCCGCCGGGGGGGACGCCGCGGGGCAAGGGGGTGCCGCAGCCTGGGCGCAGCTCCGAGCCCCCCAGCCCGGGAGGGGCGCCGCGCCTGTCCCCCGCCTCCCTCCCCATCGCCACCCCCAGGAGCCCCCCTCTCTCTCTCTCTCTCTCTCTCTCTTCCTCGCCCACCTCCGCCGGGAGCGAGCGCCGCGGCTGTGCGGAAAAGCCATGGGAGGCGAGACCTCGGCACCTGTTCAGCTGAAATCAAGGGCTTACAGTATACTGGGCAGTCTGGCTTGGTGGTAGGAGCGAGCGAAAGGAAGGAGAAGCAAGCGAGAAAAAAGTGAGAGAGGATTGGAGCGACTGCCGCTGCCGGGAAAAAAAAAAAAATAAAAAACCCAAGGAAGATAACTGGGAAGGAAAAGGATTTTCATGGCGCAGGCTGCAGAGCTAAGCAAGAAGACTGAAGGTTGCATCTCTGCTCTTACAGTCTCTAACTGTCTAGGTCCAGATAATGAGAGATTGTGTTGAGGATGCTGCTGCTGCTCCCCTGTTCACTGTGGAAGCCATCTCCAAATTAGCCATTACATATGGAAACTGGAGACCAGAATTTTAGAAAAAGGGATTAAGGCGTCTCGTTTTGGGGGGGGTTCTCTCTTTATTTGTTTCTTTTTTTTTTTTTTTTCTTGGTTCTTTTCTCTCTCTTTTTTTTCTTTTTCCTTTTTCCTTTTTTTTATATTTCAACCAGAACGTTTCCGATTTAAAAGGCAAGCCTCTTCCCGTGTGGTCTTTCTAATTTACACTCTTTTCCGTGGGCTTTCTTACCTCCCTTTTTTGATATCTATCTCTCTATATATACCCATTATATTATTAGTCGGAATTATTATTCTTTTATTTTATTAAACACACACACCCCAAGAATCAGAAGGCGGTTGGGTATTTGTATAATGAAGAATTATGGGGCTCTTTGACAGAGGTGTTCAGATGCTTTTAACCACCGTTGGTGCTTTCGCTGCCTTCAGCCTGATGACCATAGCTGTGGGGACCGACTACTGGCTTTACTCCAGAGGGGTTTGCAAGACTAAAACTGTCAGTGAGAACGAAACCAGCAAAAAGAACGAGGAAGTCATGACCCATTCTGGATTATGGAGAACCTGCTGCCTGGAAGGTATTTGATTCTGGATCTCCAACCCCCCCTCCCCCCTTACTTTCCTATCCCACCACCCCATGCCCCCTCTCTCCCCCCCAATAAATCCCTTTGCATTCCACCATTTTCTCACTTCATTCCCTTCACCACGATTGAGAGTGGTGGGCTCAGTTACTCAGGGCATGGAGGCAAGAAGACAGGAAAATTATTCTTTGCTCTGTTTCCTTCTCCCTTCCTCTTCCTCACCCTCCCCCACACACCCTCCCCAAAAATTCACTTCCCCCCTCCGATGGGAATGATGCGTGTGTTACAAAAACACCAAGAGACCCTTTCAGAAAGGAACCGTGTGGTCTGCCTGTCTTCAGATTGTTTGTATTGCCTGGGAAAGCAATGCCAAAATGCTGTATTATTGTTGTGCTCCGGCTGCAACCACAGAGTGAAATCATTTGTCTCTTTGCAAACAGCTTATTTGCAAAGACAAGACCGGGAGTGAGAGGCAATGTGGGGAGAGGGTGACTGCAAAGCAATTCGGATGCAATTATTAGTTCACTTTAGGAGGGAAAAAGAGAGAAATGGAAACAACCCTGTTATGTCCAAAATGCCTCACATGGTAAATCTGACGATTCCAGTCATCTCGAGCAGAGTTCAGAGCATTTCGTAATGTCTGTAAGCAACCACATCTCGCTGGGTTGGGTGCAGAGGGGTCTATTTGGCGGCTGATTGGTTTGTTTTGGGGCTGGGATTTTTCCCCCGTTCGTTTGTTGTTGGGGGTGGTTTTTTTTGTTTGGGGCTTTTCTTTAAGGTTTATGGTAAAGGCTAAAAATAAACAAGTGCCTGAATAGAAAAAAAAAAATCAGCCTAAGTCTGATGTGGTGAAACTGAACAGCAACTCAGTGACATGTCTGATGGCAGAAGAGAGACCGCCGCAGCCAACTTCTGGAATCAGACGTTCCTAAGGGAGGGGGAAAGAAGAGAGGGGCCAGTGATTCGCTTTTAAATATGTGTTGCTCCGTACTGCTATTGGCGTACGTGTGGGCTGGGGAGGTGGTCTTCAGCCGGTGCTGGAGGGATAGGGGCAACCGATGGAAACGCATGGTTTATGTTACACACGTAGCGAGGAGAGAGCGAGAGCAAGAGCGCATATTACAGCCCATTGTAAAACCCCTGCTTATGAATCAGCTCCCAGCTGGAGGGTGGGCTGCCGGGGGTTTATGGACATCCACAGATAACGTATGTGTCTGCCGGCATCCACCAGAGCTGGGTGTGCCTGGAGCTCCCCGATGGGAGAGAAAGGGAAGTGGGTACCGCAGGACGGATTTTCTAAGACCGGCACTGGGAGATGGAAGGCAGGGGGGAGGGGAGAATAAACTGTGTATGTCCTAATGTCTCTCACCAAAGCAAGCTAAAGCCGCTGTTTAGAAATGGTTGTGTCCGGGAAGAAGCGCGAATTTCCCCCCTGTTCTTGGTGCAAACGGTTGAGTGATGGCTGGACATGTTTTGAATAGCTAAGTGACTTCATTGAGCGATGGTCTATTTGACGCATACTGCATTTAGTGCCCTTTGTCAACCCAAACTGCTGCCTTTTAACATATCCTGCAGAGGAGCTCTATGCTGAATACTATATGCTGTCTCCACGCCAGAAAATCAATAGCAGTAAATTAATGGGGGATGTTTTAAACACACTCACTCACACACACATTTCCTCCAAATAGATAAATATATATAGATATATATTAATAAAGAATGAAAAGCCTTTCACACAGCTATTCATTACAACCAGGGAAAGAGACATCTCCTTAATTAAAAATTAATGAGAGAGGGAAGAAAAAAAAAATAGCAAGCCCAAATGCGAAGCCATGCGGGGAGGGAGGGAGGCTGCGGGGAAGAACTCCCTTCCTGAGCCGTGTCCCCGAGCTGGAGGGCGAAGAGAGGCTGGGGTGGAGACAAGAGGTATGAGGACCCTGGCCGGGAGAGGCAGTGAATTCAGATCATGTCTATCTGCCCACAGAGCCGGATCCAGAGGGACGCGGTCTGAGGGGGAGGAGGAAGGGGCGGGTGAGGTTTGTCAGATCGGAGGAGCTTGGGGCTCCTTCGCCTTTCCATCTGACAGGACCCCACAGGCGCCCTGCAGAAGTGGTTTGTGTGGCAGGGGAAAGTGCCAGGATGCTTCCAATTAAAAGCTCAGAAGTGCCCCCGGCCCCCCCCCACTGCCAGCCCTGTGCCCTGCCCGTGCTGTCATGGCTCACACTGAAGCCCTGCACAAAAGGCAGCCTGAGAGCAAGCTGTGTACCCCCATGGGATGCTCTCTTGCCCCTGCCATGTGAGGGGTTGGGCCTTGCCATGCGATGTGGGGCAGGAGCACCCAGTGGGGCTGGAGGGTGCAAGGAACCACTCAGGAGCAAGCCCTGCTCTGAGCCAGGGCATCCCTAAACTGAGGGCACAGGTTGCACCACAACTTCAGTACGAGCAAAGTAGCAAAACATCTCCACAGGGTGCAGAATCAGCCCCATGGCCACACACCAAGCAGGACCAGGCCATGGCTGTGCCCTGTGGGGCAGCATGGCCCTGGCACCCCCTGGCTCCCAGGGCAACACAGCCAAATATCCCCAGTGGGCAGCCATGAGCAGGCCCCAGGCAGCAAACCTTTCTCTGTTGTGTCTGATCAGCCAGAAGCTGGCTTCCTTCTCAGCAGAAAGAATCAGAAAAGGTGTCCCTGGGTCACTCACCCTTCCCAGCAAAAGCTGCAAGCTGGTGCAGGAAGGGTGCAGAAGCGGCTCCTTGTCCCCATGGTGCAAGGGGGTGGACAGGTCTGTGAAGGGAAGGGCTTCTTCCCAGGAGGCTGAGAAAATGGCCAAAGCCTTGGACTCTGCTTACACTCACCCTGTCCATGGTGTGGCAAAGGTGGCTGGCAAAGGGTGTGGGACAAAAAAGGGTGCCTAGGGGTGGGGGGGCATCAGGGCAGGACTGTAGGGTGAGGAGAGGCAGTGAAGAGGAGGGCAGGAGGATTTTTAATGATAAAATAATCAAAGGAGCCAAAACATTGCTCTGCTAATGGTAGGGAGCCTCTGATGAGGTTGCCTTCATTTTGGGGCATGTGGGGGAATGGCACTAGCCAGCACTGTAGGCTCTCAGAAATGGTGGACTCCTTGTGTTCAAAATGCAGTGGTAGATTGTCTTTTCTCTTCTTGGCCAAAATGCCCAATAGCAAAAAAGAATGTGGGGGCTCAGGCTGTGTACACAGGTACACCGCTGTCATCATCCAAGTTCCCCTCAAAGAATTTGGTTCCTGGGCTTTCAGTTTCAGGGTTCCCCTCTGTTCGGTCATTCAACACTTTCAGTCAGTATTTTCAGGTCTTCACATTGCTCCAAACAGCAGTATCATTTTGGGTGTTCCTCCTCTACTGGGGTTCCTCTCCCCTCTTTCCTGAGTCCTAAAGGGAGCCCCTGTTCAGTGCTGAGGCTGGAGCAGAAAGGTGGTGGTTGTTCACATTACTGCAGACCACACTTCCTATTCCTTTCCTAATCTTCCTTCAGATAATTCCTTCTCAGGCTTTGGGGTCGCCTAAATGCGTCCCTGGGCCATTCAAAAGTCTTTGCCCTTCAAGAAAAATGGCAGAGCGACTGCCTTTCTCAGACCCCTGACTGCGTATGCACAGTGCACGCACGTACACCCAGCAGCTGAGATCTGCAAGCTCATGCCACATATGGATGCTGCACCTCTTACAACTTCGAAATGGCTGCGGATCTTCCAGCCTAATTCCTCCTTGGCACCGAATGCTTTTAAACCACTTTTTTTATTATGAGTGATGCCTTGTCTAATTCTTTCATTAGCTCCTGTAGATCTCCTACAGGATCTCAAAAAGTGAGTGACGATGCCTTATCGGGGTCTTATGAAGCAAGTAAATGAAATGTATTTTATATCTGTAGGTTATTGGTTTTGTCATGTTGTCATTATTATTAGGAAAGGGATAGGTCTGGGAGGCTTTTATACTAAGAAGGAGGGAGAGAGGAGTCCAGGGCAGGCAGGCATGAGTGATGCGCATGGGGTTAGACATCCCTGTAGATCTGACTGGTGTGAAGGCAAGTAATTGAATGGATGTTGGTGCAGAAAATAATTCCTGCCTAGAGACCCTTCCCAAGGAAAATTAATGAGCTGATCTGTTCCCTTTCCAGCTTGTTACATCTGAACAACGCATGAGACTTAAGTGCAGTTTCAGTGTTTGCACAAACGAAGAGCTGATGGCAGAGCAAGGCAGGGCACAGGCACTGGACACAATCCTGGCACTGCGTCTCTTCCCCGCGCTGCCTTCTCCTACCCCTGGCTGCTTCTGAGCCACTTTCTCTTTTTGCATGATCTTACAAGCATTTTTTCCTTGTCTTCCTTCTTATCTTTCTTTTACCCTTCGTTGCTGACAGTGTCCCCAGTTCCGCCCTGCAGAACTGCCCGCCGTCCTACTTCCAACCATCCACAAATCCGCCGGGGTCCCTTCCCCCAGCTCTTGCTCTCATATGCCAGGGGCTTTTCTGAGGATGCACTGAAAATTGCAGTAGCTTAAGTGAGGGTCTCCATGCCTTGGTGGTGCAGGAGCAGCCCACAGCATGGCCCTGAGATGCAGCAGGAGGCAATAGCCCAGCGCAGCGCTGACTGCTGCCGCTATCGCATCTGCCAGGGAGCAGGAGGATGCAGAGCTGCACGGGCCTGGCATGAAGAAGGCAGAGGATTTCCAAAAGTGGGGTGGCAGGTGGTGAGGGGGAAGTACCTGGGATCCCAGACACGGTTGGGTTTGGTTCTCCTCTCAGTTTAAATTCACACCTGGCTGTACATCACTGGCGAGCCAGGGATTTGATGGGCTGAGACCTGGAAGCTCACTTCATCTGTAAGATTTGACAAGCAGAAGCTGCTTCTCACCAGTCAGTTGCTAGAAATGACTTCTGAATTGCTTTTAAATTCTGAATCTTCCTGCTGACAGAGAAAGAGGAATGGGTTAATATTGTCCTGAAATGCACCAGAAATTGCCTCGCTGAAGAGAGTGAGAGCGAAATGCAGTGGGAGGGACATGGAGATGCAGTGTGGCAGCAGTAATGTATAAAGAAATTACACAGAGATAGAACAAATGTCTTCTTGCCACGGAGACCAGGAGCTATTCCTATCCCGTGTTTCCATTTTAACCCATCCCTTTCCCCGCACAGGCCCCCCAGCCC
This sequence comes from Netta rufina, assembly GCF_964035555.1. NCBI lineage: Eukaryota > Metazoa > Chordata > Aves > Anseriformes > Anatidae > Netta > Netta rufina. The sequence goes on along the minus strand of NC_140123.1, from coordinate 152,176,584 downwards.
CTGTCTCGCTTGGCTGCGGTTTGGTGCCACCTCATCGGGAGTTTGGGGGAGGAGGGCCGCTGAGGTTCGCCAGCAGCATCTCCATATTTATCTCATTTAAAAGCAGAGCGAGGAGGTTGCCAGGGGGAGCGGGGAACATTTCAGGCTGTCGGATGGCTCTGCCCCCTGCCCCTGTTTTAAGAGCAGGATTCCCAGCCAAGCATACCCTTTTTATCCCAGGGGGAGCCCTCACAGCTCCATTCTGCGCTGCTTCCCCCTTCCATACCGCGCTGGTTGTGGGGACGTGCTGCTGCATCCCCCTTGCAGGGGTTTTCGGGGAGTGACAGGGTCTCCTGACAGAGGAAGGGTCACCAGCAGGGCTCCCAGCCCCAGGGCTGCAGCTGTCCTGCAGGGGAAATGCAGAGCACGGAAGGGGTCGGGGATGCACGGAACAGACCGCAAATGCAACACACCTCAAAGTTATTTTTCCCTTGTCTGCCTGACCCCAGATCTTTCCTCACCCTCCATCTTTGACTCATTCTATCCATCTCCATTTTAATTTGTTCTTGTTTCCCTCCCCTGTTTTTCCTCTTTATTTTTCTCTTTCATCTTCACGTCTCTTCTGTGCTCTCTCTCAGAGGCAGCTTCCTCTTCATTATTTCTCCCTGATTCCAAGTTCTCCGAGGCCCATCCCCCTTGCTCTTTCCTCTGTTACATTATCTTGTCCTTGCTTTCCTCTGTCCCCTTTGCTCCTGCCATCTCATCTGTCTGTCCTCCTTCCTCTTCTCTCTGCCATCATGCCACCCTGGCTGTCCCCCATCTCACACACGGTCGTTCCCCCAGCTGACGACTCCGTCCTTTTGGAGCTCCTTTCGAAGGCAACCCTTCTGCAGCCCCTCATGATAGATGTCCCCCTCCTTTCTCTGGCCCGTGGCCCCCCTCCTCAAAGCAGCCTATGACACTGGTTGCTGTCGCTGTCTGCTCTCACCCCAGGGCACCACAGCTCCCTGTGAGATGGGGGGTGAGACACAGGCCCCCCCTTTCTGCTCCCCTCATTGCTAGTTGCCTGTGGTCAAGCCAACATCCCTCCACTTTGCTGCCTCCAACCTCCCGTGGCCGGAGGGCTCACTGGCAGCGCAGCTGATGAGCTGGCTCATCTGCATGCAGCCAGCAATTGGGCTGGAAGGAGCTCCCGGCAGCCCTAAATACCCTCCCTGGCAGCCCTCAGACACGAATCAGGCCGGGGTCCAAAGGGAAAATCAGGGTCTCTGTAGCCATCGCCCTGGGGCCGTTGTTGTGCACTACAGGGAGGGATCTCTGGTTGTCAGCAAGCAGTGGCTCAGCAAACAGCCGTCCTTTGCAAGCTGTTTGCAGGGGGAGGATTTTCTCTGACAGCCTCAGAAGCACCCAAGGAGGTGAGGTGAATGGGGCTGGGGTCTCCAAAGTCAGACTCAATGGCTAGGTGAATGAATCTCAGTGAACCAGGTAGGGGATGCTGCTGGCTGGTGGGAAAAGGGGGGCTGTGAGGCGTGCAGGGCTCTAAATGAACTGCAGCAGCTCCTTGGATCCCAGAAACAGGAATATTGCTGCCAGTTTCCCAGGGCAGTGCGTGGCTGCAGACAGAAAACCCACCAGCAGCAAGTCCCCAGCCTCCATGAGTAGAGCAGGGGGGATAACAGAGAGCGCAAGGAGCAAGGTCTGTCCAAGAGAGGGGACTGCAAAGCCAGAGGAGGGTTCAAAAAAGGGGGACAGGGACAAGGAGGAGTGAGAAAGACCATGTGTATGAGGACAGCCTGAAAGACTAGATGTGTTTGCCTGGGAAAGGAGGTGAATGAGCGGGAAAGCAATTGGATTGTGTTGAATAATGAATGGGCTAGAGAAGATGGATCAGTAGCTCTTGATTTCCCCATTTTGTAACACAGAGACAAGAGGACCTGACGTGAGTCACCGGAGACCCAGTTAAAGCTTTCTCATTTGATGCGTATCAGGGCTGTGGATCTCATTGCCACCAGAGCTCCCGTGGCCAAGATTTTAACCACATTTAGCAAGCAAGTGGGCATTTACAACAGAGTTCACGAAAATTAAGCGTCCTCATAATGGATATGAACAGTGTTTTGGGTGTTTTGTAATTCAGCAATTAAGCCAGGCTCCATAAAAACTAGGATAACATTTCACAAGGACAGCCTATCCCCTATCTGACTGCCATGTGCTTCTTGCCTCTTCCCTGAAACATTTGTCAGGGATTAAACGGAGCTCAGATTTACTTAGTCTGGCATTTCTTTTGTTTCTAGATGCTGTGCTATGCAGCTGCAGCATAAGGTGCAAACTAGGCCTGCGTTTCTGCTGGTGTCAATGACTGCCCTAATTTGACAAATTAACTGTGAGTTTAGGTATTTCTATCATATTTTGCTAGGGAAGATCTGGGATACAGAGCAATTAAGAGCATATGGAATTAAGTGGAGTCCTTTTTCTTCACACCCCAGGGTATAAAGTAAGTAGTTAGCAGTGAAGGTGCTATATATGTGCAAAGAATTATTATTGTTGAAGTCCCTGCTTCCCAGAAAGCAATAGGCTTTGGGTCTCTTTGATGCTATCATGACTAAATTAGAAACGAGGTTGTCTCTTTCCTCTTGCATCTGTGGAAATGATTACTGAACTGGCATCTGATGACGTACAGCACTGTAGTGTTTCTATGCACAAGGGATGAAGGCCTGATTCTCCCCTTGTTTGTGCTGGTGTAACCTCAGTTACTTGGGTGGAGCTGTGTTGCTTTCACGGTCCATGCAGGCAAGAGAAGGATCAGGATGAGAAAGGGCTGTGCCTGCTTCAAACAGCCATGCCCCCAAAGGTCGCAGTGTTCCCTGCTTCACCAGTGCTGTACCCAAAAACCCAGGGGCTCAATTCACCTCCAGTGTTTGGGGGTGCGACAGCCCCAAAGCCGGTGACATTCTGCACTCATTTATGCCAGCTGTTCTGCTGTCTAGCATTCCCTTTTTAAAAACTATTTCCATTTTCATCATTTTTCATCCTTGCTAGAAAAATTTGAGCTGGCATCACTCCCTGTGGGGGAAAAGGCCTTTTATGGGCTCCTCACCTTGGGTTGGTGGAAGTGTGAAATAGCAGAGGGGACTGTGCACCCCCTGGCATTCAACTTTCTCTTGTTATTTCTTCTGCATTTCAGTCTTTCATCAAATCTCTTCCAATTACTGACAGCTTTCTGTCTCCCAGCCCCATTTATCCCCTTTGTGTTACGGAAAAGCTCCCTCATAAAATTCCCAACTACACAATCAGAGTTCCCGTAACAAGCCCTGCAGGATAGGTGAAATCCACTTCTGTTTCTGTGGCACAGGCTGCTGAAGTTTTTATACCAGCTTCCTATCAAATCTATAACTCCCCAGAGAAGCATATGGACTTTATCCTACACCTCCTATTCCCCCAGAGCATATACTTCTACCTGTTATCTTTGAAAAACAGAAAATGAGGATGGTATACAAAAACTTGAGAATGCAGTGCCATCCTATCCATGGGCAGGAATTCCTGTGATGTGTGTTTTTGCTAGAAGCAGAACAACTATAAATTTCTGATTTAGCTTGTTGTATAAAGTATACATTCTGTCAAATAAAGAATAACACTATCCACCTCCGTCCCCTGGATTTTCTATCTGTTTCTGATTTTTCTCTTCCTATTTCTCAGTTTTCATTCTCCCCCCGAACATGATTTTTTTTTAGTGCTTGTTTTATTTTTCTCCTCCCACTGCTTCATAACTACATTTCATTCTTAAATTTGCTATCACTCAGAGAACTTCCCTCTTCCTTCAGGTCTTGTTTATACCAGCAGCGTAGCTGCAGTGCTACAGATCACACTTGAACACTGAATAATTCCCAGGTTTATGGTCATGTTCATTCAGTATCATAGACTGAGCATTGTCACTCAAACCACTTTTCATCCAACCCTGTTTGCTGACTCCTGCAACCTAGCTGTGGGCTGTCCACTGCAACTAGCGCATTTCTGAGAGCCTGTTCTGGGGGTTTTATTTCCTCATGAAGATGTTGCCTTGTACTTTCCTTTCTTTTTTTTTTTTTTGTTTGTTTGTTTGTTTGTTTGTTTTCTACACTCCCTTCACCAGGCCCCTTCAGAATTCACTGCTTTTTCTTTTCTTCCTTTTTTCTCCACTTTAGCTCTTGTGTCTGCCATTTTATCCCCTTTTTCTTCTCTTCCTTCTACGTCGCTATCCCTCAGTCCTGGGTAGGAACTACCCCCGATCCCAACCTATTCAGCCTCTATGGAAACGTAGTGAAAATGGATTGAAGCTAAGTGCGTGCATGTGTGTTTGCACATATGTACATCTCCTTTCAGATGCGGTCACTTAGAAAGCTTGGTGGCTGGCTCTGACTTTCACCTTTCAGAGGGCCCTGAGGAGTCATTTCTGAATGTAGATGCCCCTCAGAATTGCCTTCAGACTACAGGGTCCCAAGGGATTGATCATCAAGAATTTCTGCTTCTTCTTTTTAGATTCAAGCATTGCCCTTTTCCTTAGGCTGAGGGTCATGGTTTTTTGAAGGGCAGTGGCAGAATCATGAACGAAGACATTTTTCTCTTGCTCATTTTTGAGTGAGAGAATGAATGAACTGTGATAAATATTTTTCTGTATATAACTAGAGCTGTCTCAGAGAAGTGGCAGAGGAAACAGATGGCAGAGGCCCTTTATAGGCAGCTGCTGTTGTCTCTTAAGGTGTCACCAGCACAAGAAAAGTGGTTGTAATTGGGGAGCTTCAAGATCAGCAGTGCCTGAAAGGACTTGAGCAGAAAAGAATGCCATCCTGCATGAAGGAGGAGAGACAGAAATCAAATATTCACAGAGTAATGAATGATGCTTGAAAGGTAAAATAAAGTATAGGGAATAGTTTGAAGAAAGCTTTATTAAATGACGTGACTGGAGGATGGATGGTTCTCCTGTGGTTGGGAGTTCACGCTTGGCCACAGACAGTGGGAACACTGTAGGCAGGGTGAAGAAGGTGGCTTAGGTTATTTGGGGGACAGAAAGCAGAGCTGATGTTCAGAGGAAACAGTGGAGTGAGAGACACCGATTTCCAATGCACTGTGGAAATGCGGCCCAGGGGAGAGGAAATGTCCAGGAGTAGCCAACTCTGGGCTCCTATCTCCTCCAGCTGGCTTCAAATCACCCCTGGAGTGCGTGTTTTCAGGATGAGGGGTGCTATGGTTTGGTGTAGAAGTCTCTGTCCCAGAAACTCCCTAAATGATTTGCCTGGCTAGAGCCTGAAGTCTGCCTGTACCCAGCACAAAGCGAAGTTGTAAGCTGACCTGTAAAACAACAGAAGTGGAGACATGAAGCAACTCCCTCAAAAAAAAAAAAAATAACCAGAACTAGAATACTTCCTATCTTCTGGCCTGGGAGGGATTTCACATTGGGCTAAATCCTAGCTCTTCTAGTCATGAAGATGTCTACATCTCTCCTGCTCTCTTCGCGTCTCTGTAAGTAGGAGCCATGTATCCCTTGCAAGGAAGAGAAAGTTCACAGAGAAAGTCAATAGGAGACTTGGAAGGAAAACAGAGAGGATTGCAGGGTTTGTCTTGAAATGTAAAGGTTTGGGGTAACATAGCAGCTGTGGACAGACTTGGGATTAATGGACCAGAAGTTTTCATGGTTCCTCTAGCTAAGACATATCCATTGCAACTGTACTCAAGCACCTCACAGTCTTGAAGGGAAAAAAAAAAAAAATGAGAGCAGAGTGGTGCAGCTATTTCACGACTGGGAGAAGGAGAAACAGAGAAACTAATATGTCTACACTGCAGAGCGAAGTGCAATGCAAAGAGCAGCACAGCACACGGGAAAAACTAGGATTGACAATTTTCCTAAATTTCAGGTGACTGTGTAATCATTGCAGCACTCTTCCCCAATCATTGCACCACTCTCCCCCACTTCACTCATCACTTTGTCCCTGCACACACAGGAAAAAATATCTCAGTAAGGCCAAGAGCAGCTTTCCAGGAATTAATTTCAGGGGCTGTCTAAGATCACAAGAGAAAGGCGTTTTACTGTGTGCTGCATCATTACAGCTTGGCCCACATTTGCAGGAATGGTGAGGGGAAGTATTCAGAGCAAAGCAAGACCACAAGAAAGAATGCTGTGAGGATGTGGAGGCACCAGCACCAGAAAGGATTCACCACCTTCTGCAGAAACTGGGGGCTTGGGTTGTTACTGGGAGCAGACTGACGCAGTGGTGCAGGGAAGCCTTTTCTCTTTCTCTCCCCTGCTCCACCCCATGGGATAAAGAAGGATTTAGACTCACATGGACAGGGCAGGGTCAGTCACACCAACCAACCATAGACCTGCACCAACGTGGAAAGTGTGGCCAGTGGTCATGGCTCCGTGCAATAAAAGACTAATGAAGGAGAGTTGGCAAGAGGAGGAGTCAGAGGAGCTGAAGTGAAATTGTTTTGTACCAGCTTCTTCTTGGTGAAGCCAATAAATTTATCCATGTAAGCAACTTCAAGCAGACATGGACATCTCCTACACTGAGTCTCTCTGCTAGTCTCCCAGTTGTAAGCACATGAATTTTTACTTCTGGAGGCTGGGGTAGTTTTTGTGGCAGAGAACCTAACGTTTGGCCAGATTATCTTTGGTAAAGCAAGGCAACCAAAATGTAATGCTTTTCTCTGGCTGCTGCTCTTCAGCAGAGGGTTCTGAGCATTTCATCTGTTATTGCCACTGGGCCATTGCAGCTGCACCAACATGCTTCACGTAGGGTGGAAACACCTTATGCTAGACACTGTGCATACACAAAAGATCTCATCCCTACGTCAAAGAAGTGATAACCTAAGATGACAAATGACATATGAAAGGCAGCAAAGCAAAATGCAGTAAAGGTGTAAAACTTGTTTCTGTGTTGTTGTTTTTGACATCAGCAAGAGGTTATTACACCTAGAACAGACTTCATCTCCTTCTCCAGAGTAGAGAGAGCAGAATAATGCAGATCAGGACACATCTGCCTGACACCAGGCAGTGCCAGAAAAAGATACCTGGATAGCTCAAAGTAAGTTAGCTTAGGTATTTCAAGCCCTACTGGCTACTCAAGCATGATGCTCTGCACAGGCAAATTAGCAGCATGTCTGAGAGCTGTCAGGACACAGCACTTACTCAGGTGTGCTGCTTCCAAGACCCATGTGAGGTCACATTATGTTGTGCCACGGAGACTTACAGCAGGAGTCTCTCTCAGCTCTCAATCTAATTCCCATATCCCCAAACAGGCATGCCTGTGTGCTTGGAGGTTTTTTTTCTTTATTAGGTAGCCACAGGTAGTCTGAAAGAAATGAATGGTCCATATTGCATTTGGGTTCCTCTGGGAGGAATACCATGTTATTTGGGAAAGGGAGCTTGGTCCCCGGTGTGTCTCTGAATGCTTGGGAGATCTGGAGCCAGAAGACACAATCACTGCTGGATTTCTCCTTTGCGTTTTCAGCAGGCAGAGCTGAAGGACACAGAGCCTAATCTCCATGTGACCTGCAGATTCTGTCCTTTTCTATGAGGGCTGAAGCTTGCTGAAGAGGCAACGCTGGAATGCTTTTGCCCATGTGGTAGCTGCCCTGGGGATACATGGCCACTTCTGTCTCTAGGGTTGTCACTTACCAGTGAAAATTCATTGGATTCATGACAAAACTGCAGGATTTACCAGCAAAGAAATAGTTTGTTCTGAAAATAAATAAAAATCTGATCTGGGGGTGGTAATTTACTCAGACACCCAAGAGATCACTTATTTTGAGTATCTTGTTTAATTCTCACGGAGACTGCTCATTTTCTGTCATTCTTGATCTTAGTTTTCTTGAAAGAAAAAAAAAAAAAAGGTATATTATATTACATGTCTTCTTCCCTATAACAATAAAATAAAATAAAAATAAAATAAAGGTCTCAAGGAAAGGAAAACCCCATGAACATCTCTTCACTGAGCTGCACCACAGCAGGGATGAGGTTGAACTCATATCCAAACAAATTCTTAAGACCCACATGGAAGACCACTTTTCGTTGGGAACCATGTGAAGAATTAGATCTCTGCAACTGATACACAGTCAGTAGCTTTTCCCAAATAATGAACTAATCAGAAAAACTAAAAATAGGCTGCATTGGAACATCAGTTCAGCCATTTGGAATGTAGAGCAAATGGCACTGAATGTGTTTAATGAAGTGAAAGAGCTTTGTTTTTAATCACTGAGCTATTGATAAGTGGTTGATAGGTGATCAAATGTGGACTCTGCTTTCAAATGCTGTGACTCTATGAACATGTCAAGACCCTCTTGAGCCACCCTTATTCCTTTCTTGGCTAATGCAGTAGAACTTTCTGTCCTCTTTCAGGACCTAATTCAATAAAAAATTGTTATGTTGCTTTTTGTTTCCCCAGATAACAAATATTTAGCCTCCGGGCAAGTCATCAATTTTCAAGAATAAATGCCCATAATTCTACAAAATCAGACCCTGGGAACTGGGTCGGATATGTGAGAGAAGATGACAAGCAGATCAGTTCACATCTCTACACGCTGTTATGAAAATAACACCAGGGCATCAGATTAGGAAGGTGGTGAGAACAAGTGAGGGAGAATCTGGTTTTGGATTGTACAGCAGCAAAAAACATGGGGGCATGGGGTAGAGTCTGCAACTGAGGGGAGATTTCATTTTCCTTCAGGGAAGAAAGTGAGCTGCGATCTCATGGGTATTAGACCAAGGGTTATACAAAAAAAGGGTAAGGGAAACTGAGGTTCTCTGGAAAAAAAAAAAAAAAAAATAGATCTATTATGAGGGCTGAACAATACTATTGAACTGGGGCAGTTCATGACAGACCCCATTGGACAGACTTCACATTTGGGCTAGACCACCTGGCCTGTGTCCCTGAACCTATGTCATCCAGTCAGAATGTCTTCAAAAGGAATTTAAACAAGTTTGTTTTCTGATTTGTGTTATTAAGTGGCGTGAAACAATTGGAATGAATCTGGGGACTGAGCCCCCATATCTATAATGACGTATGCTAACGCTTTAGTGATTTCAGTGGACAGTTTGCTACGTACCCTGAAGCTATCTACACTCTCGCTTCCAGTGGAGAAGAACCACAATGTCTTTCTCATGGTCTGCATGAAATCTCAAATTATACTTGCGATACAGTTTACGCACTTTACAGCAATGTTTCAACACTGGTTGGCTTGGTACACATAGTCCTTAAAAGTTCTACCTCAGTATTTTTGGGGCCACATCCAACCTGTTCTGAGTCAGTATAGTAATTAATTAGCTGAACATTTATATTTCGATTATAATTTCACATATTATTCAACTCTATCCTATTAGTAGCCAGGTTTCCCTTTTAATCCCAACTGCAAACCAACTGTCCATCAACTGCAACGTGCTCATACATTAGGGTGATGAGAGCAGCAGAAAAGCCTAAATGGGTTGCTAGAAAGTGCTCCAAGTAAAATAGAGCTGTGTTTCGTTAGCGCTGGGAGGATCAGCCGCTCTTTAATTGGATGAATCACCCAATGGGTGTGCTCCCTAAGCCAATCCGAGCACGCCAGTTCAGCAGAGCCACAGTGAGCAACGCTGTGCTGCGTCATTCGGCATTCTCTGGCGAGTGATTAAACCCATGTCATTTGTAATAAATCAAATCCTCTCGCAGGGTCAATCCAGCAGGTCACGCTAGGTTATCGTGGCGATTGCACGCTGTTAGATCAGGTACTGCTGTGTCATACAGGTTTTTGCTGGGTCACGGGGTCATGCTGGGTTGGCTCCTCAGATGGCATCTCCTGAACTTGCCAGGAGCCCTCCTGGAGTATATCGGGGAATGGTAATGGTTTGCCACTTAGCCGTCAGTGCACCTGGCTCCTGCCTCTTCTCATGGGTGAAGTATCTCTTCCCTGGAGAATCTGCGTTAGTCTCCTTTATTGGTTTGAACAGCCACTGAGATTTTTGTGATTTGTCCCCCCAAAAACACCACCAGCCCTAGGCCCAAAAAACAGGCAAGATCTAGTCTTGAGCCAGTGACCTCTTTTTCAGAGCAGAAAACATCATGCTATTCCAGTTGATTATATTGCTGCCTGACTCCGCAGCAATAAAGGAGATCCTGCCCTCTGCTAGCATTGCTGCACATCACTGGTTTAAGTGGCTGCTTGGGGATCACCCTGTTATAGGGAAATCTCCATGTAGCCAAGAAATGTAAAACTTCTCCTCAATTAGGAATAAGGGAAGAAGAACACATATAACAAGACGTCTTGTTCCAAGAGTCCCCCTCTTCAGTGATACGTTGTTTTGAGTTATGATTTGGTCAGGTATGTATTAGAACAGCCCTGAGGTGTCTCTAACTTGCATCAGAGACTAAGCCAATCTTTTCTGGTCTGATGATCAGAAAAATACAAAGGCAGCATAAAGCCACCTTTAGCTGCCTCACCATCTATCCTGTTTCAGATACCACTGAGAAAGCTGGAAATTCTCAGCTTCTCTGCAGAATTCACTTCAGATGTCAGGAGTTTAAAATTATGACATTTTTATGCATAGAAGGGCAATTCAAATTTTTTGTTGTTGTTGTTTTGTTTTGTTTTTAGGATCGTTATGGCATCCTGTGAGGTCTGTGTGGTTAGTTTAGTAGTAACTGATGATTGCTTTCACAGAGGAGGAACACGAGAATAGTCTCAATAACATTTTTAAGCCTCTCAAAATAAATTTATTTTCCATGACACATATGGCACCTCCAGAATAGACAGTGGCAGATTGTGGCATGAAATTTTTACTGGTACCAATCAGCATGACATGCCCAGCCCACTGGTGCCATCGCTGGTCAGGAAAACAAAGACTAGCAGATGATTTACTGAAGGAAATGTCCCATTTTCCATCAGCAAAAACAATGCTGCTGGTGAGATTTCAACTTGTACTTTCTATGCACACCATTGCTGTCCTCTGCTTAGGGCAACTGAAGTCATTCTGCTAGTGCATTATTTCTCACTCTTTGATGCATTTCAGCACCCAGTGTCCCTGGAGAACAAGGAAATGCTCCCAGGCCCATGGTATACATGGAAAATTTGGGACACGGGAAGGTTAAGTGGTTTGCCAAGTACACAAAGACCGTGACAGAGCTGAACTCACTTTTCTCCAGTTCTTAAGTCCATATCCAGATCACTTAACTGTCCTTCCAGAACACAGTTTACCTGGCCTTGCTGTCTATCACACCACAGAAGGACATGGCCTGTTTTCCAAGTGTGAAGTATGTAGGTGATCTCTAAAGAACCACAAAAATGTTAGGGATTGCAATCAGCGAACTGTTAAAGCTGACTCCAGCTCTACAGAACTTCTTGCAAGCTCCTGGGTTCTTCAGGCAGAGGAGATCTCTGCAGGAACTGCATCAGATCTTGCTGGTCCTCTACTGGAGTCAGTGAGAGAGCCAGAAAAAAAAAATAAATCTTATTCCCTCTGCAATTCCAATCAAACTCGTATTTTCCTCAGCAGAGCTATTTTAAGTCATTCATTATTATCTCTTTTCTCTCCAAAGCAAAGCCCATTTGAACCCATTTGAGGTTGTTAAAAGCAAAGGGGAAGGAGAGAACACTGGGGTATTGTTCTTGCTGCAATTGCAGACATACTTGGTACCTAAAAGAGATTTTATTAAAAAACAAACCAACTCTACAATGCTTTGAGTGAGAAGAAGAAAAAAAAAAAAAAAAAAAAGAAAAGAAAAAGGAAAGGAAAGGAAAAAAGGAAAGAAAATCCTTGCTGTTGAAGTCTAGGGCAGTGAGGCTCTCAGGGAAGTGAGGTCTGCAGTTGACATACTGGATCAAACCCATAGCTGGAACATGTGAGCGTAAACCACTGATTCTTACTTTGTAATGCCTGTGAGGTTAGGTAGATTATCTCATTTAACCTATGTGATGTAAGCAGGACCCAATACTGAGTTCCTGTGTACGTCTGCAAGAGATGGTGTTTAATAGCAACAGCAGTCACTGAGGGTATGCCTTTCCACATCTTGCTGGATGCCAGCTTCCTCCTGAGGCTTCCCATATCAGTTGTAGCCCACCTGGAGACATTTTCAGGTGTGCTCTTCTGACAAAAAAGCAAGCCATGGCTATGCAGCCACATTAGCTTGCACAGCAGGGCAAACTCATGTATGCTACATGATGCAGGCAAAGACACAATTTGGCACCTCGTATTCCTTGCTTTCTTCCAAGCAACAGCATGAGGAATCACTTTCACCATCATCCTCTCCTTTCTTTCTCCACCTGCTTATCTTTTTTTTTTTTTTCTTTCTCTCTCATTCATGTTCAGCAGGTGCCTTCAGTCCCCAGCCATGTTCCCAGATCTTTTCCAATGTCAGCTGTGGAGCTAAAAAGGGATTTTCTGAATGTGATTGATCAGGTTGTCACAAAGCTGGCTGGGAGCCATTCATTGGACATTCATCAGATTGCTACCACAGAATGCAGATGCTGAGTTTCCAGTGTGCTTTAGGCCCATGAGCATAAAGAAAGATGAGTCCTACACCTGACTGGGCATCTCCAGGGATGTCTGAGGGGCACAGAGCCTTTATTGGCCATCCCCTCCCAAGAGCTTGACCTCCTGCCACAGTTACTTCTTCCTGCAGGCTCCTACAACTTCTCCAGGTAGCTTAAAAGCAGCCTCTCACAGAATGCTATTGTGAGGAATGAGCCTTCTGGGTTAAGCTTTAATTCATCAGACACTGCTAGATGTAACAAATATGCAATAAAGATGAACTTTGCACATAATGCCTGAACCCAGCATCACTCGGAAAATACAGATCATGAGAAAACAACAAACACAATGCCCTACACACAGCTCCCTCTCTCTTTGACTCTGTGGGGGATCTCCTGCCTTCAGGTTGCCAGCTCATAATTTGTCTTTTCTGAACGTGGTTATTCCCTTCACTAAATTTAGCTTTTCTTTCAAAGAACATTCACTCCCCTCTCCGCCATCTACACTCTCCTGCCTCTTGATGAAGTTTGCTGTTTTGTTCCTCATCTAAGCCTTTCTTTAATCCCTTCCACCCTTACATAGCTTTGTTCAGCTTTTCATAACCTGCTCAGTCCTCAGCAATCCCGCCGTCCCTGTGTTGGATCTCAGTCATCACCCCCCAGGATTCAAGGGCCAGCTACCACCAGCGATGTGCGAAGGGTTCCACAGTCTCTTCTGTCTAACAGTGAGCACACATCCGTGCTGAAACCATTCCCAGAGGAAAAGCAATGTAGCAATACCGTAACATCAAGCTCGGCTCATACAGAGGTCCCAAGTCAACACGAGGATCAGGACCAGCTGCTCAAAAGCTGGCACCTAGGGAAGAGGCATTTAAGCCTAGTGCTGTTCTAGTAGCACTGAAGGTTTGATAGGTGCTTCGCAAGAGGTAGAGGCATTTATCTCAACAAGCAACTGGGACCTTCAGCTGCTCATCTGGCTGGTTTTGGAGGATAACTGCTCACCTGGGTCTCCTCCAGCCATCCAAGTTCCTTACACAGGAGCTCAGAGCACGAGGACAAGATGAGGACACAGGTCATCTTCTAGATGTCGTGTGACTCAGGGACCCAGGGCATGTTTTTACAGGTGGAAGGGAAGTAGGTGGAAGCATCACATCATTTGTGACTGCAGCTCAGCAGGTGCTCCATTTGCACGCTACAATTTGTGAGCCACGATGAGGTATGATTTAGAGGATAGAGTGCCTTGGTTTCATCAGGGATGTGGAGAAAAGGGAAAGCTTTCCACAAGAAGCTGTGAGCACAGCTCAGGGTGTGAGGCAGAATCTTCCTACACTGACGTGCCCACACACAGACCAACGCACAGATCACCCTTGGAGTAAAGATGGCTCGATGGGCTCTTATTACAAACGATCCCTGGCTACAAACATAAGACAAAGTAATTTATGGCACTTCCTGCGTTTCTGAATAATCCTTAGTGGGTTGAATTGTCCATAAATCTATTTGCTGTTCTTTGGACACAGGTGTGAATCCAAGGACTCTCTGACTCTTAAAATGATGAAGTTTGGCAAGCAGAAATCACTTTTTAGATCAAGGATTCACTCTGCCCTCCTTCAAATGCTGCAGGAAATGGTGACATGCTTACAGGAAGTAAGATCTGATTCTGCTAAACAGGTCTGAGATAACTTGCCATTTTCAGAGCGGGGTGAAACACATGGCAATTATAATGCAAGAAGCTTTATGAGGATATAACTGTTTAAAAGCTGATTAGGAAAAGAGGGACTTGGCATCCAGTCTGGAAGGGCAGTAGAGGGAAGGATGGCTGCATGGCAGGACCCCTGTTGGTGTATGAATGTCTGCGCCATGGTGGCATTGTTATCCCCTTCTTGTCCTGACAATGTACAGTCAATGGCACTTCAGGAGGTGGGTGGGGGACATCTGGTTAATGAGGAACAGATGGACATCATCAGACGCGCATTACACCTGCTCTTCCCTCCACTGCTCCCTCCCTCGCTCTCTGATTTCTCTGTTCTCCCCTGCAGCTGAGCTCTTCCTTCTTTCTCTTAAATGGGAGGGAGCATCTGTGTGCTACCAAGAAGGAGCAACAAATGCCTCTGGTCAGAGCCCAGGTGTAACACCAGCAAACACAGTTAGGAAATTTCTCAGCTGAAGCACGCGCATCTCTCTGGGAGCCCTACAAGCTGAGCTGGTCCCCGCTTACCATGTCCCCTGCCCACTCCAGTCCCAAGACCCTCACACCATCATGACACACCACCAAATTTCTGCTCTGTAGATCCCCCTCTGGGCAAGGCAGACCTGTGAGTGTGGAGGGCAAGATGTGTGAATCTAATGCCTCGGCATGGCAGAAGCAAGCAGTGGGCAATGGAGACCACTTCCCCACGTGCCATTTCTTTGATATGAGCTATTTAATAATTTGTGAAGGAATTTCTTGAAGCCCATCCTTTGGGACTTGGCTGCTTACTCCAGTGCGAAAATTTACATGTTTATCCTTCCCAGTGCTCCTCTCTTTATTTCATGGGGGTGATTTGTAGAAGAGGTGCAACATTTAGAGCTGGCAACCTGAATTTCCTTTCCTTTCTTCTGGATCCCTCCTGGCATTCAGGTAGGACTTATGTCTGTGCTCTTGCATTCTCATCCAGTTAATGGGTCCGGTGCAGTGGGTTTGTTGTTCTCCCATAAAAATCTGAAAACGTAAACACAAACCAGATCCTAAGAGAAATACAAATTCTCAAAGGCTTGTGTATCTCACAGCCCAGAGGAGACAGCACAGTGTTCCTAGAAGTGCCTCTACAAAGGAAATCTTCCTAAATCCCTGTGTTCCAACCAACGCTGACAAAATAGCAAAATAATTCCTATCAAGTTCCAATTGGCTTTCATTAATGCTGGTGGCTTTCATTGAGATTTTCTCCCTGCGAGATATGACAGAAAAGTCAGTCCCTAAACCCCTTCTCTCTCCTTATAGTGATTTTACTCCACCACGGTTATGCCTGCTCACAGCTACAGGGTTGAACTGATCCCTCAGTTTAAGTTACACGATGTGCTTACGTAGCAACAGAACAAGGTTTTCCACCTCTGTCTCACTCACCAAGCATTTCAGAGTGTGTGAACAAAGTCCCCTGGAAAGGTCCCTTTCAAGGGCAGCAAGCAGAGGTATAGTCAGCAGTCCAGCCATGCTCCCTTCTTCTGTCTCTCTAATCTGAGAGCTGTTGCAGTGTCCCAAAACGGGATTAATCTTCTGTGTAAGTCTGGTTAGGATAAAAGGCCTCTCTGTCCCTTCTGTGGTTTCTACTCCAGCTGCCCTTGAGACGCATTGGATTTTATATATAGGGCACAGACATAGCATGAATGAGGAAGGAGAACTTCAAAGGAGGATGATGTAGGCTGGGTGAGGTGGAAACTGAGTTAATTCACTTTATTTAAGTTGATCATTTCAATGAGGAAAATGGAGGAAAATGGACTGAGTCCCTGTGGTATTCTCACCACATTCTCAGCACACAAATGCTGAGCTAGCATCCAGAGCCATCCTCTGCCAGGTTCTTGACTTTACGGGCAACTCGGAAGTATTATTCAGTATATATCTCAGCCAAAGCATCATGACTATATCTGATTACCCTTGGGTTTCCTTCCAAGATCTATTCCGTACTCCACCTCCTTTTGCCTTTTCACAAATAAGCCCTCACTCCTCTCTCCTATCCATGGGGAGTTACGAGCAGACTGTACCACAGTGAGTTAGCCTCACAGAGTCCAAAACCTACTAGCAGGATGGGTCACACAAGAGGAAAAGCCTGTTCATCCCTCTTCTTTTGCCATTCATCAGAAGCTGAAGTGTGTCCATCTTAGCTTTATCCTTTAAGACTTCCCTGGGTCTCTATTCCTGCCTTGGACGTATCCTTCATTGCAGCAGAGGAGTGCAGGTGATGAGACTGTCTGCACACTACTCTTCCACAGGCTATGGAGCATGGCAACGCAGTCTGGAACTGGTGAACACTCACTCCAGTGAGTCCACAGGGAGATCCCAGACTAAAGATCCCGTACAGAAGTCCTCAGGGACAGAACACACTCAGTCATCCCTGGCAGCTCAACTCCAGGCTTCACCATACACATACAAACAAATGTCAGGCCAGTCAGCACTATCACTTTCCATCTGCTTGGAGGGCTGTATTATTTTTTTTTCATCTTAGATTCTTTCTTCAGACACATCTCGTACCTCTCCTTGGACACGTTCCTCAAGGACATCTTTTTTTATTTAAGTCCTCAACCCCCATAATAGAAGTATCTGCCCAAGGTCACTGATCATTCATTCCTTCTGCTGGAATGGAGTTGGGATAATCTGGGAGATTCTTAACAGCATAACTTTCCTGTTTGCAGTTCCCTTCCCCACAGCCCCAGGGTGCAAGTCTTGGCAATAACGCCATCATCAATGTTCCACCTCCAAATAGCCCTCCATCTGCTGAAGAGTGAAAATCCGTGTCAGTGCACCTGAACCTGTTCCCTCGCAAGGAGATTTTCTATGTACTGCCCCAGATTTGTCAAGTCCATTATAAAGAATCCTGTTGTGCAGAACTTCAATTCCAGACACACTGCTTTGTAAGATAAATGCAGGTTGAAAGAGTGCAGCTGCATTCCTAGAGAAGAGGGCTACAGTTCCCCAGAGACCCTCGAAGGTCCAAGGTAACTGCAGTCATGACCTCATTGCCTGCAAGAGCCTCATCATTGCAATAATGGAATGAGCTTCTACAAACCCTGCTGGAGAAGGGACAAAGCTAATAACCCCGATCTCCTCTTCTACAAGTACATGTATGAGAAATGACCTGGCAAGCCTCTGAAGAAACCTGATGCCCAGGGCTGGAGAGGGAAGGAACTGGGGTTTACTGGTCGTTTGAAGTCGGCAGGTTTTGGATACTTGCTGCAGTTTCTTATGAACCACAAGCTGATTTTTTACTTTCCACTTAAATGCAGCAACATCCCGTGAAGTGTACTGCATTTTGGCTGCTGAGGCTGATTCATCAGAATTTCAAGGATCCCATTTTCCTGCTTTGTCCATAGCACTTCTCACATGTAGTGGCACCCATGGTTATCCCAAGTCAAAAAAGGCAGCCATGACCTGAGTTAGAGTTCAGTTTCAGTCATTTTCTCTGATTTGGTTTCACTGGTAAGTTGGTAATAATATTGCATTTTAGGTTATGGCTGGGTTTCCATCCCAAACAATCCCAAAGGCTTATCAGTTATGAAAAGCATCATGACCAGCCAACAGAGTGGATCTGCCAGAGCACTCACCCATTTCCTCTGTTTAGACTAACACGGACACTTCTTTTTCTTTAATATACGATTGACTAGCAGAAGTCCGTCAACATGCAGCTAGTCTGGGAATGTCTGTTTTTCCCTATCCATGTTTTTCAATCTCATTCCTTTTCTCCTTGTAAGTTCTAGTTACAGCACAAGTTCAGCAGCTGGATCCCGTGACAGGACGAAATTTTACAGTTGCTCTGTAGGTATTTATAGTCCGGCCATTATCATGCTGTGTATGTATTTTAGTACTGGGTTTCCAGGCTTTGCAATGACATAACACTGACTTTCACCTCTCGTTGTGCTTGCTTCTAGACACCCTCCAATCACGGGGAAGTTGGAATTGGGAAAGAAAAGGTCGGTCAGGCAGCTGTGTTAGTCAAGTTTGAATTACAGGATCACTGAAGCGTTTCAGTGGGAAGGAAACTCACAAAGTCTCTCGTCCAACACACTGCTCAAAGCAGGGTCAGTGATGAGGCCAGGCCAGTTTGCTCAGGGCTTTATAGAGCTGGAGATAGGTCTGATATCATACCCCAGCAGAACTTCAAATGGATGTTGTGTATCACTGAAGAACAGTGATGCTCAAACTTCCAGAGGCACATGGCTTTTAAAAAATTGTACTTTGGTCTTAGTGGTTTGTGCATCACATCTTTGAAACTTGACTCCTCACTCTAGGAGCCCTCTTTAGGTACTGATCAAAGACTGAAAACAGCCCACCTTAGATCTCAAACCAGCATATGCTGTAAGTCCTACTCGGGCCATATATTTGTAGGAAAGCCAAAGAAGGCATTTTGTGTGACTTCTTCTAGGTGGTGTACATGAGTAGGCAGAAAGAGACACACACATTCAGACAGAGCTTTGTCATGTCTGGTGGTGGAAAAATGAACTCCCAGTCCTGAGGTTTCACTTGGAAGATCAGGAAGGGCTTCATCTTCCTTATCACAATAGATAGAGTGGCCAGAGAGTGAGAAATCATGTAGGAAAACATGATTTGCAGTATAAATGTTCAATGTATACACACCAGAGGCTGTGAACCCATGGGAACATCTCTTGTTCTTCTCTGGACCAGAAGGTGAAATCCCACACACCCCGTGTCTTGTCCCTGCAGTCAGATGCACGTGGGGCTCTCCACTGCCCTGGGGATGAGCAGGCTCCTCTTTGTGAGTGACCTCTTATGTGAGGTGAGTTCCTAACAGGAATTTGTGCCTTTCTGCTGGCAAGAGCCCTCAGGGTGAGGCTGGAGGCACTGCCAGCCGTCAGGGTCATCCTCAGAGTCCTGAGAGACAGGGCAGGCATCTGAACCCTGTGCAGCTGCTTTTGGTCAGCTTGGCTGCTGGGTTTGGATTCCTGCACCAGGATCCAATGCTCTACTGATGTCAGGAGGGACAAGGAGAAAAATATCCTTGTGAAGTCTCATTTGTTTGGCACCTTATCCAGAAAACTGGGCAACAGCACAGGGATTTTGCTACTCTTATCATGTAGTGCAAACCGGACGGGAAAAGTTTAACCACTATAAGTTAAATGTGACAAGGGTTCACAGTCCCCATGTGCTGAGGATTTGCTGCTGTAAGTCCCAGGGCTGGAAAACTGTGTCAGCTGGGGCTGCTCTGCTCAATAGTTCAATGGCCCAATGGACAAATGAGAGGATAAAAACACACTAAAAAGCAATCTGTGGCCACGTGACTGCCTGTCAGCCAGTGCCACCGTCCTGCAAAACCCTGGGTTAGTAATTAGAAACAGTAAGTATTTCATAAAGCAGCATCTCCTGCTGTGATACATCTTAGATAAACACAGAAAAAGGCTCTAAGCCAGCCCACTGGATCTGGTTCAGTCAAAGCGGACAAACCCACAGCCAGAGGAGACTTCCCAAATTTTGGAAGGGGCTGCACCTCTGAGTGGTGCTGCCCACTGATGCTCCAGAGACACTGGCCATTGGGCTGCCACCAGCTTTTTGCAGACCCTGGGTAACAGCTGAGCCCTTTTATATGACCACAAACCTTCCCATGTGCCACGTCAGCGGCTGCACCGGTCTCAGACATCTCTTTATTCTCACTTCCATTCATTCCTTGTATGCACCCATATCAGATGCAGTTAATCCCAGTCTCCTAGAGCCAAACACCCAGGCCAGTTGGGAGCTGGGGCTGTTAGAAACAGCCCCTGCACTCCAAACTCAGCGCTGTGTAGCCAGAGGAACCAAGGCAAACGAGTTTGCAAATGGCCCCCTGTTTGTTTGCTTGTATTCACTCTGTGGCTCAGATCATTGCTGCGCTGCATATGGTAGATGAGCACTTGGCGTTTTGTTGGGTTCAGAATGTGAGTGTTTTCAAGGGCTGCTTATCGGTTTTATAGCCAGCTTATAATCTATATGTTAGGCATGTAATGGTGTGCAGGGGGCTGATTGATCCAGAGCTAGATGTGGTAGCACTGCTGGCTCTGTCAGCTCTCTTTAAACGGTTCATCAGATGTTTGCAATGCAAGCTCCTGTACCACCTTGATTTACCCGCAGCCATGACTGCACTGCAGCCATTTCACTGCACACAACATCTGGGAATTAGCTCCAGGACTTCCCCACCCAGGAGCAAAGGCCTCTCGTCCGGCAAGCCACAAGAGCAGTTTCACTGTCTTGGGATGGAGAAGATGGAAGTTTATAACTAATAAAAACGCCAGCAAAATCGTATACATTTGGCTGCATTCACAGCTTGAGCTAAGTGAATTGGAGGCAGTGTGAGCTGCTGTAATATGTCATTTTCTCTGTCCTGCCGGCACATAACTCACACAACTCCAACTATCTTAACTGCCGACGGACTCCCCCGCGTTTGTCCCTCGCCGTCCAATAAACCAGATAGTGATGCGGTGCTCGTAATAGCACCTGCACGGCTGCCCTGTGCCACAGCAGAAGCGTTCCTAGAGCAGCCAGGAAGAAGAAACGTAGCTGGGTAGACCAGTAATTGAGAAAGCTGATATATTTCCACCAGGAGAAGGTAGCAATTCATACCCTCTACCTATCATTATCCTTAAGTATTGATTCCCCAGTCACATTTTCTTTGTTAAATGGCTTATTTCATCAAGGAGGTATTCTGCAGCTGCAGTCAGAGCGGGACTGAGCGCGTGCATACATTTGGAGTGCAGGGTGTATGTGACCTGAATTTTGGAGTAGCCTCTCAGACTACTCCTCTAATGAAAACTCGGTGTGCTGCGTCTCCTGCCGCTGGTTAACTCCTACCATCCGGCAGAGTGGGTTGGGCTCCGATGGGCCTGTCGACAGGACCTCGTCTTACTTTGCACAAGGAGATAGATTTTGGTAAACAGCACATTAAATATTTGTGTGTGATCGTTCAATTTACTTTAAACAAATTTGCTTCGATTGTGTTCCCACTCCATTTGTGTCTGCCTTCTGTGAATGTTCCAGCAACATATTTACTGGCACGGATTTTCACTCAAACAGCAACATTTAAGTGAACACATTTGTAAAAAGCAAATGTTGAACCTACAATCGGAAAGTATTTGCTCTGATAAGACACTGCTATTAATGAGTTAAAACCATTACCAAATTATTACTGGAAATGTTTATTTGACAGAAACCAAGAATTTACACAAAATGACAAAAGTTATGAAATATGTTTTTTTGGGACATATTTTTATACATTTTTCCCTTTTGGGGGTAGAGGCAATGGAAAGTAAAACATTTTGCATTTGTTGATGGTGGCATAGGTTAAAAGTCACTCAATACATGTGCCTAGTCACAAAAGAACTGAATTTCACATCTCATAGACTTAAAGTAATGCTGGCAGAAACAGTTTAACAAACAAATCAGAGGTTGAATTGACCTTGTGTTGTCAAAAGATGTCAATCAACAAACAAATTAAGGGAAATTATGACTTTCCTCCAAGAAAGATTTGAAAACAGATGGGAGTAAAGATTAATAGTTCTGTGGGAGTGAATATTTCCAAAGCTCTTCAAAAAAGAGAAGGATTTTCTGTTGATCATGTACAGAACTGTACTTTTACTTTGCTTTTAAATCCTGTCTTTTGTAACATTTGTACCATGTGCTGGAAGAACGCAGGTTGGTCTGGTTCACAGTGGAAAAATACAAGAATGAAGTTTAAAAAAAATGAAAACAAATCTGAGATCAATTGAAATCAAGACAGGGAAAGAGAGAGAAAGTCAAAAAAAGCAGACAGATGGGAATGTTAGTCCAGGCCAAAGAAACAGTATTGGAAAAAGATAGGTCAACCGCTAAAGCTGTGGGACCCCGAAGAACCTGGCACTGGCAGAGAAATGTGAGTAATGGCACACATGGGAGTAAA